>NC_080027.1:32101450-32761525 GCF_030020395.1 Manis pentadactyla
CCAAAACTACTAGAACTGATATCGGAATACAGCAAAGTTGCAGGATACAAAATCAACACACAGAAATCTGTGGCTTTCCTATATACTAACAATGAACCAACAGAAAGAGAAATCAGGAAAACAACTCCATTCACAATTGCATCAAAAAAAATAAAATACCTAGGAATAAACCTAACCAAAGAAGTGAAAGACTTATACTCTGAAAACTACAAGTCACTCTTAAGAGAAATTAAAGGGGACACTAACAGATGGAAACTCATCCCATGCTCGTGGCTAGGAAGAATTAATATCGTCAAAATGGCCATCCTGCCCAAAGCAATATACAGATTTGATGCAATCCCTATGAAACTACCAGCAACATTCTTCAATGAACTGGAACAAATAATTCAAAACTTCATATGGAAACACCAAAGACACCGAATAGCCAAAGCAATCCTGAGAAAGAAGAATAAAGTAGGGGGGATCTCACTCCCCAACTTCAAGCTCTACTATAAAGCCATAGTAATCAAGACAATTTGGTACTGGCACAAGAGCAGAGCCACAGACCAATGGAACAGACTAGAGAATCCAGACCTTAACCCAGACATATATGGTCAATTAATATTTGATAAAGGAGCCATGGACATACAATGGCGAAATGACAGTCTCTTCAACAGATGGTGCTGGCAAAACTGGACAGCTACATGTAGGAGAATGAAACTGGACCATTGTCTAACCCCATATACAAAAGTAAACTCAAAATGGATCAAAGACCTGAATGTAAGTCATGAAACCATTAAACTCTTGGAAGAAAACATAGGCAAAAACCTCTTAGACATAAACATGAGTGACCTCTTCTTGAACATATCTCCCCGGGCAAGGAAAACAACAGCAAAAATGAGTAAGTGGGACTATATTAAGCTGAAAAGCTTCTGTACAGCAAAAGACACCATCAATAGAACAAAAAGGATCCCTACAGTATGGGAGAATATATTTGAAAATGACACATCCGATAAAGGCTTGACGTCCAGAATATATAAAGAGCTCACATGCCTCAACAAACAAAAAACAAATAACCCAATTAAAAAATGGGCAGAGGAACTGAAAAGACAGTTCTCCAAAACAGAAATACAGATGGCCAACAGACACATGAAAAGATGTTTCACATTGCTAATTATCAGAGAAATGCAAATTAAAACTACAATGAGGTATCACCTCACACCAGTAAGGATGGCTGCCATCCAAAAGACAAACAACAAATGTTGGCGAGGCTGTGGAGAAAGGGGAACCCTCCTACACTGCTGGTGGGAATGTAAGTTAGTTCAACCATTGTGGAAAGCAGTATGGAGGTACATCAAAATGCTCAAAACAGACTTACCATTTGACCCAGGAATTGCACTCCTAGGAATTTACCCTAAGAATGCAGCAATCAAGTATGAGAAAGATCAGTGCACCCCTATGTTTATCACAGCACTATTTACAATAGCCAAGAATTGGAAGCAACCTAAATGTCTATCGATAGATGAATGGATAAAGAAGATGTGGTACATATACACAATGGAATACTACTCAGTCATAAGAAAAGGGCAAATCCAACCATTTGCAGCAACATGGATGGAGCTGGAGGGTATTATGCTCAGTGAAACAAGCCAAGCGGAGAAAGAGAAATACCAAATGATTTCACTTATCTGTGGAATATAAGAACAAAGGAAAAACTGAAGGAACAAAACAGCAGCAGAATCACAGAACTCAAGAATGGACTAACAGGTACCAAAGGGAAAGGGACTGGGGAGGATGGGTGGGTAGGGAGGGATAAGGGAGGGGGGAGAAGAAGGGGGATATTAAGATTAGCATGCATGGGGGGGTGGGAGAAAGGGGAGGGCTGTACAACACAGAGAAGGCAAGTAGTGATTCTACAACATTTTGCTATGCTGATGGACAGTGACTGTAAAGGGGTTTATAGGGGAGACCTGGTATAGGGGAGAGCCTAGTAAACATAATATTCATCATGTAAGTGTAGATTAGTGATACCAAAAACAAAAAAAAAGGGGGCAGTTCCTGTGTGGTAACCTCCAATGAGTTCTACACAGGGGTATAAAGGGCATATAAAAGTGTGGGCAAAGGGTCTGTTTGTGTTTATACAGAAGATCAAAGCCTAATTGGGCTACCCTGAAAATGAACTAAGATACAATATGAAAGAGAACTTCCAACATCAGCACTCTCTGGAAGACTCATGCCAGAAGATGATCACCAAAAAACCCCAACAAAGATCCACGCACTGCTACAGCTGTAGATGCACTCATCCCACCAGCTCCTGGACTTGCCATGGGAATGAAGGAGATATCTAAGCTGGCCTGTGCATACAGTAAAACAACAAATTTGACTGGATCTATACTGTTGGAACTAAACCAAGAATTAGGAGAAGTGCAAATTGTAGCGCTCCAAAATCTTACAACTACAGACTATTTACTGTTAAAAGAACATAAGGGATGTGAACAGTCCCCAGGAATGGGTTGTTTTAATTTGTCTGATTTCTCTCAGACTGTTCAAGTTCAGTTGGACAATATCCACCATATCATAGATAAGTTTTCACAAATGCGTAAGGTGCCTAACTGGTTTTCTTGGTTTCACTGGCGATGGCTAGTAATTACAGGTATGCTTTGGTTATGTAACTATACTCCTATTATGTTAATGTGTGTGCGCAATTTAAGTAGTAGCTTAAAACCTATACATGCTGAAGTTACTCTATAAGAAGATATGTCAAAGAAATAATCAATCTTCCCATGTTTTCTTCCGCCTGCTACTTCTATAGCTTTTCTTCTTCCTTCCTAATTACAACCCTGAAATAGAATTCGTGCCTCATATCAAATTTACCGAGTATCATAATTCTTCCAAGTGGTAAAGATACCTCAAGACAAATGCTGGGCATAGAAGCTACAGGGCATAAATATGCAAAGAAATAAAAAGCTAACCATTTCAAACAATAAGGCTTCTCTCTCACTTACCAACTTTACATTTCCCTGTATGGCCCCGGTAGATGACTGGTTAGCCAGAGACGGGTAAGATTCCTCAAGGGAGGAACAACCTAAGACAGGTACAGTCACAGGGGGGTCATCAGGTGAGAAATTGGGGATCAACAGAGGTGAGGTTTAGAACCTCACCCCCCCGTTCTGAGAGAAATCTTCTGCATACGTGGATGTTTTATTGCCCTGGTCTAGCTTGGATTAACACATAGTCTACAGGCACACACCTGATCATCTACATTTGCTCTCTTACAACACTAAACTGTTTTCTACCTTTATCTTGTATCTACCTACCACTTCAGCATTTTATTAAAAATAATAATAATAAAGAGAGAAATGTGGTATCCACACATAAATCAAGTATAAAAACCAAATGAGTATTCATATTTGAACTGTTTATAGTTCATAATGCATGAGCAAAACCGAAAGTTTCTGTGATGACTGCCCTTGTACTGTTCACTATGTAGCTTATTCATTATGTAAGAATTTGTTCTCCATGTAAGAACTTGTTTGTTGTGCCTCAGAAGATTGGAGACTGACAAAAATTAGGCTTGGGATGGATTAATGATTGTGCATTGAGCATTGACACCCCTATACAGAATTTTATTGTCGTTAACAACCATTTGATCAATAAATATGAGAGATGCCCTCACACACACACACACAAAAAAAGGACCGACTTCCAATGGTAAAATAAATAAGTAACCGGGATGTAATGTATAGCATAAGGAATATAGTCAAGATATTGTAACAGCTTGGTAGGGTGATAGCTGGAACCTAGAATTATGTATATAAATGTTTTATCACTGTGTTGTACACTTGAAACTAATGTAATGTAATACTGTGCGTCAACTACCCTTCAATAAAAAATAATTATCTAAAAAAAAAAGAATTCCAAATACTCTAAAAATAATGAGCTTCTACTAACACCAAATATGTAACTTGTTCTCTGAAACCAAGCCTTAGTATACAACTATTTCAAAAGAAAATACATGTTTAGCAGTCAATAGGCTTTCAGTAAGTGTTCACTGAAAATTCCAAACTTCCAAGTTCCAGAAGTTTCTGCATTTGGGGAACATTCTTCACCAAGGTTACTCCCTCATATAAATCATAGTCAGAAACATATTTCTCCCTAATACGTGTTTTCTCCTAAATTCAGGAAAAGAGAACTATAATACTGAGGTACTGAATATCGCCAAAAGCAATATTAAGTAAATGCAGTCTAATACAACAAAATTAGACAACAACCCCTGTGTGAAAATATATGTATTTTAAATATAAACCAGTATTTTTTGCTCTGAAAGAATCTGTAAGTTGAATAGAGTCATAATACTACACATGATGGAGCTAAAGGGTATTATGCTCAGTGAAATAAGCCAGGCAGAGAGAGACAAGTACCAAATGATTTCACTCATCTGTGGAGCATAAGAACAAAGCAAAAACTGAAGGAACAAAACAGCAGCAGAATCACAGAACCCATACTCTAGCGAATACCACCTGACTTTCTATACTACGGTATCCCCAGGGGCTAAAGGTGGTACAAGATGAGCACTACAGACCTGAAAAGAATGGATTAATTATTATAATTAACTCTATCCCTTGGAAAATGAAGCACTGGTGATATACCAAAATTGAGACTAAGTGTTAGAGTTTGTACATTCATAGAAATACACATACGTGTTTACAGATGAATAGAATGTTGTCTACTCTGAGACACACTGAACTGTTAACAATAGCTTCCTCTGAAGAGTGAAACTTGGCTTGGGGAGGAATATCTGCCCTGTTTTTATCATTTTAGAACAAGCACATATATTAATTTTTTAAACTGGTTATTAGAGATAGTTCTGGAACAGCATTAACTCACCCACAATGACTGAGGAAAAAATTTCCCTGTGGAAGGAAAATATAAACATACCCAAATCCGTACACTAGGTCACACGAGCTGTCCACAGGACCACACCACAGCTGTCTTCACTCACAGAAGAGAGTGGAGGTCAGAGTTCACCTCCCTTTCTGCCCGCTTGGCTCTGAACTAGATGGCCGGGAATACGAGCTCCACTAGCATTTCGTTCTTCCAGTTTCGTTCTACTTCCTATACTCCACCGCTTTTCTGTTTTTGTTCTTTGTAGCCCTTTCTCACATTAGTTTCTTTTTAGCTTCTTTCTACATATTCCTCCTTTTTATCTGTCACTCTGAGTATGTTTCTGTATTTTACAGCTCTATCAGCTATATTCTGAATTCCCAAATTCATAATACCAGTCAGGAATTACGAAAAGAGTTAAGGCTATGAAGTCAAAAGCTAGAGACTGAATACCGATCCCTCCACAACTCACTGTGTGAATTTAGACAGGTTGCTTAACCTCTCTGAACCTCCCTTTCCTCCCTTTATTCTCTTAGTTACTCTTCTGGATTCTACTTCTTTAGAAAATTAAATAAACACGTTAAGGACACCAACCATAGCCACAAAGCTGCGGGCCTGGGTTTTTTCCTGTGCCTCCCTGAGTTGATCCACCTCTGCTCGGTACTCATCCAACTGACATTCTAATTCTTCTCGGCGTAGTCGTTCATACTCCAGCTGGCCCTGCAGCTCTTTGATAGTTCTGTTAAAAAAAAAAAAGTTTTCAATATCCAACATGAATTAATAATTATGTTTGGCATTGTATTTAAGACAAATAAAACAAAGAAATTACTTATTTGACAATAGTACTGTACTGAGAGTCTAATATGAGCCAATATTGATCTAGACAGTGGGGATACAGCAATGAAAAACATAGGCCAAATCTCCCCTCATGGGGCTTATTTGAGTAATGGGGGAAGACAGACAATAAAGAAAATAAGCAAGTAAATAAATGCTATGTTGGAAGGTGATAAATGCTAGGGGAGAAAAAAAATAAAGCAAGAAATAGCACTATAAAATGTCCAAGAGGGACACTTCAGACACGGCAGCCAAGAAAAGCCTTACTGAGAGGGGAGCTTCTGAGCAAAGTCCTAAAGGAATAAGAGAGACAATCAAGTAGACATTTTGGGGAAGAGCATCCAGACAGGGAAGAGCAAGTGCAAACACCCTAAGGCAGAACTATGTCTAATGAACTAGAAGAAACCAGAGGCCAACGTGGCTAGAGAAATTTAAAGTATAAAAGAGAGAGAAGGAGGTCAGAGGGGTAAAAAAGCCAGAACAAATGGGGCCTTATCATAGCAAGAACTTAGGCTTTTACTCTGAGTAAAATGAGAAGCCACTGGAGGGTTTGAGCAGAGAAGTGGCATGATTTGACTTAGACTTGGGGTGTTCTGGGCCTTGTTTTGTTAATGATATAAAATTTACTTAGAGTGGAATATACAAATATCAAGTGAACAATTCAGTGAGCTTTGAAGAATGTGTAAACCCTTGTACCCACCACCAATACCATGACATTGAACCTTTCCATCACCTCAGAAGGTTCCCTCATGCCCATCCCAGGCAATCCTCTCTTCCCAAAGCCAACCACAGTTCTGAATATATATCACGTCAGATTCATTCTGCCTATGGTTATAAATGAAACTGTACATTATACACTTCTGTGTGCCTGGGTTCTTTCAGTCAACAGTATGGGAGATTTATCTGACTTATGTTTTAACATGATTACTCAGGACACTGTATTGAGAACAGACCACAGGATATGAGGATGGGGAACTGGGGACAGGGACATGAAGTGGGGAGATACACCAGGATTATTATTAAAATAAATCCAGAAAAGAGATGCTGTGACTTGAACTATGATATTTTTTTTCTGCCTTATTGGTGGGTGGTGAGGGGAACAGAATTTCCAGGGCAAGCTGGGTTGGATTCTAGATTCCAAGGAGGGCAATCTAAGTGTCTACAGTAGTAGCTCTGGTACAGAAGTGAGTGGGGATAAGACTGGGAATAGGGAAGAAGACTGCCCTATGGAAGCCTGGAATTCAGAAATAAGAAGGGAAAATCATCCCCGGGACAGAGTAATATGATCATATTTTGTTGTATTGCGAGTTTGGTCTAACTAATGGATAAGGACAAAAATCAAAGGATCACCCCTCAAATGAATACTTACCGTGTTTTTACTTATAATAAGGTCTAAGATCAGGAGTTTATCTAAAACATAAATGTCTCAAGATATACTTAACACAAAGTGGAGAACAAATACGAGAGAAAAACTAAAGCTTACTCAGAAGAGACACTGCAGTCTCAGCTGATACGATACTACTTCTGGCACAAAGGCTAAAACAATCTTTAAAGAAAAAATTCTGCTCGAAATCATTTACATCGATACTATAACCATTTCACACTGAAATGTGAACATTAGAGTTAACAATTCCATTAAGGACTATTAAAATCATAACAATCTTAGGTAACAGGTTTGGAGTCATACAGACCAAATCCTGGCTCCATGTCCCCACCCCTACTCCTCCCTTGGTGACTTTATGCAAGTTACTTAACCTCTATGTTAAGTCTTGGTTTCCTAATCCATGTAGTGACATTATGTAGCTAATGGAGCTTTGAAGATTGCATGAGATAATGTATATAACAGGCTTATCTAGTGTCTAGCACAGAGTAGTGCTCAGAAGTAAGACAAAAAGCAGTAGTATAGTAATCTGACAGAGGCAAAGGAAACCAAAACTGAAAGCGGATTATCTAGTGAAGTACTTTTCTAGACTACCAGGGATCTAAGACTTCCAGCTAGGCTCTTAGACAAAGGCCAATACCATTTCAAAACACTTTAACGAACAAGAGGCAGTGAACAGCTACCTTATATGATGTGACTTGGGAGATACCAAGAAGCACCCCCCAAAATTTTTTTGTCTGCCACAACTTCCTCATGCCTAAAATCCCACTAAGAGATACAGTGCTTGGCCTTAAGGCTTTGTCTTCTGCTCAAATTCCTCAGTACCCATGGAGGCCCAACACATTAATCCTTATCAAAGATATACATGTTACTCTGAATAGACTTACCAGACCTTTTACTGATACTAGATCCAGAAGAGGGTGAAGGGAAGGGAAACAGGAGGCTCTGAGTGTGAGGGAGAGACACCCCATCAAAGGAAAGGGCAGGTGAAGCACAGAATCCAAGTGTGCTCACTTCCACTTTTCAGACCCAGGATTGATTAAACTAGGAGCCTGCTTTCCTGTGTCCTTTGTTCCCTGTCCCCCCTGGAAACAGAGAAGCAGAGGCAGTAGAAGGAAATAAGCACTAGGCAGCCTCTATTCCAGCAGCCATTCATTAAGAGGTACCCAATGTACAGAGAGCCAGTGTAGAATGAGAAAGTGAAGGGGAGGGCAGAGGGGCACCTGCTAATCACCTCTGGACATGGGGGCATTCTCTGATGGCTGCTGCAGTCAGTGAGCACAGGCCTGAGTCTCAAATTCATGAAGCAGCAGTCCACTTTGGTTGAGATGGTTAGAGACTGTGTTGGTCGAAAAACTCAAAAGTAGCTGTGGTCTCAAAAACAATCTCAACTCCTTATAGAGTTTGCTTTTATAAGATACAAAGAGTTCCAGAGAATGGTTACTCAAAATGTGAATGTACTTAACACTACTGAATTGTACACTTATAAATGGTTAAGATGATACTTATGTAATGTGTATTTCACCACAATTAAAAAAAAATCTTAACACCTTCTCCATCTGGGGAGTTAGAAGAAAAGCAGGGTGGAACCTTACACCCTTTGGTGAAGAATGAAAAACAAGCCATTGGTTAAAACTCTCAAATGGCTCTGAAAGAGGTAACTAAAAACAAGCCATTAACGTTTTAAGGACATTACTTTTCAGACTCGAGCTGTTGTTTCTTCTGCTTTACATCTTCTTCTGTTATCCCTCCCAAGTGTTTATAGTTGCTCTCAGCAATTTCCAGGAGGTGTCTCAATTCCACAATTTTCTTATAAGCTCTCTCTGCAAGACAGAGTTGAAAAGGAACCAAGTTTAGAGATAACAGCTCATATGCTCATCGGATGCTGGTCCTAAAGCATATTCTTCCACTAAAGCCAGTGTCTCTGTGGTTTGGGAAAGGCGGTAGAGAAAGGATGGCATGTACATAGATGGATAAACATCACTAACAGAATATTAGGACGAACAAGCAATAGAATACCTAAATGGAGGAGTCTTTTCCTGCTATCAAAGGGTGTATTAGATTGTCCTGCCTATTAGTATGAGGAACAAAGGTTTAAAGAAGACCAGCAGTGTTTTAGGACCACTGATGTATTACATGACCATGCATGATGTACTGTAAGTCAGAAAATTTTAAAACTGAGTATGCTTGATTTAAAACAAGCCAGATCTAACCCAGCCCCCCAATTTTATGATTAGTCATTTGTAGTGTCTATGCAAGAGTACACTGAGAAGAAAGGATGCTGAGAGCTGCTTTTACCTGTTCTCCAACTATCAAAACTATGATTTTTCTGCATTTTGTGGTAGTGGTTCTCAACAGGGGTGATTTTCTCCCTGAAGGGATATTTGGCAACATCTGGAGACATTCTTTACCTGTCACAAATTGGGAGTTGGTGGCAACAGGCTATTGGCATCCACAGGCTCAAGATGCTACTAAACACCTTTTAATGTACAAGAAAGCCACCCTCAACAAATAAGCATCTGGCCCAAAATGTCAACAGTGCATAAGTTGAGAAACCCTGCTTAAGGAACCAGGTTAGTGAAACATAGCCTCTTCCCAACACTTACCCTAACATTTACATCACACTTACCACTCTGATTTATCTCTCAGTAGATTAGAACTACAGGTTACAAATTGCATACATCAGAATCAACTGGGGTGCTTTTTTAAAATGTACATTTGAGCCCTGACTACAGATTTAGGTATTGGTACTTAGCAAAAGCTCCTTAAACAATTCCGGTGGGCAGACAATTCTAATAGCAGGTTGGGAACCACCATAATTACTAGCAAGCAAGTAGAGGAGACTAACAAAAAAGTTACATAAGAAATGACCAAAACAACTGTGCCTATTTTGCTTATATAATTATTCTTTAATATTTGAAGGCTATGTTTTTAAAAAGTTGTACTATGGTGTCATCAAAGGTAAGAGCTAGGATTAATTGGGATTAGCTCCAGAAAGAGAGATTTTAACTCAACAAAGGAGAAGGTTTCCAATAAAAACATAAGAACTATCATGTATTTGTGGAGTCCTATGATGTGCAAGATACTACACTAAGTACCTTACAAATTAGATTAGATTTGTCAAAGATGGAAATGGGCCTCCTGGGCCATAAAAAGTACCTTGTCACTGAAGGTGACTGAATAGATACTGGATGACATGTAACAGGATATTGAGCCAAGAGTCAATCCTCAAATGGTTATAGGGTTCTGCGATACCACAGCCCTAATCATAATTCACTAAAGAATGCTCTGAATTGAGGCTCAGTTCTAGGAAGACTGGGATGACAAGAAATGTGACCACTCTGCTATAGGTGCTCTGCTAACACCTAGTGTCTCAAGAAAAGGTCATCTAGTGCTCTGGGTTTTAAATTAAACAGAGACAAGAAAATGACACCTGATTTCACATATAGTCCTTTCACCAGCTGCAAGCACTCCAGCTGGGCAACAGTAAGCCTCACGGTATGGCAAGGGTATAAGCATGCATGTATATCAAACACACCACAGTAGGAAACTATTCTAGTCACAATCTTAGTCTTTCCTGAAACATCTTCTAAAAATTTTGTAATTCACTGACCATGATCCCCTCACAAATATCTCTCATTTAAATAATTTCAGAAGAAATACATTCTATAAACCAACTGTTCATGTTCTGCAGTTCTAAGTCCTTGCTAATTATCAATGCAACTACCAAAAAAAATCTAAGCACAAACAACAAAACAAAAAATAGATAAACTGGCCTTCATCAAAATTAAAAATATCAGCACTGCAAAGGACATCATCAAGAAAGTTAAAAGACAACCCATAGAGAGGAGAAAATATCTGCAAATCATGTATCTAATAAAGGATTTATATGTAGAAGTACTCTTACAACTCAATATTAAAAGGATGGACAACTCAGTTGAAAAATAGGCAAAGGATTTAAATAGACATTTCACCAACTAAGACATACAACTGGTCAATGAGCACATGAAAAGATACTCAGCATCATTAATCATTAGGGAAATGCCAATCAAAACTTGGGATACTACCTCACAGTCACTAAAATAACTATAAGTCAATAAAACAAACAGTAACAAGTAACAAGTATTAGCAAGGATGTTTAGGAACTGGAACCCTCATACATTGTTGCAGGGGTGCAAAATGGTGCAGCCACTTTGGAAAACAGTTTAGAAGTTCCTCAGGATGTTAAATGTAGAGGTACCAGATGATACAGCAATTCTAACACCTAGTTATGTATACCCAAGAGAAATGAACATATTATGTCCACACAAAAACATGTACATGAATATTCATAACAGTATTATTCATAATAGCCAAAACATGGGAACAACTCAAATGTCCATCAACTGATGAATGTGGTATATCCATATAAGAATATTATCTGGCCTTCAAAATATTGTGCTAAAAAGAAAGAAGCCAGTCACAAAAGACCACATTCATTCCATTCACTGAAAACATGGATTATTCCATTCATATGAAATGCCCAGAACAGACAAACCTGTAGAGACAGAAAGTAAACTAGCAGTTGCTTAGAGATAGGCTTTGGGAGGAATAAGGAAGAGACCAGGCATAATGGCGGGTGGCTACTAAGATTGTAGGGTATGGAAATGTTATAAAATTTATTGTAATGGTTGCACAAAGCTGTGAATATACTAAAAAACATTAAATTGTGTACCTTAAGTGGGTAAATTGAATGGTATGTGAATTATATCTAAATAAAGTGGTTTAAAATAAAGCTGTCAGGAAATTCTGGAGAAATCACTAACTCTGAGCCTCACTGTAGGGTGATCTAGGCAAGCTGTGTGTTGGGAGCCCCTGGTACCAGCACGTTCAGGTCTTCCCTTGGTTGCATTCACCAAGGAAGAGGCTTCCAATATCCTCTGGAGAGTGAGGTTCTCTGCCTGACAGTGTTCGGGAAAAAAATTTTTTTCAATCGAGACATGAATTAGGAATTTTCCTTAAGAGAATATAGTTTTGGTACAACTAGTTCTTCCTGGCAGAATAACTGACAATATTTTCCTGAGATCAAGAGGAAGGAAACTGACATTTACTGAGCCTCTGCTATGGGCTAGGCACTTCCCATTCTCTAGTGTATTAATTTAATCTTTATAATAACCCTGTGGGAGTGACATTAGGTTACTATTATCATTCCATAGAAGAGAAAACTGAGGCTCAGAGAGTAACACAGCTAGGAAGTGGTGAAGTTCTGATGTCTGAATCCAATGCCTGAGCTCTACGCACTTTACTACAGCTGTCTTTGTTTTGGTTAGCCTCAGTTCAAATAGATCCTTCTCTATGAAAGAGCTCCATTGAGACAGTTCTTACGCATTCATATGAACCATGACCCTCTGACCAAATATGAAAAGTAAACTTAGGGTTATGTGGCCGGAAAATACTCCTTTTAGGAGGCAATGTGTATTGTGACAAGGGCACGATATAGGGAAATGTAAGTAAGAAAACTCGTCACTGAGTGATGTTGGACAAATAACTTAGCTTTTTGAGCTTTAGGCTCTTTATTTATCAAATGAGAGTATTACACCAAATAAGCATTTGTTAAGATAGAAAACAGATATTACTTACTGCATGGGCTTACTGTAAATCAAGTATGTGGAAGTGTAAACTATAAAACACTATAAAAATGTAAACCATTACTATTAGGATTTTGGAGAAAGAAAATTCTGGTGGACAATTATATGCCAGTAGCTATACCACCAGTAGAAATGGTACAGAAATTAAAATTTGCTCCAATTCCTAGACCTCATTTTTGTTGCAGTATGTTCAATGACAGATGTAACCCTGCGGTAAGACACTGTCCTCCTGGCTCCTGGATACTTATCACATCAGCCTAATCATATATCCCCTCAAGAGACGGAAGGCTTCCACTTTTACTCACTAATTTGGTTAAACATTAATGTTTCACCATTTGTTACAGACCCCATGTTTGTATCTCTTTGAAGCCCTAATCCCCAGGGTGATAATACTTAGAGCTGGGGCCTTTAGAAGGTACTTGGGGTTAGGTAAGATCTGGAGGAGAGTGCCCTGGTCCGATGGTACTAGTGCCCTTTTAAGAAGAAATACCAGAGAGCTTGCTCACTCTCTCTTTCTACCACAGGAGGACACAGAGAGAAGGAGTTCACCTCCCAGCCAGAAAGAGCTCTCACCAGAGACAGACCCTGCTAACCTTTGATCTGGGACTTCTAGGCTCCAAAACTGTGAGAAAATTAATTTAGCACTGCAATCAATGATACCTTGTTATGGCTATCCAAGCACACACTAAGACAACACTTAATGAAATAATATTGTCTTTCATTGGTAATTATGAAAATTATATCTTTGGCATATATGTTTCCATAATGCAATTCACATGAAAGAAAAATATAAAAAGTATTTTTATTTATAAATTTTTATTATAAAACTACAAGATTATATTAGGAAATCCCACTCGCAAATAGGGTTAAATTATTAATCTTGCTATTATGGGAATTAAAGAGCAGATGATTGAGACTTTCATTACTTTAAAAAATACAAAATTGGGCCAGTTTATGAAGCAAGCAAATATGGAGAAATAATTTGTCTGTCACCAGAGTAACCCCAGTACCTAGAATAGTGCCTGACATGTAACAGGCACTCAATAAACATACATTGAATGGAGGGAGAGAAAGAAAAATTGATAAAGCACTATTTTAATCACTTCTTTTACTACTAAGTTGAGCAGATTCAGAATGTTTTCTGAATTCCAGAAAGCAAGACTATTTCTGATACACTGCTATAGTCCTTTAGCCTAGGGCTGTATACACAGTATGTATTTAAATATATGTTGGATGAATAAAATGCCTTCCTTATCTGTTCTGCCTATATAAATCTTGGCCGACCTTTAAGGAAAAGTTCAATTCCACTTCTGAGAAGCCCTCCCTGCTACTCTATCCCGAGTGAATAGTTCCTTTAAACAAACACTACCTAGTAGCCCAGGCCACGAATCTAAGGGTCAGTGCTTTGATTACCCTCATTCTTTAACATCTCACATCCAAATCTATCAGCAAATCCTGGCAGCTCCATCTTCTAAATACACTCAAATACGACCATTTCTTACCATCTCCATCAACCCCACCTCCAGGCCAAGCCATTATCAACTGTCTTCTCAATTAAGGTCACAGCTTTAATTTAAAAAAAATTCTTAGTAGACCCTGTAAGATCTAATTGGGCCCCTGCTTACATCTCCAACCTTTTCTGTCACCACTTCCTTGTTGATTCTACTCCAGCCACACTGACAAAGCTCAATTCCACCTCATAGCTTTACACACAGTGCTCTCTCTGCTTGGACTATTCTCCCAAGATCTTCATATGGCTCACTTCTCAAATGCCCTCACTGAGAGAGATCTCCTCTATTGTCTGTCTCATCTATACACCACCCGACTTTATATTCTTTATCTATTTTCTTATTAATTATTACCCTCCTTCAACCAACCACCTAATACCACCACCAACAGAATGTAAGTTCCTGGTGACAGGGTAGGTATTTTGTATTGTTCACTTTTCTCTAATACCAACAACAGTGTCTGGCACTTAATAGACACTCAATAAATATTTGCTGCTATTATTATCTGTAAAGATCATCTGCCAACTAACCATGGAAATCTTCAAGATGTCTTTTCCCTATTTCTGCTTATCCACTTAAATAATTTTTCCTGTCGTATAACTTTTTCCTCCTTCAGTGACAGAGATTATGTCTTAAATCCTTCATATGTTCAACATATAGTTCAAAATATGTACTAGTTCTGGTTTCCCCCAAAATATCAAAGTATTTTATTTTGTAGATAGTAACTGTTTTTAGAATAATTTCCAAATTTGTGGTAAAAACTGACAATGGTATTTCTTAAAGGATAAATCACGACAGTTGACACTTACTTCTAGCATCCATCTTATCTGACTCACTGAGATCTAAATCATCCTTGGCATCGGTGCTTCCCTCAACACCATGTCTTGTAAAAAATTTCATATTGTCTTCATCAATTTCATCCTCATCATCTGTGTCATATTTCTGTAGCCCCTCCAATAGCTTTACTGCTGCCAAATGGGCAAACCTATAGAAAATAATCAGTAATTAACAAGATTCACAATCTTCTTCAAACTGAAACCGCAGTTAGCACTTAATTTAGGGAATTACATTCTGTACACTATGCCACCAACCCACACACCAGTAAAGGAGCAAACCCTCTGAAGGCCAGTGACAATCTGACATATATCCAAGTAGATGGGACACTTAAACAGTTCCTGGACACTAAGGACAGTCATATTAAAGACTCATAATTTTTACTGGCAAAAATCCAACTGGAAGAAGAGACCCAATATCAAAATAATATTTCAAGTGCCTCCAACAGAGCTTTTCAAGCCCAGAACAACCATGTAATTTACCACATTTTTTTGATGGCCTAATTTAGACTAGAATTAGTTCTGGTTCCAGCTTTAGGGCTAAATATAGCTCTAGCCACCTTAATCTTCATCCTTCTTCAACCCAAAGCAATTGGCATGGCTTTGAAATTTAGTGGAAAAATAATGACTTTTCCATCCATATTTTCTATTTCTTTGATCTTTCCCATATCTCTATGAAGCTTCCAAAAATATACCCTTGGTTTTGGAGTTGTTATTATTGTGATTGTATATAATCTGCATATTTTTTCCACACTTCTGTCAGTTGAAATATTTACTGCTTTCTCAGATATGGAGAATTATGCACTAAACACAAAAGCCATTTTAAGTCTTTTTTTTTTTTTTTCAAATACTTACATAACCACATGCAGGTGCACACATATATCCTTACCTTTCACCAGGAACTGCATTAAAGATACGATAATAAACATATGCAGGAAGTTGTAAGGTTAATAGAATTCATTATGTCTATACTAGATTGTAATGTAACAGTTAGCACTTCCTGAGTACTTGCTTTATGCCAAATTCAAGGTTATTTCTATAAGACTCCACTCAACACCTAGCATTTTGGTGCATGAATGACAAAGAAATGTGGACCAGAAATTGTGAATAACTCCAAACAGATACACCCATAGTATTAAATCATCCACTTGATACTGGTGAAATAGATCAATAGACAAAGTACAGAGTCCAGAAATAAGCCCACACATAGATAGACAACTGGCCTGGACAAAGATAAAAAGCCAGTACACTAGAGAAAGGAACTGGGATGTGTACCTCATATCATGTACAAAAATTAACTCAAAATGGATCATAGACCTTAATGTAAAACCTGAAACTGTACATCTAAAAGAGAACATAAGAGAAAGTCTTTTGACTTTGTGTTAATCAAAGATTTCTTACATATGATACCAAAAATATAATCCATAAAAGAAAAAACTGATAAAAACTTTTGCTCTCCAAAGACATTGTTAAGAGAATGAAAAATGAGCCACAACTAGGAGAAATCTTTGCAAAACAAAAATCTGGGTTGTTTCCTTACTGTTTAGTTTTAAGAACTTTTTTATATATTCTGGATTCTAGTTCTTCAATTTTATAAAGTGGACCAAAGATCTAAACAGTCACTTCATCAAAGAGAAATGTACAAATAGCAAGTATGTATATGAAAAGATGCTCAAAATTATTTTTCATTAGGAAAATGCAAATTAAAATCACAGTATGATACCACTATATACCTGCCAGAATTACTAAAATAAAAAAACCCTGACCATATCAAATGCCAGTTAGATAAGCAGCAACAGAAACTCTCATTCATTGCTGTGGGAATGCAAATTGGTATGGTTACTTTGGAAGGCATATAGGCAGTTTCTTACAAACATTCGCTTAGCAAATGACCCAGCAATCCTACTAAGTATTTACCCAAGTAAACTGCAAACTAATGCTCACACAAAAACCTGTATGTGAATACTTATAGCAGCTTTTTTCATAGTCACACAAAAAAATGGATACAATCAAGATGCCCTTCAACAGGTTAATGTATGATCAAACTATGGAATTCTACTCAGCAATAAGAAGATGAACTTCTAATACATGTGAATGAATCTCAGAATAATTATGCAGAGTACACAGAAAACAAGTAGTGACTCTACAGCATCTCACTACCCTAATGGACAGTGACTGCAATGGGATTTGGGGGGGGACTTGATAATATGGGTTAATGTTGTAACCACAATGTTGCTCATGTGAAACCTTCATAATATTGTATATAAATACCTAAATAAAAAATAAAATAAAATAAAAAATAATTATGCTAAGTGAAAGAACCAAATATCTGAGTATGTACTATATACTTCCATTTATATATAACTCTAGAAGATGCAAACTCATCTATAGTGACAGAAAGCAGATCAGTGTTTGCTTGGGGAAGGAGCAGTGGGAAGTAGTGGAAGGGAGATTATGAAGGACTACAAGGAAATTTTGGAGGGGGGTGGATATGTTTACTATCTTGATGGTGGCGATGGTTTCACAAATATACATACAACAGCACTCAACAGTTCATACTGTACAAATATGTATTATTTACATTATTGTCAATTATACCTTGATTAAGCTGTTTTACAAAATTAGAGGGGCCTGAAGTGATAATGATCTGAGGCAAGTGGTACAACAAAACCACACTCCAAGGCTTCAAAGAAGCCTCACAGACAAAATCTTAAGGAACATGAACTCACAAACAAAAATTGCATGGTGATTTAATGAGTGATGAGGTACGCCCCTGCATCCTGTCAAGCCTCCTTTGCAACTTTAGCCCACATTTCTACTTCAGGTTCAAACAGTTCTGAACTACAGGCAGTTCCTCAAGCACACAGGTATTATCTTGGAATTCTTCCTCTTTCAAGTGTCAGCATAAATGTCGCTTTCTCCAAAAAAAAACAGTTTTCCTTGACATCTCTGAATTCTGTCCCCCTGAAATTTCCTCCATAATTCCTCCCCACATTTCTTCCCCACAACTTTGAAATAAAAAGACTTGGGCCCTTTTTTCTCTCATGTTCTTACTGTACCTTGCTCATAACATGTAATATGAGATAATGATTATAATTAATAATTACATTTGCACATTCATCTCTCCACCAGACTATTAAGCTCTTAAAGGCAAGGACTGTGTTTTTCATCTTTGTAATCCTAATGCAAGCCACAGGACATGGAACATGGTAAGTATTCAGGAATTTGAATGAAACAACAACCAAATGGACAAAATGGATGGACTAAATATTCCTTGAGGACCTGACCTGAATGAGCTGGAGGTGGTCCATTAAGAAGTGTTACATTTAGTTTGAAGTAAATACCAAAATTTGTTTCAAAACCCATGTGACTCCTTTTGATTACTCCTTTTTATCACATATTTCTCAACAGGGACCAGCATTTGTGTGGGACAATTCTTTGTTGTGCATCACTGTTCTGAGCATTATGTGACATTTAGCATTCCTGGACCCGACCTCACTAAATATTTCTGATGGTCTCCAGTCACTGTGACAACCCCCATCTTGACATTTCCAAACTCCCCTCCCACCAGGCAAGGGGACAAAACCTCCCCCAAGTTGAGAATCACTGCTTTAGAGGGAAAGCTGATATACTGTCAAATGTCAATGCAGATTGAAAATTGTCATCAGCATTTGACTGAGTCCTATAATTCCATTAAATCTTCAGAGATGTCTGAGTATATACAGTATATGCAAAACTTTAAAAACAAAAGAAAGGATCAAAGCACATGGAGATACCTCTTAGCCACATCACTGGGTTTCTCCAATGCTTTGTTGGTAATATTGCTGTCTGCTCCCATTTTAATTAACCACTGCAAACACTCTATGTGGCCTTGTCCAGCAGCTGTAATAAATAAATAAATAAATAAATAAATAGCCAGAAAAAAATTTTAGAAGTTATTACCAATAACAATTCTCTGAAATTTTAGGCGGTACCATTAGAAAGCACTTTCCTTAGTATTTATCCTTGCAATAAGCAACAAAAGTAGGTTGGGCAGATGTTATTTTCTCTATTTCATTTATTCATTCATTAGACAATGCTTAATCAAATATTTATTGTGTTTAGCCCCTCTACAGCTATAATAATTGAAGCTCAAAGAGGGTATTTAACATCACATAGCTAGGAAGTAATGCACTTGAAACTTTAATCTTGATTTTTTCTAATCCTTTTCCATTGCTTGCTTGCTATTAACTCCTGTCCAGTCTTGTATCAGACCAGACTGTGAGCACAATCCAGCCATAAGGACCCACACTGGCTTTGAAAATCTTGTGCCACCTTATGTAAAGAGCTTATACCTCTGCTCCTTAACAACTCAAACTTTACAGGCCACTCACTGATTATCTAAACTGTTTACCACCTTTTTCTAAATCTTGTCCTGAAAACTTATGCCCTCAGTATTAATTTTCACCTCCACAATTCTGTTTATGTGTCTTCTTACATAGTGGCCATCACACAATTATGTGTTCTTCTAACTTTTACCCATCCTTCTAGGTCCATCTCAAGACTTGGGAAAACTGTGAGAAAAAAACTAACAGGGGATCATGGGAAGATGGCGGTGTGAGTAGTTCAGAGGAAATCTCCTCCCCAAAACATATTTATTTATGAAAATACAATAAATACAACTACTCCTAAAAGAGACACCAGTGGATGCAGTACAACAGCCAGGATACACCTACATCTGCGAGAACTCAACATCACACAAAGGGGGTAAGATACAAGCCGCGGCCAGGCGGGACCCAAACGCTCCCCCACCCCAGAACCCAGCGGGAAGAAAGGAGTCGGAACGGGGAGGGAGTGAAAGCCCAGGACAGCTAAACAACCAGCTCTAGAAATCCACACCCAGAACACAGACACAAGGTGCATGGGGTGCTGGATATTAGAGAAACGGAAAAGTAAAACCTTTGGGCAGGTCCCCACAACCGGCACCCCTGAGACAAAAGAAAAGTGAGTGCTTTCTGCAAGTCTTAAAGGGACAGGGACCCCATAGCTAGACAATGTCATCCCGGCACACTTACCCAGCAGCTGGAAATACCAGGGAACCTTAGGCACCCTAAACCCCGGGGAGGGAGCGCAGCTCAGAAGCCCCTCACGGCACTAAGCAGCCTGCCAGTCGTTCCTCAAACTGGCATGGACCCCGACACACCAGCCCAGTAGCGGGAGAAAGGCAGCGCGTGCCGGGGACAGCAGCGCCGTTAGGGACCGGGAGCAGATCGCATGTGCCAATGGGGCCAGAGGGGACCAGAACAGGCTTGTGCAAGCCCGCAGCAGCAGCGACCAAAAAGCCCGGGTGCAGCTCATGCACACTGGTGGCAGTGGAGCCAGAGGAGCACGGTAGAGGCCCGCACGGGACAGCCCCGCGCACACCTGCAGAGGAGCCAGAGGGAGCAGGCGCGCTCTCAGCAGCCGACTGGAATCGCAGCCCAACACACAGCCGCCTGGGCCAGGCCCAAAGGCCGCTGCTGGCACACAGCTGCCCGGCAGGGGGGCCGCTATCACGGAGGAGCGCACCTGGTGTGCCTGCCACTCCCCACGGGACTCTGTGCTGCTCTGACAGAGACCCCGCCCACAGCAGCTTAGGGGACTAACCCGGTGACTGCTCCAGGAGTGCAGGTAACCGACACAGGCAGCGGAGAAGGGCAAGGAATCCAGCAAGCAGGAAAGGACTTTCTTCTGCCAGCTGACACACCCGCAACCTGCCTACAGCCACCGCTATCACCATGAAAAGGTAAAAAAATTTAGTCCAGTCCAAGATAGTTCAGACAACACCTGAGAGAGGAGCTGCAGAGACAGACCTAACCAGTCTCCCTGAAAAAGAATTCAAAATAAAAATCATAAACATGCTGACAGAGCTGCAGAGAAATATGCAAGAGCTAAGGGATGAAGTCCGGAGGGATATTACAGAAGTGAAACAAACTCTGGAAGGATTTATAAGAAGAATGGATAAGATGCAAGAGGCCATTGATGGAACAGAAACCAGAGAACAGGAACGCATAGAAGCTGACGCAGAGAGAGATAAAAGGATCTCCAGGAATGAAACAATATTAAGAGAACTGTGTGACCAATCCAAAAGAAACAATATCCGCATTATAGGGGTAACAGAGGAAGAAGAGAGAGAAAAAGGGATAGAAAGTGTCTTTGAAGAAATAATTGCTGAGAACTTCCCCAAACTGGGGGTGGAAATAGTTGCTCAGACTACGGAGGCACACAGAACCCCCAAGAGATGGGACCAAAAGAGGACAACACCAAGACACATAATAATTAAAATGGCAAAGATCAAGGACAAGGACAGAGTATTAAAGGCAGCCAGAGAGAGAAAAAAGGTCACCTACAAAGGAAAACCCATCAGGCTATAATCAGACTTCTCAACAGAAACCTTACAGGGCAGAAGAAAATGGCATGATATATTTAATGCAATCAAACAGAAGGGCCTTGAACCAAGGATACTGTATCCAGCACGATTATCATTTAAATATGAAGGAGGGATTAAACAATTCCCAGACAAGCAAAAGTAGAGGGAATTTGCCTCTCACAAACCACCTCTACAGGGTATCTTATAGGGACTGCTCTAGATGGGAGCACTCCTAAAAAGAGCACAGAACAAAACACCCAACATATGAAGAACGGAGGAGGAGGAGGAATAAGAAGGGAGAGAAATGATCATCAGACTGTGTTTATAATAGCTCAATAAGCGAGTTAAGTTAGGCAGTAAGGTAGTAAAGTAGCTAACCTTGAACCTTTGGTAACCACGAATCTAAAGCCTGCAATGGCAATAAGTACATATCTTTCAATAATCACCCTAAATGTAAATGGTCTGAATGCACCAATCAAAAGACACAGAGTAATAGAATGGATAAAAAAGCAAGACCCATCTATATGCTGTTTACAAGAGACTCACCTCAAACCCAAAGACATGCACAGATTAAAAGTCAAGGGATGGAGAAAGATATTTCATGCAAACAACAGAGAGAAAAAAGCAGGTGTTGCAATACTAGTATCAGACAAAATAGACTTCAAAATAAAGAAAGTAACAAGAGATAAAGAAGGACATTACATAATGATAACGGGCTCAGTCCAACAAGAGGATATAACCATTATAAACATATATGCACCCAATACAGGAGCACCAATATATGTGAAACAAATACAAACAGAATTAAAGGAGGAAATAGAATGCAATGCATTCATTTTGGGAGACTTTAACACACCACTCACTCCAAAGGACAGATCCACCAGACAGAAAATAAGTAAAGACACAGGAGCACCAATATATGTGAAACAAATACAAACAGAATTAAAGGAGGAAATAGAATGCAATGCATTCATTTTGGGAGACTTTAACACACCACTCACTCCAAAGGACAGATCCACCAGACAGAAAATAAGTAAAGACACAGAGGCACTGAACAACACACTAGAACACATGGACCTAATAGACATCTATAGAACTCTACATCCAAAAGCAATAGGATGCACATTCTTCTCAAGTGCACATGGAACATTCTCCAGAATAGACCACATACTAGGCCACAAAAAGAGCCTCAGTAAATTCCAAAAGACTGAAATCCTACCAACCAACTTTTCAGACCACAAAGGCATAAAACTAGAAATAAATTGTACAAAGAGAGCAAAAAGGCTCACAAACACATGGAGGCTTAACAACATGCTCCTAAATAATCAATGGATCAACGACCAAATTAAAATGGAGATCCAGCAATATATGGAAACAAATGACAACAACAACACAAAGCCACAACTTCTGTGGGACGCAGCAAAAGCAGTCTTAAGAGGAAAGTATATAGCAATCCAGGCATATTTTTTTAAATTAATTTATTTGTTTATTTTGTTGTCATTAATCTACAATTACATGAAGAATATTATGTTTACTAGGGTCCCCCCTTCACCAAATCCCCCCCACAAACCCCATTACAGTCACTGTCCATCAGCGTAGTAAGATGCTGTAGAATCACTACTTGTCTTCTCTGTGTTGCACAGCCCTCCCCATGCCCCACCCCCACATTATACATGCTAATCGTAATGTCCCCTTTCTTTTTCCCCATCCTTATCCCTCCCTTCCCTCCCTTTCTCCCCAGTCCCTTTCCCTTTGGTAACTGTTAGTCCATTCTTAGGTTCTATGATTCTGCTGCTGTTTTGTTCCTTCAGTCTTTCTTTGTTCCTATAGTCTTTGGGTTTGAGGTGAGTCTCTTGTAAGCAGCATAGAGATGGGTCTTGCTTTTTTATCCATTCTATTATTCTGTGTCTTTTGATTGGTGCATTCAATCCATTTACATTGAGGGTGATTATTGAAAGATATGTACTTATTGCCTTTGCAGGCTTTAGATTCATGGTTGCCAAAGGTTCAAGGTTAGCTTCTTTAGTATCTTACTGTCTAACTTAACTCACTTATTGAGCTATTTTAGACACTGTCTGGTCATTCTTTCTTTTTCTCCCTTCTTATTCCTCCTCCTCCGTTCTTTACATGTTGGTTGTTTTATTCTGTGCTCTTTTGTGCTTCCTTTAACTGCTTTTGTGGGTAGTTGATTTTATTTTTTGCCTTTAGTTAATATTTGGTTGGTCTGCTTTCTTTGCTGTGATGTTATTTTCTCTGGTGACATCTATTTAGTTTTAGAAGTGCTCCCATCTAGAGCAGTCCCTCTAAAATACCCTGCAGAGGTGGTTTGTGGGAGGCAAATTCTCTCAACTTTTGCTTGTCTGGGAATTGTTTAATCCCTCCTTCATATTTAAATGATATTTGTGCTGGATACAGTAGTCTTGGTTCAAGGCCTTTCTGTTTCATTGCATTAAATATATCATGCCATTCTCTTCTGACCTGTAAGGTTTCTGTTGAGAAGTCTGATGATAGCCTGATGGGTTTTCCTTTGTAGGTGACCTTTTCCCTCTCTCTAGCTGCCTTTAAAACTGTCCTTGTTCTTGACCTTTGCCATTTTAATTATTATATGTCTTGGTGTTGTCCTCCTTGGATCCATTCTGTTGGCAGTTCTGTACACTTCCATGGTCTGATCGATTATTTCCTCCCCCAGTTTAGGGAAGTTTTCAGCAATTATTTCTTCAAATACTCTTTCTATTCCTTCTTCTCTCTCTTCTTCTTCTGGTACCCCTATAATGTGGATATTGTTCCTTTAAGATTGGTCACACAGTTCTCTTAATATTGTTTCATTCCTGAAGATCCTTTTATCTCTCTCTGCATCAGCTTCTATGCGTTCCTCTTCTCTGGTTTCTATTCCATCAATGGCCTCTTGCATCTTATCCATTCTGTTTATAAATCCTTCCAGAGATTGTTTCATTTCTTTAATCTCCCTCCGGACGTCTGTAATCTCCCTCCGGACTTCATCCCTTAGCTCTTGCATATTTCTCTGCATCTCCATCAGCATGGTTATGAGCTTTATTTTTAATTCTTTATCAGGAAGACTGGTTAGGTCTATCTCCTCCTCAGGGTTTGCCTCTGTGATCTTGGTCTGTATCAATTTCTTCTGCCTTTTCATGGCGATAGATATATTTGTGGGGAGCTGGTGCGTGTGTTGGGTAAGAGAAAGTCCCTTCTTGCCAGTTTGTGGCCTTCCTCTCCTGGGATAACAGCAGCCTCTAGCGGCTTGTGCTGGGCAGCTGCATGCAGACGGGCCTTCTGATCTTGCCCGGCCGCTATGGAGTTTATTTAGCTCTGCAGTTGCTGTGGGCATGGCCAGCCTTAGGCTGCTGCTCCAACATGGCAGAGCCACATAAGAGGGGGAACAGGTGGGAGGCTGTTTATTGCGGTTCTGGGCCTCTGAGCTGCACTGCGGGGGTTCGGGCACCCAGAGCTCCCTGAGGTTTGCAGCTGCTGGGCTAAGTGTCCCACGGCACATCCATCCAGCTGTGGGGTCCCTGTCCCTTTAAGACTTTCAAAAAGCACTCGCTTTTCTTTGTCCCCGGGGGCGCCAGCTGCGGGGACCCACTCACAGGGCTTACTGTCCTGCTTCCCTAATTTCCAGCACCCCACGCATGCACTGTGTCTGCGCTCTGGTCCGGATGGCTGGGGCTGGGTGTTCGGCAGTCCTGGGCTCCGTCTCCCTCCCGCTCTGCCTGCTCTTCTCCCACTGGGAGCTGGGGGGAGGGGCGCTCGGGTCCTGCCGGGCCACAGCTTGTATCTTACCCCCTTCGCGAGGCACTGGGTTCTCGTGGGTGTGGATGTGGTCTGGCTGTTGTCCTCTGTCTTCTGGTCTCTCTTTCAGGATTAGTTGTCTTTGTTGTATTTTCAAAAATAAATTTGGTTTTGGGAGGAGATTTCCACTACTCTACTCACGCCACCATCTTGGTTCTCTCTTCCAGGCATATTTAAAGAAGGAAGAACAATCCCAAATGAATAATCTAATGTCACAATTATCAAAATTGGAAAAAGAAGAACAAATGAGGCCTAATGTCAGCAGACAGAGGGACATAATAAAGATCAGAGAAGAAATAAATAAAATTGAGAAGAATAAAACAATAGAAAAAAACAGTGAAACCAAAAGCTGGTTCTTCAAGAAAATAAACAAAATAGATAAGCCTCCAGCCAGACTTATTAAGAGAAAAAGAGAGTCAACACAAATCAACAGAATTAGAAACGAGAAAGGAAAAATCACGACGGACCCCACAGAAATACAAAGAATTATTAGAGAATTCTATGAAAACCTATATGCTAACAAGCTGGAAAACCGAGGAGAAATGGACAACTTCCTAGAAAAATACAACCTTCCAAGACTGACCCAGAAAGAAACAGAAAATCTAAACAGACCAATTACCAGCAACGAAATTGAAGCGGTAATCAAAAAACTACCCAAGAACAAAACCCCCGGGCCAGATGGATTTACCTCGGAATTTAATCAGACATACAGAGAAGACATAACACCCGTTCTCCTTAAAGTTTTCCAAAAAATAGAAGAGGAGGGAATACTCCCAAACTCATTCTATGAAGCAAACATCACCCTAATACCAAAACCAGGCAAAGACACCACAAAAGAGAAAACTTCAGACCAATATCCCTGATGAACATAGATGCAAAAATACTCAACAAAATATTAGCAAACCGAATTCAAAAATACATCAAGAGGATCATACACCATGACCAAGTGGGATTCATCCCAGGGATGCAAGGATGGTACAACATTCGAAAATCCATCAACATGATCCACCACATTAACAAAAAGAAGGACAAAAACCACATGATATCTCCATAGATGCTGGAAAAGCATTCTACAAAATTCAACATCCATTCAGGATAAAAACTCTCAACAAAATGGGCATAGAGGGCAAGTACCTCAACATAATAAAGGCCATATATGATAAACCCACAGCTAACAGCAAGAGGCTGAAAGCTTTTCTTCTGAGATCGGGAACAAGACAGGGATGCCCACTCTCCCCACTGTTATTCAACGTGGTACTGGAGGTCCTAGCCATGGCAATCACACAAAACAAAGAAATATAAGGAATCCAGATAGGTAAAGAAGAAGTCAAACTGTCACTATTTGCAGATGACATGATATTGTACATAAAAAACCCTAAAGACTCCACTGCAAAACTACTAGAACCAATATCGGAATTCAGCAAAGTTGCAGGATACAAAATTAACACACAGAAATCTGTAGCTTTCCTATACACTAACAATGAACTAATAGAAAGAGAAATCAGGAAAACAATTCCATTCACAATTGCATCAAAAAGAATAAAATACCTAGGAATAAACCTAACCAAGGAAGTGAAAGACCTATACCCTGAAAATTACAAGACACTCTTAAGAGAAATTAAAGAGGACACTAACAAATGGAAACTCATCCCATGCTCCTGGCTAGGAAGAATTTATATTGTCAAAATGGCCATCCTGCCCAAAGCAATATACAGATTGGATGCAATCCCTATCAAATTACCAACAGCATTCTTCAATGAACTGGAACAAATAGTTCAAAAATTCATATGGAACTGTCAAAGACCCCGAATAGCCAAAGCAATCCTGACAAGCAAGAATAAAGTAGGGGGGATCTCGCTCCCCAACTTCAAGCTCTACTACAAAGCCACAGTAATCAAGACAATTTGGTACTGGCACAAGAACAGAGCCACAGACCAGTGGAACAGAATAGAGACTCCAGACATTAACCAAACATATATGGCCAACTAATATACGATAAAGGAGCCATGGACATACAATGGGGAAATGACAGTCTCTTCAACAGATGGTGCTGGCAAAACTGGACAGCTACATGTAAGAGAATGAAATTGGATCACTGTCTAACCCCATACACAAAAGTAAATTCGAAATGGATCAAAGACCTGAATGTAAGTCATGAAACCATAAAACTCTTAGAAAAAAACATAGGCAAAAATCTCTTGGACATAAACATGAGTGACTTCTTCATGAACATATCTCCCCAGGCAAGGGAAACAAAGGCAAAAATGAACAAGTAGGACTATATCAAGCTAAAAAGCTTCTGTACAGCAAAGGACACCATCAATAGAACAAAAATGTATCCTACAGTATGGGAGAATATATTCATAAATGACAGATCCGATAAAGGATTGACATCCAAAATATATAAAGAGCTCACATACCTCAACAAACAAAAAGCAAATAATCCAATTAAAAAATGGGCAGAAGAGCTCAATAGACAGTTCTCTAAAGAAGAAATCCAGATGGCCACAGGCACATGAAAAGATGCTCCACATCGCTAATCATCAGAGAAATGCAAATTAAAACCACAATGAGATATCACCTCGCATCAGTAAGGATTGCCATCATCGAAAAGACAAACAACAACAAATGTTGGCGAGGTTGTAGAGAAAGGGGAACCCTCCTACACTGCTGGTAGGAATGTAAATTAGTTCAACCATTGTGGAAAGCAGTATGGAGGTTCCTCAGAATGCTCAAAATAGAAATACCATTTGACCCAGGAATTCCACTTCTAGGAATTTACCCTAAGAATGCAGCAGCCCAGTTTGAAAAAGACAGATGCACCCTATGGTTATCGCTGCACTATTTACAGTAGACAAGATATGGAAGCAACCTAAATGTCCACCAGTAGATGAATGGATAAAGAAGATGTGGTACATATACACAATGGAATATTACTCAGCCATAAGAAAAAAACAGATCCTACCATTCGCAACAACATGGATGGAGCTAGAGGGTATTATGCTCAGTGAAATAAGCCAGGCAGAGAAAGACAAGTATAAGAACAAAGGAAAACTGAAGGAACAAAACAGCAGCAGAATCACAGAACCCAAGAATGGACTAACAGTTATCAAAGGGAAAGGGACTGGGGAGGATGGGTGGGAAGGGAGGGATAAGAGTGGGGAAAAAGAAAGAGGGCATTACAATTAGCATGTATAGTGCATGGTGGGCACAGGGAGGGCTGTGCAACACAGAGAAGACAAGTAGTGATTTTACAGCATCTTACTACGCAGATGGACAGTGACTGTGAAGGGGTATGTGGGGGGGACTTGGTGAAGGGGGGAGCCTAGTAAACATAATGTTCTTCATGTATTTGTAGATTAATGATACCAAAATAAAAAATAAATAATAAATAAATAAATAAATAAAAAGTAATAGACTTAAAAGTTCTGAATTTAGGTCTAGTAGACAGTGAGACTGGAGGACAGGATATAACTTAACAAGTAGCTGGCACATATATAGATCCTTTGTAAGTGCCTATACAGAGTTAATGAATGAATAAATGAATGAAAAAATTACTTACTTCTGAACTGCCATGAACACTTCCTCAATAATTTAAACCTTAGCAACTTCTTCTGCTCCTCAATTTCTACTCCTGAGCTCCTATTGCATGTATTTTAACAACCAAACACTTTTCTCTACTAATTACATCATGACTTACACAAGTCTCTAGTTGTTCATGGTATAAGTATGTAGCCCCTTAACAGTAAGATCTGGATCTCACGTCTCCATGGGGCAAGCACATGGGTGGTGCTGAGTAACATGCCTCTGTAAAATGCACCGAAGAGTTGGAACTTTTGGTATGACTTTGATGCCTCAAAAAGTGAATGTACCTCCAATACTGGCAACAGAGAGAAGACACAAAGCCAGATTCAGTGGTGAAGCAACCCTATCACTACAGCCCTATGGCCCAGCTTATGAAAAGTCTGTAAGAACTCTTCCTGCCCTTCTCTACTTGACTCAGAGCCATCTGCCAAACTCAGAACTGGCTCCTAAAGACCCTGAGGCTTCTCTCTCTCCTACAGAAAATCTAAAACCAGCCAACAAATACCACTACAGGATTCCCTGGACCTCTAGAAATAACCTTACTTCAGACAAAATAGCAACACACTTTGTCTTTAAGAGTTGCAAAATCATATTTACAAGTCACAGATAATTGCAAGTTGTACTAGAATGAGTTTATATGATTGAATAATGCAGCATTTCCATTCTATTACACAGGTAATGTTTACAAAGTGGGGGGAGGGCCTAAGTAATTAATCTGTAATAAAATACAACAAAACGGTTTTTACCCAAGATCCTTACTGCATATTAATTAGAATATGTTGATTAATTTGATCAGTGTTTCTTAAGAGAACAAGATAAAATTATGCAGTGGCTAGAAATTTTTAAGAAATGATTTGATAATTATGGCTTAAGAGCAAATGAAAGAAAGGAAAATTCATACTGGATTTAACAATCATTAAATGACTATGAAGAATGCCTCAATAGTAAATACTGCAACTTACTAAATTAAAGGAAAAGAAACAGATTGAAAAAATGTGGGAAAAGTGAATTAAATTATAAGGAGACATTAACTTTTATTTACCCAATTTGTATATGATATAAACATACAGATTTTTCCCCAGGAAAAGGCTACTGTACACAAAATGCCTCCTTCCCCAGCTGTAGCCACTCCTCACCCCTCCACCGCACCATCTGATGCACCCCTGGCTCTCTGAGTCCTTAGGGAACAGACTGATGAGAGAAGGAGAGAAGGGCAAACCCCTCTGGTTCCTCCGTGCATTCACCTTCCTACCTTTTCACTACAGCTGCATCCCAAACACCCGTTGCTGTATATCAATTAATGAAACTTAATTTATCATTACCCCAAAGATTCATTATAAGCACCATGATTGACTCTATGTTTTGCTAGTGTCTAAATGATACCCCATATACACATTAGCAATAAAAACCAGTTATATATACGATAGGAAGGGGAGTTTTGCTCCAGGGCACCATATTAAAAAAAAAAAAAACAGTATTCACATTTTAAGTCTCCCCATTCACAAATCCCATGGTGAAGAACTTAACCCTCAGCAGCAGCAGAAATACAAGGAGCAAGATTCTCCAAGTCTAGGGTAGTGTTTACCAAAGTGAGGACCTCTCTACATAGGAGAAACCCCCTTCACATCCCTTCTTCCTGCTCCTCCCACACATTCTCTATTATAAAACTACTGCTGTACATGGTGCTTAGATTCTGTACTTGAGATCATCATGAATTGAACAAACTTTAAGGATTAAGCTAAGAATCTAACTAACAGGAACATTAGCTGTGATTAGACTGCCAGAAGTTATTTAGAAAATCAAGTCCAATTCAGACATAAGATGATATTAATAAGCCTACCTTCTTTTTACTCTAAGACTTTTATAAGAACTACCTGCCACCAGATTATAAGGAAATTTATTACATAAATATCACCAATGAAGCAGAATGGGAATATCAGGTGCAGCAGGTTAAAGATTTTGGTTTTTATTTTATAAAAAATAAGTAAGAATAAGTCCTAGGGTATATACTCCCTGTTTAGTTGACAATTTGATAAAGTTTCATTAAAAAAAGCAAAAAAACTGATTAATATTTTAGAATTCCACATGGAAGGAAGGAAAGTGCAGAGGAAAGTGGGAGACATCTTGAAAATGTTCAAATCTAATGTCCATTGATATTTCTATAGAAATAAAAACATTTTTGCAGAGTACAAGAAAATTCTGCTAATCCCTTTTTCTTAAGAGAGAGGGTTTTTGTTTGAGCATGAATTAATAAGTCATTTTTAGTCCAAAGAAAATGTTAGTCCTAAGAAACTTCTCTAACAGTGAAATTCACTCACATGACAATGTCATAAGAGAATTTCTACTGGAATTACTCTCAAATATGGTAATGTGTGAATGTCTGATGTCATAAAAGGAATACTGCGTTTGAATTGAAAGTTAAACTCTCTGTATACCATGTAAGGTAGACTGATCTCCCTTAGGATATTCGGAAAAGTTTCACATTTTCATGTGTGGATAATTATTTTAAAAGGCAAATAACAACAATTGATTCAAAACTGAAAATGAAGCAGGAATCATAACTTACCTTTATGCATAGGAGTTGATCCATTATTATCACGTTCATTAATATTGATTACTCCATCTTCTATTAAGTTCTTAAGCATTTCCAGATCCCCCTTAAAGGCAGCCACATGACCTGGAAATGCTAAAGCTATGAATAAAAAAATTCAGCATTTCAGTAAACACATGAGTTCCTTAAGCAGTCACATATTTCAGGTTTTAATATTAACTCAAGCATGAGAATTAGAATTAATTGGGTTGATGCAATAACAAATAATAAAAAGAGAACCATAAAATAAGATTATTACTTGCTGTGCAGCCCATCTACCCTTTAGGACCTCAAACATGTCACTAGTAGTATTGTACTAGAACTATTCTTAGCCATATTCCTTTTCCCTCAGACCTCCATAAAATACCAGGAGATGGTCATTTTCAACCCTTTGTATAAAGATATATTTGGTCTCAAGTCCTACATTTGCAGACCACTCCTTGTTTGTAAGGAATATGCACAAAGAGGATAAGAATATGTGTGTACGTATACAAATACAAACACATATATTACAAGTATGAATATATCTGACCTACTGCCTAGCACATAGTAAATACCTGACAAAATGTTCTTCATGATAACAACTACATATACTGAGCCCTTACTGAATTCTAGGCATGGTAGTAAGCACTTAGAAGACTGCCTTATTTAACCCTCTTAACAACTCTGAGAAATAGCTATTCTCATTTTACACATGGAAAGGAAACAAGCTAGAATAGACAAAGAGTATTTTTAAAAGAACAAAGTTGAAGTCTTTCAGTATCTGATGCTGTCTTATTATAAAGCTACAGTAATCAAGACAGTGTAGTGATGGTAAATAAACAGACATATCAACAAGACAGAATGCAAACACCAGAAATAAATCACACATATATAGTTTTGACAGAACAGCCAAGATATTTCTGTGGGGAAAGGAAATTCTTTCCCAAAAAAATGGCACTGGGACAAGTGGTTGTGTCTTAAAAAAATGTTTTAATCACTTTATTTCACTCAATACATAAAATTTAACTTGATGTAGATCAAAGATTCTGAATTAAAAAGCTAAAACTGTAAAACTTCTAAACCACATACAAAAATATAGGGTGGACAAATATTTCATAATAGGACACAAAAAACATGGCCTGTAAAAAAAACTGATAAATTGTACTTTTTCAAAATGTAAAACTTTTACTCTTTGAAAGATAATGCTAAGAAAACAGGCAAGCTTCAGAATGGGGGGAAATATGTGCAATACATATATTTGACAAAATGTAAGGAATTGTCAGAATTCATAATGAGTAGATAACAAACAAATTAAAAATGGGCAAAAGAATTAAACAGACATTTCATCAAAGATACAAGAATGTCCATATGAAAAGATGCTCAATATCATTAGTTACCAGGAAAATGAAGATAAAAACTAGCATAAGATAACACTACACATCCATTAGAATGGTTAAAATAAAAACAGGCTGACCCTATCAAGTGTTGGCAGTTCCAGGAGCAATTCTGGAAAACAGTTTGACAACTTCTTAAATTAAATATACACCTATCACACCCCACTCTTAGATATTTATCAAGAGAAATGCAAACATATGTCCACATAAATGCTCAGAGCAGTTTTATTAATAATATCCCCCAATTGGAAATAATCCAAATGCTCATCAGTAGGTGAACTGATAAAAACAAAAGATGGCATATCTGTACAATGGGATACTATTCAGCAATTAAAAGGAATGAACAACTAATATACATAACACAGATGAATCTGAAAACGCTTCTGTTAGAAAATTCAAACTAATCTACAAAGACAGAAAGCAAATCTGTGGTTATGTGGGGCAACGGTGAAAGGAAAGGTAAACTGCAAGAGGGTATGAAATAACCTTTAAGGTGATGGAAATGTTTTGTATCTTGATTGTGATGGTGGTTTCATGAGTGTATACATATGTCAAAACTCATCAAATTACACATTTTAAATGAACAGTCTATTATATGTATATATATGATCAACTTTAATAAATTTGATTTTAGAAAAAAGAATATCATAAAGTAAAAAACAGGCCACAGGTGAGAGAAAATATCTGTATCAGATAAAAATTAATAAAGGATTGGTATGGAGACTATATAAAGAACTCACATTACTTAGAAAATATGATTTTTTAAAGGACACAATTTTTTAAGAGGGAGAAAGGTATAGGCAGGCAAATCATAGAAAAGAAAACTAGAATAGCCAGTAACTTTATGAAAGGATGTTCAACCTCACTAGAAATCAAGAAAATGCAAATCAAAACACAAATAAAACCTTTTCATACCTAACCAATGGGCAAAAATTTTTAAGTCTGAAAATACTGAATATTGTTTCTCTGAGTTCTAACTAGTTTGCTAATAAGAGTCTAAATTTCCGTAACCACTGTGATAAAGAATGTAGCAAACCTATTTATACTGAAGATGGACATATCTCACCAAGCCAAACCTAAAGCAGAGTTTTCCAGTTATGTACAAGGCAGAGCTCTTAATTCTCAGTCTTCAGAGAAGATAGGCAATACCTCAAGAAGACTCATTCAATAACCCCAGTGTGCCACAAATATCTTTCTCTATACGGGCTACATGTAGAAAAGCTAGGGAAGCATGCCTCTAAAGAATCTCTTATCCATGTACAAATGGAGACATGTACAACAATATCCATTACCACATTGATTGTAATAGTGAAAGCTGTAAACAGTCTAAATGTCAAACTGAGGGATGGATAAATAATGTTTCTTATAAAATGCAATACTGCAAATGGTTGAAAAAAATAAATTAGTATATATCAATCAACTAATCTCAAAAACATAATATTTTTATGAAAAGCAAATCATAGAAGCATACATATTGTTTTATGCCATTTTATAAAGTTTTAGAAGTTTCAAAGACTGCTGCTACTTGTCCACTAAAATCTCCTTCCTTCAATAGTAAATCAGTTGCAACTCAGATGAGTCTTCTCTAGGTACTTAATTCTCCAAGCTTCCTTGCAGCTCGGTATGGCCATGTGACTAAACTCTTGCCAACAGAATGTTAGCAATCGTGACAAGTGCAAAATAGACCTTGAAAATGACTGGTCCTAGGTTTATACTCTTGCCCTCTCCCAACCTCCTGCTGAATTAGCAGCAACTAGAGAGAACGAGTGCGGAAGATCCCAGGTCCCTAAATGACTGCATAGAACAGATTTACTTTCCAACCTGAGCTGGCATATAAAAGAAATATACTTCTATATTATTTAAGCTGCTGAGTTTTAGGATTTTTTAGTTATAGTAGCTTAGTCTATTACTCTAAGAGGACATAAAACAATATTATGTATTTTTGTGAGTACATATATACTAAATATAAAACCATAGATTGAAATTATATATCCAAAACAATAGTTACCTCTAAGGAAGAAAAAAAAGGGAATGGTATTAGGGAAAGAGATCCAAGAAGCTTCGACTGTATCTACAATATTTTATTCTTAAATCCAGTGGTACAAAGAATGTCCATTACATTATACTAACCTCTATTTCTGCCTAAAAATTTCATAATAAGAAAAGAATCTGGATGAATATGTGGACAATAATATGTAACATATTTTCATGTAACATTTGATTAACTTCTTTCTTTTCTTTTTCCATTTATTCTACTTCTTAAATGCTAAAACATTTCAGATTTATTACTTACTTTCCTGATCTTTTGGATCATTTCCTTCATACTCAGCCCCCTGGATAAACTGTAAAATGTTCTTCTTAAAGAACCTCTGGGCCAGGTCCAAAACATTTTCTCCATTGTCATTGAAGGCTTTTAAAGCTTGTGTTGTATTGCTCATTCTACTAAGTAGGAATTTAAAACAGTGAAGGTGGCCTTCCATGGCTGCTAAGTGAACTATAGGTGAGAAAAAACAAAGAATTTAGTTTTTAAACTGGCCATAAAAATACCTTGGAAAAACAAATAGCACACTTGCCCTAATCCTCATAGGGAAATGACCATCCCTGCCCTATGTAACAGGGACGTAGTCTCAGCAAGGATTAACAGACCTTTTCTCCAGCCTACGTGTCCTGACTCAGGCTTCTAGTCATGCCAAAAGCAATAGACTAAATGCTTGAATAGTTACACCGACTGTGAGTGTAGAGAGGCTGAGGGTCACCAAAAAGCAGGCCCCAGAAAATTTTCTTGGAACGTGATATCCCAATTACGCAGCTTATAATTACATGAGAAAATACTTGCTATGTAATATAGGTGATAAATGGAGAGATAAATTTTAATATTTTGGGAAAAAGTGGAAGAAATAAACCAAAATAGTCACTACACAAATATGAATGATGTTATTTTTACCACTGTGTATTTTGCCACTTCTCCATAAACTCCTATTATTTTTATTATATACAAGAAGACTGGATAAAAAATGCAGACTAAACATGCATACTACCTCACCATTTCTACTCTAAATCCTTAAAAATAATAGAAAAGATACTTTTTAAAGCCATAAAGGAGTAGAAAAACAAACAAGAGCACCTTGAACAGACAAGAAATATTAAAGAACCCCTGAAAGAGAATATATTGAATCAGACTGAGGGAGAGCTACACCCAAAATCTACAAATATGGGAATGGTTCTGGGGTACTTTCCTGAAATGTTCTTTCCTCGGGATATCCACAATATGCTCCCTCAACACCTTTAGGTCTTTATTCAACTGCCATCTCTTCAGTAAAGGCTTCCAAGACCTTGCCTGACACTACTTTAAACTTCAACCCCTCTAACACTCCCTTTTCTATTTTATCCAAACACGTATCCCTATTTAACGTAATATATGTTTTTTTCACTCATTTTGTTATGATCTATGTCCTCCCTTACACCACATGAAGGCAGACTTTGGTCTGCTTTATTTGCTTTGATATCCCTAGCACCTAGAAAAGGGACTAACACATAGTAGATGCTCAATAAACAAAGGTTGAATTAATAGTTTTTTAAGAGGTTTGAATACAAGCAGGCTAATCCTGAAGCTACATTCTGAACCTCCACATCATGCTTTTAAAAAATATACTATACATGGTTATAAAATAATTATACATGTTTAAAGAAATAAAAGTTTGATCTTTTTTTAATGAGCAGACAACAAAAAGAGACTTAACAAAAATGATCAGGCATATTAAATTAAAAAACTAAATAAAAATGAAATTCCCTCCTACTTCGTATTACAGAAAAGTCCAGGTAGGTTAGAGATCTTAATGTGAAAGTAAAATAATAAAATTTCTAGGAAAAATACAAAACAATGTATGCATGACCATAGAGTAGGGAAAGAATTTTTTAACAGGGATCTGAAAGCACTAACCATAAAGGCAGAGCTTACTAAACTGAACTACATTAAAATTAAAACCTCTATTCACCAAAAATACCTTAAAAAATGAAAATGCAGGTCACAGAATGGAAAAGATACTTGCAACACATGTAAATGACAAAGAGCTTGTATCTAGAATATATAAGGCATGCCTACAACTCAATAATAAAAAATAGGCAAAAGATTTGAACCAGTACTTCAAAAAAGAAAATAACCAAATGGCCATTAAACATATGAAATGATGTGCTACAACTTTAGTCATCAGGGAATATGTAAATTAAAACCACAATGAGACATTACTATATGCCTCAAAAGTGACTAAAACTAAAAAATCCAATAACATCAAGTGTTAATGAGAAAGTAGAGCAACTACTTAAAAAGTTTTAAATACAGCTCATGGATGTATAAATTGATAATATCCACTTTAAAAATCAAAAGAAGCCAGACACAAAAGAATATCAGTGTATTACTCTAGTCCATAGAGTTCAGAAAGAGAAAAATACTGATTTTTATGTTAGAAGTCAAGGTAGTGATTAACTTTGGAGGTTGGTAGTAACCGGAAAGAGGACATGAATGAGATTATTTCATTTCTTGGTCTGGCTAATGGTTACAGAGAAGTGTGCATGTGTAAAATTCAATGAGTTGTACTTTTGGATTAGGCACTTTTCTGTTTTCATGTTATACTTCAATTTAAAAATCTATTTTAAAAAAGAAAGAGAATGAGAGTGGAATAGTCCTTTCCAGATAAAGAAGTATTGGGAAAGTTCATACTAATAGACCTTTATTAAATGAACACTAAGGAATGTACTTCAGAAAGAAGCAAAACAGTCCCAGATAGCAGTGTAAAGGATGGAAGCTGAGGCCAGGGAGGTGGGTACGAGCCCACTAAGGTCCGGCTTGCCAAGCTAAGGAATCAGAGCTCTATAGAGATCTAGGGAGTTTTTTAAGTAACAAAGTGATTTGATGAACCCAATTCATATTATTGTGCCTGAACTTCCCCTTCATTTGTTTGCTGCTTAAGATTCCATTAAGACATAATTCAAGCATCATTTTCAGTAATCCTCACTCTACTCTCACTGTGATCCCTCCCTCTTCCAAATTTCCGTAGCATTTCGTAGAAGAGGTGTTTAGAGTATCAGTTTCAACCGGCCAGTTGACTGCAGGCTAGACAACTGCAGTTTGCAAATGAACTGAAATACATTAGTGTCCACTATTTACACTTTTTTTAAAGTAGTCTGTGGAACAGACATGTGAAATTTAAAAAATAGTTAATACTAGACAGTAGATGAAGGAAACAGCTAATGGGAAGAGTAAACCTGAGTTTAATTTTACCAATTTCTCTTTTACCAACATGGTTGGTCAGTCACACAACAGGTACATAGCAGAGGCATAATATGAGATAAAAAATGTTCATGTCAACATATTTACTACTTTTGTTTTTTAAGGGGCTAATTAAAATAATGACAGTTTAAATTTCTGAAACATGACCAAACATTTTTAAAGTTAACATTAATGAAAAAACGAAGTATTTGCTTTTGTGAATACTTGGAAGGTTTCCATTGTAGTCCACATCTTCTATGCCGCATCCCCATTTAACTAGAAGTTGCAAACAGCCAAGCCGTCCATGAAAAGCTGCATAATGTACAGGTTTCCATTCTCTCTTATCAGTCACGCTGGGATCCTAGAAGTAACATTCACAAGGATTCAGTTTCTTTCCATTTTATAGGGAAAACACTAAAGTCTAGCACCTTCAGTTTGCAAAGAATTGAAGGCTGTTCTTAAAACTATAAGGCAAATGCTAAATATAATAGAAAAACTTACTGCAACCACTGATTTGAACATACAAGCTGGTAAGATACTAATGAAATTATAGAACAGTCTTTTTAAAAAGAACATAACTAGTCAGATAAAAAGAGCTTTTAAAAAGGAACTTAGAGGTGAGTCCAAGCATAGGGGATGCATGAAACAAATGAAAGGAAAAAAAATTAGTGAGAATGTTTAACATCTTGATCTGGGTGACAGTTACATGAATATGTACACATGTCAAAATTTGGCAAGCCATACAGTAAAATGTGTGCATTTTTTGTATGTACCTCAATATAAAAAATTTTTAGTGCATTTTTTTGAACTCTAGAAATATTTTTAAAAATAAATAGGAACTTAACTAGTCATTTCACAGGTCATAGTTTCCTAACCAATAAAATGAAAGGGATAGATTCATATGATTAAATCATATCTTTGAGAGCAATGAACAGAGTTAATGAAAAAATACATAATAGGCTTTTTCATTTTTTCTCTAACTATAGAAGCACCAGCTCTTACCATAATATTTTCAAAATAGGTAGTTCTTTTCTTATAAGAAGTTATTTTTATAAATGTATAGAAGTACTAAAGTACCATCTTACACAACAGAAACTAATATAATAGATATCAATTATAATTCAATAAAAAAGTTTTTTACAACTACTGGATAATATAAAAATTAAATATTGCAATAAGTGAAATTTGTGGAGCTATAAATCACTTTCTAAATGAGTGTATAAAATAAGAGTTGCAAAAGAAACACAGGTGAACACAGAGAAACTCAGAAAAATTTACAATCACTGGTCAAGATGTGTTTGGAAGCTTCAGAACCTTCCCAGTTATACCTCTGAACGGACACAGAGAACCCAAAGCCCCTGAAATACTCTGTGCTACCAAACTATTATCTAAATTATTGCTTCCAGGTTTAAAGATGGAAAAGCTACAGAGAGAGATCAAATTACTTCCCTAAAGTCACATAAGGGATTTAAAAGTCAGAAAGAGAAAACCAGACAAACAAATGCTACTCCATCTATGTGATTTTACGTTCTCACATACTAACAGGAATCCCTCACCACTCCACTTCGGAGCATTATTTGTAAAGTGAAAGAATGTCCATGTGTTGCAGCAAGGTGTAAAGGAGTGCATCCATGATCGTCCTGTGCTGCCAGATTTGCTCCATTGATTGTAAGAGCCTATAAATACAGAAATAAAAATTAATTTACATGAACATAGATGTTAAATCTATAGATGTCATATATAATCTCTTTAAATACAGACAGATGTTAAATGCTGAAGCAGATTATTTAAAGACAAGCAATTTTTATTAACCTATAGCTAAATTATCATATATGTTCTTACATATGTGCCACAGGCAAAACAAAGTGTGAGAAATTCTTAGCTAATCCTGAGAGCCTTTTTAATGTTGCCTAGGAGACATTTATAATACCTAATTTCATATTGATTTGAGCATGTACATACAATTTATAAGGTAGACTTTTAATGAGCACAGATTAATAACCAGTTAAATATCTTAAAGTTAAGCTAATAAAACTGAAAATTAAACTTACACAATTTCAAAAGCAGAATCTTTTATTAACTGGGTTTTGAATACAATAAAAAGAGACTAACTTAACTCTCTTATTACACTATTATAAATACAATCTGAAGATTCTTTTTTTTTTATCCCCTCTTTTTCTTCCTCTTCCACTCTTTATATTTTAGGTGTCATATTCTGTACTCTTTGTATATCTCTTGACTAACTTTGTGGGTAGCTGATTTAATTTTACATTTGGTTAGTATTTAATTGGTGTATTTCCTTTACTGTGTTTTATTTCCTATACTGTGACAGCTATTTAGCCTTAGGAGCACTTCCATCTAGAGCAGTCCCTTTAAAATACACTGTAGAGATGGTTTCTGAAAGGTAAATTCCCTCAACTGTTGCTTATCTGGGAACTGTTTAATCCCTCCTTCAAATTTAAATGATAATCTTGCTGGGGAGAGTATCTTCATTTGAGGCCCTTCTATTTCATTGCATTAAATATATTATGCCACTTCCTTTTGGCCTGTAAGATTTCTTCTCAGAAGTCTGATGGGTAGCCTGATGGGTTTTCCTATGTAGATGATCTTTTTTCTCTCTCTGGCTATTTTTAATACTCTGTCCTTGTCCTTGATGTTTGTCATTTTAATTATTATATGTCTTGGTGTTGTCTTTCTTGGGTCCCTTGTGTTGGGAGATCTGTGCACTTCCATGGTCTGAGAGACTATCTCCTTCCCCAGTTGAGGAAGTGTTCAGCAGTTATTTCTTCAAAGATATTTTCTATCCCTTTTTCTCTCTCTTCTTCTTCTGGTACCCCTATAATGGGAATATTGTTCCATTTTGATTGATCACACAGTTCTCTTAATATTCTTTCATTTCTACAGATCCTTTTTTCTCTCTGTGGGTCAGCTTCTTTGTATTTCTCTTCTCTAATTTCTATTCCATTTACTGTCTTCTCTACCTCTTCTAATCTGCTTTTAAATCCCTCCATTGTTTGTTTCATATCAGTTACTGTCTATGTCCCTCCTGAATTTGCCCTTATCTCTTGAATATTTTTCTGTAGCTCCATTAGCATGCTTATGACTTTTATTTTGAATTCTTTTTCAGGAAGATTGGTGATTTCAATTTCACTCAGCCCTCTTTCTGGTGTTTGAGGGATTTTGGATTGAACAAGGTTCTTCTGCGTTTTCATAATTCTATTGCATAGTGGGAAATATTAGGTTTGTGTAGGTGGCACCATCTAGTGCCCAGAAACTCTGCTCTTTGGAGCTGCCCTGTACCTGGAGAGATGGCAGTGGTTGCAGGCAAGTAGAATCAGTGCCTGCTGGGTGGACAAAGCCCTTTCCTGCTTCCCAGCCGTAGTGCCTGCCTCCGCTGTCAGGACCAGTGAGCCATGCACAGGGAGCAATCTCTGCATTAATCCCCTAAGATGCCATGGGTGGGGCTGCCCTCCTACTGGCCGGGAGTGATGGCGGTGGTCACAGGCAAGTGGCACAGGGGCCTGCTGGGAGGACAAAGCTCTTTCCTTCTTGACCACAGTGTCTGCCTCTGCTGTCAGGGCCTGTTAGCCACATGCCAGAGGAAGCCTCTGCATTAAGCTGTGTAGGTGCTGTAGGCAGGGCTGCGCTCCGGCTGGTCTGGAGCAATGGCAGGGACAGCAGGTCTGCGCGCAGGTGCTAGCAAGGAGGAAGAAGCAGCAGGCTGCTTATCACGGTGAGGGGCCTCAGGAATGCATTGCCCTCCAGGGGGATGGAGCACCTGAAGCTCCTGAAAGTTCCCAACCTGCTGGGCTGAGTGTGCCATGATGATTTTGTCCACCTGTTCCGTCTCCTAAACCCTTGCCCCTTTAGTAGCCCTCTCACTGTTGGGAAGTCTTTCAAAGTGCCCACCTTTCTTTTGTCCCAGGGCAGCTGGTTGTGGAACCTGTTCGCAGTCTCAGTCTCTGACTTTGTTTTTCAGCCCCTCTAATCTCCAGAGCACCATGCAATGTCAGTTTGTGCTCCTGGAACAGATGAACAGGACTGGGTATTTAGCAGTCCTGGGCTTCTACTTCCTCCCTGCTCTGATTCTCTTCATCCCACCAGTGAGCTGGAGTGGGGGGAGTGCTCAGGTCCCGCCAGGTCGCAGCTTTTTTAGTTTACCCTTTTCCATGAGATGTTCTCTTCTCCCAGATGCAGACTGGCTAGTACAACTTATCTCTGGTCACCCTTTTAGGAATAGTTATATTTGCTGTATTTTCATAACATATGTGGTTTTGGGAGGAGATTTCCGCCTCAATTCTCATGCCACCATCTTTTTTCCTCCTCCCATTTATGATTTTTCTATCTCCTCCTATATTCTTCAGTTCTTCTCATCTATACTTTTCATCAGAACCTTAATATAGACTGTGCTTTATATTGTTTTGTATCCAACTTAGCAGAACTCCTGTCATTCCAAACAGAATCTCAGGCTTCTTACAGGCAGGGACTATTTGCTTATATGCTTCTTCACTCCTCCAAATTTCAGTCTATTTCATTACACTGATTTAATATAGTTACTCTAATAACAAGATCCTGCCACATAGTAATGTATAACTGGCCAGGAAATACATTAAATAAGGAATCTGGTCATTGCAAGCTATAAAGAAGATAATCTGGGCACGACTGTGACATCTGTTAAAACAGCCCAAATATATAGTCAACTACTTCAGAAATAAAAGGATCTCTGGGTTTATACAATCTGCTGGTACCAAAATATCTGAGTCATAGAATCCAGTAAGTTCTTGTTTAGAACACAGAACTAAATCTATGAGATCAAGCTATTAGAATAAAAGCCATAGCCAAACAGAACTATGTTAACAAAATTAAACTCACTGAATTAAGAAAAAGTAACCAGTTATTATTACCTGCATACAAGCATCCTGACCCCTGATGGCAGCTATGTGAGCTGCTGTCCAACCTTGTGTGGTTACTTGTGCAATATCTGCTCCATGCCAAAGGAGCCAATGAAGACACTAAATTAAGAAAATAACCATGTTAACAAGTGATGAGGCAGATATTTGTAACATTTTCATCTTTTAAACATAGTCTATCATTGTGAAATACTACAGACTAAAAAGCATCATAAGTGGGCCAGTGTAAGAACAAAGGCACAAGCACAATAATAATAATAATACAGTAGGGAGCTGTGGCAAAATGGAGGTCATGTTCCTTGTCCATAAGCTGCAAATGCTACTCAACCCCAGCCAATGCTACTAACCCCAGCCAGTTGCTGCTATGAGTGAAATGCTGATCTAAATCTTATGTTTAACTAGTACCGCTGTGCATGCCAAATAAAATATATCTGCAAGTCAAATTCACTCAATGAATGCCAGTTTGCAACCTCTGCCATAGATCTTTAAATGGGTCCAGAAGATTCTAAATCAGAGGAAACACTGTTATTCTCATGATACTCTCCAAAAAATAATAATAAGCAGCTTATTTAAAAAGAGGCAGCATGGTCAAATACATCTTCAATTAAGATTTTTTAAATTAATCTAAGCCTCAATAGAATATAATACTAGAAGTCTGTGCTATGTACAATGTTACTGACTTTATATGTTCAAGTTTGTAGATTCTACTGTCAAGGAGTTTCTTTCTTTTTAAAAGAATTGATTGTCTCATTGGGATACACTGTCACATCAGTCACAGCCATATCATTTGTTGAATAGGCTTATTATTTAGATATCATTTACCTGTCACAAAGCTTAAGGATGATAAAACATGGAGAAAAAACAAAGCTTAACCTCACCAACAATCACAGTAAGTCTTTCATTTATTCAACAAATATTTATGAAGAGACTACAATATGCTAACACTGTTCAGGTACTGGAGATAAAACTACTGTAAACTTTCATGTACAGGGTTTTTATTTCTCCTGGGTAAATATGTGGAAGATTGCTGTAACATAGGTAAGTAAATGTTCAACTTTATAAGAAACTGAGAAACTGCTTTCCAAAGTGGCTGTACTGTTTTACATTTCTGGCAGCAATGTGTGAGGGTTCCAGTTGCTCCACATCCTTGCCAATACTTGGTACTGTCATATTTTTGTTTTCGTTTTTGTTTTGACATTCTAATAAGTATACAGTGGCATCACTGTGGTTTTAATTCCTATAACCTTAATGGCTAATGATGTTGAACATGTTTTCATGTGCTCAATTGCCACTTATATGTCCTGCTTGAGAAAATGTCTATTGAAGTCTTTTGCCTATTTCTTAATTGGGTTTTTGTTTTACTATTGAGTTACATACTATTTAAGACTCTTTTATATTCTGACCAAAAGTTCTTAGTCAAATGTATGATTTGTAAAGATTTTTCTCCTGTTTTCTTCTAGAAGTTTTATAAGGTTAAGTTTTACATTTGTTTATGATCTCTTTTCAGTACATTTTTACATATGGTACCAAGAAGAGTTGAGGCTTATTTTCTCACATATGACTATCCAATTGTGCCAGCACAATTTAGTGAGAATACTGTCTGCTCTTTGTTGGATTTCATTTGCATCTTTAGAAAAATCAACTGACCAATCAGCAGAACTTCAGAAATAGCTAAGTGAGGAGCTTGGCAAATCCTCTCCAAGAAGCAACTAGACAAAAGTTGTCAAAAGCAACCATTTAAAGACTTTGGAAATTGACCAAAGTCATAAAACAAAATAAGAAACATTTATTCTAGAAAATCTTCTGAATCTCAGTATGAACAGGGTGAGTCTATAACGTTTTAGTTTGAGACTGCCTCCATCTGCATGGTGCACAAGTTCTACCCTGGTGAAGGAACTGAAAATTCCATGCCCAGACACACAGTCCAAAACAGTTCCAATCCTCAGTGGTCAAAGATCTGGGAAAGACAACATTAGAGCTAGCCTGAAGTCATGGTACTGCTTGGGGAAAACAACAAAACTAAAGACCACTTAGAAAATTAATAGAAAAATCCAAGAAATAAGGCAGCCAAAACGGGCCGTACTAAGATTCACACTTATTCATTGTGATCCAAATGGCTGAGTACATGTACAAAGTTGCTCACAGGCTGACTTGTATACTGCTTGGACTTTGAAAACATTTCCCAAGCCACACACAGACCAATAAGCAAAAGATGGAATTCTTACTAGCTCAAGGTATCTAAGCATAATCTCTGATCAGTCACTGGATGACTGCTAAGCTATGGTGACCCAGAAGTGACTCCTAGGAAAACAGGCTTAAAAATAATGACAAGAACAAAAAAGTAAAAAAGCAAAAAAACTGAGCTGTGGCCTCACACTATTGGGAAGAGACTCCACACAATTTAACCAGGCAATTCAATAAACAAACAAACACACAGCAACAAGCATCTCTGGAAAGGGTGGGGGCAATAGGATCAGAATCCAAAGTTGCTACAATATAGAATCTAAATTGTCCAGTCAAACTAAAAAATGATGAGATATACAAAGAAAACAAGAACACATAACCCACACACAGGAAAGAAAGCAATCAATAGAAACTACCTCTGAGAAGGCCCAGATGTTGGACTTATCAAGGCTTCAAAGCAGCTATTATTAGAGAACTAAAAGAAACTATTTTAGGATATTTATATTTTAGAATGGAAGTATAGCATAGGAAATATTGCTCACAATATTGTGAAATAATTGTATGTTGGCAGATGCTAACTACATTTATCATGGTAGCATTTAATAATGTATATAATTTATGAATCACTACATTATTCATCTGAAATCAATATAATATTGTATATAAACTACATTTCAATAAAAATGTTAATTGATATTTTTAAAAATTAAAGAAAAGTATGATGATAATGACTCATCAAATAGAAAATATAGGTAAAGAGAGAAATTATTTTTTACAAAGGAAATTCTGGAAGTGAAAAGTATATATAAAATAAAAAGGTTGCTACGGGGGCTCAGTAACTGATTTCACCTGAGAAGAAAAAAACTGAAGTCTAATAAAACACAGCTTTCACCAGTTGTTCACTTAGTGATTATTTCATACTATCAACATAAGTACACAAATCTCAAGAAATTTCAAAAAGGACAAAAAAACATCAAAGTGTTAATGCAGTACTCAAGTAAGAGAATTAGATGATCTTCAAATGGGAAGGTAGAAAGTTTCAAAAACCTTTCAGTTCAGCTATTTTTGTTAAAATTCAACAAATATTTCTTAAACATATTCTATGCACTATGTTAGAAACTAAAAATATAAATACAAGTTTAATTCAAAAAATTTCAACAGCAATATAACAAACACTTATTGAGAACCCACAATATGACTCCAATATGGCAGACACAATGCTAGATGCTGTGAATTAAAAAAATGAGTAAGACCCAAACGGTACCTTCAAAGAGCTCAAAATCTAGCAGAATCAATTCAATGTGTAAACACAATTTTTAAAATATGTGTAAGACTTAGGGGAAGCACTGAGGAGAAAGTAGGTAATTGGGGGATACTAAGAGGGAAACAGAGGAGGTTTTTCCAAGTAGGTGCTGCCTGATCTGGATTTCAACCAGGTAACCAGTGTGAAGAAATGGGACTAGACAGATTGAACAGCAAGCACAAAGCCTATAATAACAGGAAACAGTTGATTCACTTTGGGAAATGATAATAATTATTAGTACTATGCCTAAAACCAGTATGATGGGAGATGAGGTTGGAGAGATAAGTTTACCATATTGAATAGCTTGAATTTTATCCTACAGGGATAGGGAGTCACTACAGCAATTTAAAGAAGCTTTTAAGTAATATTAGGTTTAGTTTTAGACAGACAACTTTGTACACCAAATATGAACTAGAAGTGGATGAGACATAAAAGAAGGCAGTAGCTATGAGGATGGAGAAGACAAACTCAACAGATAAAGATGGAAGAGAATCACCTGACCTAGTGATCAGTTCTCACTATACCAAGGGCACCTTCATCTAGACAAATGCTCATATTGTGTTTTGCTTCTATATAAAATTGAGACAACTCAACAATGATGCAAAGGTCATTAACCTGGAAAACTAAGAAGGGAGGGGAAAGAATAATGGCTTTAGATCAACTTAATTTGAGATGCCAGTCAGATACACATGAGCTATTGATCAAGCGTCTGACACATAAGCCAGAATTCAAAAGAGAAAGCAAATCAATGAATTGCTATGTAGAAGTGATAAAGCCAAGGAAGTCTAAAAGACTGCCTGGAGAGAGAATATAAAGTGGGAAAGAGAAGGCCATTGGCAGACTCATAAAGAATACCTATATTTATAGAGTAGGCAGGGTAGGTTAACCAAAGACTGAGAGTAATCAAAGAGGCTCAAAGGATACTAGGAAAGAGAGAAAATAAATGGTATATCCAGAAGTCCTACCCTATAGAATAGAGCAGGGAAAATCAGTATTCCTTCCTCTTTTCAAAATCATCAAAAAAAAAAGCAAGAAGAAGAAGAAAAACCCCATCTCTGATGAAAGTAGGAGACATCTGAAACCACAAAACAAATGGGAAAGCTGCCAAAGTGTAGATCAAACAAGGACGTGGGAGGAAACAGCAGAGAAAATACCCTCCAGGGGCTGCAAGCACAGTAAGACACATCAGGGCACATTTCTCCCAGGAGAGCAGAAGCCACTAAAAGGCCAAAGCAAAAGTTATTTACAACAGTTCACATGGGGCACAAAAGTAGTGAAGAAAGATTCTCTGAACCAGATTTGGTTCCAAGAAGCACAGAAGCACAAATAAACAATACACCACACTAGAATCACAACAGACCCCAAATAACCAAAGCAATCCTGAAAAAGAAGAACAAAGCTGGGGGGCTTACACTCCCTGACTTCAAGATCCACTACAAAGCCACAGTAATCAAAACAATTTGGTACTGGCACAAGAACAGACCCATAGATGAATGGAACAGAATAGAGCCCAGAATAGATGCATCTATGGTCAATTAATATATGATAAAGGAGCCATGAATATACAATGGAGAAATGATAGCCTCTTCAACAACTGGTGTTGGCAAAATTGGACAGCTACATGTAAGAGAATGATGCTAGATTATTGTCTAACTCCATACACAAAAGTTAACTTGAAATGCATCAAAGACCTGAATGTAAATCATGAAACCATAAAACTCTTAAAAGAAAACACGGTCAAAAATCTCTTGAATACAAATATGAGCAACTTTTTCCAGAACACATCTCCTTGGGCAAAGGAAACAAAGACAAAAATGAGCAAATGGGACTACATCAAACTAAAAACCTTCTGTACGGCAAAGGGCACCATCAGTAGAACAAAAAGGCATCCTACAGTATAGGAGAATATATTCATAAATGACTCATCTAATAAGGGGTTAACATCCAAAATATATAAAGAACTCATATGCCTCAACACCCAAGAAATGAATAACCTGATCAAAAAATGGGCAGAGGACCCGAACAGACACTTGTCCAAAGGAGAAATTCAGATGGCCAACAGGCACATGAAAAGCTGCTCCACATCGCTAATCATCAGGGAAATGCAAATTAAAACCACAATGAGATATCACCTCACACACATAGAATGGCCACTATCCAAAAGACAAGAAACAGCAAATGCTGGTGAGGATGCAGAAAGGGGAACTCTCCTACACTTTTGGTGGGACTGCAAATTGGTGCAACCACTGTAGAGAGCAGTATGGAGATTCCTCAGAAAACTAAAAATAAAACTGCCATTTGACCCAGTAATTCCATTTCTAGAAATTTACCTGAGGAAAACAAAAACGCTGATTCGAAAAGACACATGCATCCCTATCCCTATATTTATCGCTGCACTGTTTACAATAGCCAAGATATGGAATGACCTAAGTGTCCACCAGTAGATGAGTGGATAAAAATGTGGTACATATACACAATGAAATATTATTCAGCCATTAAAAGAAAAGAAATTCTGCCATTTGCAGTAACATGGATAGATCTAAAGGGTACTATGCTCAGTGAAATAAGCCAGGCAGAAAAAGACAAATACCATATGATTTCAGTTATTTGTGGAATATAAAAACAAAGCAAAACAGAATGAACAAAACAGCATAAACTCATGGACACTGAGAAGTGACTACTGTTTACCAAAAAGAGGGATTGGGGTGGGTGCAAGAGGAAGGGGAGGGAGATAAAAGGACACAATAATTCACAATCACAATGTAAGTTGATCATGGGGACTGTTGAACCACTGTGATGTACATTTGAAACAACATAAAATTGTATATCAATGATACTTAATAAAAATAAATTTAAAAATAAAAAACAAAAAAAAAAAAGAAACAGTGCACCACACAGAGAAGCCATATTCATAGAAAGTAGTCTATTTGTGTGGCAGGAGAAAAAAACGAGACTGCATTGTGAATAGACCTACTGCAGCCTATGGGCTGAGGAAATATAGCATCTAAAATAAGCTCCCCACACAAAACATTGAATCATGAGAAAAATTCCAGTTGGCATTATACACCGCCCAAGAATATGAAGTTTTGCATAAAAACATCCACTAAGCACTTGCTTATACTAGCTAAATATTAAAACCAAATAAATCTCCATGAATTGAAAAATGGATCAATTCTGATAACAATTTAAGAATAGACTTATAACATGGCTGAAAGAAATGAACTGAAGTACATATATGTAACCATATCATTAAAGCTCAAAAACACATGTTGAACAAAAAAAGGAAGCTGCAGTGATACACATAATATGATGTCATTTATACAAAATATGTCATTTAAAACAATGATATAATCATATGTAAAAACAGCATAAAACATAGATGGGAACAAAAATCACCAAATTCAGGTAATGGTTATCTCAGGTTGGAAGGAAAGGAATGGCACATGGGAGGGCTGCTCAGGGACTTCAAATGTATCTGTAATATTCTATTTCTTTTCTAAAAATCTGAAGCAACTAGAGCAAAAAATGTCATTATGTTTTCTTCTGTAAGTTACCCTCCGTGCTTGCCTTTGGAACCCAGACACCACACTATAAGGAATCACAAACTAGCCCAGGTGGGAAGACCTCACAAAAAGGCCCACATGGAGAGGAATTAAGGCACCCATCCTACAGTCAGCATTTACCACCAGGTTTCTGTGTGAATAAACCTTCAGAAGATTCCAGCCCCAACTTATAAACCTTCTAGCTGAAGCCCCAGACATCATGGAGCAGAAACAAGCTGTCCCTGGGATCCAAATTCCTAGTTAAATTGTGAGCACAACTAAATGATTATTGTATGCCACTAAGTTTTGGAATAATTTGTTACAAATCCATGGTAACCCAGAATACCCAATTATTAGACTGAATTGAAAACAAAAAAACATGCAGTGCCTAGTGCCAGTCTTAGTTACTAAATTTATAAAACTGCTAACAGCTGTAAATTTACTTCAGTTTAATAATTTATGTAGCTTCTTACCTCCAAACTTCCAGAATGTGCTGCCCAATGTAAAGGGGTAAATTTATGGAGAATGTCAACTTCATTAATACTGGCTCCATGTTCTATTATTTCTGAAAGCTGCTTTACATCTCCAGCTTGTATTGCATCACGTACGCTGCCAAAATGAACCTTCTTCCTGGCACCTGTTGAAAAACCAAATTGCTCAAATATGTTACAAAGCTAAAAGAGAAGTTTAAAATTTTTTAAAAAGACCAAAGCAATGATTCAACAGAAAACACAAAATCTCTTTGGCTTTCCAAATAATATATTACAAAGGTGTTTATGATTAACATCTTCATCAGACTTTCATTTCAGCTCTAACATATAGAGAGCATGGATTTGTCACTCTCATATATACAGGAAAAAGGCTGAATGAACTAAAAACCAACTTTTTTCAGACTCATCAGAGAATTGAGGTCTCAGGGCTAACTGCCAGCCTGATTCTGGAGAGACAGGCAAATACAGAGAAGCAGTCAAGGTCATCTTACCTGGAGAAGAAGCCACTAAACCCGTAAACTTTTGGAAGCACTTAAATGGTAATTTTGCTGGAGGCTGGATATGTACCAGCCTTAGAGTAAGAAACTCCTCAGAACCACAGTCTTAAGAGGTCCCCCACATTTTCATAGATTTTACCCTCAAAACCTCACCAAGTTATCACTGTGCCAAGCCAAGAAAAATCACCTCATGTCTTGGGCAGGGAGAGGGGAAAAGTAACCATATTGAAATAATGCCCAGTGCATTCTTCCTAAAAAGGACTACTCTACAAGGAGAGACTTTACCAGAGCTTTATCTCACACAGCTATACTTTATCAATATTTCTCTTATATTTCTCATTTGTCATATACTAAGAAAGGAATGGCAGGTCACAGTTTTTACATCCCAAACTCTAGTGTCTTGTACTTTACAATTTAATGCTCCAAACCTCAAGACTGCATTGTCAGGCTTACTGTACTGTGAAATATTTAATGAGCTTGTGAACCAGGGGATAAAGGTATCTAAGCATGAATAGCTGGTGGAGGAGGAAGAAGTAAAGAGTTCAATGAAAGCATTTCATAAACAAACAGGCACGGTTCCTGATCTCAAATTGTTTTGTAAAGAACACACCCGTGCTTCTGGCAGATAATCTATCTAAGCTTGTACTACTATTTACCTTGTACCTCTCTCCAAAACTAGAATGTTAATTTCTTGAGGGCTAGAATCATATCTTACAGCAACACTTAGTAAAATGCCATACATTTTACTTCAAGTCCTTTATGAGCAGCTACCATGTGCTTCTGTGCACAGTACACATGTGCACTGTAATAACATGATGGAAAATAGACATGGATTTAATATATTTTCTTTCCACCAGCATTTTAAAATCTATCTGGATAAATCCAATGAAATGAAAAAAACCTGACAGTAATGTCCTAACAAAACAGGTAAAATTAAAGAGGAGGAAGAGGGAACATTTGAGCAAACTTTGAGAATCAACTAAAACATATACATACAGGGAAGGAGCAAGAAAGGCACCAAAAAAACCCAAGCCACTTAATACATTTTTAATGAAATTAATGTCCTAGGTCAGACCATTATTCTCCTTTAATTAGTACTGCAAGATCCACAGTGATGTTCTACCCACTCTAACCCTTTATAATTCACCTTATACAGGAACGCTATTGTGATTTACACCTCTACTGCCAACTGTTTTCCGTTGCCCACTGCTAGTCTAGAGAACAAAGTCCAAACCTTCAGAAGAACAGTCTGTGCCCCCCATAATGTGCTTCTAATTGTGTGGCCTTTTTCTCACCACATTCCATGCTAATTCATCACTGATCCACCCACCCATCCACTCACTGTAAGGATAAAAAGATGAAAGACATGGTCTCTATCCTCAAGGAACTCACAGATAGATACAAACCCAAATTATAATATAAGGTGGTAATTACAGTGACAGAAATACTCTTAAGAATTTATAGAAGCACAGAAGACTTCTAACTCAGCTAGGATAAGAGAGAAGGGGAACAGAAAAGGATTCCTGGGGAAGATAATATCAAACATGAGTCTTCAGGGATTATCAGGGGTTTTCCAGGTAAAATGGGAGCAGACACTGTCACTTCCTAGACAGTGTGAAACAGCAGGATGTGGCCAAGAAACCATCAAAACCCGTACCTTACTCCTAAAGCCTGAAACATAAAATGGAAGGAAAAGAGGCTAGAATCATACAAGAGACAGACTCATGGAACCTGGACTTGAGCAGAGACTGGGGAGTCACTGAAGGATTTTAAACAGAATAGTAATAATGACCAGATTTGTAATGCTGAGTTTATATGGCTGGCTATGATGAGGGGAAGTCACTCACTGGGGAGCAAAAAGGCAAGACTAGAGACTCTGGGAGACCATGTAAAAAGATAGCTACAACGGTCCACACCAGAAAGGTTGAGACCATCAAATATATGTGTGCCTGTAGGAACAAAAAAGAGCAAATTCAACAGATATTATGGAAATAGGATGAACTGAACTTGGGTGGATACAGTGGGTGAAATAAGGGAATAGTAATGGGGTAATTCCAAGGTGTCTGGATTAGTTACCTGATTGGTGAGGTCCCAATGAGACAGTGAACTAATGAACACTGAAGGACAGAGAGGGCATATGCATACAAAATTGTATTTTGGATATGTTGATCTTGAGATGCTCAATGAACAGTTCCAAAAGGGAGTTGTATGTTTGAGTCTGCAGCTCTGAGAAGATACCTGGAGTTTAGATCTCACTGTTAGGTGTGTCTCAGTATTTTCTGATATCCATCCCCACCCCATTCTGGAGCCAATGACACTCTACTGTTCTCTATAATATTCATCACATTAGTCATTATGTGCTCAATATTCATCTTCCCCACTAGAAGGTAAGCAATGTGCCTGTCTTCCTTACGGATATATCTTTGAAAGACAGCACATAGTGACCACTATATAATATTAACTGGATGAGTGAATGAATAATATAAATTTGGGGGTCCCCAGTAGGGTTGAAGTCAAAGTACATGACAATAAAAAAATGCACTATCCAGGGGGAAAAAAATGATGGCACTATCCAGGGGGGGAAAGGCAACGTTTAAAGAGAGGATGGAAGAAAAGTCAGCAAAGGAAAGTGAATCAATAGAATGGAAGGAAGAAAACTAAGTCTAATGTCATCCCCACAGGGTTAAATGCTGCAGAGAAGCCAAGAACTTAATAGGTTCCATAAGATTTAACAAGAGTCGATGTCAGTCTGTGCAAGAAGTCTCAGGAGTGGTGCAGATGGAAGGAAAGGGAGGAAAGGTGAAATGAGGGAAGATATGGGACAGGTGAACAGCCTTGAGACCTACGGAAAATAGGTTAATTAGGGGAAATGCAGAGTGATAGCTGAGAAGAGGAACTACCAGAGAGAAGAAGGCTGATGTGGCCTGAAGTGAGAAAAGGAGCGTGGCAGAGATAAGGGCCAGTGTAGTAGTCTGACTCACACGGGGTTGCAGTCTCTGTAGAGGTGGAGGGGCCTGAATCCGACACCCCCGGCATCGTGCGATCCCTCGGACTCCCGGGAGGAGTTGGGTGCAGGCCCCTGCTACTGCGGCGCTCTTCACTTGCGGTCACCCACGAGCCACTGCAGTGGTCCCAGAAGCCGCTGGACGTGGGATCACAGTCTTCCCTCGTTCTCGCCCAGGAGTCCCTGCGGTGGGACCCTTCCTCTCCACTCTCTCTCTCCCACGTGCCACAGAGGCGACGGCTGGCGTCTTCGCTGACGCTCACCGCGGAGGATTCGCTGGCCGCGTAGCCGCAGTCTTCACTTACTCCCTCCCAGGAACTACTGAGACTGGGGACGCCATAGACACTCCCTCCCTCCCAAGAGGCACTGAGGCGGCGGTTGCGGTCGTCACTGCCTCTCTCCCTGGAGTCGCTAATTCGGGAACCCTGGGCTGCCCTGACTCCTTGCCAAGTAGCACGGAGGCGAAGGCCGCGGTCTTCTCTGACCGTTACCCCGGAGTCACTAGTTAGGTGGCCGCCGACTCCACTCAAATCCCCGTCGCTGCTGCTAACGCCGCGGTCTCCCCTTACTCTCTCCCACGAGCAGCTATGACTCTGGCCACCATCTCTCCAAACTCTCCCCCGAGAGACACTGCGGCGGTGGCCTAGGTCTTCGGTGACCCTTCTCCAGTCACTGCGGGAGAAGCCGACGTCTTCATTTATTCTGCCCGATGAGCCCCTGTAGCGGTGGCCGCCAGCTTCGCGGATTCTTTCCCTGTCTTCGCTAAGACTGAAGTCCTGGTCTTCGCTATCTTTTTCCCTTGACTGGCCGCCACGATGGCCGCATTGGCTGTTTATCTTCCACTCGCAATGGCTGGTGCGGCGGCCACCGTCTTCGGTTGCTAGTCCCCACGAGTCGCCGTGGCGGCGGCCGCCTTGGGCAGGTACCCTCTCTTCCGAGGCCCGTTCCAGCGTCCTGAATACCGCCACCTGGAGGGAGTGGTGACAGCCGTCGCCTTGGAAACGAGTAAACTTCCGGCGTGCTGCCGTCATTTCCAGTTCCTCTTGCCTTGCGTCATTTCCGCCTTCCCTTCCCTTACCTTTTTCAAGGCTTCGCTTCTGGAGCTATTGGGTGGTGGCACCGGCCGGTTTTCGGGAAGTTCTGCCTGATCTCACACCCAGCCTGCTCGGGTCCCGTCTGCCTAACGGCCCGGCATCGTTCGCGTCCTGCCTGACTCCGCGACTCAGGTGGAGGCTCCGGGACTGCGGTCTGCGTAGGTGACCTATGTGGCGCGGGCCGGGCGGGGCCTTTCGTCCTTGGTAAAACTAGTACAATTCTGAAGTGCTGGTAGGGACATTGGAGAAAATGTATTCTTACCCTGTCATGTCACAGGAATGGAAAAAGACCTGAAGGAGAAGTTAGTAGCTGCCGCCGCTATCATTACTAAGTTCTTACTAGTGCCAGGTTCTTTGATAATCGCTTGGTACTTAATTTTCATAATAATTTTATAAGGTAGGTGTTATCCCCATTTTACAGGTGAGGAGATTGAAAGTACCAGTAGTTTGCTAAGGCCAAACAGCAAATGAGTTGCAGAGCCAGAAGAAAAACACAGGTCATTTGTCAAAAGATTGCTCCAGGTTTTCTGACTCCAAATCCAGGGTTCCTTTCACTGTAAAATGTTTGCTTTCAACCGTTTGATCCAAATATTTTTCTCAGTCCTCTTGCTTAAATGTGTATTCTTCCATTCACTCTTTATTGCAAATACAAGGTCCGATTTTATGCTAGCAGCTGGAATTCTGCCTTCCAAGGGCATCACCCGCCTTGATTCCCCTCTCACCCTGTTTTGTTTTCCATCCTTATTGCCCTGCCACAGGTTTTGTTCTGTGAACACATTTGGAAAAATTCCCTGATAGTACCTTTCCTGTTTGAAGTATAGTAAATTGCTTTTCTTGAACTTCCACAGTCTCTTGTAATGTTAATAATACTAATGCTTGCCATTTGTTGAGTTTATATGATAAGTCTGACACTGTACTAAATGCTTTATATTTTCTTACTTAATCCTTAATGTAACCTACTAGGATAGTATTACTGTTATTTTTTACAGATGAATAGAGCACCAGCGTTACTTGCCTGAGATACACAGCCAATTAGTAGTAAGTGCCTGAATTAGGTTTCCAGCCTAGATCTTTGATGTACTCCTCAAAGTCTGCTTTCCCACAGCCTTTATGAGACCATTTAACCACTCTGTATTATAATTACTTATTTCACAATTGATCCTCAACCCTATCCTCCAGGGAGTCTGAGCTTCTGGAAGATAGGGACTGTATCATTATTCATCTTGGTGTTCTAACATCTAGAATACTTAATTCAAGGGAAGGGCTTAGTGATTATTGTGTGGGTGAGTGGATGAGTTGATTGATGATAGTAGGTTGTGCAGTAGATGAACTGGTAGACTGAAAAGTAAAGTTTTTCACAGGTGGAAAGGAATTTGGGGTTTGTCATCCCAAAACCCTCATTTTTAGAAATGGGGCAACTGAGGCCTTTTGTTTTACCAAATATCTATTGAGTTACTAATATGGATCAGTTTATATTCTAAACGTTTTGCAATAGTTTCAAACTTAATCTATATTATTTTTTCTATATTTACAGATGGAGAAACTGCTCAGATTTGGCCAAGATCACATTGCTAGGAGGTGGGGAATTCGAACCCACAATGGCTGATTCCAAATTAATACAGTGTTTGTAGCCGCTTATACAATAATACTAAAAGGCTTCATTTTTTGCCATGTTGTATGGATAAACTCACTGAGGGAATAAGGCAGCACATCCTTAAGAGATAACACAAGTGGCAGGAAGGATCAGAAAAGGAAACAAACAGCAGAGAAGCAGAGAAGTAAAATCTCCCAAGATAAACTGAAAAGAAATTAAAAATAAAAGCAAAAATTAATGAACTAGAAAATGAAATTGATCATAATAGCTGGTATAGATACTTAGCAAATCTGAGGAAGAAAAGGAGAGAAAATATTGGAAACAAAGGAACATATTATAGATAATAGGGACTTTTGAAAGAAGGGAATTATTTAGTATGATCTTATAGTAATAATCTTGGAAATTTACTTGGACAATTTTCTAGGAAAACATAAATTTCAAAAAATTGGCTCCAGAGTCAGAAAACCTTAATAATAAAAAGGTTGATAATCATAAAAGAATATCCTTTTTGTCCCTGACAAAAGTCACCAGGAACAAAGCATAGAGAAGCAGTGAAAAAAACTTGTAGCTCCTCCTCACGTATATACATAGAAAAATCCTGATGAAACTAGGAAGTCAGCAGGCATACAGAGAATAATGTCAAAACCAAGTTGGGCTTATCAGTGATTCTTCAATTAAAAAAAACAACAACCCAAGTTGGGTTTATCCTACCAGTACAAGGATGGGTCAGAATTAGACAATACAGTAATAAAAATTTCCTACACTATAAAGGAAAATATATGATCTTAATAGTGAAAAAGCACTTGAAAAATTAGCATGTTACTGATTCAAAAATAATAAAATTCATATTAAACAAGTAATAAAAGGAAGCTTATTTAACTGAAGGGTATCAAAAAACAGGTATGAAATTGGAAAGGAGGAAACTAAGACAAATGATATTGTTTACCAGAAAACTCTTAAGACAACTGTAAAATACCATTAATTAAAATAGAGTTCAGTATGATGGTAAGCTATCAGCAACACAGAATTAAGATGTCCTATAAACTAGATATAATCTATTTTTAAGTGTAAAGGAAGATCTTGCTCATATTAGCAACAATGGTGAAATATTCTAGAAATAAACCTATCAAAAAGTGAGTAAAGCCTACATGAAAAAAACAACTTCACAATAAGTGGAAAGATAGCTGAGTATTTACATGAGTACGCTCAGTATTACAAAAATACTCTGAGATTAGAAGTTTGTTGCAACTAAAGTAAAATTTCTAATTTTTAGTAGAAATGGGCAAGATGATTTTAAAATCATCTGGAAAGCATATGTGCAAGATCAACCAAAACACTTGAAAAAGAAGAATGAGGACTTATATGCAAACACACGATAGAATTATAAAGCTAGAGTATTTAGAACAAGTGATCTGTGGAACAGGAATCCAGAAATAACATGTATATGTTTATTATAGAGGTGGCATTTCGAATAAATGCAGGGTCTTCGATATTTTCATACACAAAAATTTCAGAGTTAATAACAAAGTCCCAGAAGGATATACAGAAAGTCTGTTTTATACATCTTAGGGAGGCCTTCCTAAGCAGGACAAGCCCCAGAGGCCACGGAGAAAAAAATGTAAGCATTTAAAGGGCTACAAAATATGTTACCATTGAAGTTGAGACCAAAGATAGACTTCTGCAAATTTAAGTCAATGAGAAAGAGTAACTTAAAAATGAGCAAAAAAAATGGTAATACCAAGAGCAAATTAAAGGACACTCAAACTTATTAAGAATGCTGTTTGTGCATCACAATGATAAAAAGTAAAAACATGGATAATGATTGTTGGCTAAACAGCACATGAAGGCCTTGCTGTTGAAAGACTAAATTGGTGTGACCCAAAAGGACAGTTTGGCCAGTACCTGTCAAAATTCTAAATATACATTACCTTCCAGCCAGGAACTACCCAGGTGTAAAATCTTCAAAATAACTCTCTTAGTTGTTTGTACTAAGATAGTCATTGCAACACTTTGTAAGTAATTAGAAGCAGAAACCTGAATATCCACCAGTGAAAGAAAGGCTAAATAAATTATGCTATATTCATAATAATAGAATATTACACAGGAGTAGAAATGCAGATCTACATGCATTAATCAACATGGAAAGGATTGTAAGACACAAAGAAATTGAAAAAGGGAAAATGCACATGTGATCTCATTTAATTTCTAAAAATTTGCAAAAGATTTCCTTTAAAGTTTGGGAAGCATCTATACCAAATTGTTAACTCAGTGTGTTTTTTAATAGAAGAGGAAAAAGGATGTGAAAGGAAACTATTTTCTATACTTGATTATTTAAATTATTCCTAAGTAAAAATAGTAGAAGCACAGGAAAAGGTACTGTCACATGGAGCAAAACGTATTTTCAAAGAATGTGTGGGCCAGGAGAGTGAAAGGCTAAGAACAGCACACTGGTTTTGGAAGGAATCATTGAAAATACTCAGGAGAGCAATTTTAGGAAACAGTCAAGATATAAAAACCAGTTTGCAGTGGACTTCAAGGTAAGTGAGGGGCTATAAAGGAAGTTACTCAAGTTTCAGAACACACACTAAAGGGCATCAGCATTCTGGAGAACAGAGCTCTTGAAGTTGGAAGCTTGTGGTTCCAATTTTGGCTGGTCCACCTCTACCTCAGTTTTAACAAAGTGCAGTGATAAGTCAAGCAGTCTACCCATAAATTAGCTGTCTGCATCTATTTCCAGAAGAGGGAGCAGGGCCAACTCAGGCCAAAAATAAGTGGGTTTTGGTGACCGTCTGTACTCCTTTATTCTTTGTTCCTTCTCTTGATCTGCAGGTGTTCTTGTTCTCTGGTGTGCACCTCTAGACCCTAAGGCACCCCACGGTGCTATTTTGGTCTTAACATTGACTTGTTCTTCCCCACCTGCCTAACAAAGTGTCCACTTTCAGGGAGAAGACGTCCTACTCCTACAAAAGTTCAGGCCTTTCTTGACAACAGCCTGATTTTCCATTTCTACCTCAATTTTACCTCCTCTTTTGTCTGCTAAATCTTTCCACTGGCAGGTATGTTAGATGCCTCCTTATATTTTCCTGAATATTTTGTATTAACCTTTCAGAGCATTTATTAGGTGCTAAATAGGCTGTAAAGAAAGCTAGCCAGAAAAACATAACTAGAATCTAGAGTTCTCTAGGTTAAGCTGTTAGGTAAGAATCTTAAGTTTTTAATATATAATTAGGTCCTTGTTTTTTTCTCCAAAGCTTATTTTTAGCAGAATAACAGATTCCTTTATATGATTTTCCAGAACATGACAGTTGGAACTTGTAAATTACATTAAAAGAGGGTTTAAAAAATGAAATTTTCAGATTTTAGGAGATAGAATATTCCTTTTGTTCTCAGCAATTTGAGCTTATTTCACAAGAGTACCCTGTCTTCTCTGAGGCAGCCTTCAGCTTTCCCTGCTACACCTCCCAGTGCAGATTACTAGTTACAGCTCCCTATGCTGTATTGCTATTGCTTTTCCATCTTGTAGGGCTAAAGCAGTGTTGCTGATTTCTACATCAGTTCGTTAAAATCAACTAAGAAGCTTTTCTTTAACTGAGATAAATTGACGTACACTAATTGCAGGTTTAACTCTGGAAGCTAAGTGTCTCCGAATGAGAATCTACTAAATGAAGACTCCAGAGATACGTAATCTGTTCTTAACGTTCACTGTGATTCCAATGCATGGCCGAAATTTGGAGAGCACACATCTAAATACCTGACATCTAGCCTCCTACTTGAAAGGAAAACTGGGAGTTCCCAGTTCCAACTGTAGATAACCTGGGACTATTTCAGAGAAAGTACTGCCCTTCCATTCCAAAGCTAATTCCTCTTGGCCATTGATCCCTCTTTCCAGCTGTGAGACTGGCCTGTCATCTGCAGCCTTTCTTTCCAATGAACTTTTAACATGTTAATGTGTTGTAATTGTCTCATTCTAACTACAGTTAAATATCTCGTTAAATTTCATAAAAAGTAGCTCTTACTGTTTTGTCATCTGTCACCCACACAACCCATTGCATCTGGCATTGGCACCCATATTCAACTGTTACTCAGTTAATAGTTGGATTTTCTATTTACTTGAACAATGCTTCTTTCTCACCTTCCCACCTATGAGTCTTTAAATGTTTGCTCCCCAGGGACCTATCTTTGGCCCTCTTCCTCTGTACAGATTCTCTTGGTATGCTTGTAGGTTTGAATGCCTTTTTTTTAAATTAAGGTATCATTGATGTACAATCTTATGAAGGTTTCACATGAGCAACATTGTTACTACATTCACCCCTATTGAGTACCACCCCCCCACACCCCATTATAGTCACTGTCCATCAGTGTAAGATGCTAGTCACTAACTTCTTTGTGCTGTACTGCCTTCCCTGTGACTCCCCTACATTATGTGTGCTAATCATAATGCCCCTTAATTCCCTTCTTCCGCTATCCCCTCACCCTCCTCACCCCTTTCCCTTTGGTTAACTGTTAGTCCCTTAATGGATTCTGAGTCTGCTGTTGTTTTTGTTCCTTCAGTTTTGCTTTGTTGTTATACTCAGCAAATGAATGAAATCATTTGTTACTTGTCTTTCTCCGCCTGGAATGCCACCTTCCTTTTGTCACACAATTTTATGCTCTTGACAAAACCTATGGGCGACTTCCCCCCTGCCCAAAAAAATAACAGAAAATTTGCCTGAATTTTTTTATTCAGACCACAGCATTTCTTCCATGACAGTGTTAATATATATTCATAAGTTCAGCAATTACAGTGTGTTTTACACCTCTCAAACTCACTTGATGCTCACCAGTTTTCTTACTGGACCTCTGTAGCATTTAAAATATCTGTAAATTTTTATTCACTTCTTAAAAAAAAAAAAAAGGGCCAAACTCAGATCCAGGTAAGACCTGTTTAAAATTTCTAGTGGCTCTATGGTCATCATTGTAATATAAACTCAGAATGACCGAGATTTCGTAATTTATTCAAGGTTACTGGATTTGAACCATATAAAAATTATTTTAAATAATTTAAAAAATTTTAAATAATATAGCAAGAGCTACATTCACGTTCAAAAGAACAGTCATGAGAGAAAGATGTAAGAAAAAGTCTCATTCTAAAGCCATTGAAGAAATAGAGATACAAACTGGAAGACTCTTCATTCTATTTACATTAATGAATATTAACATCTCAGGTATCCATTGATACCTTCCCACGAATGTGGACTCCCAGTTCTCCAAGACTCCAATGCCACCTCTGTGAGTCTTCCTTAACTCACCTCCCCGTTAGTTTGGTGCACCTACTTCTAGATGGACTAAAATGAAGCAAAGTCAAGTTTACATTCTACAATTTCTTAAGTGGGTGGTTAAGAAATTTTGTATGTAAACTTGGGGATACTATCTATCATGTAGGCTTATCTCTAAGTACCAGAGGAAATACATGGAAACAATTTACCAATGCCTACAACATGGTAAGTGCTCAACAAACTGACTCTCAGAGTGCTTGGCTCATAGCAAGAGCTACATTCACGTTCAAAAGAACAGTTATGAAAGACGTAAGAAAAAGTCGCATTCTAAAGCCATTGAAGAAATAAAGAGATACAAACTGGAAGATTCTTCATCATTCTATTTATTACATTAATGAATATTAACATCTCGGGTATCCATCTAATTCACACAAAACCAACAAAGGAAAAAGGTTAACCATGTTCAAATGAACAATCTTACAGAATCCCCTGTAACTTAAAATAGAAATGTGTTCATCTGCACTAAATTGCTTGACAAATTTGGAAAATGTCATGTAAAAAAAAAATCACCTTTAGTACTTAAATATACGTTAATCATTTGATGGCATCAGTGTCCAAGTTCAAGAATGATAGTTGCTTCATTAGATGCTTTTCAAAAATGGACATCTGGATGGTTCTCTCGCTGGAGATAACACACACACACATATATGTATATGCAAATGTGTCCTATTTAGTTTTTAAAAATTTTTCAAATCTGGCTTTTCTATTACAGAAAAGTCCTGCAGTGCTCTCTCACAACCCCCTTTTGAAGGATAAAACTTAAGAATTTGCTTCTTTAATCATGGGAAGCTACTAGAAAAAAAATGTTGAGGTTGCTGTTTAATTACATTTTCACCCAATAAAAAGTACAGAAACACTGTATTTGATGGTGTGCATAAATATTACACTCCATGGGTAGCAAAAATATTTTTTATTTATAATTTACAGTTTCACAAGTGAAAATCGTACATTTTTACACATACAATTCATTTTGTTAAATTTGCACACATCTACAGAACTTTCACACAACAAGCACCTGAAACTCTGCAGGCAGTAGGAAATGCAAATACTAAAATGTATTTATTAACCAAATGATAGCTGAAGGCCCCGCCTCAGCTACACAATTTATATAGATATGTCTATATATACATAAAAAATTCTTCACCTTCTAGATCCAACAGCAGCTTTTTTTAAAAAAGAAAAACCTTTCTCATTTAAATTTAATCAACTGTATCATTTTCTGTTTTAATTTCAGTGGGTGTTGCTCTGCTTTCTTCTGTACAAGCTGGTGGGGTATCAGTTTGTTCTTCCTTAACTTTGGGACTTTCACAGGGTTCCTGCAGTTCGTTTTTGACAATGTTCAACACAATGTTCAAGGGGTTTTCGGCTGGTGTCTTGCTGGGAGATGGTGTACAATCAAATGAAGATGTCTACAAAACGAAAAGTCCTATAAGTACTTTAAAGTTAAAGTTCAAAAGTATCACAATAAATAACACTTAGTTTCATAAGATCTTGTATGGGCAAAAAAACAAACCAAATGCAACTGAAAAACTGGCTTCCTCAAAACATGCCATAAAGGCAGCCAAATGATAAGATGTGTCTTGAGCATTTAGTATGTATTCACCAATGATCTAAGAAAAGCAGTAACCAATGAAGTCCAAAATAAGTTCATCAGACATTCTTCTATATTTAACCCCACATAGATGGTAAACCCAACGTACATCCTGGGATTTTTGTGACTATGCTAATTTCAAATACTCTAAAGAGTTTATTAAACTCCCACAAACCATCAAAATATCCTGAAGTCAACACTTTTTGATGACCCAAATGTATTTTCCGAACTGCCTCTTAAATCCATGGAACACGCACTCTGAAAGCCAATGTGTTTCATTGTTTTGTTTAAAAAAAACCTCTACAAATATGAAAATCTGACCTTCTGAGGTCAACAGACTGATGTCTTCTTTAAATTTCACATGTGATCATCTAAAAGTTATTTCTATTACATGGCTGAGTGGAGTATGTAAGGTAAAAAAGTGCTCCCCATAACTGAAAATCTGTTCCCATCATGATCCTTCTCATTTTCAGTTTCCCTCACATTTCTCTAGGCCTCGTGCTCTTGTAAAAGATGTTAAGTCATCAAAACACAAGCAACTAGAATGCAAGGAAGGATACAACAATTTTAAAACTTAAATCAGATCCTATCTAGTAACAACATTTACTGAACAACTTAAAGGTATAAACAGTTCAATATATCAGTATGATTAAAATAACACCGATGAAAAATAACTGAAAATAGAATTTATTAATACAAATGAGGACAGTAAACAAAAAAAAACTTACATTTTGATAATCTTCATAACATGATGGATGATAAATCTGAAGAAAAAAGAAAAAAAAAGTTAAGTAGGTATTCATATGCATATTAATGTCTAATGGACTATTTTGAAATGATTTTCTTTAATTGAAACCAGAAGAAAGCTAGCTATCTTTGAAAAGGTGACAAAATCATTTGGTCACAAAAATGGATAAAAACAGTATTTTCAACCTGATTTTACTTAAACTTGCTTAATATATTTAAGTAGGTAACATGGTATGTTTTTAAGACAGTTTTGATAATGAAATATAAATTCAGAATCAAAATAATGTGGTTAGGGAGGAGACTAGATTCAGAAGACCTAGTCCTGAGTTTATCATTAACTAATTATGCAACCTCTTATATAAACTTAGAAGAAGATGATTGCCAAGATCCCCTCCAACTAAAACATTCTATGACTCTAAAAATCCCCAATACCTTAGAAATATCTTTTCTATTAAAACCAAAAATAAAAAATATTAACATTTTTCTTTCAAAGTGGTGAGCTACTCCTACAAAAAAACTAATCATAACACTTCTTTATAAAGAACTGAAAATTACCTTGCCATCTACTCTAATAGCATTTTTTAAATGCCATTCCTCCTCTTCTTCATCCCAGTATTGTTCAAATTGTTCTTGACAGATTTCACAACTCTATAATAGAATCATATAAAATGAAATTTACATAATACATTTAATCCAAGTAAAAACATAAACACATTAAGTGGAGGAAAGAATTTCAAAGTTTTCTGAAAATCTAAATAATGTACAACAGATAAAAGATGTCTAAGGATTTTACATTCCTCCATGTAAATACAGTTAACATTACATTGCTGTTGATCATTGATACTATGCAACTACAATGGTTATGAAACCCAAAACTAGGTCATAAGAGTAAAATTTAAGTGTAAAGCTTATAAGATACCTTAAAAAGGGGGATATAACATATCCATAAAAGGGATATGTTTATTGACTTAGAGGAAGTGAGGGGCATGACCAGAGGAAGAAAGTCTTAACATTCTTCTCTTACCTCAACTGCTCCAGCTGGTCCAGCGGGTACACTTTGGAACTCCTTTTCTTTAGCAGCTTCCTGAGTTTTGAGCACAACTTCTTCATGCACTTTTTCAAAAAACTGGCTCTTTGCACGTTCTTCCAGATCAGCTATTTCCTCAAATTCTATCCAGTCCTTAAAAGGAGTTATTTAAAAAATATATTTCACAAAGAAAATTACAGACCAATATCCCTGATGAACATAGATGCAAAAACACTCAACAAAATATTAGCAAAATGAAGTCAAAAGTACATAAAAAATATAATACATCATGAAAAATACATATATTTTCACGTTTCTAAACTCTTACCGCATATCTTCCATATAGTGCCATTTAAATGTAAGTGTACATTCTTCCACAATATGCTTTAATATTATTTAGATTTATACTTCCCTTTGAACCCCACTAATAGACAATTTAAGGCATTTAAGATCTTAGTATTAATTTTCCATTACCTCTCAAGTAACAACTACTAATTTAAGTAAGATAATTTCACACAAATTTTTACCAAAAAAAAATCAGTCACAGACCTTGGAATTTTTGAGCTAGAAAAAACCTGTGTCCACTATAATCTCTCAATAAAAAAGCAAATATATACTCATCAAATTTACTTTAAAAACCATTTATATTCTATGAGTCAAATTTTATTCAGAAAATTCATAAGTTAGCACTCAGCAATTATTTAAACTAATATTCTTTTAGAATGATGTAATTTAGAGGCTAAAAGATAGTTCAGAGGTATATGGATTACTTACTGTTAAACTGTAGTACCAACGTCTATGAGTGACTTTCCTGCTAACATCTTTTTCAGTTCTATTTTGCCGATAATGCCAGTCCAAGTGATCTGCGTATACATCTGTCTGTGACGTTGTAAACCTCATTCCACAAGAATAACACTGAATACCAGTGTACAGTCGATTTATAACACTATCATAACGTCTATTTTGAAGAACAGAAGTAATCTTTAGTTTTGATAACATGGCATAATGGCCTTTAAAAAAAGGCAGTTTCAAATATTTCAGTTTTCCATATTGTAATAATATTAAAGCTATTATCATGTAACAAAATGTTTCGTCCAAAAGCTGGCTGACAAGGTTAATACCCAAAGATCAGTATTATTCTCTAACGTCACTAATGCTCTTTACCTTAACTTTGGTGGATTTTGGAACATGGAGTCTACCCTCTTATTGATGACCCAGTTATTTATTTCCTTCTTGCTAAAAATAGAATGATTATCTGTTAACTAGTTAATAGTTGGCCTTTAACTGGATTAGTGTCAAATTCAAAGTAGACACTGAAGATAGATAAAGCAGAACAATTAGATTTCACTTCTCCAGCTGTTGTATCTCCACTGCCCCACCCTAGTCTAAAGAAGTCAAAAAGGTACAGCAGAAATAGTAATAGTATGGCTAACTAAAAAACTAATAAATAACTAGAAATACTAATAAATAAAAAATAACTAGAAAACTAATGGGAAACCACTGCCAGCAATAATCAATTTTTAAAATTCTGGGGTCCCTATTTGGAAAGAAATAGGTATACAAGACCAAGTAATTGAATAAGCAGGGCAGTTATTAACTCCAAAAATTTTTTTTACATAGTAGAATAAAGCAAATCGTAGTACACTAGTGCTTTGCATTTAGCAAACAAAATAAATATTTAGAGTCAAAATATTAATAATGAATAATGTTTTAATGAAAAATAGTTTCATAACTATATGGGGACAGTATATTTATAACTATATTGACAGGACAAAGTGTTAGCTAAATCTTTAGTTTCAGAAATCAAAATTGTCTGAATGTGATATATAAAGAAAGGTGATATATCAAAAAGTTATGTATCTTTTAAGAAATAAAGAAGTAATGCCAGGAGCCATAGTTAAAATAGTTAAAAATGGCTGCCTCTGGGTGTAGAGTACTAGAAAGGATGCCATCTTTTATTATAAGACTTAATTACAAAGCTTTGTTAAAGTATTACTTTGAGAAAAAAATTGATTTTAAAAGGATGAAGGCCATTAGCTGTTCAATTTTCTTACAAAGTACTCATAAGGGTATGAATCCATAAAGCAGCTCTAAATGTTTATCTAAGTACTATAGGAAACAGAAAATTATGAAAAGATATGTACCAAATGTTAAAAGTGGTTATCAGTAAAGTGGGAATTGTAGATAATTTTATTTTTGATTTATTTGTATTTTCTAATTTTCTATACTGCCCATGGATTACTTATAAAATGAAAATAGGCTTTTTTCTAATTGTTTAAATACTATACTACAAGAATCTCATTTTCCTAACTTTAAAAGTATATCAATACAGAAAAAAATGATAAAATGAAGATAAAAAGGAAGATATGAGTAATTAACAATACCTCGTATTTATACACCCTACATTTGCTGTACCAAACACAGATATAAATAAATATAAATTCTGGGGTGGGTTTTTGGCCTAAATACTTATGCAGCAGACTTATTTAAGGAAATTTAAAAACAGGCTTCCTACAGTTTGTTATGTATATTTTACCACAGTAAGAAAAAGAAAACAGGACTTCCTAAATTTTAAAATCAATTAAGAGGGGTAAAATGAATAGCACTAATAATAATGTTCACTGTTATTAAATTCTATGTCCCTTTTAACTTAGAAAATAACTTAGATTACATACTGTTTCAGTTCTTCAATTGTAAAATTGGTGAGATCTGGAACATCTTGATCTTCATTTTGATCTTCTTCCTCTTCAGGGGGAGGCTGAGCAGCAACATCATTTAGTTCTTCAATTGAAAAGAAACAAATTTCTCAATACCATTCTCCATGCATTCTTTATAGAACACTAGAATAAGCTAATAAAGCATCCCATCTTGTCTATTTGGTGCTTCTGATCTTACATTTACTGGCCAAGGAACCTAATATAATTCTTTATTTTGGTAAGTGATACTAGGTCTCATCTCTTAAAACTCAATCTTCATGAAATTTTATTTCATCAGAATTCAAATTACTTTAAAAAATTAATATAGAATAGTAAAAAGTCTTCACTTATTTGCAAGAATACTAATAAATGAAACAATGTCCATTATAAAGGTAATAGTTCCAACCTTAGAAAATTTAAAAAGAATTTCATTATAAACCAACATTTGATTTTAAAAAACTAAAAAGTATGCCAAAAAATTCAATTTTTATAAGAACTTTAATCTAACTTAGATCATTATTTCATATCACACAGCTTTAGAACTTAGTGAAGCTTTGTGTAGATGAAATAAAGAATCATACTTACGTGTTGTAGAGGAATCAGGCTGGGACAATTTTAGAATTCCTGTTTTTAGAAGTTTTGAAAATAATTCATTTACATCCACCTGACTGAGATGATTATCAGGATATGCCTTAGGAAGCACTCCTTTAAAAAAATAACAAAGTAAAAGTACAACTTAAAGATGCAAATTATACTAAGCATTTTTCAAAGTTTTCTTCAAAATGTTCTATCAACTTTAATTTTGACAAAATCGTGAGGATAAAATAATTATCTCACAAGCTTCTAAAAATTCATCACCTCTTAAAAATATATTATAGGATAAATATTGAAAACACCGATACTTAATAAGGACAGACGTATTATCTAAAAACAAAAAAAAATTTGTATAGGTGAAGCAGGTTGTCATCTCTTAAGACAGATTTCTAGAGGGGAGGACCCCAAAGCCTAAGTGTAAGTATTTCTGCCCCCACTCCCTATGACCACCCAGGGGAACTAATGCAGGAAGATGAACCATGTGGCTCCAAGTATTCCTGCCCCTCTGACCTTTGCTGAACTACTGCCCTTGCAAACAAGGTGTCAGGGTTACTACAGCTTCAATAACTTAAATAAATGACACAAGGATAATAATCTTCTCCTTAAGTTCACTGGTAAGGAATCAATCCAATTACATATTTTGTTAAACAATAATTATTCTTTAATTCAACTAAAAAATGTAAACAAAAACAGTACTTTAATGTACTTGCATATAACTATTATGCCTCTCACCACATCTCTCGAATAAAGTTCTGAACCACTAAAAATTCCTCTTAATGGCAAGCATTCAATTTGTATCCACAATACACATAATCCTTGCCCACTGCATACTCTATCTACACTTAGCACAGTGTCTTGTACACAGGTTAATTAATATCTGAATACATGAAAGAATAAATCAACCTCAATAATCAATCAATTACAATAGCATTTCAAATACACACTAGCTTAACATTTATACTTCACTAGAATTAGTTATTCATATGTCTAAGAGTCGTAACTACTAGCTAGCTATTCACATGTCTGCAGAAAGCCAAGTTTACTGATCAAGAGCATGAACTAAGGACTCCTGGGATTCTAACTAGAAATCCCACTTTCTAGTTGTGTGGCATATCAAGTTGCTTGTCTGTGCTGAATTTCTTTAACTGTAAAACAGTAATAACAATTGTTCCTACCTAAGGTTGTTATGAGGATTAAATGAACTAATATTTGTAAGGCACTGAGATGTTTGGAACCATATACAGCAGTTAGTAAAGTTGAAAGATCCTACTGCACTGTGAGGCTCTTAGAAGGAGGAACCTTCTTAAATTTATCCTGCCTAGCATACAGCAAACAATCAATATATGTTTGAATGAATAAAGGTAAGCATATTTACATCTAGAAAAGAGATGCTTTTACTTTTAAAACAGAGAAGAAACCTTGAGAGAAGCTAAATAAAGACACTGAGTACTTTTCATGTATCTTTAAGAATAAGTAGAACTTGAAGGAAGGCATATCTAACATCTCATTCAATACCTCCAACCCAGGGGATTAAGATGTGATTTCCTCTTGACATAGTTATTCCCTGTATATATACATGTACACACCAAGGTTGTAAAGCAAAAAGAAAATTTGCAGCTTGGTATATTATATTAAAAAAATAAGAAAATTTGCAGTTTTGCACACTATCTCATGACACCCCAGTACAACAAATTCTCTACTCAAAAAGATAAACTGAGTTCTGAAGGAAAATACATTAATACAGCAGCTTACAAGTTACAAAGTACTTTTGCATACACTATCTTATTTCATTCTCTTCTAAATTTCCAGGCAATTACTAACATATCCTCTTCCCCAGAAGAAGAAACTGAACCCCAGAGAAAGTGTTTCTTCATACTTTGCCCACCTATTAAATAGCAGAATATAGATTCTAATTCTAGTCTTCTGACTTTAGATCCCAAATCCTCCCCTTCTCTTTTCATTACAGTGACAAAAAAAAAAAAATATTAATTAATCCTAATTGTCAATCTAGAAGTTAAAAACAAAAAGCTTTCAAATTAACTGAATGAATTTCTTCTGATGACACTGTTTTAAGAATGCATAAATTAGAGCTTGGCTAAGATTTCCCTAGATACTTCTTAAGTCTTGGAAAACTCCCTGAATTTATTAACTAAACAGTGCCATGCTAATAAGCATGCCAAAGAGAGCTGTTTTAATTAATGTATTATTCAGTAATGAAGTACCACTATGATGTGGTTGTGCTGGTTCTCAATACATTAACTTTGCAGTTATTTTATAAACCACCATGAGTTATATACTTCCATTTCTCAGATATTAAAAATACAATTCATCTTTAAAGCCCTCATACCTAGTATTGTTACTGTAGCCTTAACTGTCTTGTTATGCCTCACTCCACTCCTTACCAGGAGACCTGGCTAGGGAACCACAGAAGTTTTTTTCTACTCCTCTTCAATATGTTGTGTAAAATTATTATTTGAGTGACCATAAAGTTATTATTTGCCATAATACCGAGTGCCGCAAAATTATTATTTGAGTGCCCATGAATGAATCAACTTTATAAGGCAATGTCCCCAGTATTCATTTAATGTTTACTGGATCATCACACTTACATACACACATAACAAAAACTCAAAATATCAAATAACTGAGATTTCAGAGGTTTGTCATTTATTTCATTTTACCTCAACACAAATGTCACACTCCTACACCACCCTCCGGCTTCTACCCAATAAGTTTCCTTTGCTTTTTTTATGGTCTGCAAATCCTGGCTATCCATCTTTAGTTGTAAACAGGATCAGTGTGAATACGCATCAACAATGTAAACAAACTCAGAAAGGGAACAAACATTCCAGCCAACCAGCCAGAGTAACTTTCAAGAAATTGCATATGCCCTTTCAATACTGTCATTTCCTAAAACAGACAAGGCAGCATTCAACAAAACAATGTTTGTCTTTTGAAAAATACAAAGTTCAGAAAGCACATACCTGAAGGATTCTGAACAAATGCTCCAGGATTTTGTGGATGAACTGGTAAAAATTGTTGTCCTTGGCCAAATGCTACTGGCTGTGCAACACCAGTCAGAACCTTTAAGAGAAACCTTAGTTTTAAGAATATCCTTCTACATTTTAAGTAAAACTTTAACATTCTAATCACATAAAAATAATCAGATGACGTAAGACCTGGTTTCTACAATAATTTACAAGTGTAACTTGACTGGGTCACTTCACTCCTAGGTTTTCTACAAAAAGAATAATAATACCTTCCCTTAGGAATTGAGAATGGATATGAAGCTTCCTTAAAAAGTCTATGATACCCATGCAAGTGTAAGGTGGCCAACAACAAACCGTGTGACCTCACACAATCACTTTACCTTGTTGGTACTTGACCCTATTTTACAAACAGAAGAACTGATGTCCAGAGACTGTCACCTGTACACAATCCTAAGGGCCTGGTAACAGCAAAGCTTAGACCAGAACTCCTGACCTGACTTGTTTCCACAGATGTTTCATTAGCAACCTGAACTCTGTGATTATTCTGCTTGGCCATTATACTCGGGGTTACAAAGTAGATTATTAAGAGACATCAAGGAAATGTTAAAAAGTAAAACAACATGAAACAAGTACTGCTAAGGCATATAAATATTATATTGATAGTGGACAGTGAGGTAGGATTTCTACACATTACTGCTAAGCGAATATCCACTCATAAGCCTCTTTCAGTAGCCTTATGAACTTTTGATGTTAAGTATACATAATAAAAAGCCTACTGACTCTGTATAAAGTAGGAACAAGACTAAGTCAAGTCCTATTATATAGTATCTGTTAATAATTATATCATTTCTTTTAAGAACATACAAGATAGAGTAAATCTAACTAGGCAACCCAATTGTTTTCAAGTCATTGGATATCAACAGAAGACTAATTTACATTTTCTTCCATGCAATGCTATTAGTCTAAAGTGAATCTGTCCTACTAAGAAAGTGTCAGCACCTGGAAAAAAAATTTAGCCCAGAATTTATTTCAGCAGGCAAGCAAAAGTGGTCATTAAATATCAACCGAATTAATCACAAATTGTTAGCACATTTCTTTAAAATTGTTTCATTATGGATTTTAGAAGTATGCATACCAAATGGTGACAGTACATGTTGAAGTAAATAATGAATATATTTGGGAGACAAGTCACAAATTTGCTGTGTTAACATTATCAAACTGTTGTTGGACTGGAATGACTGGAAAGGTGGTGAAAAGTAGAGAAAGAGGAAGAAAAAGAATTACAGACAGTATGGGAAGGGTGGGTGGGGAGGGAGAAGGAGATTAAGGGGCACTATAATTAGCAATCACAGTATAGGTAGGTCACGGGGAAGGCAGTACAGCACAGAGAAGACATTAATGACTCCACAGCATCTTACTACGCTGATTAAGACAGTGACTACAATGGGGTGGGGGGCTTGATAATATGGGTGAATGTTAAAACCACAATGTTGTTCATGTGAAAACTTCCTATGATACCTTAATTAAGAATTACAGACTGTAAAAACATGGACGATTTTGTTTAACTCAGACTAAGGAAATTCTTAAAGAACAATCTAAAAAACCAGCTCTACACTTAAAGCTTATCCAGGGCTCAACAGTTATGCAGCAGCGGTCTATGAAACACACTCACACTGTACACTTTACTAGCTTTGAAACCAAAACCAAAAAACATAATGGGAAGGCTTTGCATGTTTGACAGCAAGGAGTATATGGGAAATCTCTACACTTCACAGCTCAGTCTTGCTGTGAACCTATAATTATAGGCATACCTCAGAGACAATGTGGGTTCAACAGTTCCAGAAAACTGCAATGAAGTGAATAGGGCAATAAAGTGACTCAAATGAATTTTTTGGTTTCCCAGTGCATATAAAAGTTATGCTTACATTATAGTCTGTTAAGTGTGCAACAGCATTATGTCTTAAAAAAATACATACTTTAATTTAAAAATACTTTATTGATAAAATGTTAACCATCACTTGAGCTTTCAGTGAATCATAATCACTAAATGTTCCAAGAATTAGACATGAAGTGAGCAAATGCTGTTGGAAAAATGGCACTGACTTGCTTAACACAGGGTTTTTACAAACCTTCATTTTAAAAACAAAAACACTATCTGCAAGTACAATAAAGCAAAGTATGCCTATACTCTAAAAAAAATCTATTAAAAAAAGTGTGTTGTGTAATGTGACAGAGAGAGATTAAGGTTTAGAAATTTCTCTAGATACTGAAGGAGCCAGGATCAATTCTGGATTTAAACTGCAATTCTGGATTTCAAATGCTTACCTAGCATGTTAAGGTTTTGAAGTACATTAAAAACTTTCCAATCACACAATAAACTATCCCCTGAAAACCTTCCTCAAACCTAGGAACATTAAAAATGGCTCATTCTGCACACAAAATTTTAGAATAGCTACAAGACTTACCTGTTGAGACGCTGGAATATTTCCTACTGCTATTGGAGCAGATAAATTGCCAAAATTTCCAAACTGAGAACTCTGCAGGTTCTTTTCATCAAAATAGTGTCCAGAGGCTCTGGTAAGAGGATTCGAGAAACTCTGGTTTCCGGGGCCATGTGGTCCATTAAAATTTGGTCCTTGAGGTGAATCAAATATTTGTTCATGTCTTTGGAACTGTAGTCCTTGGGATGGGGCGTTAAAAGCACTGCCAGGTGGATCATTATATGGACCAGTCTGATTGAAAGATACTGATTCAAGTCTTTGTGAAGGATGATTGTCAAATCTTGTGCCTTGAAGGCCAAGAGGCATATCAAACCTTGATGCTTGCTGGTGTTGTGGGCCATCAAATCTTTGAGGTACACTATCAAATCGTGGTTGAACCTGCTGTCCGGGTGGTCCATCAAATCTCTGTGGGCCTGGTTGGCCAGTTCTTTCAAATCTAGGACCTGGCTGACCATGTAATCCATCAAATCTTGGCAAGAGTGACGGCTGACCTGGCTGCCCATCAAACCTTAAAGCATGACAACCCTCAAATCTTGGACCACCTTGACCTAAAGGCCCTTCAATTCTCAGGCCACCTCCTGGTACAGAAGGACCCTCAAACCTCATTCCACCACCTTGTGGGACTAGTGGTCCTTCAAACCTGATCCCAACCCCTGGCTGACCATGTGGACCCTCAAACCTGAGGTTTCCACCAAGCTGATTATGTTGTCCTTCAAACCTCAGACCAGCTACGGACTGACCATGGGGTCCCTCAAACCTCATTCCAACTCCCTGCTGCAGCAAAGGGCCCTCAAACCTGATCCCACCTCCTGGCTGACCATGAGGTCCATCAAACCTAATTGCAGCTCCTGAGGGACCATGACCCCCTTCAAATCTAAGTCCACCTACATGCTGACCTCGAGGATTTTCATATCTAAGTCCACCCACAGGCTGACCATGAGGTCCCTCAAACCTTATACCACTCACAGGTTGACCCCGATGTCCCTCAAACCTGAGACTACCAACATGCTGGCCCCCTGGTCCTTCAAATCGCAAACCACCTGCAGATCCCTCAAACCTCAGACCAGGGGCACCTTCAAACCGAAAACCACTGCCTCCTCCTTGACCAATTGGCCCCTCAAACCGCAAAGGTGTACCTACTGGTCCTGGAGGACCTTCAAATCTCAAAGGACATCCACCTCCTAGCTGACCTTGTGGTCCTTCAAATCTCAAAGGGCCACCTCCCCCCATTTGTCCTGGTGAACCATCAAACCGAAGAGAACCTGGTGCAGGAGGTCCATCAATTCTAGGGCTTAGTTTATTAGGACCTTCAAAAATCATCTTGGTTGGGCCATCTCTTGTTACTGATGGCCTAGTAGGCCCATCAAATAATGGCCTGTCTTCAGCTAACGCAGTAAGTCGCTGATTTGTATCAAGGCCAGCAAATCTTGATGCAGGGTTATCTACAAATGGTTTATCTGAATCTTCATATCTAGGTCGCTTAAGTGGAAAACGATCATTGAATGGTGATCTCTGTTCTTCTCGTACACCTTTCAAAAAGAAAAAGAATTTATTTTCTCTGAATCTGAGTTTATATCAAATTAACAAAATCTTCTTTCTACATTCATATTAATGTTTACACAAAAATACCCTTAACTGTCTCACTTTATTAGAGGGGAAGGAAAAGACAGCATCAAGCAGCAGGTAAGAGGATGCCCTCTAGAGTCAGAAAAACCTGGGTAAAAATATCCCCATTCTGTCGACTATTTGACTTTGAGAGCAAGTTACTTAACCTATCTGGTCTTGTTTCCTATCTGTAAAATGGGGATAATATGCATTTCATTGGGTTGTTTTTAGGATTAAATCAGATTACAGACATAAAGAACCTAATAAAGTACCTGACACACAGTTGGCCTTATAAATTATTAGCTCCCTTCCCTTCCCTTTGAGGGAAAAACTAAACAAAAAAACGTAGTCTGAATAGTCACAAAAATCCATCCCCACTTAGCTTGTTCATTTTCCCTTCACTGCTGTGTGATTCAATAGGCATAATCTGATTTAACTTTTTCTACCTTTAGCAGAGACTTGTTCATCATGTCTTCTCCGGCCCTCATGGGGTGAAAGATTCTCAGCATAAGTACGACTCCCAGATATAGGAGAAAGACGTCTTGCTCTTTCACTAAATTGTTCTTTTCTGTCAAACTGTGCTCCACTATTCCTACTTGCATGTTTACTTTTGGATGGCTCACATTCTATTCCAGACAACAAGGCATCAGTCAAAGGGTAGTCAAAAATATCAGGATCTAAGAGATCAAGTCTTGGAAATGAATGCTGAACCTGTGTCCTTTTCAGTTTTGCTTTATGTTCATAGTAGGTTAATTCAGCATCAGATAAGAGAGGTTTCTTTTTTAATCCACCTTTATTTTCTTCTGTAGGACTATCCCGTACATTGCATCTATGTTTACCTTCTTGATACTGAAATAGCTGTCGAATTTGATGCACAACAACAAGGAACTCATCCTGTGTAATTTCACCAGAAGCTAAACGTTCACTCGTCTGCATAGGGGGTGAAAAAAGGAAACCAAGTAATTTAAATATAAAAAGTACTTACAAAAACACTTGGATAAAGGAGAATAATGACTACATGGGATCACAGTAACTACCTTTTGAAGTAATTCTCTTTTGCTTGCAAGAGTTAACTCTTTAGGAATTTGAAGATTGGCATCTACACTTAATCGATGCTGCTGCTTTGGGACTCGAGGTGACAAGATTCCTTTAGTGCTTGACCAGCTCTCCCTATGTCTCAGGTGAGGAGATTTACTATGTTCATCACCCTGTTGTAAACTGAAACCATAAGAGCAGTAGGTTACTTCATAAAAAGACTCTTAAATATTCAAGACCATATCAATGGATACTTTTAAAAGGATCTGGTTAAAATGAATATATGTAACCATAAGTGTCAACTAAATGATTTAAGAGCCCCAGATCTGAAGTTAGGAAAATCAGATAGGAATTCTTATTCTTGTATGTCCTGGATGTGCAACCTTAGGTAGATTAGTTAATCTTTCTAAAACTTCAGTTTCCTGATCTGTAAAATAGGAATAATAATGGTATTTAATACAAAGGGTTGTTAAGAATTAAACGGGAAAATGAAGCACTAATTACAGCATCCAATAAACATTCAATTTTTAAATAAACAGTTTTAAAACATATATATTTTTTATTCTACTTGATTAAAAAATGTTAACATCCTACCTTTTATTTTCTTCCCAACCAGATTTCCATCGTTTGGTAGACTTGGAACTTTGCCAATTTTCTACATTGTCCTTTGGGTCAGTGCCTGATTTTGTTGAATGTTGATTTGCAGTTTCTTGAGGTCGTTCCTCTTCAGTCTTTTTTATTCGCCTTGGATCTCGAACATCCTGTTTGGTGCTTCTCTTAGCATTTCTTTCTTCCCTGGATGGTAGCATGAACTCTTCCATATGTGACTGCTTAACTCCTGATTGGCGCATCTTTCCAGCTTTGGGTAATGAGGTTGGAGACAAACTCCTTTGCCTCCGTTTGGGTGACCGCCTCTCTCTTCTCTTTGGAGAATGTATAATTGGTGACCGAGCTTTGGGTGATCGTGATCTTGATCGCTTTCTAGTACTCGATCTCCCTGGTTTTGTCCCCTGCTTTTCCAATTCTTCAGTTATTGTATCCTGTTTTTGTACAATGCCATTTATGACTTTATTTCTACTTCCAACCAGTCTGTGTTCTGATGACTTCATGTGCTCATCTTTATCCTTTTTTTCTGCAGTTTTTCTCTTCTCTTTCACATCATCATCTTTGCTATCAGTCTTATCCTGAAGATGTTTTTTTAATCTTGGATCTCTTTTGTTCATGTCAGACACCCTTGTGCTTTCAGATTCCTGATTTTTTAAGTCTTTTGTGTGGGAGAGTTTGTTTTTCAAAGGTGATGGTGATTTAGACTTAGATTTAGACTTAGAATCTAACTGATCAAGTTCTTTCTTAGTTATTTTTTCACTTGATTTACTTTTTTCTTGCTTGGATGAATTCAGTTTTTCAGGGGGTACAGTTTTACTTGACTTAATATCAGATTGGTTCAATGTGTTCATCAGGAATTCCTTCCTGTGACTTTGATCTTTTCCATGAGAAGAATGTTGACTCATCCTATTAAGACGGGGATCCCGGTTAGTTCCTTTCAAATCCTGAATTTGTAAGGATGGACCTGGACGGCTTTTCTCAGGTTGCACAGGAACCTGATGGGGAGCTTTAACTGCCATAGGGGGAATCTGTGAAACATGTAATTTGGTTGGTGCAGATCCAGGACCTAGGCTAGATGTCTCTTGCTGTACACTAAGAGAAACTGCCTGAAATACAAAATAAATGTTGTTAATACTGCAAAATATGCAGATTTGTCAAGAAGTTGAAAACTACAGAATGTAATGCCTTATTCAATAAATACATTTATTTAACACTGTATTTACATTGTATACTTCCAGTGTTGAAGCAGGTATCAAAACAAAAAGAGAAAGTTCATGTATTTATGTAGCCTCTTATTTCTTCCTAGTCCTTGATTTGGAGATTTTATAATCTCTAGGTAGAATGAAAAAAAAAATCTTCCCTCTTCCTAATTATTTGGGATTCTGAGCCTTCCTACTAAGCAACTGCTAAGTAAATGATTGCACTCTAGCTGCACAAGAGTTGAGTCATTCAGCTAAATTCGAGGTCATAAAATCTAGTTCCTCCCATAGTAGCACTGATAGTGAACTTAAAATTTTTTCCTCCTGTACCTTCTTACTCTCCAGTAAGTTCAAGTGCTAAGTAAAACAGTAACTGAGTTATACCTTATATGTAACTTTAAGGTCACTCATGAATAGAGATAAATAATCTTCCTGGCGTCCTTTATTTTATGATGACTTTTCATTTGTAGACTTCTAGCAACCTGATTTCTGCTCATGAAGCTTAAGTTCATAAAACACTAAAGACTACACAAACACAGGTGCCACAGTACACCTGCCATGTGGGGACTGATACTAAATCCAGATGACATAACAAAACTAAGATGCTATCCTGTAAGGTAGCAATTTAACAGAAAAGTATTTGAAAAAAAATACTTTTTTTTATATTCGAGTTTTACAAGGATATAAAACTTTGGTCTAATAAATACACTGTAATTGCAAAGTAAAAAGTGAAAAAATAATACAGCAAAAATGACATTAATACAATTTAAGTACAAAACAGTTATTTCTGTATATTTAAAATGCCATATCTGTACTTACCAGTTGTGCCTTAGCTTGCTCTAGCTCAAGCTCCAGCTTTTTCTGCTGAAGTTCTAATAACTGTTTTTGTTTTGCCAGTAACTGCTGCCTTATTAGCTGTTCTTGGGTAAGATTCTTTTGTATATCAGGAACAATTGGAGGAGCAGAGATGCTAGGGGAACTGACCACTGTGCCAGGTGTTGAAGGCTCTTCTGGCTATAAGAAAAAAATGATTTGTTAAAAATATATATATCATGGCTAAAAAGCAAGCAAAGGATGGACTAAAAATTATCAGCTCATCTCTTAATACTATCCTTAATCTTAAGTGGCCAATCATGTTTAAAAGCTCACAGAAATTTAAATTCACTAATTTAAAAACCAAAGTAAGTGTATTATGTAATAGCTAAACAAGGAGAATATATTTTTTAATGCACTGGGAACCTGAAGGACAAAAACTTTTTCTTCTGTAAACTAAACATTCAGCACAAGGTATTCTTGGTATTTCTGGCAAGAAGTTTTATTAGAGAAGTCAACATTGGATAGTTAAAAGTATTAGATACATACCATTCATATTAAACTTACCGATTTATTTAAAAATTTAGGATTCACATGGATGCTAGATGTATTCACATTTGGGGGTAGAGGTTTAATAGGCCAAGCAGGATCTAACGAATTAACTCTGACATCCAGGGCATAAAGTTTCTTCAAAGGGAATATTTCATCCCATGTGGAACGTAATTTAAATAAACTTTTTCTAGTATTTTCATCCACCTAGAACAACAGAATAATTCTATGGCTTGTTAAGTTATTATAGAATGTTTTATATATTAAGTATAAAGCTAAATAAATCTACTTTACAGATAGCACACATACTGCTCATTCGTAAATACACACAATAATTTATTAAAGGTGTGTTTGGTTTGTAAATGTAAACTTAATATACAGATTTCTTCTTCAAAAAAAAAATTAGAAAAAATAAAGTCATTATCACCTAGCCTACATGAAAGCATACAGTCAGGTACATCTTTGTATTTTGAAAAACACAAAATATTTCCAAATTTTAGGGCTTGATTTATTCCTAATGTTATGCTTACCCTGGACAAAAATATGAAACAACAGAAAACAGTTTAACTGATGACTTAAAAATTTTTTAATTATTTACATGAAAGTACAAAGTTAATATTAAGACAAATCTACCTCACTAATCAATCTGCAACACAATATGGTTGGTACCTATGAACTGAACAAGTTATTTGTGGTGAGGGAGGCACCTTAAAAATTAAAATTCACAATATCTTATCCATTGATGAGCTGCTTTAGTTTTATGTAACTTATCTGCTCATGCTTTTGATGGGCATATTAACAACATTTAAAATTTTTAAATTACCCATCAGAGAAACCCTGTGCTTGTGAAAACTGAGACTTTCAACTTAAGGTTAATAAAGCTTTGACTGTATTCAAGTTTTCAGATAATATTTACTACAAAGTCGTTTTCATCAACTGTAGCGTTAAGGCCCAGTAAAGATTCAGTGAAGGTATTCTACCAAACATGCAAATGAATTTGAACAAACTGAAAATGAAACCAAGAAGCTGGGTTAACTCCCTAACTTCTATAATGCAAAGCTGGCTTCTCCTTAGATTACAACTTCAGGTAAGCAGTATTTAACAAGTCTGCGATATACTATTAACAAGCCCCTTAATACAATTTGAAATACAGCTTTCCAAATTTCTTCTGCATATACTTACTTAGCACTATTTCTCTAAGAATTTAAAAGAAAAATATTACTCCAGTAGCAACTACACCTTTTATAACAAGTAAAATCTGGTATTTAGTAGTTCACAGTAATTCCAATTTGCCAAATCTGACAACTGTAAACTTTCTCCAGACACAACAGGTACATCTACTAAAATATAGGAACTACCACCAATTTTTAATGTTAGGAAACAATTATTAAACCTGTATGTCTTACAAACACCCTTTTGCTCAGTTTGAAAGATAAAGCCTGACAGAAAGAGAATTACTTCAGCAAATCCCTAGTCTTCCTCAACATAACATGGTGTTAACACAACTGCCTGAAACGTTACAGAAAGACCTTACAATCCCTGGGTATAGAAACTAACAAGGCTTTCTTTAAACACTAAGGCAGTGTGAGAGAGGTATTTGCAAAATAACCTAAGGGCAATTAACTGGTCCACCATTCATTCACACATACCTAAAACATTCACATAAAACATACAAAGTAACAAAAGGAAACATTTCCAGGGAAAAAACCCCACAAGTTTCAGGCATCAATCACAGGTTGAGACACACTGGAGGATTATGCTTTTTTTCCAAGGTAGAAATAGTCAACTTCCTAAAGAGAGACCTAAACAAATCTGAAGTACGCTTGATAGCTTCAGATATTTTGCTCATATTCTAGCAATGGCACAGATCTTCAATCAAATGAACAAACACAATTAAAAAACCAGCAACAAATAATTCTAGAAGCAAATCCATCTACTCTTGAATAGATAACATAAAATCCCTAGAATCTGCTTTAAAAATCTAATATTAACAGGGTACTTGATAAATGTTCAAAAGAAAAAAATTTCACCACCCAAGAAAACCCAACACAAAGGCAAGTATTTATTTAATCAGGAACACATTTTTTAAAATTCAAATGTTTCTAAATGCATATATACCTTTTCAAACACACAAATAAATGTTGCAACTAGATTTTTAGTAAAGGCAGTGAGATACTCTCGTCCAACGTTTTTCACGATAGAATCCATAAGGTACATAACAGGAAGCTTCTCTGAGGAAGGAGCCTGAATAAAAAGAAACTGAGAAGTTTAGTATAATGAATTGCCACCAAATTACTTTCAAAAGTGAGTTTTTAAACCTACAATAGACTTTTTTGTTGACTATTTTTGAACTAAACTCTATGAAACTAAGTGTTCAATCAACTTCATTGCTTAATCTTTAGTTGAGTACACAAAATAAGCTCAGAATTACCAGAACGAGATATCACAGTATCTAATACACTTGAAAACTCAATGGAATTTCAGGTCATATGGAAAAAAGACCTGTGTTTTAAGTGACCAAAAAGAAGGAAGAGAGGGGCATTTTCTGTAACCCAAGTGTAAGCCTCGTGACCCACATTAACTTGTGTGCCTAGACTCCATGACGTTTTCAGACTTCTGGAAGAAACCCTAATTCCATAGGCATAGTTTGCATGTTAAATTCTATTAAGCTTATATTACCTGTAAAATGATTAGGATTACTTCTCTATTATCCAATGAACAAAGAAATTAAATACACCTCACATATGAAGTTAATGAAAAAAAAAACTTTTAAACTTGCACACAAACATGCAAGAAGGTGCAAGTTGTTTTTGATACAAGAAAAACTGGATGAGCGGCTGCTGAGTCATGTAAATCAGGTTGAACTTGACTCTGGAAACCAGGATTTGTCCTGAAGATTTTCTTCACAGCACACATTCTCCGTCGAAATATTTTTCCTCTGACGTGCACAAACCAGGGGTTCTAAATTTGTGCACTGCCAGCGTGGTGACGCTGACACATGTAGCCCTTTCCATAGGAGGAAAATGTTGCCCCAGTTCAACTGCAATGCCTACCCATCACTGGCTTTTAGAAGGCATAGCAAGTTTCCAGAAAGCATCAGCAGGTTCACAGACTTGAGGAGCATTAAGACACACCATATAAATTAAGTGTAACTCTAATTCCACAGGAGAACCCATGATTAAAAAACAAAAACAAAAAAATTACCCCATTTACCCATCCCATGTGTATAGGAATCTCAGCCATGAACAACTTACCCATAGCTACCTGAAGCTAGGGTAGGCTCACAGTTCGCAGTACACAATGCCATATTTCACAAAACCAATTGCCCATACAAGTGTGTGGAAGTGCTCTTGCTTCTGATAACACCTTTACAACCAAAGTAGGCAAAGGAAACCTCTGGTTAACTTTGTATTAAAACTTTCTTTTAGGGTACTAATAAAAAGGTTCACAAGGCCACCGCATGTGGGCAGACTATTAAGTACCAACATGTCAAATGCTTTATTGCTGTGTCTTTATCTTACCATGTAATGTTTTACACCATTTTAGTTATTGTACTTATGAAGTTAAACAGGTTCTTTAAAACCAAAATCTGTCCAGTAGGCTACTTTTTTATTGCACAAGTGAATCCTTGTATGTAATATTTTGCTACTACTGCCTCTCATGGGAGGAGTCAAATTAAGTGTGAATTCTTAAGGTTAATGCTGAGATGCTAGAGAATAAGGACACAAACATTTACCTCCAGAAACACACCACCAAGCCAGTTCGCTACCAAATGAAAGAAAATCCCTCCCCTCACCCTCAACCCAACCCTGATTAAGGTATTTCCCCAAAGTGACTTTTACATCTTTTCCTCCATCTGGCTTTACAAAAATAACCAGGAAGGTGTGCCCAAAAAACTTCATCCGTCTTTTATCAGCAAATAGTTCATCTATTTTTACGACTCTGTGTAGTCCACACACAAACACAAGTTTTAATGTGGTCACTATATTCAGCATTTAGTTTTCACTTCTCGAAGGTCTTCTGGATCCATTAAAAACAGCAAGGAAACTGTTGAGTGACAACCTGAGCTGCTAAAGTATTAGGCACTGTGGAGTATTAGTAATTCCCCCAAAACAGGGAATTAGATTAAGAATAAATGTCATTTTTAGAAAAACTCAAGTGCAGTTTTATTTTTTAAAAAGGCAATATTAAGCCTTTAACAGGCAAAACTTAGTTTTTTCACGTGCAACATGTTGTGGTATCAATAAAAAGAATGTTGAGTAGGTAAGAGGAACGCTTCCTTTTAAAATCTCATACTTCAAAAATAGAACAATAGCTGTTTCAAACAGACATTCACAGGAAAACGAAAATGAAGACTTGTAGTTTAGCTGTCAGACTGAGCATGACAAACTTGTTGGTCCTTTACAAAAAAAAAAAAGGCCTTATTTTTTTGTCCTCTTTAAATTAAAGTATGAAAAGGACCACCTGAAACCGTGTATCTTGTGAACAGATTTACCCAAAATAGTGGATGGAACCTAAACAAGAATGAACCCAAGTCACTTAAAGACTTTGTTTAAAACACACAACCACGTAGTTAAAAATAAGTCTCGGAAACAGATTCTACACCTTACAAAGGTAAATAAAAAAGACAAATACATATTTTATATGTTTTATTCACAAATTTTATAATACCAGTCACACATTTCAAAACCATTTATTAGAGTCAGACCACTCAGTTTTACACTAGACAGAAACCGCCTCTAAACAATATATATTGGTGGTTGTTCTTAAAGTGGCCTTTTAAAAGGGGTTCACTCTGCTAAAAGGAGGCTCATCCTGATTAATTTCAATCACTAACAACTAGAAAAAAACTAAACCGTAAGTACAAGCTTGAAAAATAACTTAAAATGTGGTACTGGGAAGCTATTAAAACTCATTATAACTAAAGTTTAACAGTAAACTTTACTTAAAAATGACATATCGCTCCCACATGAATCCACAGAAGAGGAGGACTACAGGGAAATATAGGGTGGCAGAGGACCACTTCTGTCAAGGGGTGAAGAAAAGCAGGTCTTCACTATCAGGGAAGGGAGGAAAAAAGAGAGAAGGAAGAGGAGGAGGGACTGAACTTTTCAAAAAAAACTGTAAGTACTTGTTACCCAGTGGGCCAGTTCTCCACCTACAGGTTGGTTAAGATTTCCTCCCCCCACACCCAAACCCCACCCTCAACCCCAATTTCCCGTCTTTGAGGGTAAATTAGACCCTCCGATAACAAAATTAAAATTGTATCTAGCCGCCCCCACCCCAAAATGGGGCTGACGGGTGTGAGCAGCTGCCTGGCTGGCAGGGAATGGATTCTCCTCTCTTCCCTTTCGCATCATGTGCTTTTCAGGCGCCATGTTGGGCTCCTAACAGGCGGCTGCTCCACTCGGGGCCGATTCCCTATTCCCACCCACCAACAGCTCGCTCCCAGGTCCCCCTTCACCTCCTTCCAACCCGCAGAGCACCAATATCCAAAGGGGTACTGGGGGGGGAACTGGGAGAAGACCCACTCCCCACCTACCCAGGGGGTTCAAACGGCTTTAACTCTTCCCCACACCACAAACTGCCTTTGGGTCTCCCCCTCCCCAAAGGGATCTGTTCAAAGCGTGAGACGGGACGTACAAAGCGGTGGCCTAAATAGGGAGTCGGTAAGCGGAAGTGGGGCTCCACCCTTTCTCCTCCCCACTCCCTCCCCGCGAGAGGCCCACGCTCGAAGCCTGGGCCAAAGACCGAGCCTGAGTTGGACGGGGAGGGTTGGAGAGAAGGAACACTGTCCCCCTTTGGACGGAAGCGAGACCTGGGATGAGGCTGACACTAAAATCAGGGAGTATTAGAAGAATAGGAGGCTGCGGGGTGTATAAAAACCTTGGCGGTTTGGGCCTCGATGAGAGAGACGATCTCCTTGGCGAAGGGCAGGTTCTCCTCGGCTAGAATGGTCAGCATATTGATGTGCGGTTTGCTATTGAAGGTCAGGTCTTCAAGAGATGACTGATAATCCCGACAGGCGTCGTCCCGGGCCCCCGCAGTACCGGCCTCGGCCGGCGTCTGCTCTGACATTGCGCCGCGGCCCCCCTCCGAGGTCCGCCGCAGCTGAAGCTGAAGCCGCTCTCGATACCCCGCCTCCCTTCCGACTCCTCTTCCTCTCCCAGGATCTCGCGGCTCCGGCTTCACCACATGCTGACCGCGGAGGGGGGTTGGGGGACGACACAGGGGGAACCTCGGCTATGAGACGCCGCCGTCTCACGGGGGATCTCCGCGCACTTCCAGCCACCAGAGGTTTCTTTCTCCACAGACACAAAATGGCGGCAAGAGTGGCGGCTCCAGCTCCGAAAATGTCTGTGTTCTCAACCGCTGCGTCGTGCGAAATGAGCAAGGGGAGGGGAAATGTGCGGTAAAGGGGCGGGGCCGTTGATAAAGCCAGGCGTGATTGGCTCTTCCTGAAACGTCTCAAACGCCGCCTCGGGTCCTTCCGCAGGACGTATTGGCCCCTCCTTCTTCTCGAGACCCTACCCCGGGCTTTCGCAACACCTAACTGCTAGAGGTGCGGTGGAAAAGACGGCTTCTCTCATTGGCCGATTCGTAAGGGACTGTTCGGTCATCTGTTACCATAACAACCCATTCAAGGAGGCGAATAGGGCTGGGGAATCTGTTCGCGAGGCCAACCCCACCAGTTTAAGGGGGAAGTGCGGCCAACCCGTCTTCGTCCCTCCCTCTGCAATGCCCTAGACTCTTAATGGCTCCGTCAGTCATCCTCCCTCCCGCCTGCCCGGGCGCCGGAGGCCGGGGGTGGGGGATGAGGGGAGTGTCGGCCTGTCCCACCACCCAGCGCCGCTCGCGGCTCAGGTGCTCCCGAGAGTCCGGGCGGGTCCAGCTGCCCGGACAGATTTGTCCCACCCGGAACTAAGGCCGGGAGGGAGGGGTCGAATATACCCGGAACCTCGAAGTCTCCGGAGAGTGGACTCCAGCGCGCTGCTTCTCACGTCCACAAAGAAAAACACCGAGGCCGTCCTTCTGAGTTGAATCCCCAGGAAAATGCCTTTATTTAGAGGTTGTGTGTGAAAGGCTTTTCCCTAGGGATTTGAAGCTCTTTGGGGAGCCCACTCAGTCTTCACGAAGGCTTTCCTACAACAGCCACACCCAGTCCCGAGCCTGATGCCCCTCTCAATCTTCTGCCCTTCCAAACAACCCTAGAACGCGCGATCTAGAGTACGCAGAAAAAAAAATGTATTTCTTACTTGTAAGGATCGTTCCCCAAGCTTCTAAAATACTACTTGGATTTTGCAAATGATGCTCTCGAAACAAAGCATTCAAATAGTTCTGCCATGGAGCTGCAGCATAACACAATAAACCAAAAGCGTATTTTTAAAAATATGTAATAACTTGAAGGAATTAGGTATTACTTATAATTTGCTTCACCATTGTCCTCAAGCTATTAGAGACTTAGTTGTTCTCCAGAGATATCTCTCTAAAGAAATGAACGAAGTTAATTCTTTTGTTGCATGTAAAGTAACATTTTCACTTGGTTTGGTTTATTTTTAACCAGGCTTATTGACCTATAGTTGATATATAATAAACTGCATGTACTTAAAGTGTACAAGATTGTATTGACACAGGTATTTTTCATTTCTTGTTAACGTGATACCGCATACGAATGAGAAGTAAAGCCTGGGGAGGAGAGCTTGTCTTTTCTCGTTTGAAGCTAATGAATATTGTTGAATAGATATTTATTGATCTCAGTAATTTCTTACCAGTGTTAGGGTATATTTAGATCTAATAAATAAGGAACTTTCAAAGTTCCTATTTTCTGGAGGGAAATATTTCAGGTAAAATAGTACTCTTTTTTTCCTTGTAATTTTAGAAGTGAATTTAGTTACTAAACTTAGAGTTGTAGAAAATATCTGCCTTTCACTATTGTTTTATATATCCTTTTAATAGCCAAGTGAAAATTTGTAAAAATAAAACGTTTTCAAAGCTCTGATTTGCTTTCTATTGTATCCCTTCCAGGCCACACAGGAAACAATGTATGCTTGGCATATAAATCAACAAATCTGGGTACCCACAAAGGATGTAGGAAAGCAATCTTATTCGATACCCTACAAGAATATTTTTTCTTTATATCCTCAGGACAGACCACATACTAGATAATCAGTATTTTTAAATATACAACTGAATGCATGAAACTTCTCCCATAAGAGTTTCAGTGCCAGTTCTTTCATCAGAATATGCAACTAATGCACTCTGTACCAACAGTAAGCCCCAGTTATCTGTGCATGTCTATGCTAGGTGCAGTGGTAAAAGTGATAGGCCCTTTACCTGGCCTTCCTGGAGTAATATGAAGAAGTATGACATTGGACGAGGAAACAGGGTATTCCAGAACTATTTTCAAAAATCAAACCCACTGATTATTGTGTTTCCACAGAATATGAAGTCTTTCCATTCTTTTGAGGAAAATAACTGTCCTCCTCCCTTGGTTCATAGTATTTACAAGAGAAGTTAATTCCTCCTAACACAACCACTGTTCTAGGCAATTCAGTACCCTTCTGATGTAAATTTTTGATGTCATCAGAAAGACTGAAATGAATATACTAAACATAGAAAGTAAAAGGGAAGTAAGGGAAAAGAATTAAAAACCAATCCAGAGAAAAGAATGAAGAACCAATCCCTTTAAAGACAGATAGTGAACTAGCACTGCCAGCAGGTGGAATTTCCTCTTTAACATGTGAATCCAGTGTGTGTAAATAATATGCAGGAATATTTACACTAATATATATGCATATGTATATGTACATATGAAATATTTACACATTATATAAAATACACATGTTTTGCTAAAAACATGAACACTTTACCCATTTAAACATAATTATTTACTTATAATTATAAAATTAATGTATGCTTATATAAAGTATTCAACTACAAGCACATAAATAAATGAAATGTCCCTCTTTCTGACCTGGCCACAAGGTAACCATTATTCACAGTTTAATGTGTATCCCTTCATGCCTCTTTCAGTGAACACTCATGCAAACACAATGTGCAGCAGATTTTTATTTCTGATCTTTACAAAAATAAGGTCACTGTATATAATTTATTCGTTGTTTTTTAAACTCAAGACATGGGCATCCTTTCATGAGCAGTCCTAAAGCTATATAATCCAAAGCATTTCTTTTTAAAGTTTATGGCTTAGAAAGATAGCTTTCACAAGAATAAAGCCATTCTAAAACTAGCATGTAGGAGATACTCAATGAATGTCTGTTGATTGATCCGGATCTTCTGATTTCAATTTCACTTGCTTGTGCACTGTGTACTCCACCGGCTCAAACAGACAAATGCAGGATTAGCTGAGAGAACCTGGACAGAAGCGGACCTAACGTTACAGAATTTAGAGATAAGAGATTATCAGGGAGGGAAGGTGACTGACAATTCAAATGGTGAGCTCACAAATTTGTTCCAAAAACCAGTTCACAGTTTTTGGGCTTAGGAATTTTATTTTTCCAGAAATCCTAGTCTTAGCAATCTTTTCACTTACTTGCAGAAAAACATGATTTAATGGATACAATTTCTCAATGTAAGTTTTGCTCCCATCTACTTATCACTACTATTTGACAATTCCTTCCAGTGAAGGAGGAAAAAAAGCAAAAGAACATGTAGCAAATGAATACTAGTAGGAAACTTCCCAAATATTATAGATAATTTTCTTGGTAAAAAGTTGCTCTCAAAGAGCCCATAGTCTGCTGGGTGAGATAAGCAGTTATACCAACAATCACCATACAGTGTGACAAGAGTCAGACTATACAGTATGACAAGATAGCAGTGCAGACCGGGAGCATGAAAGAAGTATCTAAATCAGACTGGCATGGTCAGGGAAGCCTTTCCTGAATTGTTGACAGTGGGCAGGTTTCAAAGCAGTAAATTGGAGTAGCTAGATTGAGAAAAAGGCATTGCAGGCAAAAGCCAGAGGCAGATCTAGGTTTTGTGGGCCCAAAGCACATAAAATTTGGAAGACCTTCTTGGAAAAAAAGAACGCACTATTACATATATAAAATTTTAGGGCCTATGTAAGTGAGATTTCATTATTTTCACTGTATATCCACCTATTTGAAGAGACCTATTCAAAGAAGGAACTTGAGATCTGCAAGCATTTCAGAACAGATCAAACTATGTGTGTAGGAGAATTTATGAGGTAAGAGCCAATCAATCATGTGTGACCTCTTAGGAGGTTTATAGGATAAGAAATGGGAGTCTACCTAAGGATTTTTATAGGGGAGCAGCCAGATTTTTGTATCGAAATGGTCATTCTGGCAATGCCAGGTTTGGTAAAAATTACATTTCTTTAAAATCAGTGTTGTCTCCTGTTGTGTTTAAGCAAGAAATGATGTTACTTTTTCAATAGTAACTACAGTGTAAGTTTCATGGTGGGGTGGGGAATAGATAGATATACATCATGTTATTTTGACATACAGGTTTGGTTGTAAAGTTTACTCTGAGAATTATGTGAATTAATTTAAACTGCATCACATTCTAAAATTCATTTCCCAGATTGTTTGCTGGTTGAAATTCCTATGAGTCAAAATAAAAAGTTCTTATCTTCTTATTACTTAAGTCACTTTGTGGTACTGACTTTGCTTTGAGAGACCCAGTTCGTCTAATTCCAGGACTGTTCTGTATCAGGAAACAGGAAACAATTTGGCCAAGGCAAGAACAGAGTTTGTTATTAGATGAATGAATTAAACTGATGAAATACGTGCATGTACTGCTTGGAGAAACCACAGCTCCAAATAGTGATTTAAAGCGTGGAGTCTGATAAAATGATTTTTGATAAAACAATTTCTCTGTAACAGTTTCTTAGCCTGATTATTCTAAGAAAGTAACTTCTTTAAGCTTCCATTTTCTCATACGTAAAAAGGAATTAATGATTTGCAACAACACGGATATATCTAGAGGGTATTATGTTCAGTGAAATAACCCAGGTGGAGAAAGACAAATACCATGTGATTTCACATATTTGTGGAATATAAAAACAAAGCAAAACAGAAGAAACAAAGCAGCAGTAGACTCATAGACACTGAGAAGGGACTAGTGGTTACCAAGAGCGACGGGTGGGGGAGGCACTGGGGCGGGGTTGGGCAGACGGTGGATAAAAGGACACAATAATTTGCAATCACAATATAAATTGACCACGGGGATTGTTGAACCACTGTGATATACATTTGAAACCAACATAAGATTGTAGATTAATGATACTTCAGTTAAAAAAAAGGAATTAATGACAACTCATCCCATGAAGTTATTAGGATGCAATGAGACAATACATTCTATTGTGGGACTTTACCATGGCATATTTGACCCAGCAATTCCATTTCTAAGAACACAAGACAGATTTACTTACACATATGGGAAATGAAGCAGGTATAAAGTTGTTCATTTCAGCATGGCTTAAAGTTGCAAAAAACAAAAAATCAAAATGTCCACTAGTAGAAGACAGGTTAAATTATGGTACATATATGCAATAGGACAGTAGTTCTAAAACTTTTTAGTCTCGCGACCATGTTTTGCTCTTAAAAATTATTGAGGACCCCAAGTAGCTTTAGCTTGTATGGATTACATCTATCAATATTTATCATTTTAGAAATTAGAACTTTGAAATTATAAAAATAATTATTCATTTAAAAAAATAATAAAACCTTTATATGTTAACATAAATAACATTTTTAAAATAACTATCTTCCAAAACCACCCCCCCCAAAAAAAATCAGTAAGAAAGTGGCATTGTTTATGTTTTTGCAAATCCCTTTAATGTCTGGCTTAATAGAAGACTCCTGGACTTTCAGGTTTGCTTCTGCATTCATTCTATTGCAGTAACACAGGACATGTAGGTTCTGGAAAACTCCATTGTACTCTAGTGAAAGAGTGAAAAAAGAAAATAATATTCGTGTTCTTATGAAAATAATTTTGACCTCAAGACCCCCTATCACTTTGAGAACCACTGTGTAGACTATGTAACTTTTTAAAAGAATGAGGAAGCTCTTTATGTGTTGATATAAAACAATCTCTAAGTTACACCATTAAGTGAAAATAAATTAATAAAAGCAAGATACAGAATCCTATAATAGTACACTAACGCTGCATTCCTTTTTAAAAAATCAGGGCAACAGTATATACATATGCATGTGTTTGTATATGTAGGTAATATCACTAGAAGAATACAAAAAAATTGGTAACAGTAATTACTCTGGATAAGGCAGTCTGGGACACAGGGCAAAAAGAAATGGTTTCAGCTTATTTCCTTTATTGCCTTTTGAACTTTCTCCCTTATAAATTATTAACTAATCATAACAAATTCATCTTTAAAGAAAGAGATGATGTATATACTTTCCATAGTGCCTGGCACATGCTCAGTGTATTATATATAGGGCCTTTCATTTCTGAAATAAAACTAGTATTTTAAAAGCCTTTTTAATAATAGGAAAAATGTAAAAAATTGAAAATCTTTTAATCTGAATGTGCACACTCTTATTAAACTGCCTCAGAATTAAATACATGAAATCTAAGCATCCTGATAATTGCAGTTATTTTAAATCTGTTATTAGAATGATCATATCATAATGGTAATGGAGATAAACAAAGAAGAAACTGAATATAATGTCCAATTCAATCTAGCAGCAAATAGATGAGCAACCTGAACAATCAAGTGAGGAAACCTAAGACAAATTAGGAAATTTCATAGAGCCAAATCAGCATAAACTTTCCAAAAAATGTTTTATACTAACCACTGGTTTGAAACAGGTTTTGCTGCATGTCAATCAACCTTAAACTCTCAGGGATTTTTACCAACAAATATTTATTCCCTCTTTCACAAGTCTGTAGGTTGGATGTGGCTCTGCTAGGATTATTGGAATGAGTTAGGTTTGACTCCAGGCTGCTGATTGGGCTCAAGCCTCTTTCATGTATTTCCTCCTCCTCCTCGGACCAGCGGCTACCTGTGATATGTTGTTCTCACAGAGAGTTGCTGGAGTCCAAAAGAGTAAGCAGAAACACTAAGATGCTTTTTGAGGGTTAGGACTGGAATGGGCACAGTTGTCACTTTGGCCCATATCTAATTGACCAAGACAACTTACAAGGCCAAGCACATCATCTGTAGGGGTAAAGAGAGATGTCCTCTTGACTTCTCTAGTGGGAGACACCAAAAAGATATATGTTAAGAATATGGATGTAGAATTCTATCCAATACAGGAAGGTCATGAGGCTTTGGAAAAAATGATTCAATCTATGGTACCATTTTAAAAGCACTCACCGTGTTCCTTAACTTCTCAAGAATAACCACTCTGGGTATATGCAGCCCAAGATACAAAATCTCTCGTCCATAAATAACCTCATCCTGCTGAACTGGTAACTCAGGTGTCCTTGGGTTGGTAAACACAAAGAGACTGAAGTAGAGCTGACCATTATAGAAATAATTTGTGTATATTTGGTGTTTATGTGGGGGAGAGGAGAGCAAGAAAGTGGCAGCAGTAGGAGTCGTGGGCAGCATGAACCGCCGCCTTGCTCTGGCCTCCATCTGGCTCCTCAGCTTTCAACCCTGTGAGTATAGCAGCTCATGGTGCCTCTACCACCATAGACCAGATCAGCATGACAGATGAGAGGACCCAGCAGCCGGAGAGCATGAGGCACAGAATGAAACTGAAGACGAAAGTAGATGGCCAAGACAGAGTCTTGTACTACTTAGTTCTCAACATATTACTAGAAGAGCATCCTCTAATATAAACAGAATTTCTCTTTACATCAACGCATTTGATACCAGAGATGAAAAGAAAGTAATTATAGATACAACCCATCCTTGACCACCTCAACTACTGATTAGACCAAAGTGATCAGCTCTTTAATCCTAGATGCCGAACAGAAGAAAGGGCATGTCCTTTGGGGAGGGGAGGTAATACGTACTCCAGTTTTTATGTTTTTTAAAAAAACAGTGTTTGGTCAAAATAAATTAAAAATGAAGAATTGAGAAGAAGCAGGGCAATGTGACCCAAAACCAAGACAAGAGAAAAAGAGTCAACAGACACAGATCCACAGATGGATGACCCAAATGTTGAATTAAAATAGAAAGGCTTTAATATACCTATTGTAAATATGTTAAAGAAATATGAGGAAAAATGAACAAGACAAATGAGAAGATGAAGAATTTCAACAGAGAATGAATCTCAAAAAAAAAAAAAGGAACTAAATGGAAATTACAGAAATAAAAGAAAAAACATGAACATAAAAATGTAGATCAATGTGTTTCGGGCCATTATTTCCTAGTTACATTGCTTTGGTATGTGAGATAGTTTAGTATAGCTAGTAGAGACCTGAGAAAGAGCTTGATCTCATCAATATTAATATTCTAGCTCTTCAGTAAATCATTTCCTCAGAGGATATGCTCCATTTTCTTTACGTGGATGAAAAAATTACCTGTTGCCAAAAGTCTGTGAGTGCACCTTGTTGTGGACTCATGACTTCCTATATACCTTCACATGTGGATCATCTCAGAGAGAATTCTATTATTAAAAATAATAATAATAATAAGTGTATTTATTTTATAAATTGTTTTGTGATTTACAGATTAATCCAGAAAAATCAGCTGCCCTGTGATCTCAGAGGAGCCAGTGCTTTCATATGCTTCTATTTATTCACTTCATTTTAGATCAAAGAAAAATTCTGATTGTAAAACATTTACATGATCTTATTTTTACCATCATTGAGATGTTTTTACTCTCCTGCTGCAAATGAAAAGTCTCAACAACCAAAGCTTTTTCTAAGAACAGCTGCCTCTGAACCAGAATTGTAACTATGTGTCAGATAATCTACTTTATAACTCTGATTATTTTGAGATGACCGGTATTATTTAAATAAATTGAATATTACATCAAATATCTCACTTTTTTAAAGTACCGTTAGTAATTTTAGAAAATCTAACACATAACCCTACAATCTACAAACAAAAATGTGTAATTAAGTAATGGATTTCAGACTTATAAAATAATTTTGTTGTTCATAAGTACTACTGCAATATTTAAAAGAACTCAAGAACTTGGAGAGGTTTTGCTTATGAAGTCAGCATTTAAAGTTCTTAAAACAGAATGCACTGAATTTATAAATGCAGCTTAAAGGTATAAAGAAGTGCAATTAACTAACTTGGAAGTAACTTAATTGTTTGATAAGGATTTGTTTACTCAAATGGAGTTGATTGAACATTAACCAAGTAACTGTCAACATTTCACATGTGTACAAATAAAATAACTTAGTTTATTATTTTAACTCAAAGACATAATCAAAACTAAGTTCCTTCAAATGTCATCTGAATATACTGAATATTAGTTTTTAAAAACCAATACTGATAGTCTTTTATATTCCCAAAGCCACTCTTGAACAGTTAAAAACTCATCTTAAAAATTCCTTTGCTGAGTACCTCAACATAATAAAGGCCATATATGAAAAACCCACAGCTGACATTATACTTAACAGCGAGAAGCTGAAAGCTTTTCCCCTATGATCGGGAACAAGACAAGGATGCCCACTCTCCCCGCTTTTATTCAACATAGTACTGGAGGTCCTAGCCATGGCAATGGCAATCAGACAACACAAAGAAATAAAAGGCATCCAGACTGGTAAGGAAGAAGCCAAACTGTCCCTATTTGCAGAAGACATGATATTGTACATTAAAAAAACACTCCAAAACTACTAGATCTAATATTTGAATTCAGCAAAGTTGTAGGATACAAAATTAATACACAGAGATCTGTTGTATTCCTATATACTAATGATGAACTAGCAGAAAGAGAAATCAGGAAAACAATTCTATTCACAATTGCATCAAAAAGAATAAAATACCTAGTAATAAACCTAACCAAGGAAGTGAAAGACCTATACCCTGAAAACTACAAGACACTCATAAGAGAAATTAAAGAAGATACCAATGGAAACTCATCCCATGCTCTTGGCTTGGAAGAATTAATATTGTCAAAATGGCCATCTTACCTAAAGCAATCTACAAATTCAATGCAATCCCTATCAAAATACCAACAGCATTCTTCAATGAACTGGAACAAACAGTTCTAAAATTCATATAGAACCACGAAAGACCCTGAATAGCCAAAGCAATCCTGAGAAGGAAGAATAAAGCAGGGGGGATCTCGCTTCCCAACTTCAAGCTCTACTACAAAGCCATAGTAATCAAGACAATTTGGTACTGGCACAAGAACAGACCCATAGACCAGTGGAATAGAATAGAGGGTCCAGATATTAACCCAAGCATATATGGTCAATTAATATATGATAAAGTATCCATGGATATACAATAGGGAAATGACAGCCTCTTCAACAGCTGGTGTTGGCAAACTGGAGAGCTACATGTAAGAGAATGAAACTGGATTACTGTCTAACTCCATACACAAAAGTAAACTCGAAATGCATCAAAGACCTGAGTGTAAGTCATGAAACCATAAAACTCTTAGAAAGAAACATAGGCAAAACTCTCTTGGACATAAACGTGAGCAACTTTTTCATGAACGTATCTCCCAGGCAAGGGAAACAAATGCAAAAATGAACAAGTGGGACTATATCAAACTAAAAATCTTCTGTACAGCAAAGGACACCATCAGTAGAACAAAAAGGCATCCTACATTATAGGAGAATATATTCATAAATGATCTGATAAGGGGTTGACATCCAAAATACATAAAGAACTTACATGCCTCAACAAACAAAAAGCAAATAACCTGATTAACAAATGGGCAGAGGATATGAAGAGACAGTTCTCCAATGAAGAAATTCAGATGGCCATCAGACACCTGAAAAGATGCTCCACATTGCTAATCATCAGGGAAATGCAAATTAAAACCACAATGAGATGTCACCTCACACCAGTTAGCATGGCCACCATCCAAAAGACAAACAACAACAAATGTTGGGAGGATGTGGAGAAAGGAGAACCCTCCTACACTGCTGGTGGGAATGTGAAATAGTTCAACCATTGTGGAAAGCAGTATGGAGATTCCTCAAAAAACTAAAAATAGAAATACTATTTGACCCAGGAATTCCACTCCTAGGAATTTACCCTAAGAATGCAGCACTCCAGTTTGAAAAAGACCTATGCACCCTTATGTTTATCGCAGTACTATTTACAATAGCCAAGAAATGGAAGCAACCTAAGTGTCCGTCAGTAGATGAATGGATAAACAAGATGTGGTACATATACACAATGGAATATTATTCAGCAGAAAGTTATTCAGAAGAAAACAAATCCTGCCATTTGCAACAACATGGACGAAGCTAGAGGGTATTTTGCTCAGTGAAATAAGCCAGGCGGAGAAAAACAAGTATCAGATGACTTCACTCAGCTGTGGAATATAAGAACAAAGCAAAAACTGAAGGAACAAAACAGCATCAGAACACAGAACCCAAGAATGGACTAACAGTTACCAAAGGGAAAGGGACTGGGGATGGTGGGTGGGAAGGGAGGGATAAGGGCACTAAATGTTGTTTTAATTTTATGCCTTTGCAAGACATTTCCTATGAATGAATTCACAAATTGGAAAAAGTTTCAAAGCTTGCATCAACCTCTTTCTTTTTAAAAAATATGGCCACTTTAGGTGTAGGATCCTGTCTTTCCCGATAGCCCTCTCAAAAGAGTAAGAGAATTTTACTTTAAAACAAGGGACTTCACATAAGCTATCTAATGAAATCATAGCAGCTTGAGAGGAAGATGTTCTCATCTTCATTTCAATAACAGAGACTCAGAGAGGCTACGTATCTTCACAAAGTCTACCACTAACAAACGCCACTGTTATAGTTTAAACCCAGCGCTACCAGATTCCTCATCCCAAGCTTTCTCCCATCCCATTCTACCCCAAATCAAGCAACCAACTATTCAGTCAAATATTATTGAATATTTTTGGCCATGGGTGGGGTACAAAAGAATATGGTTCTTAAACTCAATGGGCTTAAATCTGGTTGTGACACAAAAATAATGAACTAAGCTAAGTGACTCCAAGTATAGTAAGGGTTCCCAAGAAATATACATATATGTGGGCTTGACTGGTTCAAAGCAATTTCATAGAAAATATATAAGTTGCCCTAAACTCTTCTAGGCATTCGGATTTCCTATGCCACTAAGTGATATCTTTGATCACATTGTATTCAGCAAGCTTTCCTGCCTTCATTCCCTCCAAGAATGTGAGTTCCGTAAGGTCAGGAAACATATTCTCATTTAATTAACCTTTGCATTCCCACAATCTAAACGCAATGCCTACTACATAATAGATAGTAGAAGTCTGAGAAAAGTTGCATTAAATTGAGATGGCTGCGTATGGACGGATGGTTTAAGATTAACAAAGGAAGAGCACTCTGGGTGGGGGCAATAGTGGGTCAAAGGTGATGACTGAATGTGGCAAGGGTGGTTGAAGTAGTCTGAACAGAGCAGAGGGAGAAGTCTGAAAACTGAATGCTATTGCTGCTCCAGTGTTCATGGAAGCACCAATGACTTGAAAAGATTTTTCAATCCAAAAAACTAACCTGAGATTATAGACACCATGAAGAAAAATGGGAAAAGGCAGTTACAACCATCTTGAAAACAGAAGCATTAGGAGCATTGGAGAAACTTGCAAAATGCTCACAATCTCCCAACATCTCAGACCCTCTGAAGCAGCCAGCCCAGAGGAATCAGACTGTAGCAATCACATCATCGGTGCTGCTAGACTGCATTCCAGAGCTGAGTTAATGATCCCATCTTTCCATTTGATCCTCAGTGTAGCTCTAGACGAGGCCCATGAAAACATCCATGAGTGCAAACTGTAGCCCATTAGAAGGAACTTCTTTCACTGAAATTTTACCCCTGCCCCTCTTCCAATCCTCCCACTAAACCACAAAGACTCCTTCTCATTGGCTGAGTTATTAAGTCCTTTAGCCTGCTAGAGCAAATCGAGGTAAGACCCAAAAGACAGGAGAAGAACAAAATGAATGTTATAGTGTCTCTTGATGTACTAAAAGGCTTAGTTTTGAGAGGTTAAAGGGAAGAGTTTTCTATGTGCTGAAACCATTTAATGCAGGTTTCAAGCACAAGGAAGCCTCAGATGTTGTCTGCTATTTAGCACTGAATTTACAGGGGGCAAGGAAAGTCCTTGTCATAAATATTAATCCTAAACAAAACATATGCATCCCTAAGAGTAACCACATCAACAAAGACTGATTCAAGATAAGGGACCTCAAAATGTAAAAGCTGCCAGCCTGTCTTCCAAAATGGTTGCGTCATTTTGCATTCCTACCAGCAATGAATCAGAGTTCCTGTTGCTCCACATGGCATTTGGTGTTGTCAGTGTTCTGGATTTGGCCATTCTAATAGATGTTTAGTAGAATAACATTGTTGTTTTTATTTGCATTTTCCTGATGACACACAATGTGGAGCATCTTTTCATATACTTTGTGTTTCTCTTTTGACACTTGTATTATTCTACATTTTATTTTAGCAGTATTTGTGTACTTGCTCTATTCTTGGTATTAGCTTTACCCTGTGACGGTCCCCTGTCTTATGGATACTTCAGCTTATTACATGATATTAGAAACCGTGTATCCAAAATTTGCCAGGATTGTTTCAATTTCATTCTTTTCCATAAAAGTTAGACAACTTATTTTTCTGTTACTGTAAGAATTGTCACATACATTCCCAAATCAAAATAATAATAATAGTAGCAATAGAATCCTATGTTGGATGTCTCAATTTTCTATTCAGGTGGCTTCCATAAGTATATTGAACCAAAATATCTAAAAAGAAGCTAATAAATCCAAATGACAAAATACACTAAAGGACTATGAAGTTAAATTACCCTATACAACAAAATAATTCATCAGGACCTTGGATATATGTTTTACAATCAATTTATCTTGAGTTTAACACCCCTTAGGTGCTTTGCCCAAGATGGGTTACATGTTAACACGTCTTCACTAGGCCAGTGGTTTATCAGGCATGCTGGTTCGAAATGCAGACTTTTAGGTTCCACCTGGTATTCTGATTCAGTTGGTTGACAGTAAAGCCCTGGAAAATAGATTTTAAAAGAGTATCCCAAACAGGAAGAAAAACTTCTTTGGGATGACTTTTAAAAATTATTTTGCTTTATAGCTTAGTTTTTATTTTCTAACTTTTTTCTACACTGACTGTGTATTGCTTTTTTAGAAAGAAATGACCAATGCTTTGTTTTTATTAAAAATAAATCTTTCAGGTTATGTCCTAGATAAACAGCTTTTGGTTGTGTCCCAGCCCAGAGACTGAAGGTTAAATTGACTCAACCTTTGTATAGTGCGGCAAACTTAGAGATACCTCTTGAGAAGAATCTGTCCTGTCTTTGAGTACAATTTTGGCCTACCCCTTTTAGATTACTCTCAATCAATTGACAGGTTTGACATTATTTTCTGAAAATTGCAAGCCAATATGAAGAAGATTTAGGCCCCAATAGGTCATTCTACCATTAACCTAAAGTATTAAATGAGGCAAGTGGATCTGAATTAGATGAAATAGGGGAAAAGTATTGAGGACCTTGATTAAGTGAAACAGATAATAACAATACATAAAATGTATATAGATAAGTGTTTTCTAAAATATTTGCTTAGAAATAATGACCTAACTTTTTAATTACAAAAGTATATGCAATTACACTTATAAGTTAATGCATACTCATTAAATACAATTTGGAAAAACACAAAAAACAAGAAAATGATTAATTGCCTATCTACTACAGACCAAAAACAATCACTGTTACATTTCAGTTATTTCCATACAACTTTTTTAAATATATATAAAACTATACCATATTTTAGAAATCTCTCAGTGGTCTTGCTGATTTTGTTAATTTATATTCTGGGACAGTAATCCCCAAACTTTTCATCTTCTTTCACCATCACTTCTTCTGTGTACAGAGACCCCACCCCCTGCCTAATCATAGGTACCAAATTTTGAAAATTTTGTTACTCAAACTATATCAGTTCATAAGAATTACTTGTTCCATTGTTTTTTAAATAATCAAGATCATCTGTGACTGCCCATCAGAGCTGATCTGTCACACTGAGTTGATCATTACAACCCTGAAGTTAACATGTGAGTCATCCTGACAGGTCCCACCTGAAGCTGAAAATTGTTCTGGAACCTCCACAACTGCTTTCATGCCACCATTTTACCCTTAAGTATCCAGGAACCCCACATGGTGAGTTACTCTTAAAAAGAAATGTCTGCTAAACTAAGATAAATTTACTCAACCCCAGTTAAAATTATTGCCAAGTCTACATAGGTGATATCTAGATTAATGAGAATGCAGAATTTATTTTTTCTTATGCTAAGAGCTCTATCTTCACCTTGGAACTAGATAATTTTCTCATTAAACACATGCCTTGACTTGCAATCATTTTGGAACTTCTTTTTGAATAAAGTGTAGATTCTGCTTAAAAAAGACAAACTTGTGGAACTTCTATTGGTTACATTGTTTACTCCAAGAAAAGTCAGTATTCATAATGATTTCAATAAGAAACAATAATACCAGAAATGTCAACCATATTTCTAGCCACATCCTCAAATGTCTTAAGGAGGCACTCACAACTTATCTAGCAAGATGAGATGTTAAGATTATTAAATTAAGGTTAAATACAACTCCAGGGCTTTTTAAATTAGTCTTTCTCTTTTATTTTTTATTTAGAAAATGTTTAAAGTTGATGTATAGTTGATATACAATATTATATTGGTTTCAGGTATACAACATAATGCTTCAACAATTAAATACATTACTAAATACTCACCATAGTAAATGTAGTTATCGTCTACAATCAGTCTTTCTTTCTACAGCAGTCCGAACCTTCAAAGTATTTTGGTATCATTAATTTATTGGCTAGAGCCACAGACTGGTTAGAACAAAATGTTCTCTGCTTTTTTTTTTTGTTAAAGTGTCATTGATATATAATCTTATATGTTTCAAATGTACGACACAGTGGTTCAACAGTTACCCACATTATCAAATCCTCACCCCCTCTAGTGGGGTTACTATCTATCAACACAGAAAGATGTTACATTGACTATATTCTCCATGCTGCACTACCCTCCCGGTGACTCTCTGCTCCTTTTAATGGCTTTAAATAGGAACTACTAGCCTTACTGTAAATGTCATCCTCTTCACACCCCAGGGAGTTTTTTATTACCGAGTGACTATGCCTCGGGGAGCCAAACCCCTGACAGTAAAAGATACCCCAATTTCCCCTGGCTCCTTTGCACTAGACGGGGCTGGAATTTTATCCTGTGTACAAAACAACCGTTTGGGTCAAAGAATGGGTAAGGGATGTTTTTCTGGGAATGTGTGGTGGTTCTTTTTGCTTTGGCCAAAGCAAACAAGACTTGAAGCTGTTTCTTCAGATCCTACTGTGTGCAGGGCATGAGTGAGAAGAATACAGTGCTTATGAGCATGGGCACTGGTACTAGCTTGCCTGGGTGCCACCTCTGACTGGGAGACCTTTGGGGATGTCAGTTTCCTCCTATGAAAAGTGGGGTTATAATAGTATCTGTTATGAGGATTAAATGAGGCAATGTTTGCAAAATTCTTTTAGTAGGGTGCCTGGCACATAGTAAATGACCTGTGTTTAAAAAATTCATTTTGATCGTGTTTAGTGTTTACTTCATCTATGTAGGTCCTATTTATTTCCACTGGATTATACATCTCCATGGAAAGAATGAAAAGGAAGGGAAAATTCACATTTCCCTTTGTGCTAGAGTGTCCCCATACCTACTCTGTGTTCAGTTATGTCTTACAAGGTTTACACATTTTTAATCCCACCTTTTGAGATAAATATTATCATATTCTTTTTATAATTAAGGAAGCTAAAGCTCAAAGAGCTTTAGCATTGGAGACAGCATTCAATGTGGTCTAATGACAAACTCCATGCTCATATACTTAATAGTCATGGAATATGGAGGGGAGAATCCAGTGCTTGTTGCACGATCACATTCTGCTATTATTGTCTCTTATCAAACCCTAAAGCGCTTACTGTATGTTTCTGAAAGAATACAATGACATCTAGTCAGTTCTGATTACAGGCACAAAAGCATTCATCCTATTTCCCCAAACTAAATGCAAATTTATGTCAGAGAAAAAGAAAGAGAATAATTTATAATTATATTGCCAGGGGGGAGGGCAAAGGTGTGGAAAGGATGTAAAGGGGAAAGAAGAGGAAGAGACAGGAAGGTATTTTGCTGACTGATAAATGCTATAAACTTAATTTACAAGACTGATGGACACAAACATGCAGGAAGCATCATAAGAAACAGAATTAGCTTCTGCCTGGAGGAAAGAAAAGGTCAGCAGACAAACAAGTCATCACAGGCCACCAGGAAGGACCCAGGTGAACTGACTCAGGTACAGTCAAGCACAGAAGCATCCTGAGGACAGATGAGTTTCAAGCCACGTATTAATAAAATAAGGAGCAGGAGAGAAGACTGGACCCCACTGTCATTGCTGCTGACCTTCAGGTAAGGCTGACAAATTGGTGGCTTTTGGACTTGGGGTTTGAAAAATGCTGTTCAGAGTACATGTGAAAGATTGTTCCTCAAGATAAGGAATATAATGAGGAGAAGGGGGGTTGATAAGACAGAGATGAAATAGGCAGAAGAAAAGGAAAAGGGAGGGAACTGGGGTCAGTAGAGAATCATAATGAAGGTACAGATGAAAAAAAAAATCACACCATCTGTCAGATATTTTAATGTAGCCCCTACTCTGTGCAGACCACTGAAATTATATGCTGAGGATACAATAGAATAATAATAGATATCACTAATTTTTGAATGTTTACAAAGTGTCAGGTATTATGGCAACAGGTTACACTCTATTTTTCTATTTTAATCTTAACCACAGCTCTCTGAGGTAAAGCTTCCAGGCTTGAGAGGTTAATCATAGCTAGTTACTGGCCATCTGGGATTCCAAGTCTATCGGAGTTAAGATAATTACTTTCCTTCTCATCTTCCCTTTACTTTTTATACGATTTTTAAAAATGTACTTATGCATATTGTTAATTGCAAAAAGGATATATATTTATTGAAGAAAAATTAGAAAACACTGTTAATAGGGTCAAAAGGTAATAAGACTTTCCAAATCTATGCTATTTTAAAGAAGTACAGGAAAGAACATCTTGAAATTGATTACTAAAGCATCCTGTTCTTGCACTCACATCAACATAGAGTATCATGCTTTTTAAAAACACCCATTTGATAAAGGGAAAGGGAAACTGTTTTAATTTGCATTTCTCTAATACTACTGAGGCTTTATGGTTTTTCAGGTTTTGGGCCTCTTCTATTTTGTTTGTCTGTGAATCGTACACTAATATCTTTTCTTTGTTTTCTCTTGGAATGTCCATTTCTTACTGATTTGTAAAATATTATTAAGAATATTAACTCTGTCTATTATACATAGCAAGTACTGTCCCTAGTTTTTCTTGAGTTTTTAGGATGTTTTGGCATAAAGAAAGAAGATTTTCATTCTTGTGTGATCAAATCCACTAAACAATTCCTTTATGGTTTCCTCTTCTGCTTTCTTCTCTTTGAAAAGGCCTTCTCCACCCCAAGATTGGCTTTGTTATCTTCTAATGGGCCTACTTTTGAAGGAGGCAAGGGATGTGCACATTGACCTAGAGGAGTAGGAAGGGATTTAGGGACTTAAGAAAAATGCAGTGATGAGGCTGATACGGCCAGTAGCAGGATGAGATCCAGGCATTGGCAAATAGAAATTGAATTGCATCAGTCTGTGGAAGGCAAACACAGAGAGGAAGCTATAGAGGCTTGGGACCTTGAAGGCTGGGCTGTGGAGCCTGGTATTGATTTGTTAAACAGAAAATAGATACTCAGGCCTGCTTCTCCCAGAGGGGAATCCCAAATAGGAAAAGGACATTATGTAAGGATAAATTTGCTAGAAGTTGCACAGATACAGAGTGCTAGGACTGGCATGATGACATACTAAATTGGCAGGGCTGGCTGGAGAAGTGGAATGGAAAAGGCAGGTCCAAGAAAATGTTTCTATAGGGAAAACAATAAAAAATAAATAATAGCAACAAGAAGGAACCCAGGACTTTGTGACTTAGTACACTAAGATAGTGCAAAAGATAGAGAGTAAAATATCTCTGGTGTTTGGAGAAGGAGACGGGCTTTGTATTTCAATAATAGCAGCAAGGAGATTTGAAGGATGAGCTGGTTTCAAGTGCAGCACAGAAGGTGAGACCTAATCTTAGTGTGTAGATGCTCTAATTTCTGGGAGCTGAAGAACATCCACAAGCACCTATCCCACAGCTAAAAAGAGAGAGAGCAGCTCACTGGTGAAATAAAGGAAGCTTGAGATCAATCAGGAAGAGGGGTTTAATTCTCTTTTTCTTCATATGAGACTGAGCAAGGCCTATGCTTGAAGGAAGACAAAGCAGCTTGCTGTGTCCTTAGAGGTGTTTGGAAACCATTAATGAGCATGGAGCCTAAAAGGTATAATTTTGAGAAATGACAGCTTCCATGTTGGTGTCAGTGATTGGAGTGAGACACTCTAAGTAGAGTTGCCAGATAAAATACAGATCTCACTTACATTTTAATTTCAGATAAACAACGATAAAAATATTAGTCCATAAAAGCCTTAGAAGAAAACATATGCTAAAATCTCTTGAATATGAGCAAGAGCAACTTTTTCCTGAACACATCTCCTCGGGCAAGGGAAACAAAGTCAATAATGAGCAAGTGAGCCTACATCAAATGACACCATCACAGAATAAAAAGGCATCCTACTGTATGGGAGAATATATTCACAAATGGCTCATCTGATAAGGGGTTAACATCCAAAGTATATAAAGAATTCATACACCTCAACAACCAGAAAAACAAATGATCCAATTAAGAAACATGTGGAGGACCTGAACAGACACTTCTCCAAAGAAGAAATACAAATGGCCAAAAGGCACATGAAAAGATGCTTCATATCGCTAATCATCAGGGAAATGCAAATTAAAACCACAATGAGGTATCATCTCACACTAGTTAAGATGACCACTATCCAAAAGACAAGAAATAACAAATGTTGGCAAGGATGCAGAGAAATGGGGACCCTCCTACACTGTTGGTGGGAATGTACTGGTGCAACCATTGTGGAAAGCAATATGGAGGTTCCTCAAAAAACTAAAAATAGAAATATCATTTTACCCAGCAATTCCACTCCTAGGAATTTACCTGAAAAAACAAACTCTCTGATTAAAAAAGACATATGCACCCCTATTTTTATTGCTGCATTGTTTGCAATAGCCAAGATATGGAAGCAACCTTAGTATCCATCAATAGATGAATTCATAAAGAAAATGCGGTACATATACACAAGGGGAAACTATTCAGCCATAAGAAGAAAAGAAATCCTGCCATTTGCAACATGGGTAGAGGTAGAGGGTATTATGCTCAGTGAAATAACCCAGGCGGAGAAAAACAAATACCAAATGATCTCACTTATTTGTGGAGTATAAAAACAAAACAAAACAGAAGGAACAAAATAGCAGAAGACTCATAGACACTGAGAAGGGACTAGTGGTTACCAAGGGGGAGGGGCTGGAATGGGGTTAAAGGGGGAGGGGATAAAGGGGCATAATAATTTACAGTCACAATATAAGTTGGTCACGGAAATGGTAATAGAGCACAGAGAATACAGTTAATGATTCTGTAACATCTTACTATGTTGATAGATAGTGACCGCACTAGAAGGGTGAGGATTTAATAATATGCGTAACTGTTGAACCACTGTGTTGTATAACTGAAGCCAACAAAGACTGTATGTCGATGATAATTTAATTTTAAAAATCTTAGTATATTAGTATATTATATATTAGTATAAGTATGACCCAAATGTTGCATGGGAGATATACTAAAAAAATATTCATTATCTGAAATTCAAATTTAACTTAGTACCCTGTATTTTTATTTGCCAAATCTGGAAACTCTACCTATAAGAGAGATTCCAGAAATGTCCGAGAATATGGCAGTTTGTATCAGCATTTGGTGACAGATGGGAAATGGAAAACATGGCAGGAAATTTTAACTTCTGAAAGAAAAGAAGAGGTAAAATCAGCAGGAGGAAGATATACTAAAAGTAGAACAGATGAATTTGTCAATTTTTGCTTATTGAGCACCTGCTTTGAACTGTACTGGGTAGTTGGGTGCTTCACTCAAGGACCTTAGAATGTTTTAAATTAATTTTTAGTCATTTAACAAGCATATATTGAGAACCTACTATGTGCTGGATTCAGGCCTTGGCACTAACTTCTCAGATGAAGAAGATAATGTTGGAGTTCACAATAGGGGAGACTAGAATAACTCAGAAAAAGACATTTGGAGACCAATTCAAGATGGAATGTAATTGGGAGCCAAAAGTGGTTTCTAAGACCAAAACGGTGAGCTAAGAAGTGATGTCTCATCTATCATCATGGCTTTGCCTAGTTAGCTTTGAAAAGCAGCCATAGTTCAAAGAAAGTAGCTATCAGTTGCAGGTCACACATTAATTAAAGGGTAGGAGCTTTGAACCAAGTTTGAGTCATTCTGATGCTCTTTCCAGGGCACCACATTGCAGTTATAAGGAACAGCTCATAAAACATGCCAATTGTTTGCATTGATGTGAAGATGAAAAAGCCTGTTCTCATTGCAGGAATATTTTCTGAAAAGAAAGTGCTAAGACAAAGTATTCTTTCACCAGGCTTCTCCTTTCTCCCAAGTTCCTGGATCCTTTGTGGGAGGGATTTCTTCAGTGAGAAATTTGAGAGTGCAGGTGAGTTTTCCTGATGAGAATGAGAGATGGTGAATGGGTCCTTGCTTGGTAGACCCTGTATAGCTTTTCCTGGGGCTTTAAGATGACGAAGGAAGTCACAGTGAAGAGAAGGAGCCTGAGGCAGGAATGGGGCTTGTACAGCCCCTGATGGGGAAGATCCAGAACAGAGCTCATTTGTGCAAATCCTCTCCACTTAGCTGATTAACAGTATTTACTGAGTACCTACAACGCCTATGTTAAGCTCACATATTTTGAGCTTTTAGTATTTGCCTGGTGATGTGCTCAATAGTTTTATATTCATCATCTAAGACTCTGTTTCCTTGTGTGTAAAATAGAGGCAATAATGTTTGCCTCTAATTTCATAATATTAAATGAAATGATGTAGCCGCTACAATTTGCTGAGAGTGAACCCTGTGCCAGGCACCATAGTAAGAGTAGGAATTATTTTTCTCAACCCTGACAAAAACCATGAGGTAGGTACTCTTATTAACCACATATCACAGATAAGCACATTGAGGCTCAGAATGCTTAAGTGAACTACCCAAACTTAAAGGAAAATAAGTGTCAGAGTTTGGACTCTAATCTAGGTTGGTTAGGAGTTAAAGCTATGTACTCAACTACTAATCCATAGTATCTTCATAATAAAAGTGTAAGAAATTCTAATGCATGTTTTGGCAATGGCTGCTCTCTGTTGATTGTCTCTATTCCATTTTGCAACACTATAGTGTTTTTAAATAGTTTTAATAGTTAAAATGTAAAATTTTCTCTGCTAAGTATCTGCTAATATTACCAAGTCACTATGTTGTACATCTGAAACCAGTATGATATTGTATATCAACTTCATTCCAATAAAAAAAATGATTCAGGCATTTGAATGAAAGGAAAAAAGAATTCTCTGCTAAACTACGTTGGACAGATTCATTCTTGACCAAAAAGAAAAACAAGGCTATACCTTGGGGGATTGGAAGCTAAAGTGAATACATTTCCATGGCATGCTCCCTTTTTGCCTTAATTAATTTTTTTTTCTGGTTAAAATAGGCTTTGGTGACATTTGGGAGCAAAGTTGAAGGGGAAAAAATTCACGAAAGGGCAACACGTAGCCTGAACTGAAAGTGAGGAGAATGGAGAGTGCGGAGGGAATTAATATTTATTAAACTCCTCTTTTTGCCAGTCATCTTTAAGTATATTATTCACTCATTTTGCTCAACGAAATTTACTGAACTCCTATTGCGTGCCTGGAACTGTGTTGCTCTGATCTATCAAATTTTTACCACAACGTTGCAAAATGAGGACACAGAGCCTTAAAGAAGTTAAGTAATTTGCCCGAGGTCACCTGACCAGTTGTTGACAGAACCTAGTTTCAAACTTTGGTCAGCCTGCTTTTAGTCTGTGCTATTTTCATGATACCTTTTCTGCTTTGTCCCGGAGAGGCTGGAAAGGAATTCTCTGAGATTATAAACTGATAAACTCAAGGTTTAAGTGCTAACGATAGACTCAAACCACCCCCGACCTTGTTCTTCACTGGTTGATTCAGACTTCCAGAGAAGCTGAGAAATGAGAGTAGACAAAACATTTCTATAAGAAATCTCTCTTACAGATTCAGGACGCTAAGCATTACTTTAAAGCACTGTTTGGGGAAATTCCCAGGAACTTTGAATTTGGCTTTGAAGAAAAGCCTTTTAGGAGTTCCTGATTGCTCTGGAAAGTCTCTAAATACCAGTTTTCCAGAGGCTGGAAGCTTTGCAGTGAGTATAGTTTTTGCACATTTCAGAGGCAGGTCACTAGAGCTGGTGGGTAAGTGAGTTTTCTTCACTGACATGTTACAGAAATCTTCCAGGCACAAATAGACTGGGGGGCCAATCCCTGCTCTGAGCAGTGCAAACAGAGCTAGAAACCAGAGGCATTGGGTAACACGTTTCACAGATAAACCGCAGGGTCAGTCTTAGACTTGCCCCCATCACCTATGTGGAGAGCACATGTTCAAAGACTATTTTGAACTATTCACCCACAAACTGGAAAACCAAACATCAAAGAAGCTTGCTATTCAATTCTGTGGCTGCAGTGTTTACCCACTGTCTCATTTTTTGCTTCTTAAATTGCTTGGTATGATGAAGACCCAAATCCAAAGAATTTACTTTTGAGAAAAGATGGTAGGTTCTAGAATCGACATCTCCACAAACATCTGGCTACTTAAAGAAAATCATCTAATTGTTCGTGTCAATAAACTTTTATTGAGCACTTGCCATGCACCAGTCATTGTGATAGTGGCTGATGACAAAGTGATGAATGTCTCCTACTTTCAAGAAGCCTCCAGTCTAGTGGGGGAAAACAGCACAGATATGCACAGTGACACTCAGAATACTATGGGAATTTTTCACAGTCGAGGTATTTTCAAGGCAGGCTTCAGGGTTCTGGTGCCAGGTAAGCCTGGATTCATACCTTACTGCTTCTTTAGGAAACAGGGACCTTGGCTAGATAATTACATCAATTATCAGTTTTCCCCTGTTAAAAGATTAAACAGTGCTGTCTCATAGGATGCAGCACAGTGCCAGACTCATATATGATCAACATGATCTTCCATAATTTGCTTAACCATTGCTCTGTTGTTTTTGAAAAATACACGTGACTAGTGAAAAAAATTCAAACACTACTGAAGAATATAAAGTGAAAGTCTCTCTACCACCCTTAGCCCCTACTTCACCTCCTCAGAGGCAACTGCTCTCCTCAATCTTTTGTATATCCCCCAGAGATGTTTTAATATTAATATATATATATACATATATCTTTTAAAATTATGTACAAATGACAGCATCCTATACTTCTCTACACTTTGCTTTTTAATTTATTTAGGAGAACTTCCTGTATCAGTACACATAGATTACATCAGTCTCTTTAATGGCTCTGTAGAATTACCTTGTATGGATACACACAATTTATATAACCATCACCCTTTTGATAGACATTTCTGTTAGTCTCCATTTTTTGCCCTTATAGTGCTGCAATGAGTATTCTTCACATATATTTTTGCATGTATATTTATGTAGGATAAATGGGATGCTGGGTCAAAATTATGGTCATTTTTTAGTAGGTATTGTCAAATTGCCCTCCAAAAAGATTATACCAATTTACATTCCAATCAATAATGCATGAGATTATTTCTCCACTCCCCAGCCAAAATAATGTACTGTCAAACTTTGATCTTTGCCAAACTGATAGAAAATAATATCTTACTTGGTTTGAACTTTCAGATCTCTTATTTTAAGTGAGGTTGAACATTTTTATCATATGTTAAAAGCCACTTAAAGATATTTTTGCTCAGAAAGTGTGCCATAAACTAATCCAATAATAGAAAACTGAAGAAGCAAATAGAAGAGGGTGAGTCACACAGAACACCCTCGTTGACACCAGAGACAAAAGATGAAGGAGACAAGATCTGTGCAGTAAAGACTGGTCATTAAAAGTATGTAAGCAAGAGAAGTTGACTCATACTCAGAACTGTGTTTTGGAAAGTTCTGGACAGTGTAGAAGATGGATTGGAAGTGGCAAGACTGGAGGGAGGGAAGTAAATTAGTTACAAAGTGCTGCAAAAATCTCAGCCAGAGACAGTGTATCCTCAACTAAGGCACTGACAGAAAGAATGGAAACCAATTTGAAAAGCCTTTGAGGAACAGAATCAAAACAACTTGGTGACTCAATAAATGTCAGATATGAAAGAAGTTATTTCGGCAAATGAGTGGATTAAAAAGAAAGGGAACGCATGGTAGAGAATTTGGCTTCTAATATTACTAAACACCTACTAAGTAAGGGTTTTTGTTAATTACCTATACCTTCACATATATATATGAAAGTTGAATAAATGAAAATAATACACAGATTGCATTTATTCTATTTCACAGTAACCTTATTAGGGAATTATAATCCGGTTAGGTATTAAAAAACCAAATCAGAAAAGTTAAGTAACATGTGCAAAATAAAAATATATTAGATTGTCCCAATTCATATCATAATTCAAAGTCAGACATATCTGAGTGCAACATCAATGCTCCTTACACTATTCCAAGTTACCTAGGCTTAAAGAAAAGATTTAGGGAGAAAAAATGATCTTATATCATACAGAGAGGCAAACTGCCCATAACACTTGCAAGGCACCAAGAATTATTCTCTGAGCTACCATAGTATCACTTTAGTTTAAATGTGACAATTCTCAGAGGAACCCATTATAATTCACAGCTGCCTTCATCCTGAATTGACTAGGATTACCCTCTTTATAGGAAAAAAACCTCTTCCCTCCCTGCCTTGTCATTTCTCTGCAGCTCATTTGGGAAAACACGTCAAGCTGTATTAAGACTTTTGACACCATAAATGTAGCCATATTCAAATGTTACACAAAAATGCCTCACCAAGAAGACAACATCTTCATTAAATATATTGACTGTTAAATTGTAACATAACTACTTTGATAGAGTAATGGGCTGTTGGCAAAAAAAAAAAGCCTTATTATTTGGAACTGGATATTATATATTATCTGAAAGGTAGACTCTATATCATTACCTATCTTAAAGAAATAATATATTTACATTTTACTCTTAACACTAATCAACTTGCTAGCTTTCTTCCATTTGCATTATTTTATTCTAAGACTTTTCATTGGATAAATGCCTCCAGCTTTGTAACCAGCTAGTGTTTGATGAACCTCACAAGGTAATTGATTGCATGGCTGTTTAATCCTTTGTTCCCAAAGATAAACATATACTGGATTCATATAGGAAGTCCTTAATGAAGACAGTCTAAAAAAAAAGTAAACACTAAGCCCAAACCAAAAATATGAACAAAACATCCAACTATAAATAAGTGAACTTTAATCCCACAGGTATTGAATTCTGGAGTAAAGGTAGAGAAGTGACATAACAGCTCTTCAGAAAAATAGCTCAAAGGTATAAGTTTCTCAAATTTTAATCAGGATAAAGAGGGAACTTGGTGTCAAAGCAGGTTAGAGAAAACAAGAAAAAAGAGGGGATAAGAAACTCCATAAAGCTCTGATCACTTCTGCAAACCCTGGAAGAGCGAACAGCAGAGGAACAGAGATTTGCCTTCTTCTGTAGAAGAATTCAGACAGCAGACTAGAGAGCAGAATCTTCCAGGAAAGAGACTTTCTAAGAGAGTTGTCCCTTTCTCTGAACTTCCCCAGGGAGGGGAGTGAATCTTGATTTTTTTCCTGTTTCCTAGGGCCCCATACAGTCCCTGCCAAAGAACAGGGTTTGTGGCGTGAATTGAGTAAATGGAGTGGGTGCCACAGAAGGTAATGACTATTTCAGCACTGGAGGTGGCTAAGAAATTCAAGTGAATCCAAGAAAAGAGTCAGAGGACACACTTGATTACATGTGTGGTTCCTTCTAACTATGATTCTTATATCCTAAGATTCCCAAGAAGTTTGCAAATCATTAGCATAATACGATCAGCCTGTTCTCTGACACACTTCAAGGTATATTTCCAGTCTATCCACTTCTGTTCATCTCTGCTGCCACTCTCCTCACCCTAGCTACCATCTTTTAATATCTAGACTACTGTACTGGACTCCTAAAATGTTTCCTTGGTTCTCCTTCTGTAGCCAATGTGTCTTTAATATTGTCATCAGATTATGCATAGGCCTCCTTAAAATCTCTTAATGGAAAAAAATAAGAAAAATAAAAAGTAGAGAGGAGGAAGTAAATTGTTTGTTGTGTATAGATGATATAATTGCTTACCTGGGGAAAAAAGAAGAGAATCAACTTAACAGCTATTACAGATAAAAAGATAATTTAGTTCAGTGGTTGGGTTACAAAATTAACTCACAGAGAGATTAATATGCAACCCTCAAGCAAATGAACAATGACCAGTTAAAAAAATATAATGCAGTAAATAGTTTCAAACACGGTATAAATTCACCCCCCAAAAAAGTGCAAGATTTCTCCACAGAAAACTATAAACTTTACTGAAAGTACTTAACTAAAAAAAAAGAAAGGCTTCTTATGCTCAGTAATTTTAAAGATGTGAATTCACTTCTTATTTTCTATAGATTTAATGTAGTTCCTTTCCAAATCCCAAGAAAACTTTAGTTTTGTTTATGAAACCCATAAGCTGATTCTAAAATTCATAGGGCATGGAAAGGAACAATAATAGCCAAGACACTTTTAAAAAAGAACAAGGAGAAGTGATGGCTCTGTCAGATATCAAGACTTATTATAAAGTCATAATGATTAAGTCAATATAGTAATGGTGCAAGGAAAGGAAATACACCAATGAATAGAACACAAAACCCAGAAACGAACACCTGACTTATAACAAAGGTTACACTTCAGAACAGTGGGGAAAGGACAGTCAACAAATGGTGCTGGGACAGTAGATATCCATACGCTTAAAAAGAGGAAATACAATATAGAAAGCTATAAAGAAAAGTTAAGAAGTTATCACTCGAATCAGGATGGTTGTTACCTTTTGATGGGAGGGAAGGAGCACAAGGGGGCTTTGGGGATGCTGGCAGTGTTCTGTTTCTTGATATTGGTGGTGTTTGCTTTGTGATCAGTCATTGACTCATACATTCTGTTTTGTGGACTTGTCTATATATGCATTATGTTTCACAATTTGAAAAAAGGTTTTTTAAAAAACCTTCTCAAATTACTGAGAATCATAATTCTTCCAAGTGGTAAAGATACCTCAAGACAAATGCTGGGCATAGAAGCCACAGGGCATAAATCTACAAAGAAGTAAAAAGCTAACCTTTTCAAAGAATATTGTTCTCTCTCACTTACCAACTTTACATTTCCCTGTATGGCCCCGGAAGATGGCTGGTTAGCCAGAGACGGGTAAGATTCCTCAAGGGAGGAACAACCTAAGACAGGCACAGTCGCAGGGGGGCCATCAGGTGAGAAATTGGGGATCAACAGAGGTGAGGCTTAGAACCTCACCCCCCCTGTTTTGAGAGAAATCTTCTGCATCCGTGGATGTTTTGTTGCCTTTGTCTAGCTTGGATTAATACTTAGTCTATAGGCACAGACCTGATCATCTACATTTGCCCTCTTACAGCACTAAATTATGTTTTCTACCTTTATCTTGCATCTACCTACCACTTCAGCATTTTAGTAAAAAAAAAATACAGGAGAAATGTGGGATTCACATATAAGTCAAGTATAAAAATCAAATGAATAATCATATCTGACTTGATTGTTCATAGTTCATGATGCGTGATCAAAACTGAAAGTTTCTGTGATATGACTGCCCCTGTACTGTTCACCATGTAAGAACTTATTCACTATGTAAGAACTTGTTCGTTATGTTTCAGAAGATTGGAGACTGTTGAGAATTAGGCTTGGGGTTGATTAATGCTTGTGCATTGAGTCCCCTACACAGAATTTTATTGTTGTTAACAAACATTTGATCAATAAATATGAGAGATGCTCTCTCAAAAAAAAAAGAAAAAAACCTTCTCTCTTGAGAGAAAGCAAATTTGGCAAAATGTCAACATTTGCCGTAAGTAGGTGAAGGATATTTGGGTATTATACTATTCTTTCAACTTCTCTGTAAGTTTGAACACTGGATAATTTCAATTTCAAAATTGAAAGGAAAATTTTAAAGGAAAAATTCTCTTTTGATCTAACTTCCCCTGTGGCCAATACCCATTTCATTGTATCTAATGGCAAAATTCCTTGAGAGTGTCATTTATATTCAGGATCTCTGGTTCCCTTCCTCCAACTCTCTCCTGAACATATGCCTACTGGGGTTTGCTTCCACTACAGCTGTGAAAATGCTTTTCTCAAGGTCATTAATGACCTCCACATTACTAAATCCAAAAACAATGTCTCAGTTCTCATCTTTGTTTACTATCTGCAAAATTTTACACTGTTGATCTCTTTCCTTGCTGAAACATTTTCCAGCTTCAAGGACACTTGCCTGATTTTTCTCTTACTATTCCAGATGCCTCTTGCCATTCCCTTTCCTGGTGCTCTTCATCTTCACTGACCTCTAAATATTGGAGTGGCCAAGGGCTCTGCCCCTGGTCAGCACACAGACACTTCAAATCTATACTGAAAAGTAACTTTTTTCAGTGAGGCCTTATCTGGCTACTCTTTTCTAAAATTGCAACCCTACACTCTTTAACTCTTTTCTTAGTTTGTTAAAAATACTGTCCTTAGCACTATCAAAAATGTTATCTATTTTACCTATTTGTTTTGTTTATTAACTGTCTCCCTGACTAGAATGTAACTTTTAGAAGTTACATTCAATGTTATTGCTACATGTCCAGGGTCTAGCACAGTGCCTGGTACATATTAGGCACTCAATCAGTGTTTGTTGAATACTTAATGAATTGTGCTTAAAGTAAAATTCACAGTCTTAGCTGATAAAACTCAACTTGTCTTCTGCCAATCTCTCCCCTTTCATTTCATATCCCTTTAATTTCTTTAAACATACCAAGCCCTTCCCCAACTCGGAGTCCTTTGCTGTTAATTGCTCCCTCTGCTGAGAAAGCTATTTCCTGATTCTTCACATAATTGACACTTCAGGGCTCAATATAAATATTCTCCCTTAAGAAAGGCCCACTTTGATCACTCTATCTAGCTGTCATCCTACCCAATTACTCATTTTTACATTTCCATGTTTCATTCCTTCATATTATTTATCTATCAAAATTTTGTTGTTAATTTATTTGATGACATGGTTTCTTTTTTTTTTTTCTTTTGTCCATCTACCCTGGTACGATATAAGCTTCTTGAGGGTAGGAGTCTAGTCTGTCTTTCTCAGTGATAGACCCCAGTATCGTGCACAGCCCTGGCCCATAGTTGGTGGTTAATAGATGTCTATTGAGTGAATGAATAACAAATGATTAAGTAAATAAATTTGAAAAACAAATTTTTCTGTGTTTACACAGAGTTCATACAGACACAAAGAAGCTATGCCATCACTACACAGAGGAGGAACCCAAGAATGACAGATTCAGCATTCCTTTAGAGGCAACTTCCTTACAAGGTCCTTTTTCCCTTTGAACAGTCTGAGCAGTTGCTGAGGGATAAAGAGAAAATGTGGAAATAGTCCACTTGCACAAAACAGGTTCCTTTTGATGTGCTAATAAGAGATAGCCTGAAATGCTTGGTTATGGACAATTAAGGACAACTGGCCTCTGAGACAATGACGGCTGTGTGGGAAGCGGAGTGGGAGGGTGGTTTCCTTGTTGGGGGCAAAGTACACTGGGTGTCCCACCCACTTCTCCATTTATTTTTATTTTTATTATTTGAGAGCAGGTTTTATGCAAATTAAGGTCAGGTTGAAGGGGGAAAAGAAACCATAAAGAAGAAAAATGCAAGTTGGAGTGGAGAAGTTGTGAGAACAGAAGGCTAATCAAGTTTATGATAAGGAGGAGACACTAAGGGCCATGCATTTCACTTAAACGATACCATTGAATCTTCATATAGGACTTCATAGTAAGTAATAATTCCCATTTAGTAGATAAAGAAGTGGAATTTTAGAGATATGAAGGATTTATTCAAGTTCATGCAGAAAATAAGCAGCACCTTGACTGAAATATTGATCCCTTTGATGCCAAGCTCATACATTTCCCACCATACCTGGTCATCTGCCCCCTCTTCCTCCAAATAAGCAGTCCTGGGCCTCCAGAGCTGTGATGCCTCAGATGCTTGCCCCCGAGTTCCTTCTGCAATGCTATCTTACAATGTATTTCTCTCCATTCTCAGTAACTAGCATAATACATGGTACATAGCTGGCCCCTCAATAAAGTCCTATTGAATAAAAAAATAAAAGAATGGGCAAATGAACAAAGATGTCTCAAACAATATGGCTTGCTTATGAATCACATATTGAGAACCAAAAACACTTATTTCGTGAGGGCTCTTCCTCCCTATTGCAGTTCTCCAGGGGAAGGATCTCTCTTTAAGAACAGCACAAAAGACCCAGCAAAGAGAAGCTGCAGCCAGTTTGTGTTGTGCTTCCTCTGCTTTGGTCTGGACAATATTGTTTGGTTGTAAAGCCTGTAGGACTATCTTCTGGTGTGCAGTAGCTGCCAATAACAATAGCTAGCATTTACTGTCACATACTATGTCCTAGGCACTGTGTTTTCCATGTTTTACTTTATTTAATCCTAAAAAGGCTGAGAAAGAGAGATAAATTTATTAACCCATTTTACAGGTAAGGGAAAGGAGTTTGGAGCTTCACTGTAAAAATCACCTGTCCATTTGTGAAACAAATACTGTGAAGTCCCTACTTTTCTCACTCCCTCCCTTCTCCTTAAGATGTAAAAATATAATGCCTACAGAAACTCAACTGTTTGAAAATAAAGGCACCAGGAAAATATTTCATCAGTCAAAAGACATAGGGATTCCATAAGATACTGCATTTGCCTTGACAAATGTGGCAGGACGGGACTGCTCTCAAAATATATTGTTTTTATAGAAAAGAATGCATCAAATTTGATGATGAAAGCCCTGGAATTGAGTCCCAGATCCTTGACTGACTGTAATTCTTTGGCTACCATTAACTTGGAGGATCCCCAATTTTCTCACATGTGAAATGGAAGAAAATACAAATCCTTTCCCCCATGGGCTTGTTCTAAGTGTCAAAAGAAGGAATGTGACTTGGATAGCGTGAACCCATCCATGAATGGTGACTATTCTTGTTTGGAGATGAGCTTGGCTTCTCCAAGATCAAGGTCCACCATGCAGCCCCAGTAGAGTGTTCTTGTCATCAGAGCTGGTGAGAGTGAGCTTATGTCCAGACTGGGCACAACAGTACTGAGACTATCAGGGGCTGTTTCTGTGTAGAGTTCTAGCTCTTCCTTATGCAAACGAATGTTTACAGCAACAAAGACCTGGTTGGCACCAGGACTTAGGTTCCAGGTAGGTTACTATATCCAGAGCAGTAAGAAGCAATTTGAAGGAGACAGTCTAAACATGGTATATTTCCCCATTTATTTATTTATTCTTTAATGTCTCTGAACAAAGTTTTAAATCTTCTTTCTATAGCTAAACCTACCTTTTGTTACATTATTCCACACTTTATATTTTTAATGCTATTGTAGGTTGACTATTTTGGATACTTTTTAAATTGTGGCTGGTAGATAAAAATGCAGGTGGTTTTTAAATATTAGTCTTGTATCCAATAAACTTTCTAAGCTCTTATTAAGCCTAACAATATACATGTAGTTGCTTTTGGAATTTTTTTCTCTCTTTCCAATCCTTAATAACTTTTATTTATATATTTTTCTGCTTTACTGAGTTGGCTGGACCTGCAGGACAATAATGAATAAAAGAAGCCACTTATTCTTGACTTCCAAGGGAAATTTTTCACCTTTTAACAATTAAGTATATTCTCAAAGTTATCCTTTATCAGCTTAAGAAAGCTTTTGTTTCTTTAAGCTTTTTTTAAAAAATAGATATCCTTTGTCAGTTTAAGAGGTTCTCTTCTACTCCCAACTTGGCAAATTTTGTTTTTGTGAATGGATGTTAAATTTTATCAAGATTTTTTTGCATCTATTGAAGTAACTGTATGTGTTTATCCCATCAGTCAGTTAAGGTGTAAGTAATACATACTTTTTAAAAATATTAAACCAAATATGTTCCTGATATGAAATACATAGATATACATTTTGGATTTGGTTTGCTAGTATTTTACTTGAGATTTTGGTATCCATATTCAAAATTGAAATCAGCTTGTATATCCCATTTACCTCTGCAAAATGGGTTTTCTCATCAATCTTATGAAGTGGGTTGTACCATCTCTGTTTTACTTGTGACCCCTAAGAAGTTGAATAACAGACTAATGTCACATATGGATAATTGGTGGCTATGCCAGGAGTGGAAATCAGGTTTGGTTTGGACATAAAGTCTGTTTATTTCCTCTAACACACATAGCTGCCATGAACATTTATAAGGCTTCAAAAACCATTGCCCAGCTCCTGAATGTATTGAAAACATAAGATTGAGGGGAGGAACATAATAAGGATAATAGCAGCAAATAGTCTTGGGAGGCTGTGCTTATATTCTGATTCACCAAAGTGAAGAAGAAATAATTCATCTGCACTTGAAGAGAAAATGTGAAGCCAAGAGCTAAGTAGTTATACATGTAATTTCACAGGAATTAACTTTGCAAGTAAGTATGAAAGAAAGGAAAACACAACAGTAGTTTTTAGATTAAAACTATGACATTAGATGCTTCGGAGACCATAGGTAATCCAAATGACAGGAATTCAATTTTTCAAGATAAAAACATGGCTCCAACTAAGTACTGTAGTGTCCAGAAAACATATTAGAGTGAAGGCAACTACTGAGTATGTACAGGGTAACTTGAGGGAGATAACTAAAACCCATTTCAGCTCTTGGATTTGAGAAAATCCAAGAGAAAAACCTCATCAAGATAGAGGAAGGATTCCCAATGAGGTTTAAAAATCTATTCATATTTGTTATGAATTTTTATAAAACTCAGAGAAGTTTTGAGCTAATTAGTGGGCTATAGGGCATGAGGTATTATACGAGTGGTATCTTCATTCCTTGAGGTGTTTCCCAGGGGTGTCTATGAAAAGCTTCGGAAACCAGAGTGTAAATCAGAGATTGCTGACATTTTCTTACACTTCACCCAAAGGACTTTATAGATATTTGCTCATAAGCTCTTTCATAAAAGGAATCATCATTTTCCCTAAGTTAATGAGTTTAGTCTCCCTATTTTATTGTACGTCATGTGCCAGACACTAAACAATTTCTCTCTCCCTTCTCTGGGTTCTTGTCAGACCTTTTATTAGTCAGGGGGCAATAACTGCTGTAACAAACAACCCCCACGGTTCAGTGACTTAATGCAGTAAGAGTTTATCTGACTCACATCACAGCCCAAAGCAGATTGGAGGTGGGGAGGGAAGAAGAGAGAGCCCTATGCACCTTTTTGTTCTGCTGAATCCTTTGACAGAAGTGGAAAGAGAGCATGGAGAATTGCAAGGGAAAGTTTCATGCATCAAGCCTAGAGGTGGTATTGATCACTTCTGCCCATATTTCATTACCAGAACACAGTATGTGGCTGTGAGGGAGGCTAAGAAATGCATTCTTTGTGTGCCCAGGAGGAAAAGCAAAATGTTTTGGCAAACAACTAGTTGGCCTCTACCACACCAGTATATCATGAAGATTAAATAAATTATTGTAAAGACTTTACCTCAGCATCCCTATGCACATAGTGAGGGTTCAACAGTATGTTAAACTCTTCTCAGTGAGGTGGGTACTAGTCTTAATCATCTTTGCTTGAGAGATTAGAAACAGTTTACAAGAGATTGTTGCTTTCCCAAAATTGCATGACTAGTAAATAGCAGAGCTGGGATCAAATCTAGGTAGATATGATAAGGTCCATTTTCTTAAAAGAAATATAAAAAATATATTTCTTTGAGGCACTTGACCATATAGGTTCTGCCTTGGTATAGAGAGGCCACACTCTCAGCCACACTCAGCTCTGGGAAGATATCTTGGGATATCATGTTGTACCCTTCCTATTTGTCATTCATAAATGGATCTGGACCAATCATTGCTAACGATGAGAATGGATATCCCACTTGATAGCCTCAGGTCCTTTTGCTTTGACCACTGATCTCCAAAGTGGAAATGTGTTCACTCTAGAGGGATGCAAGACAATCCACGAAGGTGTGGTAAGAATTTTTGTAACTTCCCTACATGTTTGTTATTCATAAAAAATTAACCTCAATTAATACAGACTGAGCTTGGCAGCCCCACATTGTCCTTATATTTGATACATTCACATGCAATATGAATAGGGTTCTTTCACTTTTGGCATTTAGTGACATATTGCAGTTCAAAAAAGGATTTTTGATTCTTTAAAAATATAAGTCTCTCTAATACCAAAACTAGGCAAAGACACCACAAAAAAAGAAAACTACAGACCAATGTCCCTGATGAACATAGATGCAAAAAAATATTCAACAAAATATTAGCAAACCAAATTCAAAAATACATCAAGAGGATCAAACACCATGATCAAGTGGGATTCATCCCAGGGATGCAAGGATGGTACAACATTCGAAAATCCATTAACATCATCCACTATATCAATAAAAATGACAAAAGTCACATGATCATCTCAATAGATGCTGAAAAAGCATTTGAAAAAATTCAACACCCATTCATGATAAAAACTCCCAACAAAATGGGTATAGAGGGCAAGTACCTCAACATAATAAAGGCCATATATGACAAACACAGAGCAAACATCATAGTTAACAGTGAAAAGGTGAAAACTTTCCCCTAAGATCAGGAACAAAACAAGCATGCCCACTCTCCCCGCTTTTATTCAACATAGTACTGGAGGTCCTAGCCACAGCAATTAGACAAAACAAAGAAATACAAGGAATCCAGATTGGTAAAGAAGAATTTAAACTGTCACTATTTGCAGATGACATGATATTGTACATAAAAAACCCTAAAGACTCCACTCCAAAACTACTAGAACTAATATCAGAATTCAGCAAAGTTGCAGGATACAAAATACAGAAATCTGAGGCTTTCCTATACACTAACAATGAACTAATAGAAAGAGAAATCAGGAAAACAATTCCATTCACAATTGCATCAAAAAGAATAAAACACCTAGGAATAAACCTAACCAAGGAAATGAAAGACCTATACCCCCAAAACTACAAGATACTCTTAAGAGAAATTAAAGAGGACACTAACAAATGGAAATTCATCCCATGCTCTTGGTTAGGAAGAATTAATATTGTCAAAATGGCCATCCTGCCCAAAGCAATCTACAAATTCAATGCAGTTCCTATCAAATTACCAATAGTATCCTTCAATGAACTGGAACAAATAAAAATAGTTCTAAACTTCATATGGAACAACAAAAGACCCTGAATAGCCAGAGCAATCCTGAGAAGGAAGAATAAAGCAGGGGGGAATCTTGCTTCCCAACTTCAAGCTCTACTACAAAGCCACAGTAATCAAGACAATTTGGTACTGGCACAAGAACAGAGCCACAGACCAGTGGAACAGAATAGAGAGTCCAGATATTAACCCAAGCACATATGGTCAATTAATATACGATAAAGGAGCCATGGATGTACAATAGGGACATGACAGCCTCTTCAACAGCTGGTGCTGGCAAAACTGGACAGCTACATGTAAGAGAATGAAACTGGACTACTGTTTAACTCCATACACAAAAGTAAACTTGAAATACATCAAAGACCTGAATGTAAGTCATGAAACCATAAAACTCTTAGAAGAAAACATAGGCAAAAATCTCCTGAATGTAAACATGAGCAACTTTTTCATGAACATATCTCCCCAGGCAAGGGAAACAAAAGCAAAAATGAACAAGTGGAACTATATCAAGCTAAAAATCTGCTGTACAGCAAAGGACACCATCAATAGAACAAAAAGGCATCCTACATACAGTATGGCAGAATATATTCATGAATGACATATCTGAAAAGGGGTTGACATCGAAGATATATAAAGAGCTCACATGCTTCGACAAACAAAAAGCAAATAATCCAATTTAAAAATGGGCAGAGGATCTGAACAGTCACTCCTGTAAAGAAGAAATTCAGGTGGCCAACAGACACATGAAAAGATGTTCCACATTGCTAATCATCAGAGAAATGCAAATTAAAACCACAATGAGATATCACCTCACACCAGATAGGTTGGCCACCATCCAAAAGACAACAACAACAAATGTTGGTGAGGATATAGAGAAAGGGGAACCCTCCTACACTGCTGGTGGGAATGTAAATTAGTTCAACCATTGTGGAAAGCAGTATGGACGTTCCTCAAAAAACTAAAAATAGAAATACCATTCAACCCAGGAATTCCACTTCTAGGAATTTACCCTAAGAATGCAGGAGCCCAGCTTGAAAAAGACATATGCACCCCTATGTTTATCACAGCACTATTTACAGTAGCCAAGAAATAGAAGCTACCTAAGTGTCCATCAGTAGATGAATGGATAAAGAAGATGTGGTACATATACACAATGGAATATTATTCAGCCGTAAGAAGAAAACAAATTGTACCATTTGCAACAACATGGATGGAGCTAGAGGGTATTATGCTTAGTGAAATAAGCCAGGCGGAGAAAGACAAGTACCAAATGATTTCACTCACCTGTGGAGTATAAGAACAAAGCAAAAACTGAAGGAACAAAACAGCAGCAGACTCACAGAACCCAAGAATGGACTAACAGTCAGTCACCAAAGGGAAAGGGACTGGGTAGGGTGGGTGGAAGGGAGGGAGAAGGGGAATAAGGGGCATTATGATTAGCACAAATAACATAGTGGGGGGCACAGGGCAGGCAGTAGAGCACAGAAAAGACAAATAGTGACTCTATAGCATCTTACTATGCTGACGGACAGTGACTATGATGGGGTATGTGGTGGGGACTTGATAATGGGGGGAATCTAGTAGCCACAATGTTGCTCATGTGATTGTATATTAAAGACACTAAAATAAAAATTAAGAAAAACAGCTAATTCTCACCAAACTCCATCTCACAAAATGAATAATTGGTTTAAAAATATTGCTTTAAAAAAAACTCTGTGGATTGATGATATAAGGAGGGCAAAAAAAGTGGCAGAGCTGACACTCCTACCTACCTGGTATCAATCACATTATGAAGTTAAATCTGATGATGATTGTATCAAGACTGACTAGCTGACCAAAAAAGAAAAAAAACCCAAAACTGTTATGTAAGCTATCTGACATATCAGATTATATCCACTATTTATGACAGGTACAGAATCATAAGTATATATTTTGACCTGAGATAAAACAGTTTATTTCAACTTCATTTCATCCATTAAAATTTTGTATTGTATCTACACTTCAAAATGGACATCTTATTCTAGTAAAGTAATATACATACATTGGGGGTATATGCCCAAATTAAATGATGAGATTACTGGTTTGTACAAAACCCTTTCATTTTTCTCCAGTTAAAGAGTTTTGGCCTGTGAACATAGCAGCGACTAGTACTTAATGATCATGCAGTAAGAATTAGTTGCTATTATTAATAGTAGTTCAAGCCCAGGGAGTAACAGATGCTTCTGATGCAGATGGACACCATTTATATAGAATTCCCCCATTTCACCTCAAGTGAACAACAAAATCACATGAGCTGGTCTCTCTGGAGACAGTTTCTTTGCCTGAAACTATACCATTTGCTGCAGTTATAGTGCTAGATCTGAACGGCAGTTGTACTGAGTTGAGGAATCCCAGAAATACCTCCTTCTAACCCCTCTCTTTTAATGTGATGTGAGGAAACCCCAAAAGACCACTCTTAACTCCTCCTCTGCCAGCAACAGCCTCTATCCCATTTCTGTGAAGCCCTGCTGTTAGTGTGTATTCCTGTGGAAGGGACTACCTCCACTCCCCGGTCTCCTGGAGTTCACCTTCCCTGCTCTGTGCTCCCAATCAGCTAGTGCAAACTTCAGGGAGAGCACTTTAAATGTAGATACTTGTTTAGGTGTCTGCCTCCCTGCTGCATAACATGCTCTGGTGGAGATAAAGCCTATTTTATTCACAGGCTTTGGGGTTAGACTATGCTGACTATATACTCAGGTGTCTTGCTAAACCTCTCTCAACTTAGGATCTGATTTATAAAGTGGGAAAATAGTTAATAGGGCTGCTGTGAACATTAAATGACACAATATATTTTTAAAAATATTTGGCTTATTTTAGGTGTTCAATGAAAGTTATTTATTTTTTCCATCCTTCCCATCCAACACAATAATAAAAGCCTTTTGAATGCATGTTAAGGGAAAGAATGAGGAATCAATTTATTTTAAGTTCTGAGATTCTCCTATAAAATGTTATCTCTGAATAAAGACTAACATTTCAAGAGTATTTACTATGTCTCAGGTATTATGGTTTATGCTGTATAGTCATTACTGTTTAATCTTTACAACAACCATGTGAAGTAGGTACTACCGTAATCCCATTTCACACACAAGAAAACTGAGGCCTACGAGTTTATCCGCAGTTGAGTGGTGGATCCAAGATTGGAATCCAGGTCTATCTAACTCTAGGGTTCATATTCTTAGCCACTGTTCACTGCAGAGGAATACTTAAGGTTTAAATACCAAATTTTCAGCTTCACTTAGGGCTGATCCTGTCATTGTCATTGCCCAACCTGGAACAAACTGTATATATTTGGATTTATAGCAAACACTGCCTGGGCATTTTGCAAATACTTTCATGGAGACCATCCTGTTCTCTCCCCAACAAGACTATGCCCTCTGAAAAGCAGCGTGGGTAGCCATGCCAAGAATCAGATCCTTTGAAGCATACAGACCATAAAATCAACGTGCCCGGGTTTTGGCCCTTCTGCCAGCTCTGAGTCAGCTGGTAGGCAAAAGGGCCAGAGGCTCAGATGTAATCAGTGCCTGAACAGACTCAACCTTTCTTATCCTCCCGACCTGATTTTACTACAAGCTTTGGTAGTGTATCGGAATGGAATATAGACTTTGGAGTCAAATCAGCTAGGGTTCAAAGTCTCAGCTTTACAGTGTTGTTGGGCAATTTGTCTAATCTCTTTAAATTTCAGTTTTTCTCACTGATAAATTCTTAAGCTTTGGGACAAATCTTAATTCTTTATCCATAAAACCACAAAATCCCTACTTAAAAAACCTTAAAAAGATAAAGAATGTAATGCTGTTCTTTTGGTTGTAGCAAGTACTAATGAGCCTAAAAGCAAGTTGGATACAATTTCTTCTCATAAAAACTGAACATGACCATTTGTTAATGTTTGGAAGGCATGTTGTGATATTCTCAAATCTGTGAAGGACCTTATCAAGGATGGAATCACTATATAGCAACATGAGCACTAAAAGCTAGTAACACTATGTTTCTAGGTTGCTGACACACCCAGAGGCACTGGTTTTGCCCATACAGAAGTGGATGTGGTTGGGTCAAGGAGAGGAGTTGACTTTCTTTTTGCGTGTAGTGGGAGAGGTGACATCCTATGGGTCCATAGCTTTTGTAAAATTCTTAAAGGTTCATGGAGCCAAAGGACCACTACTTTAGGGCAGGAGAAAAATCAATTCATTCAGCAAACATCCACAAAACACAATGTAGTGGCACTATGCTGTCTCTGTCCTCATAGTGGATGACATGAAACACAAATATTCTGAATAATTCCAGTGATTTATGGCATGAAAGAATTTTTCTTCTCTTTGTTATCAAGACAAATGGGCTCTCTTTGTGATGTCTCTCTACCTATCCACTTATTTCAGTGACCTAAAGCTGGGCATGTATAAAGTGCCCAGCACACCGTAGGCCCTCAGCTGTTAGTTCCTTTCCCTTATTAGTTTAAAACTACATATATATTTCCCCTTTCTTCTCTGCTCATTCTACCATTAATATTCATTTAAGTGAGATCTTGCTAGAGGGATATTATCAAGGATGGAAGTAGGAGGCATGGTGTGACTTTCCCATATCTGTACACCTATAAAGGTGGCAGCATTATAAAGGCCTCAAATAACATAGGTTAAATACTCTACATTAAAGTTCTGACACACATTATATGTGCCATATGTATGTATAGAAGGTACATCATGAATAGTGACTACAAAAGTGAACGCCCCCAAAAAGTCGCAAAATCAGAAGAACAACAGGTGCAGACCCAGAGGAAGTGAGAAGCACTGCTAAGTTTTAATAGATTTCATAGTCATAAAATGTGAAACTACAGGGAACTCAGAGTATATACAGATTAGATGCTTAGTATATATCTATTATAAGTGAGAAGACAGGGTCAGAGAGCTATATCACTGAAGCTCAATTCAGATCAGTCAAACTTTGCTCTGCAGCTTCCGACATCAAACTACATGAAATCTTAAGAGAGCATAAAGCTTGCTAGAGTTTGGTTATTGGTATCTACAGATGTGTCTCTCCAGTTAAAATTGGATAACAGAAACTAAGGGAAAAAAATAAAACTACATACACAAGGATTTTGCCCCTAGTTGGAGAACACTGAATTGGACTTTAGAATATTCTTAATCCAACCTTATTTCTTATAGATGATGAAACTGAGGCCCAGAAAGGGGAAGTGACTTTTTAAGAATAAGTTACTGGCAGAATTGGTACTGAAATGGTACAGAATTGGTACAGGTCTGTAGCTCCAGATAAAGATAGATTAATCTTTGTATGAAGGCCACCCCTCTTTGCGACTCATCTCCTCTTTCTCTGGTGTCCCCTATCTTTGAGAACCCAGGGCCCTTATACTACTCCAAAAATGTCACCCATATCTATCTTTCCATGCACATTGTTCCACTGTCAGGCCCTAACCTCCTCCACATGACTCCTTTCTTCTTTCTAACCTAACACACACACCCTTTACCTTTTCTGAATCTTAATCCTTTTCAATAGCTTGATCTATGAACTAAGGTGTGGATGACAAACAATGGTGTAATGATTAAGCCCCTCCTTGGATATCTAGCTATATTTCTAGAAGCTTATTAGAAAAGTTACTGTCACAACCCAAAAGACATACTTATTTGAATAAGGAAAAGATGTGCATGGAACATTCAAACATTACTTTTTGAAAAATAAAATTATTTTTTTATAAGAAATTATAAAAGGAGCAGCACAAAAGAACTTTTGGGGGTAATGGAACTGCTCTGTGTCTTGGTTGTGATGGTTACACAACTCTATGCATTTGTCAAAACTCATGGAATTATACACCATCAGGAGTGAATCTTACTGTACATAAAATTAAAAATTAGCCAAAGTTTTTTAAAAGGGAAAAGAGTAATTCCATAGCCCCTTGATGTGCTTAGTTTTCATTAGGTTTCCCAGAAGCAACCACAATGCAATATTGGTCTTATAAAAAACAGTCTTATGCTAATGGTGGAAATTTAGTCACTGGGGCAACTTATTGGGGAGATATTTTTGGAAATGATTTTTTTTTTAGTCCTCTTGAACCAGGAAATCTCCTACTCTACTACAGTATGATACATATTACACTTCAGCTTTTGGGGTGCTTAGATCTATTTTTCCACCTCTCCCCTACAAGACTTTTAGATTCCCCAGTGCACGTCTGTATTGTTTATCTTGGTGTTCTCAGAATCAACCTAGTATATTATCTGACACCTAGTGGATACTCGATGAATATTTGCTGAAGAAACAAGTCCTGTTTAAAGCACAGAAGGAAATGTGAAAATAAATAGGGTATAGCTCCTGATCTCAAAGGAACTTACAACTTAGTGGTCATGCATCCTCAGTCCAGTTAGTAGTACACAAACATCAGTAGGAAATAAAAAGGGTAGGAGGCAGGGAAGATTGAGTGAGGGCTGATTATGGAAGCCTTCAACTTATCTTAGGTAGTTAATGTTCTATTACGAACATTAGTGCTAGTGTCTAACAGGTGATCCTTTAATGTCCTTTCATAGAGCACATGGTTGATAATGAAAAGCCTTACTTGGTGAAGCAAAAATAGACCAGATAGATGTGGTCTATCTAAAAATGCTTTACCTGACTATTGCTGAGTATTTTTTTTAAAAGAAACTGAGGATGGAACAGTTTGACAAAACTGCATCATCTTGGAACCTGTTACTATAAATAATCAAGTCCCAAAAGGAAATAATAATTAATGTCACTAAACACCTGTTTTTTTCTGGAGACTTCCTTTAGAAAATGAACTTGTTACAGTAACAGCTTTATAGTCATGCCATTAAATCCCTGATGACATAAAGCTCAGCTAATGATATTTTATTCTCAAACATCATGGACCTCTCTACCTGTCCCTTTCACAGACTAGTTAGGATGCACTGGGAATCAAGGACTCCAGTTTGGTCTCCTGTACAGACCAGGCAGGGTTTCATCAAGCAATGTTCTATTTTCTTTACTATCTGAAACAGTTCACTTACCTAGTCTGTCACAAAAAATCTGTCACAAAAGAATAGGTAATAGTGAAATAAACCAGGTGGAGAAAGACAAGTATCAAATGCTTTCACTCATATGGTGAGTATAAGAATAAAGAAAAACTGAAGGAACAAAACAGCAGCAGAATCACAGAACCCAGGAATGGACTAACAGTTACCAAAGGGAAAGGGACTGAGGAGGATGGGTGGGAAGGGAAGAATAAGGGGGGGGAGAAGAAAGGGGGTATTACAATTGCATGTACAATTAGCATGTGGGGGGGCATGGGGAGGGCTGTGCAACACAGGGAAGACAAGTAGTGATTCTACGCTGATGGATAGTAACTGTAATGGGGTGTGTGTGGGGGGGTACTAAGTGAAGGAGGGAGCCTAGTAAACATAATGTTCTTCATGTAATTGTAGATTGTTGATAACAAAAAGTAAAAAAAATTAAAAAAAAGAATAGGTAATAAGGAGTGACATAAGTCACTAAGCAACCCATCAAAGTTTTATAATTTGACAACTTATCTATCCATTAAGCAGTTGTTGCATGACTATTATATATGAGCCAGGCAGAAGAAAATAGCTTATGACCTACTGGTAATAATAACATTCATCTGCCAAAGGCAACTTACTGATTTATGTGTCAGTCACTTTGCAGCTTTGTGCTAAAGGGGAAGGAGAGTTAAAAGTAGAATTGTTTCTTAGACATTTTGATCAGCTTTGGGGGAGCACTGTGAATTTTAAAGGTGACTTTCTCCACTGGCCTACAATTAGTCACTTGTTCTACCTTTTACAGGTCAAGTAATACATGAAGCAGTTTGTGCAATTATTTTCAAAATATAAAATTGTGTCACATGGCTTACCTAAGATCTACAGGTTAAAAAAGAATGCTTGAAACTACAATTGTTGGATGAAGTCTGGGACATATCAGTACCTTCTAAGTACCAAATAACCCAGATGACTATTCTGGAAAGGAAATAACTACAGGTCAACAATCCCTCATCCTAAACCCTAGGGACCAAGTGTGATGCAGAATTCAGAACTCTGTAGTTTAGAATGGCAGTAAAGTCCCTATACCACGTACTACAAACGTCCCCAGCAGGGTCTAGGGCGGTACATTGTGATCAGACAATATTTCTGCAGGGAGCAAATGAATGCTCACACTGAGCAGCATGGGTAACGGCTATCAATGGTTTCACATCAGTACAGGTCAGGCCAGGTTGTACTGCCCAGCTATCCAATTTCCTCATCTGTAAAATGAAATTCTGTTTAACTTCAAGCAATGGATTGACCAACATGAGTGCTTCCGAGTCAGAACTGAAATAATCTCTACCTGTATCAGGCACTAATTTAGAGGTATTGGACTACTTCTCCCCAGGGTGGATCAAAAGATCTTGGCAATCACTCTTCAGTTTCATTAGCATTGTCTTAGTCCAAACAATGCTTTTGTCTAAACTGATTTACTGTCTTTTAAACAAGTTATATGAAAACATAACCATTGATGGTGGTAGAATGGGCATTAAAAACATGCTATCAGCTGTAAATTACTACCAGAAACCCCTGAAACCTTGAAATGTTTTTCTTAGAGGGTAGAACAGATACCAAGTATGTTGCAGCATAAACTACAGCTTATCCATATTTAAAGTTCAAAAAAAATATTTTAAATAAGAACTTTTAAAGAAGTGTTTTAAATAGTTACAGAACTTTTGTTTTGTTACCCAGTCTTGGGTTTCACATGGTTATTGTTGTCTCTTCGGGAAATGAGGGCTAAAGACCACATTTGTAGTTGTGGTTAAATGGGAGATAACTTAGGTCTGGGACATCTTTTTCTGTTTCCCCTAAAAGATACTAGTAGCAGTTCTTGTGTAATAGATTTTAAATGTCAAACAAATCTAGGTTCTCTTCTCAATTTCTCTACTTGTTAATGGGAGACCAAGAGCACATTTGTGCCTTGATTTTTAAAATGAGGCAATTACTACTCTATAGTACTGTTGAATGAAAACAGTAGTTAAACATATAGCAGTACGTTTTAGCTTTTTGCTGAGGTGAAAATAAACATCCCTCTTCATTCAATTACTGATGTCTGCTAAGGAAGAAGAGGTATTTTTAATTTCCACAGTTGACAGATTAATGCTGATATGTTTGAGCAGTGTCTTGAGAAATAGAGGTACCACAGATTTGAAGCTTATCAGGTGAGTTTAAACTCATTGACCGCCAGGCACTTTTCTAGGCTTTTGAAATACATCAGCTACAATGAACAAAACGGACAAAAATCCTTCCCTCATGGAGCTTTCACACCAGTGGGACCACTTGAGGATGCCAGCCTTATTCTTTAAAACTGTCAACTAACCTCTCCAAACAGTTCATTTGTTGAGCAAACACCATTTTGTCCCTACTACTGTATTCCATTTTCCATGTTGTGCCTTGAAGAACTTAAATGATCTTTAAAATTGTGAACTCTTTATGGAAATGGTTCATTCACTCATTCTACTGTTGAGTTCTTACTATGTGCTAAGTGCAGAGGACACAGACAAGCTTGAATACTGAACCTACACTTTCAGACAATAGCAAGGCAGCCTCTTCCCCAACCTCCCCTTGATGAAACAAATGGAGATAATTTAGTACTTTCCAGAAAGTACCTGAGTCTTCATCATGAGAATTTCCTAAAATCCACTTAACAGTGTTAAACATTCTGATTTTGCATTACATGAGGTAAGGCATCATAAGCTTTTTAGTGCTTACTTTTCCTTGGATACAACAGTAAAAAAAGATTGATTTCCCATCATTAAAATGTTCAATCAGGGTTCTTAATCACAGGTGCATAGATAGAATTCAGTGGGTCTATGAATTTGGATGCGGAAAAAATCACATCCCTTTCAAGTTTCTAGTAAAACTTTAGTGTAGATAGTAGATCTCAATACTGTTAGCAGTAAATGTGACTGTCACAGCTAAACTAGTACTTTAATACTATAATTGTTGCAGACAACTTGAAATATTGTTCTGCTCACTACTATATTGAAATTGCAGTAGTTGCTAGTGCCACTGCTAGATCTTAATGAGTAAATAAAGCATGTTTCCTGTAAAAATTTTAAATTGATTACTTATCATTGGCTCCCTTAATAATCCAACATACAGTACTTTTATGTGTTTAAAAAAGCAATCCACAGACTTCACTAGATTGACAGAGGGGACCATAACACTTTAAAAAGTTAAGAGTTACCTCACACCAGTAATGATCACCACCATCCAAAAGACAAACAACAAATGTTGACGAGGTTGTGGAGAAATGGGAACCCTCCTACACTGCTGGTGGGAATGTAATTTAGTTCAACCATTGTGGAAAGCAATATGGAGGTTCCTCAAAAAGCTCAAAATAGAAATACCATTTGACCCAGGAATTCCACTTCTAGGAATTTACCCTAAGAATACAGCAGCCCAGTTTGAAAAAGACAGATGTACCCCTATGTTTATTGCAGCACTATTTACATTAGCCAAGAAATGGAAGCAACCTAAGTGTCCATCAGTAGATGAGTGGATATAGATGTGGTACATATACACAATGGAATGTTACTCAGCCATAAGAAGAAAACAGATCCTACCATTTGCAACAATATGGCTGGAGCTAGAGGGTATTATGCTTAGTGAAATAAGCCAGGGGGAGAAAGACAAGTACCAAATGATTTCACTCATATGTGGAGTATAAGAACAAAGCAAAAACTGAAGGAACAAAACAGCAGCAGACTCACAGAACCCAAGAATGGACTAACAGTCACCAAAGGGAAAGGGACTGGGGAGGATGGGTGGGAAGGGAGGGATAAGGCAGGGGAAAAGAAAGGGAGCATTAAATTAGCATGTATAATGTTGGGGGAGGCATGGGGAGGGCTGTGCAACACAGAGAAGACAAGTAGTGACTCTACAGCATCTTACTACGCTGACGGACAGTGACTGTAATGGGGTTTGTGGGGGGGGACCTGGTGAAGGGGGGAGCCTAGTAAACATAATGTTCCTCATGTAATTTAGATTAATGGTACCAAAACAAAGAAAAAAAAAGTTAAGAGTCTGATGTCTAGAGGGTCATAGTCATCTTTGTTAGTACCTCCAGGGTTTTGTTTTTTTGTACTTGGTAATTACTCAACATATACTTACTGAATGGAAGAAATGGACTTAGAATGGGTTGAAACTGTACCACCCAAAATACTGACACTCTGGATGTACATAATAGAGTACTTAGAGCTTTTTATAAAAAAGTTTTAATCAAAATGTTAGATGAAAACATGGACCATGTAACTTCATTTCCTTAAAACAAGTTTATTATATGCTTTAATTAAGCAACACTTGTTCATGTGGTTGGATTATATACTTCACTGAATTTATGCACACAGAAATATTTTCAAAATTCTGGCCATCTGTGTCTTTGAATTGCAGCAAAAATAAAAGGTACTGACATAATGGAAAGAAGACTGAGTTAGGAACACAAGGTGAGGAGAGCAGAGGTGTGACTTTGGCAAATTATTTTACCTTGGTGCTTTCAATTAAAATTAGGTAGAAAGGAATCACTGGTGAGTTTATTAGAATGCAGATACTTAGGTCTCATCCTCAAATATTTAAGTAACCTTTGTAGGTTGGAATACCAGCATCTACACTTTTCACATCTATACCAGGAGATCCTGATGCTGGAAGCCTGCAGACACACTACAGAATGAACATTACAGGAAACGATGTAATTGGCGCTGTCTTCAAGCTACAACATTTTTACACCTAAGGAAACAGATTTAAAAAGTTAATATGCTTAAGCTAACATCTCAGTTACTACTTATCAGAACAGGAATCTAGAACCCAGACCTGACTTCAAAGCAGTTCTTTCAAGTTTTGCCTTTGGAGCTCCTTACAGATTTAACATCCTTCAAGTGGACCATAAAGCTTCAACTCACTTGCGGTATTTGCAGACCAAACCCTGAAATGGTTTTATTACAGACAGTACCTCCCTTTCTTCTCAATCTTTAAACTGTCAGTGATGAGTCCTTCAGATCATTATACATCATGATATCAATATAAAATATATAGATATACACACATCTATACACACAATACTTTATATAAAGTACCACTGTTAGGTGTTTTGAACAGTAAAGTTTTGGGATACTGGCCTTATAATATCTAATATATAAGGCAGAGAATAATATTCTTCATAAAAAATGCTTTAATTTTGAAGGAAAAGTGTACTTTCAGTGAATGCTATGATGAATACACTTGCAAAAAACTTATTTTTGCTTCAAATAATGTGATTGCACAGTGGTAGTGTTTTACATATTCATTCAATTCTCACAGCAACCCAATGAGGAAGGTATCATCCCCACTCCACAGATGAAACTCAGGCATAGGGTTAAATAACTTGCTCAAAGTTAACACATAATTGACAGAAGTGTGAATTCAACCCTGGCTGACTGGCTCTGAGACTACATTTAGTCTAAGCCACTACACTTATATTGCCTTTTGAGTGCTTATTAAATGATAACATTTTTCATAGTTTCCTTAATTCTTAGAAAAATTCAATAAAACCAGTAAATATTACTTTTATAGGACTGTAAGTCCCAGAATGACAATATGCCCAGTCACATAAAGTGTTCATATTCAAAACCAGATCTTTCTGTTGAAGTCCATCATCTTCCCATGATCACATGATGATCTTAAACGGATTTATTCATTATAATGGATAATAGTATAAACAAATAGAACATGACAGGCTGTAGTTTTGTTTTGATCTCAACTAGTACACAAATTTTTTAACATGTTCCTGCCAGTGTTCAGAGTAATTACTTCCCAGTTATCTGTGAAATGTTAAATGCATTTTAAGTGAATTGTACACAGTACCAAGATATATTTTGAAATTAACGGTTTTCTCAAACTACAATGGGTTAAGGTAACTTTGAGTTTCTACTTAATTACTGAAAACCAGAATGGGCTCAGGAACATAAATGAACAGACTATTTAAAGTTTACCTCTTATCTCAGACTACTAAGCAGGTGCTAAGTTAGTAATCAGCATTTAAGTCAATAACTAATTGCCTTAAATAATTAACATAGCAGTAAACAGGAGTGTCAAGCAGCTTTTTGAATCTGAGTATAACTTCGAGCCTATGGCAATAAACAATTACTGTACTTGCCTTCCCATCTTTCCCTCCCTCCAAATTGTTGAAGTGGTAGGAGGTTGCTGGACAGTCTTACATTAGCCAGAAATAGGTATTAACCTGGACTTAAAGTTTTAGTCTCAACTGGGGTGTTAACGGTAGATGTATGGAGTCTTGCACTATGCATTGTAGATCAAAATGCAATTTATAGTAGAGAGCAATTCAACTGGTAGCTACAAGTTCATCTTTTCTTGGGAATAGCTTAGGTTATTCCTTTTGGTGTATATCTCATTAAAGAAATGAAATCACATTTGGACATACTGAGCTACAGTGCCAGGGTCTAGTAATAACCAATTTCCTTTGGTATTTATTATACTGAACCTTCATGTTTATTATTATACTACCCCTTAGCCCTTCTTTTGCTGACATCTTTCCATTTATTCTACCAGTTAAGCCTCTAAAGGGAAACAGCAGCTCATTTAAATTATTGGGTAATGACAGTGAGTTCAAGTAACAGAAACTTTAGTTTGTCAGAATTGGATTCTCCGCTTTTTGTAGAGGGCTTTGTTGCTCTATGGTGGTAGTAACTTTTCTCTCCTTGTGCATTTTTCTGTATTTCCACAATCATATCTTCCTCACAGAAGTAATTTAAAGAAACTGACTAGCACTGATTTCTCTTCTAGATAATGCATATTGATAACCATAACTCAGAACAAAGTCCTGTTCAAGTCTAACCTTTAGGTTCAACTGAGCACCAACTGTTTTAATAATGGTTGTGAGGATCCCAATCAGGTTTTGATGGGAACTATTAACGATAAAGGTATTTACAGCAAACACCACCTTTTAGAACTAATATTTCCAAAGACGCTGAGGTTCATGGTCATTGCTATGCCGCCTTTTTTGAATCATAAAAATGCACTACTCTTGGAGTACAAGTCTGGTTAAATAGGCAGCCATGAAAGACCTATAAAGAACTGAAAACTGGGAAGGAAAAATAAATCATATGAAAAGCACTGAGTATTATGTGGAAAAAATTACATGTACTTTGCGTGTACTCCAGAGTGCTCCCCCTTCTCTTCCAGGCCCTATTCCAGGGCAGGGTAGAATTTTAGGTCCAGATTCCTTTAGGTAATGATCAGACTGCCCTATAGTAGAATGTGATTTTGGCCTGTAAGTATGCAGATTTAAATATAATTCCTATTTCAACCCCACAGAGCCTCTGTAACCTGTTATTTCTTGCCTCCTTCAGAGTCAAACTTACTAAAATTTATCTACATTCAGTATTTAACTTCTTTCCCTGCTCCCATTCATTTCTCAAACCTCTGAAATCTGGCTTCTTCTCAGTATTTCATTAATTCTTAGACTTTCTGTACAAGCAACCCGTAACTCCAACAAATGCCAAACAGGTCCCAAGGATGAGGATGAGAGAGCAAATGTTATGTGGGAAAAAAAATTCAGCAAGCAAATACATCTTAGGCAAATATACAGCCAAATGAAAAGCAACAAAACTTGCTCATAAATCATCTCAGGACCAGCAAAAAACAGAGAAATAAATGATTTGGTAAGACAGAAAAACACGAATACTGAAAACAGAAAATTCATGGGACTGAAACTCAAGAAACATAATGCCCAACATTAAAAATACAAAGTAAACAAGGCAAAGAGTTGAAATGGAGGTTCTTGCACTAAGACTGTCAAATACAAAAGGAATAAATGTAAAGTTCACCAACAAAGGTAATACTTAACTTTCACTACATTCTTAATTTTTAAGGCAGTGCAAATGTTGTACCATACTATTATTAAAGTATTCCATTGAAATAGCATGAGACCTTAAAGGTCATCTATATTACCTTTACGTAAGATGCTACTTAGTTGCAGTATAGCGACTGCAATGGAAGTACCATTATCTGCAATAGTCCACTTCTGCAATTGATTTTAGCATGTTTAAAAACTTTAAATTATATTTTGTCTTGTTAGGAAACATTCACCAGGAAATGGCACTACATATGCTGTCATTCAGCCAAAAGAATAAATGCTGTCCAATTCAATGGGACAACTGCTAAGAAACTCTCAGACACTGCTTATTACTACATCAATGACTTAAAGTTACTGGGAGAGGGTACGTAAGGAGGAAAACTGAGTTTTGAGCTTAAAGTGTTAAAATTTCCCAGTTAGGTTTGTCAAGGATTACGGTCAGAGTTTTATTTTCCAGTGCAGTAGCTCAAGCAAGTACACAGGCTGTTCAATTTGGTAAACACCTATGTGCTAAATTTATCAAATCATTAGTTAGGTGTGAGAAGGGAGACTTTGATAACATTTCCTGTAAGATTTTAAGATGCAACTCACTGAGGATTAACCATTATAGCAAGTTCAAACTCAAAGATTCCTAAAGAGAATCTCAGAGAGCACTCAAAGATTCTCTATCAAACTAAGAATTGAGTATTGTACATACTTGTGTAATTCTTCCAATTGCACATCTCTATTTCCTTAAACGGCTGTATTCATGAACATATTTATATCTGATTAAGTTCATCTTCACATACTTATTCCTGCACAGAATGTTTTCTAGTACCCCCTTAATCATCCAAACCTTTTAAAAAATTGAGAAATAAAAATCATAGACTATATTGAGTGCTCATCTTTCTGGTTAATCATTAACTATGGACATTTGGATTTTAAATCTTGACCTTGGAGTATCTGCTGTATTTACCTTCAGTGGCATATTAAACCCAGCAGCTAAAATGATACCAATTTGTCACAAACACAACAGTGGGTCAAATGAACAAAAGAAGCAATGATATGTTTTCATTTCTTGAATATTGTTAAATAATAAATATTACAATTCCCAGGATGAGTTGCAGAGCTTCCTTAAACTCTAATTTCTGAAGCCTGTATGGTATGCTCATCTGTGTCTACTTCTGGAAATGTACACTAGAAAACATTTAACTCAATCTAAGGTGAGGTATGAAAAGATATCTTTTCATAAAATGTTTTTCTTTTCCCCTTTTAAAAGTTTGCTCGTCTCAACTCTGTGATCAGGTTAGAATAAATTTTATGTGGCTGCTGGGCTACATCACCTTTTGGTTGCTGGCATATTGTTTTTGAAGCAGGTAAGAAAAATGATTCCATTTTGGAAGAGATACAAAAAGGCAGACAACAGAACAGATGGTCTCTCAAGTTTCATAAGGAATAGGAAAGCATTACTTAAGAACCTTCTAAAGTATGAAACAATTCTAACATTTTTCATAATTTAGAATATTACTTTTAGGGAATTAACTACAGTGATTCTCAATGAAGACAGGGCCTGACTTTTCTAACAGTTGGGCTTTTTCAAGCTTGTATACAGGTACATATGCAAAATGTTAGTAATTTTTTTTACTTCATCTACCACAGGCACAACGATAATCTCTTAGTAACTCAGTAAACAGACATTTTGCATTTTTTATGAAGTATGAGCCGAAAAAGATTGTTGCCCTGTATCATCACTGAATCAAAGGCAGGAATGGTACTGTAGTTTGCTAAGAACTTAGAACAAGTTTGATTTTACCAACAAATTTACTAACAAATTGGAAAGAGTACATCTAAGGTAATAATACCTATCCTCAAAGCCTTAACTCTTCTGGGACTTTAAAAAAAAACTTTAACAGGCTACAACAAACTTACATACTCCAAAATCCTCTGCTAAAAGCTAAATTCATAGATTATTTTAACCTTCACCAATATCTCCCCATATCCCTACAGAGGTTGCTACTATCACTGAGGCTTAGAATGCTCTAATTTCTGTGGTACTGAGCAACCTTTTCAAGGCAGATTTCAAACTGAAGCAGTAGGTATCCAGACCACTCATATTCTCTTCAATGCTAATGTCAGTCTTCATATACCATCTCCAAGAGGCCCTCCCTCCTCTAAAGAAGATGAACCCAGTTAAGTGTTTGAATCTTAGGGCTGCTTTAATTTCAATCGTTTGTTCTCCTGGATACTGTCTTTATTCTTTAGTGTACGTAGATGAAAGAATGTTACAGGATTTAGAATGTAAAGAGACTAAATTTAGAAACTGAGTCAAAGAATTTAGAGCTAAAAAAGGATACCATGTATAATTTACCCAAATTTTAAGAACACTAATATTAATAATTAAAAAAATTTGGATTTAGGGCAAGGGGAGGAGTTATTAAAGGGAAACAATATTTTCAGAAAATTCTATCCTGTTGTCTTTCTAGATACTCGTTTCTTTTAAATATCTGAATAGCTTTGCTATAATTCTGACATTGCATTGAGCTCTTATGTGTGTCTCATCACTTTCTTAACTTTAGGCTAAAACTTCAATCTTAAGAAATATCCAGGTGAGTCAGGCTATCATGATACTCAAGGCTAAATTGGATCTTTTCTCCCCTCCCTTTCTCCCCACCACCCCTAATTACCATGTATAAATTGATCCCCAGGAGAATTCCTCATCTACACATTTTCAGAATTCATTTATATTTAGTAATAAACCTCAAATGTTTGCTAAAACTTTTGTTACTACTAGTGTGACACACCACAGTGAACACAAATATGGGATGTAGAGGATGATTTTACCCCACCCCATACACTCACTTGCAGTTTTAAGAATACCTGGGGATGAGTAGGCAGTAGCTATTTTCAGAATTATATAGGTGATCCTGACATATAACCCTGCTGAAAAAACCCTTGCTCTAACAGCAACTGACTTAGTATTCTTTGAGCTACCTATAAATAAATCAATGCCTTAATTCTCCTTTGAGAGATGAAAAGTATGTAGTTGCTTTAGCTACCTAAGGCATTCCTAATTCCACTTTTCAAAGTTGCCCTAGCCCAGCATTTTCTCTGGGACACTGAGGTTATTCTTTCAGAAGCTGGCATCACCAACTCCTCAAATTATTAATTTTGTAGATGGAATTTCTAGAGTACAGGATTTTTTTCCCCCTGAAAGTTAAGGTTAAATCATGGAGTCTTTTTAAAGCTGTTAAACAGATCTGTCCATTTCTTTATAGTCAGATGTCCATTGGATAAGGCTGGAAAAATTTCAAACTACTCCAACACATGACAAATTATAGAAATCACTGCATTTTACAGTTTTAATTTCTCTCACACAAGATTTCTAAGCAATCTATTAAGCTTTCTTTCCCAGACAAATTTATCTTTTATAGTAACTCAAGTTGAAGTTGGTGCTTAAAAGAATTATCTATACAATGAACAAGTTTCACTGTAAATCTGTAAAGACATATGCATGAATCACCAACCTCTAAAAATAATTTGACTCTGAAACAAGGATAAATGAAAAAGACTGTCCAGTCTATTTTATCTCTGCTAAGCTTTAAGCATTTCTATAGGAAGGTCATAAAGAAAATAGTAAATATTTTGTTCCTTTTCTTGTGCATACCACTAATACTTATAAAGAAGTTATTTCTGAATAACAGAACTTTCTAGGAGCCTTTCCAATTCACAGATGAGACCAACACATATTACCCTTGTTAAAAATGACCTTCATCTTATGACTTGTTCTCAGAAACATGATGTAGATCATTGTTTTTGTTAGCATATATATACATCTGAAAGACTATTTCTATCATGTTTTTGTTTTTAATCAGTTTGCCTAAACCTTCTTTGATAAAAGAGGAGAGTCCATTTACAGCTGTTAATTGTATTAACTCCTAACAGAGGTGAAGTGCATACCCTTACTGACTCAAGTTAACTAGTTAATAATTTTGTTTTCAGAATGATGTGCAAGAGGGAGGGAGAAAACCAGCAGGAGGTGTTATCAGCATTTTTAACCATTCAGATACCCTCAGGAGAAAAAGAAATTTCCCATCTTTCACAGTGTAGACAGACTCTGAAAAAGAACAAACACACAGCATTGTTTTAGTAACATAATTGGAAAAAAAAATACAGTTCGAGATAAAGAGCAAAATAAAGATCAGTGTCTTTGGTTTCAGTTACTTAGTGAAAAAAAAAATCATTCAAATAATCGTATATATGGTGTGCCACAAACTAAATACTAAACGTAAGTTTAAAATAAGTTGGTGATCCACGATAATGGAGTGTCTCCGCAGTATTTTAGCATACACTCTGGGTTTATCCAAGAACCCGTGTTATTCTAAAATCGACTGCCAGCTGCCAACAGGCCTATCACCAGTAATACCCCCCTTTCAACATTCCTATTTCGTTGGCATGAAGATGTCATTTCAAATCGGTGTTAACTCTTTTAGACCTCTCCACATCTTTTCTTAATTAAGGTGCCTTCCAGCTTGGTTACCTTCTGATTATCGATTTCACTGGGCCCTTTGCAAACCACTCCTGAACGAAAATCAGTGACGGAGACTTGCAGAGGGGTTAGGGAGGATGGAAAATAAATTACAAGGTAAAAATAAACTTGGGAAGGGTAGCCTAATTCCATGGGTGGAAGTGGGCGTCTCTGACCAAAGGCGAGAGGGTCGCCGTCTGAGTCCCCCCATCCCAACAAAGACACCAGCCGTCCCGACTATCCTGTTAGCGAGTCTAAATGACGCTCTACGCTCAGAAGTAAACGAGCCTCTTAGAAAACGGAGCAGAAGACTTAAGGGGCCTAGGCAAGCCCTGCAGGGGCCGCGAGGCCCAGGAACATTCGGACTTTTGATACCACCTCCAGCCGGAGGCGTCCTACATCTGTCCGCACATGCCACCTCCGCCCTCCAGTTCCTAGGTTCGGGCCCTAACCTCTCCAACCAACTTGTCCTCCACCTCACCGCCCCTACTGCACCATCACTCGGCTCCCGCACGCCCTAAAACCTCAGCAGGGTTCCGCGGAGTCGTCCCGGAACTCCTAACATGGCGGCCGAGTCCCCTCCGCTCCTGCCGCCAGCCCCAGGAGCGTCCGACGTTGGAGCATTTTGGACATTGTAGTTCTGGCGAACGTCTCGGTGTCCCGCCAAGCCCTAGGAGGACTACAATTCCCAGAACGCACCGCTCCTGAGCATGGCTATTGGGGCCTTTCGGGCAGAGGGATGATGTCATTGCCAAAGCCCCACCGCATTCATTGTGCACGGTCTATCCACCCCCTGCTGCCGCTGGCTGGCGACTGCCGCTCGCTCCAGCTGAGCTAAGAGTAGCGGCAGCTCCGGGAACGGACGGACTCCAGCCCTTGGACTTAGGACATCGCAACACCTTCCCTTGCGTGCGTGACTTATTCGCACATCATTTCTGTTTATGTCTGGGGTGGGGAGAAAAATCCCAAACCAGGTGAGTTGAAGTGATTTATTCAATTGGTTCTACCAAGTTATTCCTCCCGCTTAATTCTCACGGCTTTCTTCTGGGAAGATGGGGGCGGGAGGATTGGGGAGGTGCTCGCAAGCGCTACTAAACGAAAAGCTCTGTGGAATTTGGGTCACTGCAAAGAACAACTCCAGCAACCTAATCCCGCCGGAGGACCGATTCCTGCCAATTCCCTAGTCGCAACTCCCCTCAACCTTTCTGAGGCTGGGAGAGGGGGCTGGGCTGGGGAGGCTGTTGGGCAGTGCTCTTGGAAAATCAGGAGGCAGAGGTGGGGGACTGCAGTCCTGTCACATACGGCCCGAGTGCTGAGGTTTGAGTGGGAAGGGGAGATGCGTGGGGAGAAATGGAGACTGTGATTTAATGTGGTCTCACTACTTTGGAACATCTCTATGTCGCTTGGGCGAGCACACACTATTCATTTTTAAGATGAGCGTGCTTCTGAATAGGTTAAGTTTTGTGGGGCTCTATTTTATGCGTGTGTGTCTATATCGTTTGTCTTGCTTTTTCTGCCGATTTGAGGTGACAGCGTCCTTTAATGGTGCACTCCGTGCCAGTCAGAAACATTTCACGTGTCTGGGGAAGCTTCTCTTAGGCTGCTAGAAACAGCATTTTTGTTAAGTGTTTTTTTTCTCCTGACTGCAGGATTTCAGGATTATTTGGAAGTGGAGCCGACAGATTTGTGCTTGTGTGAGTGTTTTAAATTACATTGCAATAGGCTCCTTGCCACTGACAGTGATACCATAATGAGCTGCCTATTCCTGAGGCACAGTCACCAGTCACAAATAACGGTTTGGAGAAGGGATCATTAGGGAAACCCGGGTTCATTTTAACGCATTAGGGAAAGGGAGCGTTAAAAAGCACTATTAACCTTCATTTACCTTTACTGAAAGATACCCATGGAAGAGGGATCCTGGCCAGGAAATCAAGGAGCATAGCTTAGTAGTGGTTTTTGTTTTTTGTTTTTAAACGAACTGGCACATTTCACAGCACAGAAACCATTCTGACTTGCCTGTTGGCTTTCTTCTTGTAAGAGTTACTAGGATGATTAGTGCAATAAATGTTCCTTTGAGATAAACAGCTGGCTGACTCCAGAACAGATGGGACCAGTCTTAGCCGAGCGATGTACAACCTTGGAAATGAAGGGACCTGGGGACAACCACACCCCCTCTTGGAATGTCAAATGCTTGAGTATTTTATGCTTAATTTTAAAAGACTAAATCTTTTAGTGGCCAAGTCAGGCATTAAGGAGAAAATCATTACTAGTTGTCTTTTGCTGCTGAACCAATTTTGTTCATTTTTAATTCAGACCTTTAGGTCTCTAAAGTTGCAGCTGGGTGAAGCTTGGTCAAGTGTTGCTAGTTACTGAATGCAAAGGACAGTCCATTGTGTGGGCTTTGTAGTGGAGTGATTTATTGGGATGCAATGAGCAGCTTTTGAATTTGGGAAAAAATGGACCGCCTGGCTTTGCTTCTTTCTATCTCTATTGCTTCCTGTCTGTTCTTCTGGGTACCCTACCCTTTTCCTCTGTACCTTCCTTTTCCTACCTTCTACTGACTCTTGAAGTTCTTTCAGCTTCTTTCCCTGTGTTTCCACTTACAATTCTCATTTTTTTTCTCTCTGTTTCCAAATCTCTCTGTTACCACCAGTACATCTCTTCTCTTTCTGTAAGTCTCTTTCCAGTCTCAGAATGCCCTCCCCACTTCTACCCTGCCTCTCCCCCAGGAACCCCAGGGTGGATAGACTGTGCATATTTATTCTGCAATCTCTTCAAAGACTTTGCCTTCTCTTTCTCTTGCAGTTGGAGCTAGGCAGGATGAGTGGCAATGAGCCTGACTCCTTGGGCTAGTTGGTGGCTTCTGTGACAGATAAAATTTAGCCCTGGCAGTATGTGGACAATAAAATGTTGCAGCTGAGCTCATGTCCCCTATTCCTTTCATTGGTACCTGTATTAAGAACTGCCAGTGGGTCAGCAAGATTTTGAAACGCTTCACATGAAATAATCTCATAATTCCCAAAGAATAAATAGATTTCAAATGACTTCTGCCTCATTTAATGTATTTTTCTTTTCTTATCCCTGCTTCAGTAAGTGGTAGGAAGGCTGTTGTCCTATTAACAACCCCCACCCCCACCTGCTGTTGATTGCTGAGAAGCAATCCAGGTGGCCAACAAAGGCCCGTTTGTTTTTTTGAAGACACTTGATGTGGCAACAGCTTTCCCTCCTGTAGTTTCTTCTCCTTTCTGCATGAAAGAAGTTTGTTATTTTATACCCCCCTCTTAAGGAGAAGGGTGTGGTGGTGGTGGCGTTCGTTTAACATCAGTGCTTCTCTAGGCATGGAAAGTCTAACTACTGTCCACCTGCAGACAACTGGTGTGACTGGCGGACTCAGAAGCCATCGTAGGAGACCTCTCTCTCACCACCTCATTCCTAATTTCCTTCTAAGATGCTCCCTCCCCCACCTACACTTAATGTTCTGGGAGGAGGAATGAGCTGAATAATGGGTTAGATTTGGCCCCATCACTGCTATCTCTGTGACCTTGAATAGCTATGCATTTCTTTCTGCCTTATTTTACATATTTGCAAGTGGACAATGATCCTTGCCTTTTCGGTAACTTGGCCTCATGTCATAGCTTGCTACAGTCCCGTCCCAGCCTGTCATTCTGCCAACAAATACTAACTGAGCAGCTACTGTGTTCTAAGGACTGTGGATACATCAGTGAAAAGGGTAAACCTCCCTTGCCTTCGTGGGGTTTATATTCTGTTAGGGCAGACAGTCACTGGATAAGTAACTGCCAGTGTGGTGAATATTACTGCCAAAGGGGGATGTACTACAAGGTGGAATAGAAGTGCCTAACTGGTACTCTTCCCTGTCCAGCGGTATCAGGCTTTTTAAGACTGGGAGCTACTTATTTATTAGCTGTGTGATGTTGGACACTTCATATTCTTTCTCTGAGCTTTGGTTTCCTCTTCTGTGTAAGTGACATTTCAAGGGACTTGAAGAGTGAGTGGAAATAAGTTAGGGTGGTAATGGGAAGTTTTTAAAGGGAGACCAAGAGGGTTTTTGACAGAGGGAACTGTATGTTCACAGTACAGAGGGAAGAGTGGTGAATATGGGGATTTGAAAGGAGGACAGTCAGGATATGGGGTCAGAGAAAGGGGAGAGATACCAGAATGGAGAAGAATGAGGCTGGAGAGGTGGCCAGAGGCTAGAGAGTGGGAGTTTTCCAAACCACAGGTGAATTTTGGTATTTATCCTAAAAGCAATGGAACCTAGTAAAGGGCTTTAAGTTGCTGGATGAATGACATATGTAGAATAATATTAAAAACATCACCTGAGTTGTTAAGTGGAGAAGAGATTGGAGGAGAGTATTGGCCAAAGTCAGTGTGTGGAGACCAAGTAGCAAGTCATTTTTGTGGTCTACATGAGGGATGATGGTGGCTTAGATCTAGGGCGGTGGCAGAGGGTTTGGAGAGAAGAAAAGAAGTTGGACAAATGCTAAATTTGAACCTTATAATGGATAAGATTGTTGATTAGTTGTGGGAATAGGAAGAAGAGGGAGTCAGGATGACTTGAGTTTTTCCTTGAGCAACTAGGCATGTGATTTACAGAGATACAACACTGGACAGGGACCAGATTTTTATTTATTTTTTCAAGCAGGAGGGACTTTTGGACATGTCCGATATGAGGCTCCAGAAGGGCATCTAAGATCTTTTCCTCCCTCACCCTGTCTGCGTGTAGGATGTGGCATGGCGGAATAGCAGAGAGCTCTGGTGAGGCTTTTTAAGACTGGGAGGGAGCTACTTATTTATTAGCTGTGTGATGTTGGACACTTCATATTCTTTCTCTGAGCTTTGGTTTCCTCTTCTGTAAAATATATTTATTCCATTAATTTATACCGATTCCCCCAGCTAGCCATACACTGTGGTAAGAATATGATATTGAATAACATAATGTTTGCTTTGGAATAATTCCCTCAGGTGAGGGAGATAAGCAGTCACATAAAGAGAGGTATGTAGGCCCTGCTAGGAGAACACAGCCCCAAGGGTGGCTTTCGTTCTTCCTTACTGAGGGAGGGGACAGTGTCCTCAAAGTGTCAGGTGACCTTTGACCCGAGACAGAAGGGCAAGATAGCTCTCCAGACTGTTTTCAGGCACCTAATAAGAGTTCCTTGCAAGAATTAGGGACTCTGTGAATGTCTGTTGACCTAGTGCACTAACAAGTCCCTAAGGGCCCATTTAAAAGCAGGAAATATCAACACATTGGAAGAGGGCAGTTGTATGCAAATGCCAAATGTAAAACGTTTTAACAAATACATTGAAATGTATGCCTGAAACCCGCTACCTTTGAGATTTTTTGTTTTGTTTTGTGGATGACTCTTTAGGGAAAGTCAGAAATATATCAGAAGTGGTTTCTTTTTTGGGCTGAACTTCTTCTAATCAAGTTGGTTTCTCAGAAATAATTTTAATTGTATGGAGTTCCCTAAATCAATGGGTATCCAACTTGAATTTTATGGATAAGTAGAATTACACATATAATTGAGTAAGCTGTTGACAATGGTTATTTTGCTAAAGATTTTTTATAAAATGTCTCCCTTCACTTTTATCTCATAAAATAAAGGACATTTAATATCTAAAGTTGTAGGAAGAGCATAACTGTAAAATAAAAAATATGTTTAGCTTTATGAAACTTTCTCTATGTTGTCTTTATTTTTCTCATTTTGTTGCACAGTAGCTAAAACAAAACAAAACAGAACATCAGAATGTTATAATAATTCATGGAACTATTACCCTATTTTCTTGGCTATGGTAGAAATGTGACCCACCTTCAAAGAAGAACAATTTTTATATGGAAGAATTTTTATATGGACCACAAATAATTTATTTTCAGTTTCTTCTTCATAGGAACCCAACCATTGGAAACTAGATAGGCCTCCACAAGATTAGTCTAAGGTAGGAGTTCTTAACTTGTCTCTCTGAGGATCCTCAAGGAGAACACGAACCTGAGATCATGTTAAATTGTGTGTATGTGTATATCTGTGTGTGAGGGTTCATATGTGCATGCACACATTTTTATACTACTACATATGTGTCTTTCAGCAAGTTCCTTAACTTCTTTGAACCTGTTTCTTTGCAAGATGGTTGTGGGGTTTAAATAATATATTTTAAATGTCTGGCACTATGCCTGGTATAGCTGGTGGTCACTGTAGTTGTTTTTAACATTATATTTATTTACTGTTTTAAATATTTTATTTATTGACTGTTGCTTCCTTAGTACCCACAGAGACAAAATGAAGAAAAAGAGAACAGTATAACTAGACAACCTTGTGCAGTGGGAAGTGACATCACTGATGTAGAATTCTTGCCTTAAATGTTTAACCTAAATCTAATCATGAGGAAATAATCAGGCAAATCCAGATTGTGGGACATACTGCAGCACAGCTGGCCTGCGATTTTCAAAAATGTCAATGTCAGGAAAGACAAAACAAAACAAAATAAAACAAAACGTCTGGGGGACTGATTTAGATTAAAAGAGACCAAAGAGCTGGGACAACCAAATGCAACGCATCACCCTTCACTGCATCTGAGACTTTAAAATGCCGTAAAGCACATTTGGGGGACACTTACGGAAATTTGAATGGGAGATGCATATTCGATAATCAATAACCATGTTCATTTTCTTGGATGTGATAATGATTCTATCCATTTAGCCTGATATGTTGTAGATATTGGTGCCTAGATCAGTGGCCATCCCTGAATGTCATCTTTCGGAATGTCACAGCAAAGCTAGGTGACATGGAGGGCTGCCTCAGAAGGTATTGATTTTTTTGGTCATTGTGAGTATTTAATCATTCTGTGGGCTGGAGTACCATTTATTATTGGGGATATCATAAGTGATTTTTTTATATCCGTTCTAAACCTGAACCTGTCATTTTTATGAGTGCAGACTTCTATAGCTGGCACTCTATTTTTTTTTTTTTGAGAGGGCATCTCTCATATTGATTGATCAAATGGTTGTTAACAACAATAAAATTCTGTATAGGGGACTCAATGCACAATCATTAATCAACCCCAAGCCTAATTCTCAACAGTCTCCAATCTTCTGAAGCATAACAAACAAGTTCTTACCTGGTGAGCAAGTTCTTACACAGTGAATAAGTTCTTACATGGTGAACAGGCTGGCACTCTATTTTTGCTATTACTCAAAGTAGTAGTACAGGTGGAGCACTGGCTATATCCAAAGTGAAGAGGAAAGGATGGGAAAGGGCATGTAAATGTGTAAGTTAAATTTTTTTTTAATTGTAGACATAAGATTAATCAAAATTTATAACAGAAATACACAGTGAACCATGTAGGGAAAGCTCTGCGTAATTCCACGTCCCAATGGTAATCAACTGTTGAGATTTTAATGTGTATTCCTCTGTCATTTTTTCCCACACACATCATAATGATATTATCATATATGTATTATTCTGCTTGCTGTCTTTCAGTTAATGTATTTTGGGCACATGTATTCACATGTTGCTCTACTTTACCCATTTTAATGGCTGTTAAACATTACTATAGTGAGCATTTGAGTATTTATCCTTCTGTGGGAATATTTCTTTAGGATACATTTCTAGAGGGAGAAATGTTGGGCCAAGAACATGAAGAATTTCCTTTAATTGCCCCTGATTTAGATTCTTATCAACAGTCTTTGACAGTCCCCTTTTACATACCTTTGCCATGTCCATTAGCCACTTGGGCTAAATTCTCTTACTAGGGGAAGGAAGTTGTGATGGGTGGACAGAAAGTGGGCAAAAATGGAATCACAGAGTTCCTGCTGGTTTTTGTGATGGCTGCAATAAAGGCTGATATGTAAATAATGTGGAAACCTTTGGAAGAGAGAAATAAAATACACTATCCCTGCCTGCAACACAGCAGGATGTTTAAAAAGTGAACTGAAACAATAAATCAGCCAAGAATTTTCCCCAGAAAATTCTTCAGAAAAATTTTATTTTTCAGTTTATGGTTAGCTGCACTAAAATGAGAACAGTGTCAACTTTGAGATGAAAATAACCTCTTCTGCTCACTTCCTCTCCAACTCAGTCTCACAACCACACTTTTAGAAAGGGGAATTTAAATTCCAGTTTTTAAATATCTGAAGCAGGTGGCTAAAGGGCCTGATAGTTTGTCTTAGGAGGAACCCCAGAGCAGATTTTTGGCATTTTTCAGGAGGAAAGATCAAGAGTTTAGGAGTGGCCATCACTGACTCACTGCCCCAGCATAGTCCCTGGGGAAGAGATTATAAGTATCACAAGCTATATTTCCATTCTTTTAGCCAATTATTTCTATTCTTTTGTGGCTGGGTGGAGCAAAAACAATTTTGAGCTGTGTGCTAAAAATTTTTACAAGCCTCAGTTTCTTCATCTTTAAAATGGAGACCTTTGGGAGGCTCAAACGACATAATGTGTATCAAAGGGTTTGGGCAAGTTTGTGCTTGTCAAACTCGTGCTGTTATTAAGGTGCTGGTGTCTCTGACTGGGCATTATTAGTCTTTCCTTTAATTCCCATGGCATTTGTATCCCAAACGACTTTTTGAAGGCATTCTCTCTCACAGTGTCTTATTGTTACTTCTTCAACCAATATTTGTAGGCAGCATAAGCTAAACACAAGCTCCTGTGCTGGGTGTTCTGATGGGGAAACAAGGGTGGAACCTTCTAGGAGTTTTCCTTTCTCTCCACTTTTATTCTAGGAGACTAATATCTTTTAGTAAGAGTCTTCGGTGAAAGATATACCTTTACAAAGGTATATTACATATGCTGTCTTATTCTCTCAATCCTAGGCAGTAAATTTTAGCTCCATTTTTCCATATAAATGAGGAAGCAATTCTTAGTGAGGTTAAGTAACTGGTTTTGTTTTTTAAAGTTACATAGCTTAAAAAATTTTGCAGATGTAGGCCCTTGTAGATTTTCTGGAACCAAAACCATACTGCTTCTCCAGCTGCTTCCTGTTTTTGCTTTGCCTTCTGAGCAAAAGTATAAGCTTCATGAAGGCAGGACTGACATGGCATTTACTTTGAAATGGTGCAATTTTACCTGCAGGCACAGGGGGAGGAACTTTCTGTGAGTCTGTTGAGTTAGCTGAAGCCATGATGGGAACTGCCATAGCATCTACTGGGTGCAAGGTAGTTTACATGTTTTATTTGATTTTTCCCCCTCGATTCAATTTGAAAATTTCAAACATATAGAAGAATTGCAAAAATATTACAGTGAATACTCCATACAGTCTTCATCTAGATTCATTTGCTATAACTTTCTGCACGCACACACAAACACACACACACTTTTTTTCCCCTAAACCACTTGAAAGTGGGTTGCAGACATCACAACACTTTATCTCTAAGCACTGGAGTATGTATTTCTTAAGAACAAGGCCATCCTCCCATGTAACCACAATACCATTGCATTGAAACAGTGTTTTTCAGATATCCTCAGATGTTCCAGTGTTGTTTATAACCTTTTATCTTTTGGGACCCTGGTTCTAATCAAGAATTACTTAGACAAGGTAGTTGTGTCTCTTTAGTTTCCTTTAATATATGATGTTGACATTTTGGAGATTCCAAGTGTCTTGCCTTATACACTGTAAACTGGATCTGTCTGATTGTTTTCCCATTATTAGACTCAGGTTAGACATTGTGGTTAAAAATTCGCCACAGGCAATGTTATATTCTTTTCCTTGCATCACATTAGGCCACATAGGTATCAGTTTGTAACATCCCTGGTGATGTGGTTTGATTCTTTGGAGAGGTGGTTTTGCTGGAGCTCTGCATTGTAAAGGTACCCTTTTTTCTTTGTAATTAGTAAAATCATCTGTGGGGTGATTCTTTGAGATTGTTTGGATATCCTGTTCCTTGACAACTTTTATCCAATGGTTTTAACGTCTATTGATAATCCTGGTCTAGGTCAATTGGTATGTATAAAAGGATGATTTTCTAATTATTTCTTTTCCTCTCTATTATCTGGTGCTATTTCGATAGAATAGCTTTCAGCTCCTCTTCTCTTTTTTTTTTTGTAAAGTATCACTTGGACTACTGGGTTCTTTTTCTCTTCAAAATGTTAGAATCAGTTACCAACCTTCTGCCTCCATCCCTCCACCCTGCTCCACCTAGTTTATGCTTTTTGATACACAACCTGTCCCAAATTTGGCCACTGGGAAACTGTCTTATCTTATTTAACTCTAAAAGATAGCTGATAAAGTAGGTGGGATTTTTCCCATTTTATTTTTATTTTATTTATTTATTTATTTAGGAGAGCAAGGTACAGGCTTTTATTTAGAAATAAAGTGAGAGGAAAGAGCTCCTGGCTCACCCCAGGAGGGGACAAGAGAGCCCCCCCATTTTAAAGGTGAGGAAATTAAGGCTCAGAAAAGACAAGCAACTTCCCCAGAGCCACATAACTAGCTAGCAGAGGAGGCCAGGTGCAGACCCAGTTCTGACTAACCCTAAAATAGTTCCTGCTTCTGGTGCTGCCTCCTGGAAGCATAATGTCACTTGATGAAACCAAGTTCAGAAGAGAGTACAAGCATTACATCATTGTTGCCAATAACAAATGATTAGAAACAACCCTAAATATGCATCAGTGGGAAACTGCTTAAATAAGTAGGTATGGTCACACAAGGGAAAATTATTAAACTCAAACAATACTTAGGATGTTTCTCAAGTACTGATATGGGATTCCAGAGGATGTATTAAGTGAAAGAAGGAAGGTGCATAAGAGTGCATATTTTGTGAAAGCAGTGGGGATAAGATAATTTATTTGAATTTGCACAAGAAACTCTGGGAAGATATAAAACAACAGAGGTTACTGCTACAGAGTGGTAGGAGTGAGTGGTGTGTGTTGTGTGTATGAAGATGTCTTCAGATTTAAAATTTTATATAATGCCATCTTTTAAAATAGCTTTGTTGAGATATAATTCACCTATCACACAATTCATCCATTTAAGTTGTACAGTTCAGTGGTTTTTAATATGTTCGCAGAGTTTTGCCACCATCGCCACAACCAATTTAGAACATTTTCATCATCCCAAAAGGAAACCCTGTACTCAGTGGCAGTCACGTGCCATCCCTCTCACCCTGGCTCCCCAGCCCCAGGCAACCACTGTTCTACTTTTTGTGTCTACAGATTTGCCTGTTCTGGACATTTCGTGTAATGGCATCAGGCAGTATGATTTCTTTTGTGACTGGTTTCTTTCAGTAGCATAATCTTTTCAAGGTTCATCTGTGTTGTAGCATGGATCAGCACTCCATTCCTGTTTTATTATATTTATTATATCATATTACTAAATAATATCCCATCATACCACATTTTGTTTATTTCATCAGTAGGTGGATGTTTGGGGTATTTCCACTTTTTGGCCATTATGAACAATGCTGCTATGAACATTTGTATACAAGTTTCTAAGTGGATATTTGTTTTTATTTAATTTGCATCTAAACCTAGGAGTGCAATGGCTGGGTCAACTGGTAACTCTATGTTTGAACTTTTAAAGAACTGCCAAATTGTTTTCCAAAGCAGGCACCATTTTATATTCCCTCCAGCAGTACATAGGGGTTCCAATTTCCCCACATCCTTCTCAACACTTGTTATTACCTGTCTTTTTATTATGACCATTCTAGTGGGTATATCATATTAAGTTTTGAACCACATGCATATATTACCAATGCAATGTCTATGCTAAAAATAAAATAAAAACAAAAAATTAGAGGGAAATGACTCAAAAAGAAAAGTTTCAGATGGCCAGCCAAAGGGTCAGGCTGAGGCAAAATGGCCATATGTTAGGGATGACTTCAGGCTTTCCTTGCTCAGCCTGGTGTCCTGGTGCATATACATTTCATCTTCTGCTTTTCAGTACCAGCTGACTTGTCCTCCTCCAGCTTTCTCTCAGGTTCATTGCCCAGAGAGTGGAGAGCTTGGGTGTGAAGTGCTGGCCTCAGGATTTTTGCACCTTAGAAGCAGCAATAGAGACAGAGAGGCTAGGTGCATGTTAGTTCTTACCACCATAAGAAGTACGAGGATTCTGTGGGCCCCGATGTCCTAACATTGGTTTCCCCAGTGTGCATAGTGAGGGCATTAGATAGGGATGCTATAGCTGTTGGTGAGTGGTTTAGGAGGCAGTGGGATGTTCTAGAAGAATCCCAAGTTTCGGAGCTTATGAAGTGGTGTTTGAAATTGTCTTCTGGGATTTTTGAGCTGCATTATCTTGGGCAAGCATAGCTTTTCTGAGCCTCAGATTCCTCATCTATAATAGAGGAGCCTAGTCTAAAGTTCTCTTCACAAAACACTTACTAATTACAAAGAGGAAAAGAGCAACTTCATAGTGGTGAAATGCAGCAGACAGCACTTCTACTAAATGATTACAATTAATACCAGTGATAAGACAGGATACACCACTTGTTTAGCATTCCTGCCAAAAAAAGTATAACTTGAATCTAATTACCAGGAAATATCAGATAAAGCCAAACTGAGAAACATTTTATGAAATAAATGGACTGTATTTTTTCAAAATGTCAAGGTCATGAAATACAAAGAAGAATAGTTCTAGACTAAAGGACAACACTAAAGACATGTAGAAACTAAATAATAACACATGATCCTGGATTGGATTGTACTATAGAAAAATTTTTTTTTCTTTTGCCTTGTCAATTGGTGAAATTTGAATAAGGGTTGAGATTAGATTACTGTAGTATCAATAGTAATTTTCTGATTGTTATAATCACATTGTGGAAATATTAGAGAATGTTTTTATTTTTAAGGAAATACTAAGTATTTAGGGGCAAAGTAGTACCCATATTGGAGAGATGATAAAGGATAAGTGATAAAATATTAACATTTGGGCAATCTGGATGAAGAGTATATATGAATTCCTAGTAACTGCAGGTTTTTTCTTTTGTAAGTGTGAAATCAATTCAAAATAAAAAGGTCAAAAAGGATAGAGAGGAGATACCAATACTTAGAGCATAGGGTTGTTGTGAGGTTTAAACAAGGCCCTGTTTGTCGAGTCTCAGCATGGTGCCCCTCACCTGGTGGGCCTAGAAGTATATCTGAGCATTCTGGAATGGGCAAGGCAGCCTGTAGCTCTTAGTCATTATTTGGGAGCCAAATTGTAATTTACACATGGCATATGGTGACAGTATTGTTCTGAATCCCAAATTGGTATTCATGGACTGACAAAGAATTTTCTCCCTCATTTATAAATTCATCTAATTGCAAAGTTGTGTGTGTGTGTGTGTGTGTGTGTGTATATGTTATCAAAACATCTCAATACAGTGTTAAATTACATGAAGTCATGATTGTCTTAGGAGAGTTAGGAAGTTAGGATTAGGGGTTTTGGTTTCTTGGGGCCATATTTGGGCTAGTATTAGCATTTGGGCAACTTCTCTTTTTCTTCCCTGTCCCTTACCTATACAATCAAATTTCTGCTTTTGTCTCAGATAGCCATTTTAATTAGCCATGTCAAATGTTAATTGTTAGGGCAGACAAAAAAAGTCTTGAATTAGCTTTTCCTTCTAAGACTTAACTCTCCTTTCTAAGAGCTAACTTTGGAAGGAATGTTTCTGGTCTGGAAAATTTGGATAGCAACCTCAAAAGGAATTCATGTCCTTGAGGTACTGGGAGTTGGGTGGAGAACTCAATTTCCTTTGAGACAGGTTGAAATAAATACTTCACTCTGAAATAGTAATAAAGACCTATTTCTTTCTTTCATCTTTTTTGCTAAAAGCTTCAAAACACAAATTATGACTAAGTTCAAAATAGATTTAGCCCTGGCACCAAAAAAACGCTCAAGTAATCCTGATTAAAAAACATTTATGAGACCTTGGACAGACTGCCTTGCTGAGTGAGCCGATCCTTTAGTATATAACAGTTAAGTTTGTCCCTTTGAAGTGGCAAAATTTCCAAATTGCAGAGCTGCAACTGTATAGCTCAAGATTCCACATTCAGTGACAGCAATCCAGATTCATTGTTTCGGCTGTGGTGGTGTGTTTCTGTTTTGACTATTTCCTGCTGTAAATTGCCTGGTCTCACAATTCTGCATGCTCTTTGCTGTTAAAGTTATCATGGCCAGGAAGCTAAACAGCATTTTCCTCCATGAAATAAGTTCCTTTTATTATGTAACTTTTTTCATAATAATTGGCACACATTGTTTGAGTTTATGATGTGTCAAGCATGGTGCTAACTGCTTTACATAAGTTACAGCATTTAATTGTGGCAAAAAGAACATGAGGAAACTGAAGGGCTTAACTGAGAGCTTAAGTAACATGCCTAAGATCATATGACTTGTAAGAGGCAGATCCAGGCCCAGAAACCAAACTGTTTTATTGCAAAGCCTGTGCTTTTGTGCTGTGTGATACTGCCATTTTGCACATTTGTGTGGAAGATGATTACTTTTTCACTGTCTCTGTCTTATTTACTTTATGTGTATTCATTGAGTGCCCATCATGTGTCAGGCATCTTGAGGATTATAGAGATGATTGAGACCCAGTCTTTGCAGTTAAGGATTTCACAATCAAGTAGAGGAGATAAAACAGTTACATCCCTGTACACCTGTGTTCATAGCAGCATTGTTCACAACAGCCAAAAGGGGGAGGCAACCGAAGTGTCCATTGGTAGATGAATGGATAAGCAAATGCATGCTACAGCGTGGATGAACCTTGAGGACATTAGAAGTGAAATAAACCAGACACAAATGGACAAATATTATATGATTCAGCTTACAGGAGGTACCTAGATGAGTCAAACTCCTAGAAACAGAAAGTAGAATGGTGATTGCCAGGGGCTGTGAGAGGGAGCAATCAAGGAGTTGTTGTTTAACGTGTACAGAGTTTAAGTTTCAAAAAAATGAAAAAGTTCTGGAGATTGGTTGCACAATGGTGTGAATATACTGAACAGTACTGGACTGTACACTTAGAAGTAGTTAAGATAGTGAGTTTTATATTATATATATTTTACCACAGTTAAGAAAAACTGAAACAGACCCATACACTCCTCTTCAATGTAGTGGAAAGTCATTAGTGAGACAGAAGGACCAATGAGGTCATAATTAGAGATGCTTTTTAGACAGGGTTTGTCTGGCTGGGCAATGAAAGATGGGTAAGATTTATGTGGCCATGAGGAAGGTGGGAAGGGCAACCCAGGTGAAGGTAACAGTGAGCAAAGTTACAGAGGCTATTTGATACTGTTTGAAGGCCCAATTCTAGCAAGGAATGAATCTCCAAGGACATGGCTTTATAATTATGGGTGCCCCAGCCACCTTTCATGTGGGCAGAGAGTTAATGCAAAGTCTAAACCAGGTTCATGAAGTTGTGCTATGCTGGACAGGGACTCATTCATGATTCATTCAGTAAATAGTTACTTTGTACATAGTGCTGGTACTATGCTAGGCACTTTATCTATGTTGGCAGATTGAATATCCCCAACGACTCTCAAGTTATTAATAACTCCAATTAACAGATGCAGAAATTGTGACTCAGAGGGCTGAAGTAATTTGCCCAAAGTCATCTGACTGATAGGTAGCAAAAGAAAGACTGCTTGCAGGAGCCCATGCTGTGTCCACCAGGCTATACTGCCTTCCCCTGGGGGTGAGCAAGAAGTGACCTGCCTTTGAACTCAGTCAGAATGGCATGTGACTGCCACCATTTGTCATCTTCTTGCTGTTTTTGAGGCTACCTTGAGTTGTCTTTTGGATTTGATGCTTAGCTTCCATATCTGTGAAATGAGGACCTTGTATTAGGCCAGATTATTTTTAAGGTTTCTCCCAAGTCTAAAACCTCCATCCATCCATCCAATACTAATTTAGTGTCTATTAACTAACAGGTACTGTGCTGGTGGGTATTGGTAATTGAGTTTCGGCAGAACACTCTTCTTGCCTGAAGGGAGATTGTAAGCTAGTGAGGGAGACATAAAATAGATGATTAGGGTACAGTATGGTCATAGCGCTGGTAGTAGTATATACAGAAGACTGGAATATAAGGGAGGGGCACCTGACCCTGTCTTGGATAAAAAGATGTCACAAGGAAATGATCCCCAAGACCAGGAAGATAATAAACAAGACCACAAGAACCTCATCTTTCCTGTTGTCCCTATGGTCATAGGCACACTAGATGTTATTTAGGTTCAGTAAAGTTTTGGTGAACTGAGAACTCCTTTTTATTTTAAGGCTTGTAGAAAGCTTAGTTGAATTTGACAGTGTTAAGTGCAGCCAAACATCTATAAGGTTGGGATTCAATTTCAGACTGGAGAAAGATTATAAGGTTGAAGAGAGACCTGAGAGTCAACTTAAAAAAAAAAAAAAGGAATTTAGAAGCATGGAGTAGACTACTAAGAGGCCCAAAGGCGCAGAGGTTATTTGAGATGCTCACAACTAAATCACAGATGGTTATATTTCAAAAAAGCAAGTGAAATGGCCAAGATATTGGATAATATACATGATTCTCTCAAACCTACTAAAGACTAGTGAATTAAGAATTAGATTGACTAAGTATTAAAATTCCAACATTAAGGAACTGAATTGAGGGTTGGAGGAGAGTTAAGAGCTAACATTTATTGAGCAATGACTATATATCAGGCACTGTGTTGTGTCCTATTTAAACCTCCCCACAGTCCTATAAAGTAGGTGTTCTTATCCTTTGCAGACATGGAAACTGAGGCTCAGAGAGGTTGTAACTTGTTTGAGGTCATAACTAACAAGAGTCTGAGCAGTGGCTCAAGCCCACGTTTGTTAATATTAAGGCCTTTGCCCCTTCCACTACTCCATGCTTCTTCAGGATCCTGGATTTTCTATTTCTGGAGAAACTCTGCTAGGGTACAAGGCCTCACTCCCATCCCTGGAGCCCAGGAAGTAGTGCTATCCAGGAGAGGCCAGCTCTTCAAGTTTTCCAACACACAGATGGACAGCTTTCCTATTTCCCATATCTTCCTTCTGAGGTGGTAAAGCTTCCAGGGATGAATGGCTCTTACTAAAATCATAATCCCCCCCCAACCTTTTTTTCCTAGAAGTGAAATTTATTGGGTTCAATGGTGCACATTTTAAAACACAATTAGGATAACCATATAATTCATCATCAAGCCAGATCACTTCTGAGAGGAAAAGATCCCCCCTAACCTTTTTTGCCTTTCTCAGGTTGTGTATGAGTGTCTGATCTTGACAATTTGTCCTTTAGAAGTGGCTTATATAAATCATCAGAGAGAATGCTGCTTGAGGCCAGCCAAGTTTTGGATACAATCCCGTCTCCCTCCCCAACAAAGGGTAACTTAACCTTCTTTGCCTCATATTCTAACTTCGAGGTCCTGAGAGAGCTCATTTCCTGGTTCTCAGAAGCCTCCGATAACTGGGTTCTGACAAGGATCACATAGAGGTCTCAGTACTTCTAACCCCCTGCCTCAGGCTCCTTCCTTCTCTCTCAAGGCCTCCTTCTGGGCATAAGCTGAGGTGTCTTGTTAGGGAGTGTTTTCCCAGCTGGTTTTGGAGGCAGGCCAGACAGTTATTCCAGGTCCTTTAACCCCCCGGGAAAGTTCCCACATATGGCTGCAGGAAACAGAAAATTAACCTCCAAATGGGTTGACGAATTATGGCAGTGGGGAAAATCCCCTTCAGTCAGGTCATTTCTCTGCTCTGGTTTTCCAGTTGGGGCTATGGCGACACGCACTCTGGCTGTGGCCCTGGAGCTCAAGTCTTGGGTCAAGTCACAAATTCTTGGAGCTGTGAGCACTTGACCTGTCTGAGCCTGTGTTCTTAGCTTTAAGAAGAACTGATGAAAATCCCAGCTCCCTAATATTGTTGTGAGAGTCAAGTAACTCAATGTATAGTATAAAAGTGCTTTGTACCAAGCACTTTTTGCAGATGTCACTGTTTCTTGTTATGAAATGAATTTGGCTGAATAAGAGACATTCCTGGAAACAGAGCAGATGCATGCTCTGTCATCGTTGACCCCCAGTTCCTGGAAAACCTACTCATTGCTCAAGTAGGCATTCATGGCATCATTCTCCTGTTTATTTTGGTAATCTTTTCATTTATACTCTTATAAATGTTCTCAGAAGCTTTGGTGATTATTGAATATTTATCTTGGAAAACTCTGGTCGGGGTTGTACACTCATACCCAGAGCTATTTACCCCAGAGTAATTATTTGAATTTTTAGAGCTATATGTGGGTCTATTTCCCAGTAGATCTTGGGACAGCATAGCTGGCTAGGTATAATAAATGTGGTTTATCTTGCTTGCTAGGACTCTAGATGGTTGAGAATTCCTGAGGGTATCTGATAGGAGGTAAACCCTAAGGTCGGGCTATTGCAACTTCATATTTGCTTCTGATAATAGGATGAGAATGGGGAGAGAGTATCTTAATGTAAGTGGTTTATGAGTGTCGAGCTAGAAGCCCTTGGAAACTGAAGAGTCTCTTGTATTGTCATCAGTATGTTGGAAGTATTACTCTGTTCTGAGAAATTTTCTAGGTGCTCCCTTGACACTTAAGGATTGTTGGTTACTACTATCTTCTTGCTATTTTAAATGATTGCTGTTTATTCTTCTAGGCTGTGTTCCTCAGAACCCTTTGAATTTTAAACGGGAGAAACCCAGCTCTAACTAGCTTGGTCAAAGAGGGAATTTATGGAGAGGATACCGGGAATTTATGGAGAGGATTCCTATTTCATGTCACCATAGGAAAGATGGGTACAGCTGGAGCCAGGAGATATTAGAGCAGATAACTGCCCTAACAACCCCCAAATTTCAATGTTTAACACAAAGTTTATTTCTTGTTCATACAGTGTTTCAACATGGCTTTTCCTGGCTAGGCCACATTCTATGTTTCAAGGACTCAAGTTCCCTCCATCTGGTGCCTCTATTCTCATCTAGGTAGCTCAGAATTGTCTCCCCTTTTGTTTTTTCTAGATTAATGCTTTTTATTTTATTTTTCTAATTGAAGTATCATTGATATATTGGTTTCAAGCATACAACATAGTGGTTGACCGTCATTTATATTTATCAAGCAGAGTTCTTCCACTTAAGCTGCCGATGGAGAGGGAGATTGAAAGATCTCATGTGGGAGGTTTTTATGGGCCAAGTCTGGAAGTGGCTTCTGTCCTCATTTTCATCAATTTCTCAGTACATGACTCCACCTAATGGTAAAGGAGGCTACGACATATGGAAGAAAAAGAAATGGGTTCAGTGAACATGTCTGGTTTGAGCCACACAGGGACTCAAATGATGTTTTGCTTGCCTTTGCTTCTTTCCAGCATGGCAGGGAGCATGGCCACAGATTGCTCCTGAACTCTAAATCTCACTGCTGTTAACAGCAGAGAAGAACTGACCTGCATTTTCACTGACTCCAACTAAAAAATCACGGAGTAATGATTGGCTCAGTTTGGATCATGTGATTGGTCACTCCTGACCCAATCATTGGTGGGCAGAAAGGCAGGGTCATTTACTGTAGATGTGGCAGCTGGGAGCCCAAGTTGGGCTGCTATTAGAGAGGAGAAATCATTGTGAGACAAATGGCCACTATATAGCCTTGTGTTATTAACATACTGTATATTTTAATATACTGTATATATAATATACATAAATTAATAATTCCTTGACACTAAAAGCCATTTGCAGCTACTGAAAAGGCCCAACCTCTCTTTTTGTTTCTACTCATATGGAAAATTCAGTGCAATTTTTACAGTTATCTTTCCAACCTTTCTTAACACAGCTACATCAAACGCTTGTATTCCACTGAATCTGTGACACCACCACTTCTAACATAGTACCACTATTCTATATACCACTGAGAAAAAAAGAGAAAATAAATTCCAAATAAGCTATCCCACAATGCCAAGATACTGTCCACTTGGCACAATAAAATGCACCCTAACTTCCTGTCAAAATATAAGAACAAAATGTTTTTTAGAATTGATGAAAGATATTACAACCAAGCTCTATACTTTCATGCCTTAGTACCACTGTTCTTTTGTTTCTTTAGTACATCCATGAATTCAAAAAATAAGTACAGGCCAGGTAACAAGAAATAAGCCAGATTCAGTTTCTGCCCTCCTAATGCTTACTGCCTCACCCCCTTTACCATTGCAGGGTCATGAAGTATCTGTGGTGTGTGAGGCAGTCTCCTGAATGCTGATGGTTCAAGAAGGAAGATGATGGGGTCCTTGTCCTCAAGGGGCTTACAGTCTGGGCTTATAGAAGCTGTGGGGTGTGGGGAGACAATTATACAAATAAGTGAGTAAATAAAGGGTCACCGGTACTGTTATTATTAAATCCTTATTGGTAACAGTAGGCCTCCCAAGTAGAGGGAATGGTCAGCTCTGCTTTGAGGAGTGGAAGGGTTGTACCACGTTTACTGAGAGAATTGTGCACTGTTAACAGAATAAGCAACAGTCCATTTTGAATATTAATATGCAGAATTTCCATATATACCTGGTAATACTAAGTAGGCCAGTGTGTTTTCTAATGCCTATCTGAATCACTTGAAACTTCCTATTAAATTTCACATTCAGAAGGCACATGTGGGTCTCTTTTCTTTCTGCAAATATTAATGAGTAGTCTGTAAAGTCTTTTTTAGAGACAAAGTGAGTAGGTATCACATTTATCTTGGGCGTGGAGGCAGTCTGTATTTTTGTGCATTAATTACCTAGACCTTTTCTAGGTATTCTTTTGAACCATGTGATGATTTTTTGGTCCCTGGTGGATGTTCTGCATCCCATGGTCCAGCAGGGTGAAGAGCAGGAGTAGCCAAGAAGGGCTGATGCAGGCAGTCAGGGCCGTGCTGGGGTCCCGTAGCAGGGCCTGCAGTGGTGGGATCTGGAGAAAATGTGGGTGAGGCTGTTTGGGCTTGGAATCAGAGAACAGTCATAGCAGGACTTTTCCTTAGAGAGTTCCAAAACTTGGATCCTTATCTCTGAAACAAGAATGCCAGCTGAGATTAAACCCATTTTTATTGGTTGAAAAACACGTGAAAATAACAATGAGACTCTGGGAAGTAAAGAGACTTTTTTTTTTTGAGGTTCATACAGAGACCAGGAGAGGGGCAGTGTCTGACTGTCTGGCTGTTAGAAAAACTTACCTAATGAGCCAGAAAAACAATCCAAGTTTATACTGTTTTTCTCTTCTCTGGTTTATGAAGAGTCTGGAAGTGAGCATTCAGATATAAAAATCTTCTTTTTTTTAAATTTTCAGGCCAGCAGTATGTGTGGAGTAGTGCCTGGGAGTGGGGGTGGGAGTGAGATGTGTAAAGCCATCTCATCTCTGGGCCTGGGGGACCTTCTGATTTCTCTGGCCAGCTGAGAGGAGAGAGAGTCCCAAGTAGTTTGTTTACAGGAAAGTAGAGAGGATGGAATCTCTAGGTGAATTTGGCAATTTCTAAGCAACAGATCGGCAACAGAGTGCATGACTCGAGTGTGCTATACTTACACTGAAGATGCTTGATTGCAGGACAGCAGAAAAGCACCCCCAGCGTCCTTCAGGAGAACTCCCTGTAGGGCATATGGGAAGAGGTAGAGTAAAGGGAAGGTCAACAAAACCAAACCAAACCCAGAAACCATCTTTTGATATAAGCAAAAGGAATGTGCCCAAGCAATGATTTATGGGTGTTCAGAGGAGGAACATTTAAAGAGTAATTGCCAGCTATTTATTCTGGAAAAGCATGGGCTGTGAGAGAGTGGAGGCAGGGAGCTTTATTTTCTCTTTTACATTGCTCCAACTTCCATTAATGTGAATAGGACCATATATTCTAGGCCTTCCTTGGCTTGCTGCCTTGACATAAATGTTTGAATTCCTTGTTTTGGCATTATATCTTAACAGCAGAGGTAAAGAGAATCAGAGTGTTGCAGACTAAATTGTTCTATATGCCTCATTGTGGCTGGGATTTATTCTCTTAGGTTCATAGCTATTAAGATGATCTGATCAGCTGATCTGTGTTTCTGATAGCTACTTATAGATAGCTTTATAATTTGCACAAGGGGTTTGTTTGGGGGATGGCTAAATGTGTTTTTTTATTCGGTGGAACAAGGTGAGTCTTAATCCTGGTTATCTGATCTCCAGGCTGTTACAAGAGTTGCTGTCATCCAATGGGCCAATAGAGGGGCGTGTTCCCCTTGTCGTGGTGAGTTGATCCTGGAGGCGTTTATTAGGTGGCTATTTGATTCACATTGACCCAACTTACCCTCTTGGTAGGGGATTTAGTTCTTAGAGTACTGCTTGCAGAATCTATTTATTCAATTATACAAATAACAGTTGAGCTCCTACTGAGCCTCGATTATTGTTTCAGACTTGGGAATACTCTGTTTCAAGAGCCAAGGATCAGCCTGTTCAAGAAAACCCAATAGATTTAGAATGCTAAAATTTCTGGATTTGAAGGGACTTTAAGAGATAATCTAATCCAGAATTAGCAAACTTTTTCTGTAAAGGGCCAGAAAGTAAATATATATTTGATTTGGAGGGCCACATATGGTTCCCAAGGCATATTATCCTTTGCTGTTACAAACATTTAAAAATATAAAAACCATTCTAAACTGGAGAGTGGGAAACATAGGCTATTTGGTCCATGAGCCATAGTTTGCCAACTCCTAGTCTAAACTATTCCCCTCATTTTTTTATCAAAGAGGTAACTGTGAGCCAGAGGGTAAAATGACCCCCCTCTCCGCCCCCAAGGTCACATAGCTAGTTCTTGACACTGCTGGATTGGTGACCCTTAATAAGGATCGCCAGAGGTTCAGGCCCTCTCTTCAAACTGCCTAGTCACTTGCAAATGTATAGTGTTAGTCCTGAAGGAAGTATCAGTTTAATTATTAAGCTCTTAGGTGCCTACAACATTCCAGGCACTGTGCTTGGGACTAAGGACACAGAGTTGGTAGGACAGAATCCCAGGCCTCCATCAGTTCAGCTGTTGGTGCAGGCAGGTGAGATGGTAGTAGGAAAGTGGCATATGGAGAAAAGTAATGGTGCCTCTGGAGCACAGGAAGGCACTCCTCTTTCAGTGTGTGACATGCTTCATTGAGTGAATGAATGAATCCATTCATTGTATTTTGGAAGCCACTACCCAGCCTAAAGAAGGAGGACAGGGGCCTGGCTTCTTCTGCACTTGCTTGTTGTCCTCTGTGGGGACTGATATCTTGTGCACATGTCATGTATGCATGGGTGGGTTATAAAACTAAAGGAACTGAAGTGAAAATTCAGATGGCTACCAGGGAAAGATGGTTTATTTGACAGTTGCTTTGTTATGCCCGTTAAGCTAAGCAGAGGCACTAAGACACATATGAATCACAGAAGATCAATTAAAGAGCCTTTTAATATTCTAGAGGTGGAAGGGATTTTTAGAGACCACTTAGCTATACCCTTCGATTTAACAGTTAAAAGAGCATGTGGCCCAGAGATTTTAAATTTCTTACTCTGGGTCACACAGCTTAGTCATAGACTCTCAGGGTCATAAAGGACCTTAAAAATATATTTAGTATAACCACCCAGATAATAATAAAGAATAGTAATCATAGGTGACATTTATTGAAATTTTATTGACATGTATAGTAATACATATTATCTCATTTAATTCTGACAATAACTCAATGTAATAGGTATGATTACCATCCCCATTTTACAGCCGAGGAAACTAGGCTTGAAGAGATTAAGTAAAATTTGCCCAAAGTCACCCAAGTAAATGTTAGAGCCAGGATCCAAGTCCAGGTTCAAGTGCTGAATATGCTCAGAGCCTTTTAGTCCAACCTGAGTAAGTGTTTTGACTGTGCTCCATTAGCTTATCAGTTCTCTGTGGGAAGGGGCTGTGTCTTCCATCTGCATTTCCCCATTCTGGAGTTGGCTTGTAAATCTTACTCAACAGATGTTTGTACAATGAGTGATTCAGTGAGTCAATCAATCAATCCATACTTTAAGCAGCTGACACTTAGTGACAAGTGAATGGAACTCAGTGACTGAGTAAGCCCAGGCCCAGGTCTGCTGATGTCTAGTTCTTTCACCAGATACATATGTTAATATGCAGATGTGGGCCAGGAAAGACTATTGCTCTGCAGCTGTCTTTACAGTGCCACAGAACAGTTTTGAGAATTAATGTGCACAGTGGAATTCTCTTTGAACATCAAAATTCCCTTGAAGATGTGACAGCCTGGTTGGTTTCTCTGAATCCGCGAGGTTTGTGGAGGCAACTGGAAGATTTCTCTGCATGTGGTACCTTCCTCCTTTTGCTTAACCATTTTAATTTAAAGTTGCAGTTTACAACTGTAGTCTGAGGCATCCCAGGGTTTGTGGGCCGAGAATTAAGGGATTCTGTAAGAAAAATTGGGCATGAATTTGACTTTGAGTCAAATAATGCCTAAAATAAATATCTTCGCTGCATTAAAATTTTGGTTCTGACAGATGAGAACAACTGACTCATTACGTACTGTACCTTGTGATGTTTTCTTTCCTTATAGGAGTTGAATGTTTTTCTACGATAATGGCAATACATGGGCTTGCTTGACTGGAGTTTTTTGAAGTGGAAGACATTTTAACAGATTTGTAGAGCGTTTTCTAAAACAAAACAGAGCACCCTTCTTTACCTAGATTGCTGTTTTCTGTATAAGGAATACCTTGGGCTTTGTTTGCCATTCATTTTTCTATGCAGTGTTTCTCTCTATGGCATAGTAAGGCTGAGGTTTTTGGGTTTCAGCTCAGAAAGCTATATGCATTGAATCCAGGCCTCTGGGTTGGTTCATATAAGTCAATACACAGCATTAATAATTGCTGCATATCACTTGTAGGAAAATCCAAATTAATAAAGGAGGCTTTCATTAAACAGATTTAACTCTATTGGTAAGAATCTTGAGGGAATTGCAGGGGGAAGAGTTGTAATACCAGATACTCTTCTCATTTGTAGGTGTTTGGAAATCCCTTAAAGTAGAGAAACACATGAATATTTGTTTTCCAACACAAAATAATTCAAAGACCTGCCCCTGTTTCTTGCCAAATCTTTTTTCTTTTCAGGTTTCAGGCAACCTGCCATTTCTTTTTGATTAAATCAGGGAGAGGGAAAAAAATCTCACTTCGTGATTGCTTGCTGTTAATACCTACTTTTAAGCATTTCTGGTCTATTAATGAACCTTCTTATAATTGTAAATGTTCTTTTAACCAGGCGCACCCCTGGTTTACTGTAGCTTATATCTGTTCTACTTTTCCCTTGAGCAGCAGTGGTTGTGTTCAGTGTAGAGGGGTAGAAGAGTGGAGGATGGTGAGAAGGACAAGAAAGATCTGTTCACTACGTGGTAGCGTGCTGTCTAACCAGACAGTATATTCAGTGTCACCACGTTCTGGATAGGAATGCATTTTTTTTCTTTTTAATTTTTAATTTTGAAAAATACCAAACAGATTAGTACAAAGAGCACTCTAAAACTCTTAGATTTTTCTAATTGCTAACATTTTGTCACATTTGCTTTATCTTTATATATGCAGATTTGTTTTAAGGGAGTACACATCATGATACTTTAAATATGTTAGTGTTTATCTCCTAAGTATAAGGAAGTTCTTCTCCATAACCACAATAGCACTATCATGCCCTAAACTTAACATTGATTCTATAATACTGTCTTTCTCATTTTTATTTTTTTAATTTTGGTATCATTAATCTACAATTACAGAAAGAACATTATGTTTACTAGGCTCCCCCCTTCACCAAGTCCCCCCCACATACCCCTTCACAGTCACTGTCCATCAGCATAGTAAGATGCTGCAGAATCCCTACTTGTCTTCCTGTGTTGCACAGCCCTCTCCGTGCCCCACCCCTCCCATGCTAATCGTAATGCCCCCTTTCTTTTTCCCCGCCCTTATCCCTCCCTTCCCACCCATCCTCCCCAGTCCCTTTCCCTTTGGTAACTATTAGTCCATTCTTGGGTTCTGTGATTCTGCTACTGTTTTGTTCCTTCAGTTTTCCTTTGTTCTTATACTCCACATATGAGTGAAATCATTTGGTACTTGTCCTTCTCTGCTTGGCTTATTTCACTGAGCATAATACCCTCTAGCTCCATCCATGTTGTTGCGAATGGTAGGATCTGTTTTTTTCTTATGGCTGAGTAATATTCCATTGTGTATATGTACCACATCTTCTTTATCCATTCATCTACTGATGGACATTTAGGTTGCTTCCACATCTTGGTTATTGTAAACAGTGCAGCGATAAACATAGGGGTGCATCTGTCTTTTTCAAACTGGAGTGCTGCATTCTTAGGGTAAATTCCTAGAAGTGGAATTCCTGGGTCAAATGGTATTTCTATTTTGAGCATTCTGAGGAACCTCCATGCTTTCCACAATGGTTGAACTAGTTTACATTCCCACCAGCAGTGTAGGAGGGTTCCCTTTTCTCCACAACCTTGCCAATATTTGTTGTTGTTTGTCTTTTCGATGATGGCGATCCTTACTGGTGTGAGGTGATATCTCATTGTGGTTTTAATTTGCATTTCTCTGATGATTAGCGATGTGGAGCATCTTTTCATGTGCCTGTTGGCCATCTGGCTTTCTTTACAGAACTGTCTATTCAGCTCTTCAGCCCATTTTTTAATTGGATTATTTGCTTTTTGTTTGTTGATGCATGTGAGCTCTTTATATATTTTGGATGTCAATTCTTTATCGGATCTGTCATTTATGAATATGTTCTCCCATACTGTAGGATACCTTTTTATTCTATTGATGGTGTCCTTTGCTGTACAGAAGCTTTTTAGCTTGATATAGTCTCACTTGTTCATTTTTGCCTTTGTTTCCCTTGCCCGGGGAGATATGTTCATGAAGAAGTCACTCATGTTTATGTCCATGAGATTTTTGCCTATGTTTTTTTCTAAGAGTTTGATGGTTTCATGACTTATATTCAGGTCTCTGATCCATTTGGAGTTTACTTTTGTGTATGGGGTTAGACAGTAATCCAGTTTCATTCTCTTACATGTAGCTGTCCAGTTTTGCCAGCACCATCTGTTGAAGAGACTGTCATTTCCCCATTGTATGTCCATGACTCCTTTATCATATATTAATTGGCCATATATGTTTGGGTTAATGTCTGGAGTCTCTATTCTGTTCCACTGGTCTGTGGCTCTGTTCTTGTGCCAGTACCAAATTGTCTTGATTACTGTGGCTTTGTAGTAGAGCTTGAAGTTGGGGAGTGAGATCCCTCCCACTTTATTCTTCCTTCTCAGGATTGCGTTGGCTATTCGGGGTCTTTGACGGTTCCATATGAATTTTTGAACTATTTGTTCCAGTTCATTGAAGAATGCTGTCGGTAATTTGATAGGGATTGCATCAAATCTGTATATTGCTTTGGGCAGAATGGCCATTTTGACGATATTAATTCTTCCTAGCCAGGAGCATGGGATGAGTTTCCATTTGTTAGTGTCCCCTTTAATTTCTCTTAAGAGTGTCTTGTAGTTTTCAGGGTATAGGTCTTTCACTTCCTTGGTTAGGTTTATTCCTAGGTATTTTATTCTTTTTGATGCGATTGTGAATGGAATTGTTTTCCTGATTTCTCTTTCTATTAGTTCATTGTTAGTGTATAGGAAAGCTACAGATTTCTGTGTGTTAATTTTGTATCCTGCAACTTTGCTGAATTCCGATATTAGTTCTAGTAGTTTTGCAGTGGAGTCTTTAGGGTTTTTTATGTACAATATCATGTCTTCTGCAAATATGACAGTTTGACTTCTTCTTTACCAATCTGGATTCCTTGTATTTCTTTGTTTTGTGTGATTGCCATGGCTAGGACCTCCAGTACCACGTTGAATAACAGTGGGGAGAGTGGGCATCCCTGTCTTGTTCCCGATCTCAGAGGAAAAGCTTTCAGCCTCTTGCTGTTCAGTATGTTAGCTGTGGGTTTATCATATATGGCCTTTATTATGTTGAGGTACTTGCCCTTTATGCCCATTTTGTTGAGAGTTTTTATCCTGAATGGATGTTGAATTTTGTAGAATGCTTTTCCAGCATCTATGGAGATGATCATGTGCTTTTTGTCCTTCTTTTTGTTAATGTGGTGGATCATGTTGATGGATTTTCGAATGTTGTACCATCCTTGCATCCCTGGGATGAATCCCACTTGGTCATGGTGTATGATCCTCTTGATGTATTTTTGAATTCGGTTTGCTAATATTTTGTTGAGTATTTTTGCATCTATGTTCGTCAGGGATATTGGTCTGAAGTTTTCTTTTTTGGTGGTGTCTTTGCCTGGTTTTGGTATTAGGGTGATGTTGGCTTCATAGAATGAGTTTGGGAGTATTCCCTCCTCTTCTATTTTTTGGAAAACTTTAAGGAGAACGGGTGTTATGTCTTCTCTGTATGTCTGATTAAATTCCGAGGTAAATCCATCTGGCCCGGGGGTTTTGTTCTTGGGTAGTTTTTTTGATTACCGCTTCAATTTCGTTGCTGGTAATTGGTCTGTTTAGATTTTCTGTTTCTTTCTGGGTCAATCTTGGAAGGTTGTATTTTTCTAGGAAGTTGTCCATTTCTCCTAGGTTTTCCAGCTTGTTAGCATATAGGTTTTCATAGTATTCTCTAATAATTCTTTGTATTTCTGTGGGGTCCGTCATGATTTTTCCTTTCTCGTTTCTAATTCTGTTGATGTGTGCTGACTCTCTTTTTCTCTTAATAAGTCTGGCTGGAGGCTTATCTATTTTGTTTATTTTCTCGAAGAACCAGCTCTTGGTTTCATTGATTTTTGCTATTGTTTTATTCTTCTCAATTTTATTTATTTCTTCTCTGATCTTTATTATGTCCCTCCATCTACTGACCTTAGGCCTCATTTGTTCTTCTTTTTCCAATTTCAATAATTGTGACATTAGACTATTCATTTGAGATTGTTCTTCCTTCTTTAAATATGCCTGAATTGCTATATACTTTCCTCTTAAGACTGCTTTTGCTGCATCCCACAGAAGTTGGGGCTTTGTGTTATTGTTGTCATTTGTTTCCATATATTGCTGGATCTCCATTTTAATTTGGTTATTGATCCATTGATTATTTAGGAGCATGTTGTTAAGCCTCCATGTGTTTGTGAGCCTTTTTGCTCTCTTTGTACAATTTATTTCTAGTTTTATGCCTTTGTGGTCTGAAAAGTTGGTTGGTAGGATTTCAGTCTTTTGGAATTTACTGAGGCTCTTTTTGTGGCCTAGTATGTGGTCTATTCTGGAGAATGTTCCATGTGCACTTGAGAAGAATGTGCATCCTATTGCTTTTGGATGTAGAGTTCTATAGATGTCTATTAGGTCCATGTGTTCTAGTGTGTTGTTCAGTGCCTCTGTGTCTTTACTTATTTTCTGTCTGGTGGATCTGTCCTTTGGAGTGAGTGGTGTGTTAAAGTCTCCCAAAATGAATGCATTGCATTCTATTTCCTCCTTTAATTCTGTTAGTATTTGTTTCGCATATATTGGTGCTCCTGTATTGGGTGCATATATGTTTATAATGGTTATATCCTCTTGTTGGACTGAGCCCTTTATCATTATGTAATGTCCTTCTTTATCTCTTGTTACTTTCTTTATTTTGAAGTCTATTTTGTCTGATACTAGTATTGCAACACCTGCTTTTTTCTCTCTGTTGTTTGCATGAAATATCTTTCTCCAACCCTTGACTTTTAATCTGTGCGTGTCTTTGGGTTTGAGGTGAGTCTCTTGTAAGCAGCATATAGGTGGGTCTTGCTTTTTTTTCCATTCTATTACTCTGTGTCTTTTGATTGGTGCATTCAGTCCATTTACATTTAGGGTGATTATTGAAAGATATGTACTTATTGCCATTGCAGGCTTTAGATTTGTGGTTACCAAAGTTTCAAGGGTAGCTTGTTTACTACCTTACTGTCTGACCTCACTCGCTTATTGAGCTGTTATAAACACAGTCTGATGATTATTTATTTCCCTTCTTTTTCTTCCTCCTCCATTCTTCATATGTTGGGTGTTTTGTTCTGTGCTCTTTTTAGGAGTGATCCCATCTAGAGCAGTCCCTCTAAGAAACCCTGTAGGGGTGGTTTGTGGGAGGCAAATTCCCTCATCTTTTGCTTGTCTGGGAATTGTTTAATCCCTCCTTCATATTTAAATGATAATCGTGCTGGATGCAGTATCTTTGGTTCAAGGCCCTTCTGTTTCATTGCATGCCATTCTCTTCTGGCCTGTAAGGTTTCTGTTGAGAAGTCTGATGATAGCCTGATGGGTTTTCCTTTGTAGGTGACCTTTTTACTCTCTCTGGCTGCCTTTAATACTCTGTCCCTGTCCTTGATCTTTGCCATTTTAATTATTATGTGCCTTGGTGTTGAACTCTTTGGATCCCATCTCTCGGGAGTTCTGTGTGCCTCCGTAGTATGAGCAACTGTTTCCTCCCCCAGTTTGAGGAAGTTCTCAGCAATTCAAAGACACTTTCTATCCCTTTTTCTCTCTCTTCTTCCTCTGGTACCCCTATAATGCGGATATTGTTTCTTTTAGATTGGTCACACAGTTCTCTTAATATTGTTTCATTCCTGGAGATCCTTTTATCTCTCTCTGCATCTGCTTCTATGCATCCTGTTCTCTGGTTTCTGTTCCATCAATGGCCTCTTGCATCTTATCCATTCTGCTTATAAATCCTTCCAGAGTTTGTTTCACTTCTGTAATCTCCCTCCGGATGTCTGTAATCTCCCTCCGGACTTCATCCCTTAGCTCTTGCATATTTCTCTGCAGTTCTGTCAGCATGTTTATGATTTTTATTTTGAATTCTTTTTCAGGGAGACTGGTTAGGTCTGTCTCCTTCTCTGGTGTTGTCTCTGTGATCCTTTCTCAGGTGTAACTATCTTGGACTGGAGCAGATTTTTTTGCCTTTTCATGATGATAGCAGTGGCTGTAGCCAGGTTGCGGGTGTGTCAGCTGGGAGAAGAAAGTTCTTTCCTGATTTCTGGATGCCTTGCCCTTCTCCACTGCCTGTTGACAGCTACCTACACTCCTGGAGCAGCCACCAGGTTAATCTCCTAAGCTGCTGTAGGCGGGGTGTCCGTCACAGCAGCGTGGAGCCCTACGGGGAGTGGCAGGCATGCCAGGTGCGTTCCTCTGTGCTAGTGGCGACCCTGCCGGGCAGCTATGTAGCACCAGCAGCCTTTGGGTCTGGCCCGGGCGGCTGTGTGTTGGGCTGGGATTCCGGTCGGCTCCTGGGAGCACGCCTGCTCCCTCTGGCTCCGCTGCAGTTGTGCATGTGGCTCTTCCATGCAGGCTTCTACTGGGCTCTGGCTTCACTGCCACCAGTGCACGCGAGCCATGCCCGGGCTGTTCGGTCACGCCACTGCGGGCTAGCACAAGCTTCTCCTGTGGCCCACCGATCTGCTCTCGGTTCCTTCCAGCGCTTCCGCCCCCGGCACGTGCTCCCTCTCTCCTGCTACTGGGCCCGTGTGTTGGGGTCCGCGCCAGTTGGAGGAACGACTGGCAGGCTGCCTAGTGGTGTGAGGGGCTTCAGAGCTGCACTGCCTCCGTTTGGGTCGCCTAAGTTTCCCCGGTATTTCCAGCTGCCAGTACAACTTCGTCCATCTATGGGGTCCCTGTCTCTTTAAGACTCGCAGAAAGCACTCGCTTTTCTTTTGTCTCAAGGGTGCCGGTTGCGGGGACCTGCCCACAGGTTTTGCTTTTCCATTTCTCTAATATCCAGCACCCCATGCACCTTGTGTCTGCGTTCCGGGTGCGGATTTCTAGAGCTGGTTGTTTAGCAATCCTGGGCTTTCATCCCCTCCCCGTTCTGACTCCTTTCTTCCCGCCGGGTTTTGGGGTGGGGGAGCATTCAGGTCCCCCCTGGCCGCGGTTTGTATCTTACCCCCTTCTTGCAATGTTGAGTTCTCGCAGATGTAGATGTATCCTGGCTGTTGTACTGCATCCACTGGTGTCTCTTTTAGGAATAGTTGTATTTATTGTATTTTCATAAATATATATGCTTTGGGGAGGAGATTTCCTCTGAATTACTCACGCCACCATCTTCCCATGATCCTATAATATGGTCTTATATACAGTCTATATTTAAATCTCACCTTCAGTGAGTTACCTTTTTGCTATGTAAGAAACCATGCTGAAGCTTTGTGGTTTAAAATCACCACTGTTTATTAATGGTTATAATTCCCTGGGGTCAACTGGGTGGTTCTTCTAATGCAGGTCAGGCTCAGCTCATCTTGGCTGGGCTTCCCAACATCTGCAGTCAGTAGCTGGATCCACTAGGGGCTGGCTCGTCTAAGGTGGCCTCAGGTTGACAGCTTGTGTGTGCTGTGGAAGGTCACTGATCTCCAGCAGGATAGCTTAGGCTTATTCCCATGGCCTACAGGCAGATTCCAATAGAGAATGGAAGTGTGCAAAGCCTTTTGAGGCCTTGGCTTGGAGTTAGCACAGCATAAATTCTGTTGTAGTCTTTTGGCCAAAGTAAGTCCTCCCTCTTGATGGGAGGAGCTGCAAAATCCTATTTCTCAGGGTCGTGGATACACAGGAGTGAAGAGTTGCAGCCGTTTTATCAAACAATCTATCATACCCCTATTGTCCAAATAATATTACTAAAAATTTAAATTTTATAATGTTAACAATATAATCATTGGTTTGTTTTTAATCCAAGATCTAATTTTAATTACACATTAAATATACTTGCTATGTACCTCAGTTTCTCTCTAAGTCTCTTAATTTACCAGTTTCCCTCTTTTTTGTATTTTATGGCATTGATACTTTTAAGATTTCAGGCCTGTTTTCTTGAGTGTATCTCACAATCTGAGTTTCTACAGTTATTTCTCCATGATTATATGCAGGTTCAACATTTTTGGCAAGAATTCTAAATAGCAATGTTGCATACTTCCCATTGCTTTACAAGGCAGGAGGTGGGGGTATGTAATATTAGGTTATCCCATTATTGGTGATGCTCAGGGCAGTCAGTTGGTAAGTGGCGTCTGCCGGATTTCTCAGTCATAAATGTACCATTTCCTAGAGATAGATTTGTATTAAGTCTGGACATTTAGAGTCAAGGTTCTTCCAATCACATGAACATATAATTTTTAGATAACTACTGTGTATCTTGTCTTAAATTCAGTACTAGGTAAATCTGAAAGAATGGTAAAGAATGTTGCTTGTCTGAAGAAATATATAGTTTTCTTGAGGTTGAATTACTCTTTTAAAAGCTGAAAAGAAGTGTGGGAGTGGTGATTCTAAGTTAATAATTAGTTTATAAAAAGTTTTTATTAAAGTATAAGGTACATACAAAGAAGCACACATATAAGTGCATAGCTTGGTAAAGTTTTCCAACTGAACGCACCAGCACACAGATTAAGAAACAGAAGATAAGCACATCTTAATAAGACTGATTTCTTTAAATTTATTTATTTTATTTTATTTTATTTTTTATTTTGGCATCATTAATCTACAATTACATGAGCAACATTATGGTTACTTGACTCCGCCCATCATCAAGTCCCCACCACATGCCACATTACAGTCACTGTCCATCAGCGTAGTAAGATGCTATGGAATCACTACTTGTCTTCTCTGTGTTGTACAGCCCTCCCTGGCCCCCCCCCCCCCCACATTACGTCTGCTAATCGTAATGCCCCTTTTCCCCCCTTGTCCCTCCCTTCCCACCCATCCTCCCCAGTCCCTTTCCCTTTGGTAACTGTTAGTCCATTCTTGGGTTCTGTGAGTCTGCTGCTGTTTGTTCCTTCAGTTTCTTTCTTTGTTCTTATACTCCACATATGAGTGAAATCATTTGATCCTTGTCTTTTTCCACCTGGCTTATTTCACTGAGCATAATACCTCTAGCTCCATCCATGTTGTAATAAGTCTGATTTTTAACTGTAGAGAACTTGTATCCAAATGACCGGTGTCCTTGTCATGCTAATTTATGAGTGGCTCAAGAAAATCAAGGTCATCTTAAGCTCAAAATGGTATTATCTGACTTGATTGCTTTCTGTATTCATCCAGCTTGATTCAGAGTAACTTTCATGATGTCCATACATTACAAACTCTCCTCTTCATTCCTGTCTCAGAGCAGAAGGTGACCTCTCCTTTCCAAGGGCAGCCTCTCCCTAGTGCAGGCTGTCCCACCCCTCTTGACTTCCTTGAGACTGGTCCTCCTCCTATTACTTCCATGCATCTCCTCCATCTGCCTCCTGTCTCCAACTCCTTTTCTTTTGGCTCCTGCTCCTCACCTTTTGTATTTATCAGTAGTCCTTCTGCTTCTCATCACTGGGCTGCTATTCTCTTCCTCTCCCTCTTGTTACTAAACTTCTTAAAAGACTGCCTCTTCTTCCTGTTTAACCCGTTCACCCAAATGCCTTTTGAGATTTGTTTTCTTCCTGGTCAAGTTCAGCAAACTTCTAGTTTTTAAGTCAGCCTTTTAAAAAGTCTTTTTCTCTTAGGTTTCTGCTTCCTGTGGAAGTTTTTCTTGTCTTTTCTTTGAGTCTATCTCCTGCCTTGGCTTCCATTCTGCCAATTCCTCTGAGTGCTGCTGTAACTCTGGGCTTCCCCAAGAAAGAACAACAGTAATTCTGGCTTCTTTTGGTCTCTATGAGAATGACATTTCTTAGGACCACTCTTTATGGACTATGAGTCATTGTGTTGGAATTTTTCTACAGCTTAAAGATTGTGGTTTTAATGGCAAGCTCTCAATTAAATTGATGTGAATTCTCTATAACCCTAGTTTCTTGATTCTGTGCCTGGTAGGAACTCAGTGTATTTTTGTTGGAATCATTCATTCAATTATTAATTTATATCTTCAGTAAACAATTACTGAATGTCTAGTCAGTGAATTGTTCATTAAATTCAATAGGTTACACTTTAAAAATTATCTAAATGTGATTTTCTTTGTTTGATTCTTTCAATCTTTGTTGATGCTTATTTACTTGTTTCTTTTTACTTAATTTGAACAATTACTAGTTATGTGACTCTGGGATACATTATTTAAGCTCTCGAAATCTGTTTCCCAATTTTTAAAACAGGGATAATAATAATTCTAGGTTGTTGTAAAGATTAGATGAGAAAATTACATATAGAGCACATAGGACTTGCTAGCAGATAGTGATAGCTCAATAAATGTCACTTATCATTACTATTCTTATTATAATGTGTCAGACACTGGACTTTGGCCCTCACAGCAAACAGTTTGAATTAGGCATTATTTTCCCATTTTTCAAAAAGGGAAACTAAGACTTAGAGGATTGAAATAACTTACCAGAGGTCACAGAGCTAATAAATTGCAGATTTGGGGTATTCAGTTCCATAGCTTGTGTCTTTTACCAATACCAACAGCCTTTCAGAATCTTGTATGACACTTAGAAGTAAACTTGGAGTCACTTTATAGTGACTGAAATAAGCTAGTATTGTTCTCATTTGCCTCCTAAAAGGTAGGACATACCTGGAAAGTTCACCCTATTGGGGAAACTCCAACTGAAGGTTGGATGAATAAAGATTTTATCTTAAAACCACAGAATTCTAGGGTTTAGAAGGATTGTCCACCCAATTACTGAATTTTCTCCCCACCCATCTAGCAAGGAGCGATTTGGTTTACTCTTTAATACTTCCAATGGCAGGGAGGTCATTCCACTTCCACAGCTCTGACCACGAACAGCCCTTCCTTCCATCAAACCCAGTTCTTCTCTTAGGTCTACCAACCACCCACTCCCCAGTCCTGGCTTGACAGTGATGGAGGGCCACATGAAGTAAGTGGAAACCCGTGTTTCCTAAGACAACCTTTCAAGTTCTTGTTGTTTATTTTAACCCCAAAGCTTCACCAGGTCAGGTAGCTTCAAGTCATTAAGTCACAGTTTCCTGGGAAGAAACAGCTGGGTCTCCTTTTTTTTTTTTTTTTGGTGTGATATAGAATCAAAAGCACGGGCACTGTGCTTTTCTTCCCATCTTTCTCATAATACATGGAACCACCATCCACCCAGTTTTTCAAACCAGGAGCCGAGGAGTTTGTTCCCTTCACCATTCATATACAATCCACCAGCCAGTCTTCTTAGTCCTATCTCCAAATATAAAATCTGTCTCTCCTACCATCATCTCTCCCCTGATTCTTAGCTCTCACCCCCTCCCCCCACTCCCTCCCTCCCACAGCAACCAGAATGATCACTTTAAAGCACAAATCAGATCATGACCATCCCCTAATTAAAAATCTTCTTTGATTTCTCCTTACCCTTATAACAAAATCCAAACTCTTGTCTGTGATCAACAGCCCCTGCCTCTCCTCAAACATTCTTTCCGTTGTTCACTCAGCCGTGGTCCCTGGTGGCCTTTATGTTCTTCAGTCCTGCCAGGCTTTTTCCTGCAGCAAGCCCATATTCTTCTTTATTCTGCCTGTGCTTTTCTTCTCCTAGCTTTGCAAATGGCTGGCTCATTCTCATCTTGCAGGTCTCAGGTGAAATACCACTTCCTCGGAGAGGCCTCTCCTTATTCTTCCAAGGCCCTATTCTCATCATTTTGTCCCTACCTTTCAGATCTGCATTGTCTTCTCTCATGAGAATGTCAGTTCTTTGGGGCCTGGGCCTATCCTGTTAGCAGCCAAATCCTTTGTAGGTGCACAGGGGCTCCCTGTAGAAGGTGCTCAGTAAATATCTGAGGAATAAATGAATGGCTTCATGATTGCCTGGATGTCAGGGTGTTGGAATCATATTAAAAGTGGATTTGATTCTGAGCTTTGCCACTTTCTTTGTGATTTGGGGCAAATTATGTTACCTTTCTGGGCTTCAGTTGCCTCAACTGTATAAAAGCAATCCTATGTACCTCATAGAATGTTGTGAATATTAAGATACTGACTGTGAATGTTCCTGCCACAGACCTGGCACATACTAGGTGTTCAGTCCACTCAAAGCCAGGTGCTTACTTCTGAACATGTGTAGAAGGGTTCTGTCGAGTTCCAGCCTGATTAGTGGAACTGTGGGGTGTGTCTCTGGGTGCACGACCCATCAGTCTGGGTGTGAGAGGCCTGTGACTCCCCTCAGGTAATGCTCACCTGGCTGGGAAGACAGTTCTAGCCCTGGGTATCAGCTGGTGTGTGGAGTGATACTCAGTCTGATAACCCAGAGTAGCCAAGGCCGGAGCCCTCACCGGGGTGCTGAACACAGACCCCAGAAGACTAAGTAATCAAACCTGATGTTGTGTGACCCATCTCTTGTCAGGATGGGCTGGATCTCTGTCTAGACAGTTGTTTCCCTTGGGAAATCACAGTTGCTCTAAGAGATGGCATGTGGCTCCTGTTAGGAATACAAAATAGGCCTGGGAGCTGTTGAGGGGGAGGAGTTGCAGTGAGGTGTGTGGGCCTGTGGGGCAGAGCCTGCAGAAAGGAGCTGTCGGCTTCTGTACTCTCGCAGGCATCTCAGAATCATGGGGGTGGCCTTCCTCACACATGCGGTGTCACTGAGACCACTGCCCACAGGAAGGTAGAGATGTCAGTGTCAGCCTTCCCAGAGCCAGTGAGTTTGGAACTGTGCTTTGAGGAGTGCTTTGAGGAATTGAATGGTGCCCCTGAAACATGGATTACCTGCTGGGAGGGGGGGCAGAAATCTCTGGGCACTTTGCTTGCTTGGTCTGATGGCCTGGTGGTTCTCCTCTGGAGACTGCTAGGGTGAGTGTTTTAACTTGGAAGCTTTACAGTTAGACAGATCAGTCCTGGCAATGTCATGACCTTGGCCAGTTACTTAACATCTAGCCTGTTTCCTCATTGCAAGTGGGGACAGTAATGACCCTGATCTTATCTGGTTGCTGTGAGGATTAGATGATATCATGCACTCAAAAATCTTAGATTAGTTCTAGGCACATAGGGGATGTTCAGTAAATGATCATTCTTTTTATTAGGCAGGACAGGTCAGAATTTTGAGTTTATTTCTGATGAGCCTCACCCATATTGAACTTTGACTTAGTTCCACACTTGCCAGCTGTGTGCTTTGGACCACTTATCTAACCACTCTCTGTCAGTGTTCTTATCTGTGACATGCAGTTTATAATTCCCACCTCATAGTGGAGGTCGAAAGAGATCAGAGCTTCTGACACATAGTAAGTGCTCGAAATACTCATTTCCTCCACCTCCAGGTTCTTTAGTATCTGAAATACGGTCCCTTTAAGCTTGTTAAGATTCCTCACTAGCCTTGTATGCAGCTGTGTTCAGAGAGCTTTGGCAGAAGGAAAGAGGCTTTTTTTTTTTAAATGACTGTTTCATAATCTGTTGGCTCAGATCTGTTGCCGCCACACCCTGCCTTTCTCAGGGTCCCCGGGTCCTGTTGCAGTTAGCGTGTGCCTTACCTCTCACCTAAGTGACCCTGGAGAGCGGCTGCTATGGAAGACGTGGCTGAGAGAAAAATGAATTTTCTTCCCTACCCTTTGAGGTGAAGCTGGCTCAGGGATTCTTAGCTGCAGGGGGAGGGGCTGTTGGGCCTGGACTGCAGTTGGACTTTGCAGCCAGGAATTTTCTGGTTTTCATTAAAATTCTCTGGCTGTCTTTTGGGATTGCTCCATTGGCTATGCCTGTGCGCTGGAACTGCTAATACTGTTTTCTCAGCTACACACCCTCCAAGTTATCCTTGGCCCTGAGGATGAGAAAAAGCTAAAGATGGGGAACAGGCTGTGAAAGGGTCTTGCTAGCAGTCTTTGTGATGAGGGACCCACATCTACATCTACGGAGCTTGAGTTTTGCCAAGTCTTAAATACAGGTAGGGAGGCAGACATAGCCGAGTTGGGAGTGGGTAGCAGAGGGAATTCCCTTGCTGCTTATTCCTGATGACAGACTTACTCTTGAGAGCAGGGAGCTGGCAGCTGTCAGAGGGTCCCCAAATGTCGCATCTGGTCTAACCATTTCTCTGAGGTGCTAATACCCTCATAGGCCCAAGGCATTGGGCTTGGGTGGCAGTTTTCTGAGGGTGACAGGCTGAATTAGAGTAAAGAAGATTCAGTTTTTAAATGTTGATTTCTGAATTAAGCACAAGTGGGAGAAATCTCACTTGAGATTAAAATTTGAATCTGAAAACCTAAGTTCAAATCATGACTCTGCTGTTGTCTTGCTGTGTGACCTTGGGACAGTTACTTCTCCTGGAAGCCTCAGCTTCCCATGGGAGGGTATTAAATGTGAGGGTTAAATGAGATAAATTATGTAAAGCTCATGGCATATCATGTCTTCTCAGTAGATGGTACATGATGTTATAAATTGGGCTACATTTGACCTATCACTCCAGCTCACCAAGTTATATCCCACTTCTGTCATCTAAAAACATTTGTTCTGCATTCTTCTAAGCTTTGTGTCATTTAAGAATTAGAGTCAAATGTGTCCCCTCAAAAAAAAAAAGGTAAGCTGACTTTCCTCCCACTGGAAAAACACATCAAAACCATATTGTTTCCCATTGAGAGGCTTTCAACATTGGATATTTCATCCCTAGGTAACTTAATAGGAAAAAAAAGGGGGCTTTTCCTATCATTCCTGATGGATAATGAGAAAGCCATTTTAACTAATCTTGGGTTTATATGTCCCTTGATGGTACTCCCAAGAGAGCATCGCTGAACCTCCCATTTGCCATCCAAGTAGATTCTGTTTCCAGTCTTTCCTCCTTCTACTATACTCCTCAAACCCTGTGTTCTAGCTGGAGTGGACTGCTCACAAAAAAAAAGTAATTAAAATGAAACATAACTACCAAAGATTTATAGTTTAAAGTTGAATAATAAAATGAAACTTCAATTTATAAAATTGAATCTATTATTGCTACCTTAGAAGCTGCTTATATACCTTCTGGCCCAAAATCATGTCTGCTTTCCTCCTCACCAGAGGCAGTGATTATCCTGGCTTTTGTGTTGATCATTCATTCCACCATGTTTGTATTACTAACTTATAAATTCTTTGGTTTTTTGAAACAAAGAGCAAGCACACATCTAGTAAACTTTGTGAGAAAAGGGCAATATTGCTACTATTAGATCTAAAAATGTACTGAGCTGATTCAGGTTTATAGTCTTATTTTAGCTTCTGTAGGGGTTACAGAAGGTCCTAATGAACAGTTAGGAAAGGAAAGGTTATGAGTGAATCCTAAGAAATTTAAGGCTCACCATTACTGGGGCATTTGACTGGGCTGTAGTGAGGGCTAGGCGTTGGACTGGTGGGGTATGGTCAGACAGGGGATTGCTCTGTCTTCTCTACTTCTGGTTTCTCTGTGTCCTACCTCCAGCTTTCAGGAAGTAGGTCAAAGCAAAACTATTGAGTGGGATGAAGTGAATGACATCAACTTAACCCAGACAGAGTGGACGGGATGAGCAGATACTTCATTAGCACTTGGTCAAGGCAGACAGAGTCAGAAAAGAGTCTGGACTGCATTTACCTGTCATTCTTTATCGGGTTCAGAGGAGAGCATGCAGTACCGCCTATGCAATATCCTTACCTGAAAGCTGACCCCTAAGTCTAATCAAGCCTCTACAGCTCAACTTTGATTTTATTGGAAAGATGGGGGGAAAGAATGACAAATTACACTCTGAGGAAGCTAACAGGTAAGTTCAGAGTGTTGTGCAACTGTCTTGGCTTCTGCACCAAGTCAATGGCATGAAGAAAATAATGTAACTCAAGAATTATAACCAAATGTAATATATGAACCTTATTTTGATTCTGATAGTCTATGTATTAGTTTACGATAGCTGCCACAACAAAATATCACAGACTGGGTTGCTTAAACAACAGAAATTTATTTCTCACTGTTGTGGAGGCTGGAAGCCTGGACCGAGGTGCTGAGAGGGTTGGTCCCCCTGAAGCCCATCTCCTTGGCTTGCAGAGGGCCACCCTCTCCCTGCCTCTTCACACACAAGGCCTGGTGTGTCTCTGAGTGTCCTGACCTCAATTTCTTCTTGAAGGACATTAGTCAGGCTAGACGAGGGCCCACCCTAACAGCCTCGTTGTAACTTAGTTACCTCTTAAAGGCCCTGTCTCCAGTTAGTGTCACGTTCCAAGGTACTGGGGTTTAGGGCTTCAGCATATAAATTTCGGTGGGGGAGGGGACACAATTCAGTCCATAAGAATCTGATTATAAAAAGGCTTTTTTGAGATGCTGGGGAAATTTTATGATGGACTAATATCAAGGGGATATTGTTAATTTTTCTAGCTGTGGTAATAGTATTGCGATGTTAGAAAATGGGTATAGAGATGGCTTCTGAAGTACATAGAAATGCAATGATATGACATGGAATTTGTTCTAAAATATTTAGACAAAGAAAACAGAAAAAAGGGGATACATTAATGCAACAGGCCAAAATGTTCATAGTTGTTGAACCTGGGTGATGGGTATCAGGGGCCTACTTTTGAATATGTTTGAAATTTTTATCATATATTTAAAATATTTAGGTAAATAATACCCAAGAGCGTTTGATGGCAGTGGGGCTGTTGGTTGGTGCTGACCATCTCCCACATGTCTATCCCTTGAGTTACACTTCTTCGGTCTTAGGGTGCCATCTGGGGATCTCCTGCTGCCCATTCCTACTAGATCCTCTGTTTCTTGTACACTGCTTGGTGGAGGACATCCTCCAAGAGCTTCTTAAGAAAAGGTGCATGGACTGAATTTCTGAGATCATGTATACTGTAAATATTCTCATACTTGACCCATAGTTTGACTGGGCTTGCATTCTAAGCTGGAAATCATTTTCCCTCAGAATTTTAAAAGTATTGCTCCATAATCTTGTTTTTATTCATACTGTTGAAAAGCTGGAAGCATTCTTATTTCTGACTCTTTGATTCTTTTTGTCTGATTGTCCCCTCTGAAGCTTATAGAATCCTCTCTCTCTGCAGTTTTCTGAAATTTCACACTGTGTTTGGTGTGCTGGATCCATTCAACCTGGCTGCCTGAGGTTTTATTGAATTATATTGTTAAAATTTTTTTTGGTTCTTTCTTTCTTGGGAATTTCTCTTACTCAGATATTGGACCCATGTACTGGTTCTCTAGAATATTCTTAACTTCTCTCTCCTGTTTTCCATATCTTTGTCTTTCAATTTTATTCTGAAGATGTCCTCAACTTTATCTTGCAATCCTTTTTTTGAGTTTTTAAAATTTCTGCTATTAAACTGTCCTTTTGAAAAAGTTAAGAGCTTTTTTTGGGTTCTCTTAATGTTTCCTTTTTATAGTATTCTATTTTCATTGCATGAATGCAGTTTTATTTCATTTCTGAGAATATTAATGATATTCCTTCCTACCCCTACACATATAGAGTATCTGTTTCTTTCAAGTTGCTTTTTTGTGTTTGCTGTGGTTTCTGTCTTCTGTAGAAGCTTTCCCAAGATGTCATTCTGAATGGGATCCTTGGCTGTGTTGCTCCCAGTCAAGGGCAGGGGTGGAGGAAGATTAAAAAGTCTGTCAAGACCTTGACATTATTGTAAGTGAAAGAAGCCACTCACAAAAGGCCACATAGTATATGATTTCATTTATATGAAATGTCCAGAATAGACAAATCTACAGGGACCGAAAATAGATTAGACTTGCCTGGGGCTGGAGAGTGAGGGAAATGAAGAGTGACTGCTAATGGGTAGAGGGCTTTCTTTGGGGGTGATGAAAATGTTCTAGAATTGATTGTGGTGATGGTTATACAACTCTGTATATATACTGAACACTACTGAGTCATACACTGAAAAAGAATGAATTGAATTTGAGAGTTCCATCTTAATTTAATAAAGCTCAATATTCTATCTTCATGTACCATCCCTGGGGTGGTGGTTGTACACTCTGAATATAATAAACACTGCTGAACTGTACACATTAAAAGGGTGAATTAAGTTTGTGAGTTACATCTAAAAGCTGTCAAACAAAAAAAGCTGTCAGGAAACTGCATATGGGGTGGAGATCATTAACTCTGAGCCTCACCGTAGCTGACCTGGGTGGGCCACCGGTTGGGAGCCCTGAGGCAGCGGGGCAGGTTTTGCCCATGTTCACCCCTGGCGAGTCTCCCACTCCTCTGTGCGGGGTATGGTTCTCCCTGCCTGCTCCGGTCCTCCAGAGGAGAGGGAATGTGAAAATCTGTTGCACTTCACTTTCTGTAGACAGTACCCTGCCTGTTAATGGTCCCTTTCAGCCGAGATGAGTACTCGGAGCCAGAGACACACTCTTAACTTGTTACTATGGAAAATGTCAAAGATGTACAAAAGCAGAGAGGACAGTCACTTAGTGAACCCCCGAGGTCCTATCACCCAGGCTCACCAGGGACTGCTTCATGGACATTTTGGTTTTGTCTGTCCCCCTCAACCGTTTCCCCAGATCATTTTTAAGCCGGTACTAGACATTTGTGTTTTGTGCTTGCAGAGACTAAGCCGCCAGGGTTCTGTCAGTGAGGAGAGGAGTCTAGGCGTCTTAACTTCTTTTCAAGCGGCTTCACTGTTGTCTTCTCTATCGCAGCACCCCACGCCCCTGTTTGAGGAGTGCTCGTTGCCGCCAGGCCTGGGCCTGTGAAGGAGTCTGTGGTTGAAATCAGCGGCATACTCAGCTTTCCCTGCATTTGGGCTGGGACTCAGATTTCTGGAGTCTGCTAGGTCAGTTAATATTTGTTCATCTGCTTCCCAAGCTTCCAAAATGTGACACCATGACCCTCTCCTTCCCTGTACGCATATGGTTTTGTTATTAAGAAACAAAGCACTCAACTGCATTTTTGTGGGGTTTCAGGAGTAAGTGAAATTAGAGGCAGCTGTGCTGCGTGCCACCTTCTCAGGAAGATCAGCTGCCTTTTTAGTTTTGCTCTATCCTGCCCGATTCTCCTCAGCCCTAGAATCCTATTTTACTTACTTATATATGTATTGATTTATTTTGCCTGGAAAACTTCTTTCCAGTCTGAGAACTAAGAGGAATCTCCTTACTTTAACGCATCTCTCTTCCGACCTTAAGCCCAGGCAAAGCCGCATCCCTGCATTTGTGCCTCGCTGGCACCCTGTGCTCACCTCTTATTATAGAATTGTTTGCTGGCGCTTCGCCTGCTGCACTGCAGTTTGTTTACATGTGTGTCTTCCCTGTTGGCCTGTGCAGCAGGGTTTCTGAGCAGGGCAATGTCTTGTTCTTCTCTTTACCATGAGCACAGGACCTCGCTCCCTGTAAGTATTTGTTCACTCACAGGCTGGATATTGAGGGGTGCACTTCCAGGGTGGGGCCAGACAAGCATACAGTGCCCCCTCCCCTTCTTGCCCTCTATGGCACGGCTGTCTGGTGAATAGTCAGGAGCAGAACAGGCCTTGTCTGCTTGTTATGCAACGTTCTTCCCTTTGTTTTCAAGTCTGGTGTTTTTTCACCAGTCAGCATGTTGGACAGAGAGGGGAGAGTGGCTCTGGGAGTGTAAACATCTCACCGAAGAAAGAATGAACTCAGATGCCTCATTTCCCTCCTGTGATAGAAATGCTTTGTGGTCTACACTGGCCTCAAGCTAAGGAAGAAGTAAGTTTTGTTCTGTCGTGACCGTTACTTAGTTCTGTAGGGTCTTCCATTGCTTTTGTCCTTCTGGACAAATTGCCGAGAGAGTTTTTAAATTGATGATTCTGTTGTTAAATGAATCCAATGTTAAGATCTTATCTATGAGAAGTCCTGTTAAAATGCAAATATATCACTTTGAAAGGGTAACACTTAACCTGCTGTTTCTTAAAATATGTTCTTCAAGATGGTATAAATATCTTCCGGGGAAACAAACAGAGAACTAGTGGTTAAAGACATTTGGGGTGCTGTATTAAACAAAATAGGGTTCCTTACTTCAATACTTCTCGGAGCCTTGCTGAGATGCATCATGAAACCCTCCAGAGGGGCAAGTTATAGGCAGCATTTCCTAAATTTACTTTAAGTTTCATCAGAGGGGCAGGAGCATTTTGGTGTGTTCTGTGGAACACACAGCCCTGGAAGTAGCCTCTCAGCTTAAGTCCATCCTTTGAGGTCCAGTTGAAATGTCACTTCCTCAAAAGCCTTCCTGTCTTCCCCTAGAGACATAGAACCTTTTCCTTCTTTGAACCACACTGCCTTCCATTCAGACAGTTTGTGTAATTGTCTCCCTACCTCCTCCCTACCCCCCCCAGTAGATCACAAGTTCTTTGTCCATGTTGTTATCACTTACCCTGCAGCTGGGACATTGCCTTGCACAAGATGCTCAAGACATTTTTTCAGCACTGCACTGGTACCCTCACTGAGTCAGCCTCAGAGTTCAGAAGGCACTGGCAGGACTGGGGACCCAAGACAGGTCTGGAGCTCGGGGCCCTCACAGCTAAGGGATATGGATGTGGGGGAAACCACAGAGCGATGACACAGTGCCAGTGTAAAAGAGCCTGGTTCTGAAGGACAGAATAGGAAAACAAAATCAGGAGATGCTGAGAATATAAATCAAACACGCTGAAGGCCAGTTTTATCCCAGACACCCTGTGGTAAACTTTGAATATTCAAACTTAATCCCAACCTTTTAAGTAGTTGACATTCTTCCCATTTCATACATGAAGAAGTGGTGCATCAGAAAGGTGAAGCAGAAGTATGCACAGGTACTGTGCTGGGGATACAAAAATAAATAAAGCCCAGTCCTGTCCCCATGAAACCTTGTTTTATGGAATAGATAGTCCTGTAAATAAATAATTATAAATGCTGGGGTAACTGCCATGATGAAGCTGTGGACAGGGTAATATGGGAGAACCAGACATGTATGGGCTGGCAAGGGCTGGAAGGTGACAATCCTGGAAAAGTTACGGGAGGATAATGGTGCCTGAGCAAAGTGGAGTGAGAATGCAGGCACTGAAGGGAAGGGACCGAGAAAACAACAGGTGTGGGGGTGGGGGGCTCCAGGGGAAGGGGGTTCCTCTGTGTGTGTGTGTGTGTGTGTGGCTCCGGGGGAAGGGGGTTCCTCTGTGTGTGTGTGTGTGGCTCCGGGGGAAGGGGGTTCCTGTGTGTGTGTGTGTGTGTGTGTGTGTGTGTGTGTGTGTGTGGCTCCGGGGGAAGGGGGTTCCTGTGTGTGTGTGTGTGTGTGTGTGTGGCTCCGGGGGAAGGGGGTTCCTGTGTGTGTGTGTGTGTGTGTGTGTGTGTCTGTGGCTCCGGGGGAAGGGGGTTCCTGGCCTGTGTGTGTGTGTGTGTGTGTGTGTGTGTGTATGTATGTGTCTGGCTCTGGGGGAAGGGGGTTTCTGGCCTGGGGCAAATCCCTCTGTGAAACCAGTGACACCAAAATAAGTCAAGGGAAAGGGTATGTTAGAAAAAACTGTTTTTACTGCTCACAGCTTGCCCGAATTTGCTGGCCAGGCTCAGCACCATCCATCACCTGCAGCTGTGGCTCGTGCTCTGCCCCCCCCCCCCACCCCCCCATGGCAGGCTCTCTGCTTCCCACCAGCCCCTTCTGGGGAGGAACTCCATTGGCGGGTCCTTGGTGATTGGCAGATGCCAGACCAATTGTGAACCATGAATGAAGGGGAGGAGAGAGTGGCCGTTATCTCTCCACCCCTTGCCACAGATCGATGAGAGACTGTAGTGGTAAGCATCTACTGATATGTAAATGAACTAAGGCTAGGTGGCAGATGCTGGAAACTCTGTCATTCACTCCACAGTGTGTGGGGGGGGATGCCATGAGTATATCATCATTCCTGGAGTAGGAAATGTGAGGTCGGTGAGAAGCGAGGCTGGAGTTGACAAGAAGTTGAAAGCAGGTTGGAGAGTTTTGAACTTGATTTTGAAAATCAGGGGAAGCCACTGCAGGGCTTCCAGCAAAAGACTGCACTGTCCAGCACATTTTGGTTACATACCCAGGTGGTGGTTGGTAGGTGGTTGTGTTCCAATTTTCTAGATGGGAGAACTCAGGCTCAGAAAGTGACTTACCCAAGATCACTCAGCTTGTCAGAGGTGGAAGAGCCGCAGTCTCAACTCAAACCCGTCTGGATCATTCCACTACCAAGCTACTTCTCAAAAGTTAACAGTGGCCAACAATTGTATTGAATTTCCTCCTGAAAAATGCTCATACTCTCACTCTGATACCTGAATCAAAATAGTTTTAAGACTTAATATGATCAAGAGGTAAATTTATGTTATACTAGGTCTTAGTGCTATAAAATTTCAGAGAAGGAGAAATCAGGGAGGACTTCATAGGGGAGATGGCTTCTATTTTGCCTGGAAGGAAGAAGATAATGGGAAGCCAGGTGAGAGAGAAATGGGGTGGGAAGGACAGGGATGCGCCACCATGTGGTAGAACAAGAGTGGGCATGGGAAACAAGACAAAACAGCCACTGCTGCCTAGCATTAACTGTAGTCACTTGTTTCATTAGATAACTATGTAAAGAGGAAAGAAATGAAATCACCATCTACCCTCATCCTCACTTTTGCTGAATGTAAATACACAAGTGGCATAAAAAAATATTTTTAGTTCCTTATTACAGTCACTAGAGAGTTGATTCCCTATGGTGTTCCGCTTTATGCTGCACTGTGATTTATCTTAGTGTCTCCATCCTCTTTCAAATCCACTCTGAACATTAAAGGGTAATAGTTGGGGTCCCTAGTAGGACCACAACCAGATGTGCAAACATAAATGACATTTGAGAGAAAATGGAATGATAGAAGTCTGTATGACACAACATGAGCTTGTGTGCACAGAGGAAGGGAGTGTGTGTGTGTGTGTGCGTTGGCTCTCCCAAGTTCTCTTCAGATGCCTTCTAACTCTGCTCTGATTATCTTCAGCCTGGAATTGGGATCTTTTGCAAAGCCACAGTATTATATTAGAGTCAATGGTGTGGTGGAAAAGGATGCACTTAGACGTCAAAACAGACCTGGGTTAGTATCCCAGCTCCCCTGCCTACCAATTCTTTTATGTTGGGCACATTATTAACTGTGTTAAGACTTAAGTCTTGTAGATCTTTGACCTTATAATTATGCCCCCTCTCTCTGCCATCATGAAATTTACCCTCTTTGCTGGATAATTCTCAGTAGCAAATACGCATGCTGTAGTATTTCTTATCTGAAAACAACCAAACCAAGAAAGAATCTCAAATGTTTTTTAATCTTGTCTCTTAAATATTGCAAAATAAATTTGCTATTTAATTTAAAACTCTGTTGACGTTATATCCCCCTCTAGCTATATTCTAGTTTCCTTGTTCTTTTTCTCAGTAAGACTTAAAAGCTGTCCATGGTTTTGGTTTTGCCTTCTTCCCCTCACTCTCATCTCTTCCTATCGTTCCACCAGGACTGTTGTCTGTGTCAACCAATGACCTTCATGTTGCCAGGTTGAAGGCCAGTGCATTGTTTTAATTTACTTATTCTCTCAGCAGCATTTGACAAGGCTGCTCACTTTTCTTTGACGTCTACTTTTCTGGGGGTCTTCCTACCTCTTTGGGTTTGCCCCACGGCTCCTCTCCTGAACCTCTGAGTGGTAGTGTGTGCCCCATGTTCTCAAATGGCCTTCTGTTTTCTAACTATTCACTCTTCATAGATATGCTCTTCTAATCCAATGGTTTTCAATAGCATTCTTTTGCTAATGACCCTCAAATTTATATCCTCATCCTCAGACTTTTTCCTGGAACTCCAGACTTGGGTCTAGATAGATGTCCAAGAGGCATTTCAAATTTAACGTGGCCGAAAGAGAACCCCTGATTTTTGTCTCCACCCCAAACTTTTCTTCTTTTCAATCTTTCCCACCTCAGTAAGTGGTGCTACTATTCCCCTGTGTACTGGAACCAAAATATCTAGGCATTACCTTTGATTTCTTTCTTTCCTCCCCATCATCACCCAAAACTTCAGGAAGTCCTACCTTTTCTATCTTCAAAAACATCCCCAAATTTATTTCCCTCCCTCCATCTCTACTACCAGCACCCTAGTCCAAGCCACATCAGTTTTCACCTAGTCTGCCTGCAGTAACCTGACTAGTTTTCTTGCTTCTACTTATATCCATATTAAAATACCCTCCATTACAGGGACCAGGGAAATCTTTAAGAGCCCTTAATCATTTTATGTCACGTTCCTTAAACCTCTCTCACCCCCTGTGGCTTCCCATTGCACTGAGAATGAAGTCAAAACTCTTTGCTCTGGTTGACAGACCTCTACAAGACCTGCCCCACGTCCGTGGCTCAGCCTTTTTCTCATTGCCCCCAGCCTCACTGTTCTCTTCTTGATTGTTTGAACATGCCAAGTCCATTCTCACTTTAGAGCCTTTGCACTAGCCGTTCCTTCAGCCTGAGCTGCTCTTCTTCCAATCTTCATGTGCTTGTCTCTATCAGATGTTTTTCTTATTCATTTATGTATATGCCCATTACCCTATTCATTCATTGCTCTACTTGCAGCCCAACTGGAATGTATCCTCTGTGATGTTGGGGCTGGGCAGGACTTGTCTGCCTGTTTAGCACTATATCCTCTGCTCCTGGTGACTTGCATAGTAGATGCTCACGACAAATGTGTAGAATGAGTGAATATGCTTTTTAAATCTGCAGAATGCAGAGGCTAGTTCTTATGTCTCAGAGTTGTTGACAACTTGCACTATCAAATTTGATAATGCTTGTGAAGTGAATAGTTCTATGTCCAACACATTGTACTTAATAAATAGAAAATATGTTATTTTTTAAGCATCTGTCTCATAGACATTCAACAAAGATTAATTCTCTTTCTTGTAGTCTGGGTTCCTGGCAGTATTTTATATGGAAATAACCTGTACTCTGGACAAGGTGAAAGACACTTCCCAATCAGTTAGGACTCTATAGTTTTTTTCCTGAAGAAAAGGTTTTAAAAGTGCTATTCAAAGGCTAGTCAATATCAGCTCATTTAGAATGATTATTAACATCACTTCTGTCCCTCTTCCCCAATACACACAGAGACACGGCATTATAACAAGATGTGACTTTCTCTGGGGAAATTATAATTTTCTTCTTCTTTTTGGTTATATGATCTTTGCTAATTAATTCTCCTTAGGATCAAATATTTTGGGGTTTGATTTCCTCATCCTCATGTTTAGGTTCTCTGAAAAGTATTCCCAGCTTTTGCATGTTTTGATCACTATTTCTTTTGTATTTATTTAATAAACATTTATGGTCTACTGAGTGCCAGGCAATGGGTATACATATAGGTATTCATAAGGGCTGCTGTCCTTAAGGTCTAGTGGGAGAAGCAGGATACAAAAACCGGGGAGGGTAATAAAGTTTCTATGAAGAAGGTCTCCGTAGAACATAGTGGGGGCACACAGGAGGGAGAAGGTCTCCGTAGAACATAGTGGGGGCACACAGGAGGGAGAAGGTCTCTGTAGAACATAGTGGGGGCACACAGGAGGGAGAAGGTCTCCGTAGAACATAGTGGGGGCACACAGGAGGGAGAAGGTCTCCATAGGACATAGTGGGGGCACACAGGAGGGAGTAGCTGACTCGCATCGAGAAGGCAGGAAGGTTTCAGATACACATGGTTGCTCACCAGACAACAAGGAGAGAATGGTTGTGTGAGTAAAATGTGGAGGGAGGAACCCACCTCAGGGTCTGCATGTCTGGGAGCCTGGCCTGGCCGTGTGTTCACAGCACTGGTGGTAACTCAGAGGTCACAAGAAACAAAGCCAGAGTAATGGGCGATGCCTGGGTCACAAGTGGCTCTGGATTCCTGGCCAGAGAACTCGAACTCGAACTTTCCCCAACAATAACAATAACAGGAGCAGCACCTAACATGTATTGAGTGCTTCCTATAAACCAGGCTGTCTTCTTCGTGCTTAATTATATCAATTCCTTTAATCTGCACAACAACTCTATGAGGTAGGCACTGCTATTATCCCTAATTTACAAATAGAAATGTAGGCACCAAGAGGAGAGGGAACTTGCTCAAGGTCCCCCGGCTCACCAAGGGCAGAGGCAGGTTTCAGGCCCAGGTAGTTTGCCTCTTCCTTCGGGCATGTGCTTCCCCTCACAGCTGGCTTTGTGCAGGCATTGGGAGCCCCTGAGGAGATCTAAGTGCAGGAAACACATGGCCAGGTTTGTTCTTTGGGAAGGTTGCAGTGGAGTGGCATTGCATCTTGTACAGGGGTTCGTGTCTAAAAGCCTCTAAAGCAAAAAAAAAAGAAAGAAAAGAAATGCAGAGTTAACATTTCTCCTTGAAGTGAGGAGTATCTGAGTGAGGTTTGCTGCATTGGCAGGGGCATCTCATGTCCCAGTCAGCCCAAGGCTGCAGCTTTCCCCCCCTGGCTTGGATCCGAGGGCGGTGTTTGGCAGAATGCATGTCAGAGATGAATAGTCAGTTTGTGTCGAGGGGCCCCGTTGTTTTGAAAGCACAGAAGTGTCACACTCCGGTGGAAACTGAGCCCCTCCATGGCGACAGCAGGCTCAGCCTCCCTCTCACTCTCCCTAGGACCCACACTCGCTCAATGGGCAGCAGAGCCTGTGCACTGCTTAGATGGTGGTTTTCCCTGTCCCTGGTTCTCTCCCTGGAGGAGTCCATTGTGCTTTGGGTGTGAGGTAGGCCTGTGTGTGATGATAGCAAAGTGACCTTTACTGGCCCAATGAAGGTCAGGACAGATGCATTGGAGAATGAGGATGTAAAGGATATTAAACATCCTGGTGGACCTAATGACCAATTGAATTCATTCCCCTCAAGTTTTTTCCGATCTGAAAACTTAGTACGTCAGTGTGTCTTTCTGTTTTCAGAGTCGGATAAAATTCCTTCTAAGTTCCAACTGTGTCAGCTCAGTAACAAAGTACTCTCTGTGCTTCTGGCAACTGAAAGAGGCTTAAGAGTCTTCTGCAAGTATTAGAAACTTTGGTCTATCCATCTACTCTGTCACAGTGGTGCAACGTGTCTGTGTTTTGCTTACAAAGCATTGTATTGGGTCAATTTACTTGATCACACTTAGAAAAAAATACCCACCACTGTGTCCTCTTCAAGGTTTCATGTTCAGTTCACTGATTTTGTAAAAACTGAAATGATTTTGTAATTACTTTAAGGAAAACATTGACATGATTATAGCAATAAAAACCAAATCAAACCACTCAGTGCATGGGAAAAAAAAGGGACGAACACGTCATGGATGCTGACAGTGGTTGTGTTCTTGAGGAAATTTGTTTTCCCCTTTTCTGTGTTAAAGAAATGTCCCTCTAGTATGTGCAAAATGTTAAAACTTGTAAAAAAAAAAAAAGGGGTGGGGGAACAAAACTTAAGAAACAAAAAGCCCTCTGTAATCCATCCTCCTAACATGGCACATGTTCTTACTTTTGAAATGCCCTTGTTCACATACATGCTTATTTTTCATAGCTGTAGTCCTAACAAATGCAACTTTGTGTATTCCTTTTATTTTACAGCCTATTGTCAACATTATTTTATATTTCTACATAGTTTTCATAATTGGCATTTCTAATGACTGCCCTGCATTCTGGGGCATTGATGTTCCATACTGAACGATCCCTTGTTGGATATTTGGAGCGTTTCCAGTTCTTTTAGAAGATGTAATGAACATTTTTGTTCATTTACCATTTTGAGTTGTTCGGTTCTTTCCTTACAGTGAATTCCCAGCAGTAAGTTCGCTGCATGAAAGGTTTGAGCTCTTTTATGGCTTTTGATTTGTACTGAGTAAGAGCCTACTTTCTAGAAGAGCCAGTTGAATGGAGATGGTCACTAGCTGTGTCCATGTGTACTTGTCTCAGGTTTTCCCAGTATTGAGCCCCTGTGATATTTTAATAAAATGTATCATTTCTAAGTGTCATGTTTATTTAAGAAAAGATAAAAATATATAAAGAAGGAAATAAATTATCCATAATCCCACCACCTAGAGGCAAGCACAGCACTTAAATGCTTCTGCCCAAGTATGTATTTCATAATATGTTACATCATGTTGCCCTACAAAGGGTATAACTTCCTCTCCGTTGTTGGATAGACGTTTTAACCCCTCTCTCCGTTTTGGGGGTCTATTCTACTAACACTGGAATGAACTTTTTTGAGTTTAAATGTTCACGCACATGTAAGAAATCATTCCTTAGGAAAAATCTCAGAAGCAGAATTGCTAGATCAAAGAGTATGGACTTTGTTAAGGCTTTTGAAAGTGAAAACTTGCTGTTGAGGAAAGTTGTGCCATTTGATCTTCTTCTGGTTAGAAGTCTATAGTGGACTGGTCAGGCCATAACTAACGTGGGCAGGTTGGTGCGGGAGGGACACAGGTGGTGCAGAGGCAGAACCCAAGCTACATTTCCAACAGAAAATCTACAGGCCTTGGCGATGGATAGCTTGTGGCATCCTGTGCATGTGTGTGTATGCTGGCAGACCATTTGAAGAAGAGTTTCTACCCTGCCTTCTGCACAGAAACTTGTCAGGATGCAGGTAATTTGCAGGAGAGCACTTAGTAAACTTGAGGTGCTCTGCAGATGTAAAAGCTTATTGATAATAATGATAACTAAAAATCCCATCCAGTAGGGCTGTTTCAAGGATGAAGTGGGCTGGTGTGTGTGAAGCACATTGGCTCTAGACACATGGTCATTTTCTTGAGTGGCACAGATCTGGCACAAACTTGGGAGAATCGCTGTAATTTGTTCTCATCCGAGTTTCAGAGCATGTGGACACATGCTTCCCTTTTGCTTTTTCTCGTGCTCCCAGTGAGGAAGGAATCTGTTGAGACAGCTGAAGGCAGGGTCCAGCCTGGAGTGACAACCTTCCAGCAGGGTAGGAGACACCCTGTCCTTGGAGGACCATGGGTCCCTAAGGCAGAGGGAAGTGCTTGAGCCCACTTGTAGGCTGCAGCCCTGACCTCTGGCTGCCTGGCCAGGCTGCATTGTGTGCTAAGCCTGCGGGAGGAGACCCAAGATGCTGATAAGGAGGCCCTTCCGGTCCAGCCAAACAGGCGCAGGAAGGCTTCTGCAGAAGAAAGATTAGACACAGTCCCTGAGTTAGAGAACACAATGGGGAGGGTATGGGGACAAACTCCCCCCACCCCAGCTCTTTGCTCTTTGTGGGTGGTATTGTTTATTGTCAGAGTACAACAGAGGGAGCCGGCCTGCTTGTGCAGAAGACGGAAACAGCAAGTTGGGTCTGGAAAGGCCTTTTTTAGATCAGTTCAACAAACATGTTTTGCAGACAGAAGCTCCCAATCTTGGAAAGGGCTAATGAGTGGGAAGGGTATCTTTCTTTTCCCCCAGGAAACAAGTTGCCAGGATCTCCTGGCGCATCCAAGACGCTTTGTCAAGCACCTGCGCTCAAGCACTGCAGCACAAAATCGAGTTCTGCATGGGGAAGTGGCTGAATGGGGTCCTGTGGGGGGGTCCTGTGCAGGGGCCCTCCCTCCTCCTCTCACCTCCCTGCGGAAAACCAAATCTGTGCTCAGTGCAGTGATACTTTCTTACAGTGGAAAGTGAAAGAGCACTGTTACTTCATCAAGATAATTCAGGCCTTTGCTTTGGTTAATGCTGACGAAATGCTGTTTTGTGAATTAATTTTTGTTTTCCTAACATGTCTGGTATCCCAAATCTATTGTGCATTTCGAGGAAATAGGAAAATATAAAAGACAATATATACATGCAGTAAAAAAGGATATATTGTCCTGCTTTTTGAAAATAATATTGTGGGGATCTCAGGCCTACTTTATTTTTATTTTTTACATGTCTTAAAAAATATCCCCAAGGGCTGCTTTTGAGCACCTTTCCCTCTTTGGATCCCTGCCAGCCTCCTCTGGTGGTTATGCCTGGTGGCCCTGCCCAGTAGGGATTTATATCTGCAGACCTTATTTGTCCTGGTGGCAGCTCTGATTTAGAGTCAGGGGACCTGTGTTTGCACTTCTGGCTCTGTTGTTATCATGCTGCATAGCCTGAGGCAAGTGACTCTCTTGAGAGCTAGACACTACAGAGCAGTGCTGTTGCTAGATTTCTTTTATAGCCTCATGGAGATATTTTATGCATATACAGATAAGTAATTATATGCAACCCTTTTCATACTATACACACCATTTTCTACCTTGCATCTTTCTCTTATGCATCTTGCAGATGTCCACAGCAGGCTGTGTGTACATTGATGCATAGTTCCCATGATCTGTACAACCATTTCCCTGCTAATGGACTTGTAGGTTGTTTTCATATTTGTTATTACAAATACTGGTGTAGTGAATATCTACTACATGTATCTTTGTACATGTGCATCCTGTAAGTGTAGAATAGATTCCTAGAAGTGGAATGGCTGGGTCAGAGGGTTTGTCACAGCCTTTTAAATTTAAATCAATATTGCTCTCCACAGAGGTTGCACAAATTTACCTCCCACCAGCAGTACACCAAGGCCCCATTTCTCCATTCTCTTGCCAGGACAGAGTGAACTTTGTCAGTCTGAAATGAAAAATGGCCTCCGATTATAAAGTCATTATAGTTTTCATTATAAATAATAACTTATGTTTAAAATTATCATTAATAATTATAAATTCATTAGAATTTGAATTTACTCTTGTGGTTAAGGCTGATAATTTTAGAAAATATATGAGTCCTATCTTTATTTCCTTTCTTGTAAACTGCTATGTCCTTTGCCCATTTTTTTCTCTTGGGTTATTCACTTTTTCTGATTGATTTTTAGGAACTCTTTATATATTTAAGGAAATTAGCCCTTAATTATATGTATTTCAGATATTTTAATCAGTTCATCTTTTATTGTTTTGCCAGGCAGAATTTAAAGATGTTTAATTGGTCAAATCAGTCAATCTCTTACTTTTATGACCTTGATTTTGAAGAATGCTTAGAAAGCCTTCCCACTTTAAGGTTTTATATATTTTATGCTTTCTTCTAGTGTTTTCATGTTTTCGATTTTTTAAAATCCAAATCTTTAATCCTTCTGGAATTTATTTTAGTACAGGGAGTAAGACAAAGTTCCAACTTAATTTTTCCCCAGAAAGACTGAATTTTGAATCCTGGCATTTTTACTCATTAACTGTGTAATTTTGAACATATTAATTAACCTCTCTGAGCCTCAATTTCTTTATATAATGGAACTAATAATGAGGCTGTTGAAAAGTTTAAATAAGATTAAATATGCAAAACATTTAACAGTTTCTGGCACATATTAAATGTTCAAATCATGATCTAAATACCCAGGAACCTGGGAAAACAGTGGGTGTTCCAGGAAAGTGGAGAAATTCTAGGTAGCTAGGATATAGAGGCTGCCTTGCAATGCACTAGTGTGTAACTTAGCTGAGTCACTTCATTACCTAAATCCTCAAATTTCCTCACCTGCCTAATGAATGATAAGAACCAGCTCTTGAGATTGTTGCCAGGTTCCGAATAGATCACATTTGTGAAAGCATTTTATAAACTGTACAGGGCCATATAAAAATGCTGCAGATTATGGTCTGGGTCTGACTAAGGAGCAGCCACGGCACAGGTGGGTGTTTGACATCCCTGGCCAAGGAGAATAATTAACTTGCAGTGATGGAAATTAGCAGCTGATGTAAAGCAAGTGAGCTTGCAGCAGTTGATTATGGTAATGTTTAGTAACTGCCTTCTAGTAATTAAGCAGTAATGAGCTTCCTGAGACAGAACCTTGTTAGAGTGAAAGACAGATCAAACCCTTCAATTCAGTGTATATATCTTGCACACACAGCAGTGGGATATGCAGACGTGTCTTATCAAAGCATGTTCCTGTCCTTAAGGACAGTCATGGCAATAAGACATGTAGAGCACACCCCCCTCCACCAGACAGGTGCACATGTGATGTACCTGGCGGAAGGTCCACAGTGGTCTGGGACTGTCCAGGAGGGAGGCTTACCTGCCGAACTGCGCATGCCGGTCTGAACCCAGGCCCTAGAGTCTAAACCAGCTCAGTAATGCCTCCTTAAGATGTTCCTTGTGGCCCTTTTTTATTCCTCTGCTTGGATATTTTGGAGTCATTAGGCATATCTTGTTTTTCATGCCCTGGTGATCTCCTTCTACCACTTCTAGGTAGGCACAGTATTGTGTTTAGGGTCTCTGTTTCTCGTAGACCTGACTACTCAAATTTTCCCCGGATGGGGTTGCCACATAAAATATATTTTATGATGCCCAATTAAATTTGAGTTTCGAATAAACAACAATTTTTTTGTAAAAGTGTGTCCCATGCAATATTTGGGCTGTACTTACATATTTACAAAATTATTCATATGTCCCATGCAGTATTTGGAAGAAACTTACATTAAAAGTTATTTATTGCTTTCTGAAATTGAAATTTACCTGGATGCCCTTTTTCTTCCTTCTTCCCTCCTTCCTTCCCGCCCCCTTTCCCTTCTCTTTTCTGTTCTCTTGTTTAGCAGCCTTATCTAGGCAGCCCTGATTTCAAATGCTATAAAATAACATTTGCTACCCTGATGCTTCATGGAGCCCTAGTAATAAGGGATGTTAAAAGGTGTTATATGAGAAAAAGAATTCTCAGCTAAAATCATGTTTTGTAAGTCATGAAGTAAGCAAAGTTAGCATGTTTTCTTTGTTATGGGAATTTTTAGAACCTTTTAAATCTCCAAGATTGGATTATAGTACTTGGTATTTCCTAAAGTTATTTTGCTGTGAAACTATCTTCCCGCTCCTCTTCCTGAGTATTTATAGTCATAGGAGCAAATGTTGAATGAATGTTGAGGGTCTTTGGTAGGCAGTTCTGTTTATAGACTATGAGTTCTGATTTTGGGAAGTTCCACTGCACAGAACACAAGAACACTTGTATAATATTTTGATTCTGTTTTAAAAAGCCATAAGCTTATAAAATATACAAATAGACATGAGTATATGTAAACAAAAAACCTAGAACGATATATACCAAAATGTTAACTATACGTAGCCCCAAGAGGCAGAAAAAGAGATTACAGGTGATTTTCTCTTACTTTTCATTTGGCTGTATTTCTGCAGTCAGTATTTCTGACTCTTGTCAGAAGGGTTAAAAAATTGGTTATTATATATTTTAAAGGGCCACTTTTCCACTTACCAGCTTATTTTCCTCTCAAGCAACTCAGTGATACAGGCTCTATTGTCCCCATTTGCAGGCGAGGAAACGACGTAACTCTTTAGCAACCCAGGGCTCTTGATTTCATTACCCAGGCTGCCTCTTCAGTGTGAGACTGGCAGCACACACTGTCCTGGGAAGGGACTGTGGTACCTGTTCACCCAGCCTCCTTGGTTTGCAGGCCAAGGTGAGACCCTGAAAGGGAGAAGGGCCTGAGTGAGACACATGCTTTTTGAACAAGGACAAGTCCCCCAAATATTTTCTTGAGCAGGGCTGAGGGTGGAGGTCTGGCCTCTGTTCACCAGTGGCCTTGACTTTATCTGCTACACTGAGCCCAAAAGGTCAGGGGAAAAAATGTACTGACGTGCAACAGTACATACAGTGTTTTTTAAAGGTCACTTTGATAAATGGTTTGTGTCGCCAAAATCCCATTGCTTACAATTTTTTCTTTTTAATATTTTCATAGTATATCTTGTTTCTTGTATCTCTTTTAAAACTCATTTTTTTCTTTTTCTCATCTACTTTTCCTTTTTTGGCTCTTATGCATATATCCATTTATTTGGAGCTATTGTGGTGATTTTGATGTTTGATGTTTTGCTGGTTCACCTGAGTAGAGTGCCTGGTTATATCCCGGTGCCCGTACTCGGTTTCACTGATGAATGATGACTGACTGACAGAGGTGGTCTGTGGAGAAGAGTCTGGGTCCAGCCCCTAAAAGAGACCTGGCCTTGGCGGGCACAGTGAGGGGCAGTGCTTGGATGACCTGGGGTCAGTGTGGCCCGAGCACTGTGGGTATGCTGCTTTGAGAGGAGGGAGAGTCTAGAACACGGCAGTGCAAAGGGGCTGGAGCTCCACTCACCTCACTCACCTGGGCCTCCAGCCCCCGTGGCAGGTCTGGCAACACAGTCAGCCACAAGGTGGAGGCAGCTGCATCCTGTTTCAGAAGGAGCCGGGCTTTGGGGTCGGGGGGACCTGGATTTCAATCCCAGGCCTAAGACTGACTAGCTCTGTGACTTCAGAATAACCTCTCTGTGCCTCAGTTTCCTCTTCTGTAAGCTGGAATTGATGATAATGGTACCTAGCTCGTGGGGTGTGGTGAGGTTAAATGAATGAATACATGGAGAGGAGTACCTGGCTGGCCCAGTAAGCACTGAGTAAGTGTCAGCTATTATTATTATTAACAATAATAGAATAGCATATCTTTTGACATATTTGCTCCCCAGACAAGATAACTTTTGTGGTCAATTTAGGGCTGGGTGTAGCTAACTGCTTCTGAATGGGTTTCCTCCTGGGATGCTGTCCCTTCACATGGAGACTGTTACTCACGAAGCAGGAGGGCTTCCTCAGAGCCTAGTGTCCAGAGAATACAGAGGGCTTTTCATCCAGCAATGTGTTTTCTATTAGAAACAGGACAGTAACCACAGCAGGTAACCAGGAGTTTACAGCCCAGCCTTAGCCACAGGCAGCCTGCATATTTAAAGAGACCAAACACTTTTTTCCCAGAGGTTTATTAAAAAAAAAAAAATTGAACATGAAAGCAATTTCTTTTAGCAGGGGGAAGGGCTTTCATCTGTACTCCACGGCACGCCCAGCCGGTAACCATACAAGGCTTGGCTCAGCCAAGGAGCCCTTCACCTTCTTTTCCTGAAGGCGCCTGATGTGCGCTGGTCACCGTCACGTGGGAGCTCTTTCTCCGGTCTTTTTTTTTGGGACATTCTCTGGGTTCTCTTTGTTTCTTTGACCTCTCCCAAAGACGGAGATCTAAATGTGTGGCAAACGATCTAAGCACAGGAAAAGAAAGCAGCCCAGTCTTGTGTTCCCTGTTTATTGGCTTATGCAAACAGAGGGCAGTGACCCGTATGTGGCCCACAGAGCCTCACATTGTCTTGCTCTCCTTGTGCCTAGCCCTGAGTTTTCTTTTCTTTTCACTTTTAACAGCTTTATTGTATTTTAATTAATACCATGTCCCTGAGTTTTCATCTGGAGTCTGACCTCAATTCTTGTTTAAACTATTGTAGTGTGGTAGAAAGAGTTTTGAACTTGAAGCCAGACAGAAAGAGAAAAAGGAAATCAGGTTTACTGAGCTCTTGCCCGTCATCATTCAATTCATCAGAGCTTTCTTGAGCTCCTACTATGAGCCAGGCATCGTGAAAGGCACTCCAGGGTCGTGCTTCAAGGACACGGGAGCTGGACCAGGCTGTCTGGTTTTGAATTGCAGCTCCACCAGTTAAGTGCACCCCGCTGTTAAGTGGGACCTTAATGACTTCTTATTTAACTTCTCCTGTGCCTCAGTATCCCCCTCTGCCAAATAAGGATGCTAATAGTGTCCACCTGATAAGAGTGTTGTGCGGATTAAATGAACTAATTATATAGAATGAGATGATGACAATGATGATAGTGGGAAAGGGTTGGAATCAGGACTCAACCAGACAGTTCATTGCTCTCATGTGGCTCACAGCTGTGTGTGCATGTGTGTAGGGTGGAGGTGCTGAGGGATGGACTTGGAGTTTGCGATGTAAATAATTAAGTGCAGCGAAGCAGGGTGCCTCTCACTGTAGGACCTAGGAGGGAATTGGCAGTGTGTAGTAGGGAGGCCCAGACTCCCTCACAGGTCAGAGAAGCATAACAGAGAGGTGATGTTTAAGCGACACTGAAAGGGGGAATGAAAGTTAGCAGGGCCGGGGGTGCGTGGGCAGGTTGTGTTCTGTGTTCTGGGCAGAAGGAACGGTATATGGGAAAATTCGAAGAGAAAGCACTCCTGTGGTGTTCAGAGAGCAGAAGAAATCCAGTGAGGCCAGAGTTCGTGGGTAAGAGGAGTGGTGAGAGTCAGGGCTGGCAAAGAAAGCAGAAACCAGACCATGGAAGATGGTGTTTTATTGAGGAGTTTTGGGTGACTAAGAGCCAGGTCCTTGGGGGTTTCCATCAATTCCTTTAAGCATCACAACTCTGGGATATAGGTGTTACTAGCCCCATTTTGTTGATCGGGAAGTTGAGGCTCTACAAAATCATCACTTACCCAAAGGCACAAGCTTAGAAGACAGTAGAGTCAGGATTTGAACCTAGGTCTCTCTGTCTCCAAAGCTAGAGTGTTTGATAACTGTACGCCTTCTGAACTTGAAGTCTGGCTGTTAGCTTTATAACTTTGGGCTATCCTCAGTTTACTCATCTGCAAAATAGGTAGCATATTACTAAATACCAGCCTCACAGACTTGTAAAAACAAATGAAAATATACATAAACTGCCAAATGTAGTGCCTAGCATATAGTGAGTTCAGCCACTGCTTATGGACTCAGATTCTTGACAGAAAACTGCTTTTCCTTTCTGGTCCCAGTGAACTGAGACAGAACCCCATGACCCACCTGCATATTTGGTTGGTCGCGTCAGTTGTCTTTGCAAGGATCAGTTGAAATCCACAGCTGAGTAGAAATCGCCTTTGCTCACAGGGACTGTGCTCTCTGAGCGACCTGACAGGTGTTGGTGCAGTTCCTCATTCTCTCCCCACCGCAGCCCTACAGCCTCCCGAGCTTCTGTTAGGCCCCTGGGAGAGACCCTGAGGCTTCTCTAGCTCTCCCCTCACCCTTTCCCTCACGGGCTCGCCGAGCAGCCTTCTGCTCTCCCGCCAGAGTCCGCTGGGCTTGTTCTGCCTGCACCTTATGAAATGAACTCTGCTGCTGCTTTGAATTATATTTAACTTGGCTGTTGTTTAACTTTTCTCATGTTAGTCTCAAGGGCAGAGGCTGTCTTATCTCTGCATTTCCTACTGTGTTAGCACAGTACTATAGCAGGTACTTAATAGATAATAACTGTTTTCACCAGGATAAACCTTTTGGGTACCAAGGCTCTTTTGTGTAGGGTTTTTTTTTTTAATCTTTACAACAGTCCTCTGAAGTAGAGCATATAACATTCTTTTTAGCGCAATTAGAGAAACTAAAGCCTACTCTTAAGCAGTAGGCCAGGAATTAATTCTTCAAATCTATAGAGTAGACATTTATGAAGTCTAACTGTCCCATAGGCTAAGGAAATAAAGCTGAAAGATGTAATCCCTTCCCTCAAGAGTGAGGGAGACATTTGAACAAATAATTGTATACAGCAAGTGGAGTTTTAGGACAGAGAAATGATGAAAGTATTTAACTTTATTTGGAGAAGAGCAGAATTTTCAGAAAGATATGCTCGCTTTGGGCCTTAAAGGATTGACTTCATGGCACAGAAGGGTGGAATGGAGGGCATCCAGGCAGAGGAAGTGACGTATGCCACAGGCCGTGGGACTGAGAAGACCAGCACTCCTGGGGGAACTGCAGCATCAGCTGGGCCGGCAGGGCGTGTGTAGCAGCGGAGTGGGGTGGGGGGAAGATGACGATAGCTCCCACTGGCAAGACCCCCTCCCCCAGGACTTGCAGGAGACGGAGTCTTTCCTTCCCCTTTGGTCTCCCAGCCCCTCATCCTCTTCCCAGAGGCACACACAGGCAGGCCTGAACTACCTTCAAGCTTTGGAATGGGCTTTCCTTTGTCCCTGCTTCCTTGGGCTCCCTTACCACCCAGCTTATCTGCACAGATGTGTAGTCTCCTTTCCATGCTAAAGGAAAACATTTTATCCCATGAGTGACCTGTGACCTGATGACTTGGAAGAATAAAGGTTACCAGGTCAAAGGACATCTGTGTCATTTGCTCTCTGTGGCATGAGGTGACTGGGAAGGAATAAAGTCCACCTGTGACCAAACACCTGTGTTCCTCCTGCCAGCAGGGTCACCAGAGGGGAGCTTTAAATTGCTCTCTGAATGAGTCAGATCCATTGTTCCTGAGGAGACGGGGCTGGCACAGCGTGAGCTCTGTGGGCAAGTCTGACCAGGCCCCATCTCATTCTTGCCTGTGTTTGCCTTGCAGCTGTGTAAATGAGTATGGAAGATTATGATTTCCTGTTTAAAATTGTTTTAATTGGCAATGCCGGCGTGGGGAAGACGTGCCTAGTTCGACGATTCACTCAGGTAAGAGAACTTGAAGTACCAGGTTGGGTTTGTCAGTCCAGCCTGTGGGGTTAGGGGACCCTAATGAGAAAGGTAACTGGGCCCGGGGCCAGCCCCTTGGCCGCCAGTTCTTAACGTGCCTTTGGAAAGAGCACCAGCTTTATAGCCTGGAGTTTTAAAACCATCTCAAGGGAGTATGATTCTGGGGGTCACCACCAGCCCTCCTGTTGCTTCCTTTAATAAAAGGGACAAGTGGTTTTGCCTTCAGTGTCAAGTATCAAAAATAGATTATTAAATAAAAAATAGATTATTAGTTAGTAATAACCTCAAGATGGAAAGAAATGAATCTGACATCAGACTAAACCTAAATATTCATTTTTTGAAAACCAAAATACAAATTAAACCAATCAAACTCCCTGCCTGTGCCCTCTCACATCCTCCTATGAAACTGAGTAAATCATTTTGGTTTATAACCGGATAGGTTGATATTTTAAAATTTAATAAATGGGAATGAAATGAGAACAGTGAAGGACTATTTGAGCTAAATTAAATATTCTCTTTGGGTTGAGACCTTATCATTTGATCTAAGTACAAGCTCCCTTTTGGTTTCCCTTTTGAGAATTACTGCCAGAGATTATATGCCTGTTTTTATACAGAAATGAGTGAGACATCACTTTGAAGTTGAGGATCTTTTGGGTTTTCCCTAGAAAAATATGCATGGCATCCTTTCCAGGACTAGCATGCACACATCTTGCATTTTCATAAAGTGCTAGTTGGGGAAGCTGAGACCCGCTTTCCCAGCTAGCGCACAGGACATCCTGGTCCCGTAGACAGCGTACTGGTTCCGGTGCTGCGGCTCAGGTCCTAGTCCCAGCTCTGCCCGTGGCTCGTCCTGGGAGCCCGGGTAAGTCACCGCCTGGCCAGCCTCCCCGCCTGCTGGAGACATGTAAGGAGCCTGGGGGTCTCCAAACTCCAGCTCGGACAGTCCCTGGCTCTGTGGAAAGCTGGAGAAGCAGATTGGGTGCACAAACAGCTTTTGAGCAGAGAGTCACCTTGGGAAATACCAGGGTTTTTCCCATGATAAATGAACACAGAATAGAACTCATACTTTTTACTAATGGCCTGGTGAAATCCAAAGTAACAAGTTAACAGACACCTGGGCTTAGTCAACCACGTGCTATTGTATTGGAAACTGCAACTTGTTTTACTTCCATTTAACATTAGTAATCTTTCCTGCTTTTGGCAGGAGGACAAGACTGCAGAGATGTAAAGAAGTTTAAAGTCCCTTCATCAAAAGTTCCCTTGACCTGTCATTATTACTGAAAGGTCCCTTTGAGATTATTCAGCCCACTCCTCTCATTTTACAGATGAAAAACTCAACGTCTAGAAGGACAAAATGACTTCTTAGCATCTCACATATTAGTGTCAAAGCTAGGATTAGAACCCAGGTCTCCGGGTTCCCAGCCTGATCATTTTTATTTTATGCATGTTCTAACCTCTGAGACCAAAGGAATCTGGTTTTGCTCTTTAAAATCATATAAACTTTAAAAATTCTTCCATTTTTGAATAGTGATTTATACCATTAAGCACACTACCTCTTTTCTTTCTGTCCACTTTTTACCCCTCCCAGCCCCCAACCCCCCAACTCCCACTAAAATTCATATTTCATAGACAGGGTTATGCTTGTTTTTGTTATTTAGTAGAGAGTTAAAATAAATTGGACTCAGCTGTTTTGAGGCATGAGGAATTGGGGAACAAAATGATGGGGGAGACATTGGGAAGGATTTGTTTTATTTTTTTGGCATTTGTTAGACTGCAAAACAGCTGGAGCTATAAACTTAAGCTTCGCAGCTTTGTGTTTGAGCCAAACCAAAATAGATGAAAATTGATTCAATATTTGTAAGAAAAGTTATGAATGTTTATATTTACATCTTTTGTAGACATGCAATGGAACATTTTCTGTTGGTTTGAAGCTCAGTCTTTTGAGTCCAAACTTTAAAAGAACTCTCTTGTTAGGGAATGGACTTAATTAAAGATGCCCCAATCTTAGCTGCCAAAGCCAAGAAAATCCATTTTTCTTCAATTTCTGGAAATTCTGGAGTATAAGTGAAGAGAGAAGAGAAACTAGGTGAAAGTTCTTCCTTAATAGAATTTCTTCCTACCTCCAACTCCCTCCCTAAGACTACAGGAAATGTTACATAATAGTACATTGCATTATACATGTAATTTTGCTAAAATCGTATCATTCTAACTCAGCTTCCGGTTTGAGATATTTTGTTTTGTTTTGTTTGAAATACTTCCATCAGCCTCATACTCATTGAATTTAAGGCCCAGAGAGGGGGATTTGTATGCCTGAGGTCACACAGAGGTCCTAAGTCTGCCGTCCCCTGGTTTAGTGCTGTATCTACTGTACTTTGTCCCGGAATGATTTTATTCTCTTTGATCATCTTCCCCATATCACTGGCCCTGACCTCACATAATTATATGGGTATGGGACATTTCACTAAGAGAAATAAGTATCACCCTTGGGGCAGGGAGAAATCCAAAGGCTTCCCTGTCTCATTCACATTTCTCATACTGAGCGCTTGTTTGCTTTTTCATATTGATTGTCTACTCTCTAGCAATTCATGCCCTGGACTGATAACCAGTTAAAAGCTTCCTTGATTTTACCCGTTTTACAGCACCTGTTCCGTTTGTCCCCACCCTGACAATCCTGATCTATCCCTGTGGCTCCATTCTTCTCAGTCTTATCCTTGTGTCTGATTTCTCTGTTTCATTCTTTGGAATCAGATCCCACCCTTTCCTAATTCTCTGCCTTAACGCTTTCTATCTTGCTCCCCCTTTCTTTGGCCCCCTTTCTTTCTTTGTTCAGCTCTTTTCTCTCCCTCTTCCTCTATCTTTTCTCCTCCCCTCAAAGCATATGCACAAAGTTCAGTTAAACAGGGCTCCCATGACACTGCAGAGATGTCTCTTTTCTACCAAGTAACTCAGCCAAAGGAAGGGCTGCTGATGGCAGGTGACAGCGGGTGGGGTATTTCATTTAATTGAAAGATTTGCTTAATTGTCATTTTCTGTTATTTCTTCTGTAGGGTCTTTTCCCCCCAGGTCAAGGAGCCACAATTGGAGTTGATTTTATGATTAAGACAGTGGAGATTAATGGTGAGAAAGTAAAGGTAAGATGCTAAGTCTTCAATAAGGCTTTCATTGTGCTATGTGGGAGGAAGTGGTGTTTTCATAACATTTATTAAATCTCCTAATTGGAACTCATGTTGAAAATAATATACTCAGCCATGGCAGCTTATTTCCAAACAGAGTTCTTCTATTCCCTTCATGGAGGCAGGAAGGGTTGCAGATGCTCTGTTTACAGATGGGTAGAGAGAGAGAGGAGGGCTAAGGCAAGCTGGTCCCATCTCCTGTCCCATCAGAGATGTAAAAACAAGGCAGACGTTTCTAGCTGGGATCTCCTGAGTCGGGCCAGTACACAGTGCTAGCAGTCCCATGAAAGAGCTTATTGATACCTACCTACACTTGCTATGGGTCATTCAGGCCCACAGATCATTTATTAGAATTATTCCATCTCCCACCATACCCCTATTCCTAGCAAGGGAGAGGTGCTAAATGAGAGGTCCAGGAAGGATCCATGGTGTCCCTCTTCCCTTTTGTGACCTCTGGGTGGTTTGGTCCCTGTAAGAAGTATGGCTCGTCCAGTATCAGGAGAAGGGAGGTAGTGTTTATTCAGTGCCCAATAGGTGGCAGTCCCACGGCTAGGAGCTTTTTCATTTTCTAGGTTTCAGTGAGGTTGAGTGGCTTATCTATCCATGGCTACACAGTTAGGAGAGGAGATGGGCAGGATCTGAACCAGTTTTATGAGCTAGCACACCCACTGTCTCCCTGGGGACCCCCTTCCATGAGAGAGGAGGGGAATGCAGGCACAATAGGTCTGTCCCCCTGGAACAAGGAGGAGCAAGGTGACGGGAAGAGTTGAAGTAAGACTAAATCACACCGAAGAAGGCAGAGATGCTGATCTTGGGCTCTGTGCTCTACCTCAGAGTTAGGGAAATCCCACTGTCAGGTCTTCCAGAGCCGAGTTTCACAGAAAGAAGCCAGGACCCTGGCATCAGCCACACAGTGGAAGCTGGCATCAGCATTCCAGCCAGAGCCCAACCTAAGATCCCAAGATTGAATCCGTGGCATGGGCATCCTCCCACATGTACCTGCACTTCTGCGTTGGAAGGCCTCAGCAAGGGCAGAGATGCTCTGGGGCACTCTTGCAGCCTTTCATAGACACACCGAGAGTGTCCCTTCCAGCCCTGACTCCTCAGAGCGGTTCCTTACTGCGGAGACGTGCACACAAGAACGACAGTGAAGGGAGAGCTGGGGGCGCCAGGAAACAAAGCAGGGTCTGAAATCCATGTATGTGCCAACCAGAAGGCTCAGAAAAATAGTGCGCTGGAGTGGGGAGAGGGGGCTTGGCTGTGGGGACAGGGAGGAGACTGGAGTGTGCACTCATCAGGAGCCCCCTGCAGCTCTCTTGGTCCTGTCCAGTGGAGGTGGGTGCCATCCCCAGGAACTGAGTAAAGTTAACTGCTGTTTCAGGCATTCAACGTCCAGATGTTGGGGTTTCCCATTTTTATACATATATATGTGTGTTCATTCCTTTGACCAGAAATGTTAATGCCTACCATGTGCCAGGCACTGGAAATGAATAGGGTGAGTAAGAAATGGTCTCACTACTGAAGAGCAGGCTTAGTTTTCTTCCTGAAACCCCTAGGTTTAGGTGTTACAGTTATTCTTTCTACAAAGTATAACCTCATTTTTAAGTACTATTACACTCAGCTAAAATGCATCTTTTTATAACCTCTGACTCCACTGTGAGACCACAGGCTCCCCCAAAGCAAGGTTTGCATCTTACTCATTTCCATAGTCACAGCACAGTTCCTGTCCCCACCTCTGTGGGCCTCTCATCTATTTAAAGTGAGGGTTGGCTGATCTTCAAAATCCAGTCCAAATGAATTTGCCTGTGATACATACATGTAGAATCAAGATGTAAAATGACCTTCTTCCACCGCAGTAATCCAAGGGCCTCATTAACATGTGGACCCAGGAGGAGCAGCCTCTTTAGTCCTTCAGTAGAAGGGGACAGAGGTGCCCAGGCTTCACTAGGAAAACAATTGTTGTCTTACTGTTGTCCTTGTTCTTTAATGTTTACTCGAATGCTCTCCTTGGTGATGGTTAGTGGCTTTTAGTGGGTAGTGTGCAGGCTCTCTCAGAGCCCCAGAGAGGCAGTGTAAAAGAATCTACTGGCGGTTTGTCAGCATCACCCGCCTGGCAAGTGCCAGGGCAGCACCGGAGGCCAGGTCTCCCCCCTGACTTCTCATGACCATGCCTCCAGCCTTCCCTGTTAAGTCTTACTCTTTCTAGGATGGCTCCCAGGGTTGAAGGCAGGGAATCAAAGACATTAGAAAGATTCTTATGGTTATTAAGCCTTTGTGCCAAATCTGTAATAGTAAAGATGAGGAAGAGGCCCTTCACTTGTCATCTGCATTATGACAGTGACCTTGTGTAGAAAACATAATTAAAACATATGTAGTGTTCTCTCCAATCTATTGATCTTTTTACGTCTATGATAAATGAGTAATAAGTAAAACTCTAAGCTCAGACTATAACATTTTATTTTAGGAGATTCGTTGTAATAAAAGAGTTTCTGGGTTTCTTTCTAATCAGGCATACATTGCATAGATATGAAAGTCTTACAAGTATACACATATATTTGCTCATCTGACCCTCCATTTATCCATCCATCCATGCATCCATCCATCCTGTGTTCTAGTAGATGCTTTGTGCCAAGTACTGTGTTAGGTGAAGCATCTTTGCCCTCTAGGAACTTACTATCATCTAACCCAAACATTTTATCTTTAATTCCCTGATTATTCTACTTAGCAGAATTAATCAGTTCTTCCTTTGTGATTCCTCAGTTCTTTGTTCCTTCAGTTAGCTATCATTCCAATGTATCCACCCTGTACTGGGTACTGTGTTAGGAAGGCACTGGGGGTATAAAGTTAAAAAAGAAACAGCCCTTGTCCTCAAAGAACTTAGTCTAGCAAAGAGACACACTAGTAAGCCAATGATCACAATACATTATTGTAACAATGAGACAACAGAGGTGTGAGTGGTGGCGCAGAGAGCAGATGCACAGTGCGGGCTCACAGTGGAGGTAAGAGTGGTTAGGAGGCCCATGCTGTGGTATTGGGTACATGTGACAGACATGAGGCTGACACTGGGAGACCCTGTCCTGCTGGCAGTTCCTTCATAGAACATCTCGTATTTTTTTATGGTTAGTTAACTGTGTGTTTTTCCTCCCTATAGACCATGAGCTCTGTTAGATCAAGGATTGTGCTTTATTCATCTCTGTATCCTCCTTGTGCCTAGTACAGTGCTCTGCATATATATTAATGATCTATAAATGCTGGAAAGGAACCAGTGAATTGCCGAAAGCATAGTGGAATGAGGGTGAATGGTAAAAGCTGTGGAGTACAGATATCCTTAAGTATCAACCCATAAGGCTGGAAACAGGCAGCCCCCTGTGAGAAAGCGGCATACACCTTGGCAAGACCAGACTACCAGTATTCTAGAAAATATTTCAGTGGTTTTAACTCTCAAAGCTGTTCTCAAGATGTGCCAGTCATGAGAACATAACTGGTTTCTAATGACTGACAGTATTAAATCCAATCACAGGTTTTTCAAGGCTCAGTGTGGCATTAAACAATAGTCTGTTGTTCTAGGACACATCCTGGCAGAGGGGAACCCTGTCCCTAGGTTTGAAGCAGAGCAGAGAAATAGCTTTTGTCCCAGCAGAAGCTGTGACATCTGTACGGTTGCCTTTAGCATACACAGGCTTTCATGTACATCATCAAAGGGCAGCTGCCACTTCAGATCAAAGGAGAGCCTGTGCCGCTGCTTGGTGGCAGGGACGACCGGTCACTCCTCCGTCCCCTCAGCTAACCTGGTGTGAGGGGCGGATGGCACCGCTGACTCATCCTGCTTGGGGGCAGATGTACATTGAAACCCGCCTCTGGGAGCAGAGGCCGCGTGGCGGTATGGAATGAGTCCTCAGCTGGGAATCGGTAGGCCTGGAGGCTCAGTCCCAGCTTTGTGAATAACCAGTCAGGAGATGGAGTCTCCCATTAATGAAAGGAGGCATGAATTTGCCCACCTCCCTGGGCTGTTATAAGGATTAAATGAGACCATCAGTAAATAGGTGAACATTTACTGTTTGCCATGCACTCTATTTGGTGCAGGGGATTCTGTGAGTAAAATGGACCCACTTCCCTCTAAAGAAGCTTTCAGTCTAGGGAGGAAGATAGTTATTGAACATATTATTACAAATAAATGAATGATTCAAGCATGTCAGGTGCCATGAGGGAGAATTATAGGGGGGGTTGCAGAAGAGAATATGTGGGAGAGGGGGTGGGGCTGGGGAGCCTAGCCTGATAGGAAGGTTCCAGAAGGTTTTCTCGAGGAAATGATGTTCTCTTAATGGGGTGAATGCATCTAGTGATATGAGGATGACGCAACTAGAAGGGAAGATTATTGGTCGTGTTGCTTCTCAAGGCCCTCTGATTTGTTCTGCACCCAGCAGGTTTTTCAGTCCTCTCTGTGCAGAGAAGTGCAGGGAGAAGGGAGAAGTGTTTTGCCTTCTCTGTAATTAGAACCATCAGTTTTTAGGACTTAGAACGGGTATATGATTTCAGAAAATGTGAACTTTCATCAGGTTTGCATATTCACCTCTTTTCTATAAAGAAACCACCTAAGCCCAAAGAGATTAAGTGACTTGCCCAAGGTCACAGAGCCTAAAAGCGGCAGAGGGAAATCATTTTATCTGCCATGGCATTGTTCCTGTGCACATTAACAAAGATAATACATTAATATATTCATTTAAATTTTAAACTGGGTTATGTTCAAATGTCTCCCTCACCAGTGCTGACTGAATAATTGCAGCTTGCCCTGCATCCCAACTTCTATAAGATGGCATGTTGGTTAAGAGCATGGACTCTGGGACCACGATGCCCGGTGGAATTGGCTCTGGAACCTACTGGTTGTGAGACACTGAGCAAATTTATTAATCTCCCTGTGCCTCAGTTTCCTCATTTGAGAAATAGGTATAGTAATAGTACGTACCTCATCGAGTTATTGTGAGAATTAAGTGAGTTATTGCATGTACAATGCTTAGAGTTGGCACATAATAAATGCTCAATGAAGTTTTTATTTTATTAAAGAAAAAAGAAATCTCTTCAGTAACATAACAAAGGAAAACCCGAAAAGCAAAGCAAGTCTGCATCCTTATCTAGGCACACCCAACAATTTTTAAAACTTTATGTGCTTTCCTATAATTAGCAATGACAATATAGGTAGGTCCCAGGAAGGCAGTACAGCTTGGAGAAGACAAGCAATGGCTATGGCATCTTAATATGCTGATGGACAGTGTGGGTGTGGGGGGACTTGCCAGTACGGGTGAATGTTGAAACCACAATGTTGTTCATGTGAAACCTTCATAAGATTGTATATCAATGATACCTTAATTTTAAAAAATTTGTTTTTAGGGCAGAAAATAATCATGAAATTATTTGGGTGAAGGTGTATGCATTTCTAAACTGAAGCAAGGCAATGCTTTCTTCCTTTTCTGCTTCTCCAACCTAATCCTTCTCTTACGCCTTTGCAGCTTCAGATCTGGGACACAGCAGGTCAAGAGAGATTTCGGTCCATTACCCAGAGTTACTACCGAAGCGCCAATGCCTTGATCCTCACCTATGACATAACCTGTGAAGAATCCTTCCGCTGCCTTCCCGAGTGGCTGCGGGAGATAGAACAATATGCCAGCAACAAGGTCATCACTGTGCTAGTGGGTAAGGACTAATGAGGAGGGAAATTGATTTGTGGGCATCAGAGAATTTATAATCATACAAAGCTTGTATCTTGGTACCTTCTGAAAATATTGTCTACAGCTGTGATGTAGCCTGTAATGCATGCAGTCAACATTCAGTTCTTCTGAAACTGAAGAGAAAATGAAATAGGTCCTATCCTGTGGTAATGGTTTAGAAAAGCCAAGTAGAAAATATTGCTAATTGATTCTTCTATCAGTGCAGCCTCTTAGGGAGGGTGGACTGCCATGAAAGTTATGTGGGCTGCTCAACATTTAAAAAAACTGAATTACAAGATCATGGAAAATCACACTCTAGAAGTAAAATTCATCTCTTAAGTGGATAAAGAATTCACTATTGAAGTAATTGTTTATTGCCTAAAAAATGGACTTTGGTTAAATTTCTCCCTTGTTACATTTATGCTGATTTGAGAAATTGTAATTTTCAAAAAGAGTCTGTTAGTGGAAATTCTGCAGTTTGTTCCATCTTGGAGGAGGATAGAACTTCTGCTTAAAAAAGGGGGAAAGCAGATAACAACCCATGACTTCTTTTTTTATTGAAGTATCATTGATATACAGTCTTATATTGGTTGCATGTATACAACACAGTGGTTGAGCAGTTACCCATATTATTAAATCCTTACCTCCACTAGTGCATTTGCTGTCTGTCACCATAGGAAGATATTACAGAATCATTGGCTATATTCTCCATGCTGTACTGCCATCCCTGTGACCAACTTATATTATGATTGAGAATTTTGTGCCCCTTTATCCTTCTCACCCTCCCCAACTATCCACCCCAACCTCTCCCCCTTGGTAACCACTAGTCACTTCTCAGTGTCTGTGAGTCTACTGCTCTTTTGTTCATATTATTTTGCTTTGCTTTTATATGCCACAAATAAGTGAAGTCATTTCGTATTTGTCTTTTTCTGCCTGGCTTATTTCACTTGGCATAATACACCCCAGATCCATCCATGTTGTTGCAAAGGGCAGGGTTTCTTTTTTTATGGCTGAATAATATTCCATTGTGTATATGTACCACATCTTCTTTATCCATTCATCTATTGATGGGCACTTAGGTTGATTCTATATCTTATGAATTATTATATAAATAATGCAGCGATAAACATAGGGGTGCATATGTCCTTTTGAATCAGGGATCTTGTTTTCTTCAGGTAAATTCCTAGGAGTGGAATTACTGGGTCAAATGGTATTTCTGTTTTTAGTTTTGAGGACCTCCATATACTTTCCACAGTGGCTGTCCCAATTGACATTCCCACCAACAGTGTAGGAGGATTCCCTTTTGTCCACATCATCTCCAACAATTGTTATTTCTTGTCTTTTGGACAGTGGTCATTCTGACTGGTGTAAAGTGATGTCTCATTGTGGTTTTGATTTGCATTTCCCTGATGATTAACAGTGTGGAACATCTTTTCATGTGCTTGTTAGCCATCTATCTGTATTTTCTTCTTTGGAGAAATATCTATTCAGGTATTCTTTTTTTTAAAAAAACCCACTTTTTTAATTGGGTTGTTTCTTTGGTAACAACCCATGACTTTTCATGGTGAAAAATGCAACATTAGAAATGGAATTTCAGTGAAATGGACCAGATTATTAAAAACTCCACTAGTGATAATAGAAAAATTTTAATAATGTGTATGTTGTTAAAATGTTTTCTTCTTATGAAAGAACATTGCTGTATATTCTGACAAGACCTGAATTTTGGAAATCTGGGTAGAGAACCTCAGGAATTTTGTTAGGGTACAAATTATAGTTAACAGTAAGCGAAGTAAACAGTTTGTAGTAAGCACTGTAGTTAGCATATGTGTGCCAGGAATCATATTAGGAATGTTTTATGTGTCATGATCCCTACTTTACAGGTGAGGAAGCCAAGGGCCAGGGAGGTAAAGCTCTTTGCCCCTTTCATACAGCATGTGAGATCCACTCCATGTCTTGTATTTTTCCAACTGTAACATGCTGCTTTGTAACAAATTGCTGGACTTTCCTTCAGGTTGCTGGGTTAAGCATCTGCCTGTCTGTGAGCTCAGGCTCCATGTGCGATCCTGAAACTGTCTTACACACTGGAGAATCTTTGCCACGAAGCACTTGAAAGCCCCATCTTACGACTTGGGATTTGTGTCTGTTCCACAGAAAGCCCTTAAGAACTTGAGTCACAGCATTACTCCTTGGGATTTTATCTAAGGGAGTTAAATGAAGATTTGAGGGGAGATAATTATAATATCTGACACTGGTGTGTCAGTATGAAGGACACACCAGCTTTTTTTTTTAGCTTTCTGTTGTGGAAAATTTCAGACATAAGCAAAAGTAGAAAAACAGTATAATAAATTCCCATGTACACATCTCTCAGCTTTGACAAGTAACAGCTCATAGCCAATCTTATGTTATCTGTCCCCATCTATTCTGCCTGCACTCCCCTCACATCTTGTACATTTCCTGCCTCAGACCTGGAGTTAGTTATTTCTTCAAGAAGCACTGTTTCTTTTTAATGGGAACTTGTATTTAGTAACCACAACTAAGGTGATAGGAATCCTCCTTACTATTGGGTGGTCATTGCTTTTAGGCTTTTCAGTGGACAGACTAGTGTGTTTGTGTCGGGGGGTGAATTCTAGAGCATCCACAGGGGGTTGTCTTTTAAGCTCTGCTAAATGTTTTGACTCACAAGATGACCTAAGGCCACACTTGGCTCGCATTGACTTAGAAGGATACAGGACAGGAGACAAGGCCTAACAGTAAGTCAGCATTGGGCATTCCTCTTCAGAGACAGAGGTCCTCATAGCAATCCACAAAGCTGTCCAGGACCTCACCAGACAGTTCAGGTATGAGGGCAGAAGGCTCACCACTGGCAAGTGCAGGATCTCCCCTGGCCTAGAAGCACCCATGTCCCATAGGAGCCAGTCTCTCTCAGAACTCAACTCCACACAGGCCTAACTTACAGGGTCTCTTCAGGTGAAGACCACATGCAGGGAAGCCCAAAGTTAGGGCTTTCCATTAGATGTTTATAATTCATACATGGAATTCCCAGACCGCATGGAACTGATCAATCGGGGGTCACTCTTGACCATAAGCAGTGCTGCATAGTACCACCATTGTCTCACCCCATTGTCAGGTCTCCATGAGAACAGAGGGGGAATAACTGTTAACAATAAAATACACCATGAATTATTCACACTGATACTCCCATTTATAATTCAGGACCAAAGAAATTGTACTTAGCCTCATTAATCTTATATCTGTATTTCCTTTTTCTAAAGCCTAAAATCACAGTCCCAGTGACAGCAGCATAATTACTCATTTGCTTTACCTCCTAATACACTTAACGGCAGCCTCCGACCAACAGTACCCACACTGGCCCTGACAAGGTGATTACTGCAACAGTCCAAGACCTCACCCTTCAATTCTGTCTGTCTGTAGGGTCTATACCACTGCGGGGGCATGGTTAATTTGCTCTATCTTAAACCCCCTTGAAATAGTTCCTTTCTGTGTGGTTGTGCTACTTCACGACAAGCAGGTTCATTTGTTCAATTTCGCTTCCCATTTTTAGGGATTGCTTTTTACATTTAAGTTTGTATTAATTGGTACAGTCACAATTAATCATATAATTATGTAAAACATTAGATTCTGAAGTCAAATCTGTAAAACCAAGTGTGTTTAGTGGGGTCAAGTTTCTATCCCTCCCTTTCCCATCAACTTAGTTCTTCTCACGGGTAACCATTATCTTTAAAATTAAGATTTTGGTTTATTCCTCCATTAAAAAATAAGCAAATTAAGTGCATGTGTGCACGTGTGTGTATAATTTTTTCCATCCCCTTTTCTTAGTTGTTTATCATATGCACTTTTTCCTACTTTGCTTTATGCACGTAACAGTATAACCTGTGTCTCACGTTGCCTAGTGGCAGCGTATGTAGTCCTTGTTTTTTACAGGGGCAGATCACTCCACTGCATGGTCATGCCACAGTTTCTTCAAGCTGCTGCCCAACCGATGGACATTCGGATTGTTTCCGGTTCTTTGCCATTCCAAATAGCACTTATGTTTTGAAACAAACATTCCATTTATCACAGTCACATTTGCTTTGCTTTACTTGCTCATCCATCTGGTTTGACTTCGGACATGGAATTGAATTTTGATGCTTCCAATCCCACAAAGAGTCAAATGATGATTCCTTCCTTGATTTACCCCTGTTCTAGGCAACAAGATTGATCTGGCTGAAAGGAGAGAGGTCTCCCAGCAGAGAGCAGAGGAATTCTCAGAAGCTCAGGACATGTATTACCTGGAGACCTCGGCCAAGGAATCCGATAACGTGGAGAAACTCTTCCTTGACTTAGCATGCCGCCTCATCCGCGAAGCCAGGCAGAACACACTCGTGAACAATGTGTCCTCGCCTTTACCCGGAGAAGGGAAAAGCATCAGTTATTTGACTTGTTGTAATTTCAACTAAAGGCCGAGGCAAGAAGTGAAAGGAATCAGCGGCTGCCCTGCTGGGCCCTGAACTGCTGGGACCTGGCGATGACCGCGGCTCCCGCTCTCGGACCTTCTGACCCCCCCGTGGGCTCCTGCACTTACGAAGCATGACAGGCCATGCGCCTTGTCCAGAGGCCAGCATTAGCTGAACATATAATGGTTTCACCTTTTTGCAGTCTGGGGTCGAAGCAGGGAGAAATTTGCACTAGGCCCTCCATGATCTGCAGAGCATGTTGCTTTTGTTTTTTTTAAAAAAAGCAAGTAAAAAAGCAAGTGAAAGCGCATTCCTGAACGCAGTCCAGGGGGAAATGGACTGTAGGGACCCTCCTGCACATCAGTGGGTGCATGTGGGGGCTGTTCTTCAGGGCTTCCGGGTGCCCTGGTTTTCTTGTCTACCAGATAAACCAAAACTGGGAAGGCCAAGTACTGTCTCTGTGGGGCGTGTTGATGACTCCACGGAGATTCTGAAAAGTGTTATTTCTCTTGTCCACAGGCACTTTCAAGAACTTTGGGATGTAAAAATGAAATGAAACCTTTACCCATGACCAACAGTAACAATCATTGATTTGATGAGACATATATAAGCTCCATGACTCCTTTTGGTGCTAATGATTCCACTCTTTCACAGACCAAACGTTTTAGTGCATTGATGTCCTTAAGTGTGTTACATAAAAATAAAAAATAATAATAAGGGAAGTCCATGAATCAGCACTCTTTCTCAAAGTCTCATTACTACCTTTTCTAGGGTGGATTTGTTGGGAAAGAATACTTCTTTCATGTCTCTCTCTAAATTTCAGCCATTTTCTTCTTTTATTCTCTCATCTTTCCTGCCCCTTAATGAAAATGTCTTAAAAAATGAACAAAATATGAATGTTTGATGATATTCTAATATAAAAGATTAGCTCTAAGACATTATGCGTAGTATGAGAAAACAGACCAGATCCGACCAAAAAACTGTGGGTTAATGGACTGCCGTGCAGAATTCCAAGCAAGCACAGTCCTTAAAAGCAGGTCACATCTTTTACTTCCTGGTACTATCCATCTTGGACAGACCAAGGCTTAGGCTTTTGTAGACGTTTTTAATATGTCAAGTGAGAATAGCAACAGATGAAAAGTCTCACGAACCACTTTTGTATCTTCAGTGATAACTTGAGAAAAATTCTGCTTGTGGAAGCAGGTTCAACTGTCATTTGTCACCTCCTTCTTATAGTAATGTTACTGTCAGACTCATGACCATACAGTCTTTCCTGTTTCTTTTTCTTTTCCTCTCATTCTTTCCTGGTCTCCCTTTTCTTTCCTTCTTGCCTCCCTCTCTTCCTTAATGCATGCGTTACTGCAAATCTCCAGTTCAGACGGAGGTGTGTATGCCTTTACTTAGCCAATGTAAAAACAGGACTCAAAATGAAAGACGTGCTGCTGAATATGTGTTATTATTTCTTCAGTGCCATACTTTGATACCTTCCAGTTTGTTCCCTGATATAAATGCAAATTGGGACAGTAATTAAACCTATATGCTGTTGATGCTGTCAGATGTTTCTGTAGCTTGCTACTTAGCATAACTGAGGGATGAGGAATGGAAAAGGATATGATACATAATTCCACTGTTGCTCTAGGTGGTAGCAATCTTGGTCCTGATATGTTGGTGTTTGAAAGCTATTTAATTTTAAAGAAATGAGTCATGTTGAGGTATGATACTGATAAAGCATTTCTAGCATTTCTGTGGCAGGTTTCAGAGTGACCCCATCTCTTGCCCAGAGAGATGACACATATTGTTTAAGGGACTGATAGCTTTTATTTGGCCTCACTCTTTGCCCTGATCCTATGGATAAGAGAGAGATCCCAAATTGAATTGCTTTTATTTTCAAATCTTTTTCAAAAGAAAAAATAATTTTAATAAACACCGACCACAATAATTTATAGTAATTGTTGTCTTTCCCTCCCCATCTCCCCACTAAGCCAGCAACTAAAGCTATTCAAAAAACAAATTGGTCAAAGTGGGCAGAAGAGCGTCTCTTGTTAAACTTTGAGGAAATGTCCCTAGGTTTGGATTCATTAACTTTCATTTAGGGCAAAAATCCGATGTCCCCAGCATATTGTGACCCAGCTTTGTTTCATAGCAACAAGTATGTTGAAAATAAAGTTGTTTTGTGATCTTACAGGACTTTGTTAGATTGCATAAGATTAGTCACAAAATGACAGCTTCTAGGACCACTCTTGGGCTCTGACTTTCCTTTTCCTGAGGGCTCAGCCACCTCTGTCTACCCTTGGCCACACTCAGAACGGGAGAGAAAGCTCTGCTCTTGGCCCCTCTTTTCCCTGTTACTCCTCCCAGCCTTTCTGTAATTTAGAGTCACCCGTCCATGTTCCATCAGTAGGGACACATGAGAATATGGGATTCGTTTCTTTTCTTTTTCCTTAGTTGTATGATTCCAGATTAGGCCTTGTGGACACTTGTTCACTGATCCCTGACAGTAATGTAGGTGCTCAATAAATATTAGTTCAATGAACGACTTAGTGCCAAGAGGAACTTTTCTGGTTAAATAGAAATTTCTCAAATAGAACTTGAGAAAGAGCACTAATTAAATGTGGTCATCTTAACCCAGGCCAGGACCTAAACTTACTGGTTGGCCTTCTAGTTCTTATTGGGATATGTGCTAAGGTGAGCCTTCTTAAGTAACAAGGAATTCTCAACAAGTGGATGAGAGAGTTGCTCTCTCATAATTCAGTTTGGCCTGATCTGACTCAAAAGACTATCAGAATCCATATCTGCTTCCATTTTTAGTGTGATTTTTTCCTCTTTTAATTAAGTTACTAAATATATGGCAAAACTTGTTCCGTCTTCCCTTGAAAAAGCATCATATTCATGTCATAGAGTCAGGTTTGGGAGAATCTGTGAAATCATATAGCTTGCCGATATTAATTATATTTTATTATGGCTTTATGTACACTGTATCCTCAATTGTGTGCTTTTTCCTTTACCTATGCAAGGCTTTTTACTCCTTTATGTATTTTATTAGATATCTTGAATTATATTAACATTCAATTTTGATTATCCTTTCTGTGGATTACTTAGATTAGGTCATTAGCTTTTCTTGGCCTTTTTTTTCCCCCTCTTAGTCATTTCAAGTTAGCATCTCTTTCTAAGTAGAGTGGCAAGAAAATAACTGAAAATGAAAGTCAAATGGATTGATTTGATAATGGGTCAGTTTCTGATTGGTAAGAAAGGTAAAAATCACTGGCTAAAGTAAGGTATTTGGATTAGGATTATTTACTTTAAGCAATTCAGACTTGGACGGAGGTAGGCCGAATTTAACAGGAGACTGGATTCCTTTTCTTTCTTCTGTCCCTGAATGTACGCCTTGGGAGGGCACTGGGGACTCCCAGCGTTAGTAGAATGATTTGCCTCATTTACCCTTTTACTATTCCACAGTCCTTCCAGATTCGGGATAAGTTTCAGTTAATGAATCCTTCTGAATATCAGTTGCAGTTGATTATGAATTGGTTTTCTGATAAAAGTGCAAACATCTTTTTTTTAATAAACCAAACCACTGGAGTGAGATATCATCTCATTATAATTAAAGTTTTCTCCCCACATATCAAGCCAATGGCTTTAAACATGGACATTTTCTACTTTTTAATCCTGTGTATTTCATGGTCATTAGTATTATAGGAACTACTGCCCTGTTAGCCTCTGGATGAGTTCTTACAGCGTTTACCCTTTCTTCTTTCTAGAATTTTTTGAATTTTTTTTTTTTTTAACTGCAACTGGTTACTTACTTTCCCCAACCATGGTCCTGATAGATGTGTTTTAATGCAACTATAACAACACTTTAGAGATTTAACTGGAAAATCAAAAGCAGTGAAAAAAATGTGTATTTCAGACACAATGTACAGACACATGAGCAGTAATGGCTGAACACTAATTTTGGGATAAGAGAAGAATGTTTTCAGATTTCATTTCTGTCACATAAGACTATTTGTGTTTGGAAGGAAATTTTGTGTTTGGAAAGCTGCCTTCCCTTACATCATTCACACTGGGTAGAAAGCATAGTGAATCAAGAAATTAGCATCCCTTCTAATAGCATTAATATAGTAATGTTAGAAGAAGGTAGATAGCACTTCATCTCCTTCTCTTAAGTTTATAACATTGGCATATTACCATCATTTTGGGGACCCACACTTTGAAATTAAAAACAAATAGAGGCATAACAGTGATGGTGAAGCAATAAAAAATTTAGGACATTTGAATAATATTTGAGGGATTTGGGGGAGATTTAGCATAGGAAATAGAGGAATATAATTTGTGCATTAGAACAGGACTCTGTGGTCCAAAGGGGTTGGAATAAAGCCCAGTAAATAGAGGCAACAGCCACAGATTTGGGCCCCATGTCAGAGAGAACTTATCAAAAAATGGTTAATCATGTAAGGGGCTGCCTCAGGTAACAGTCTCGGCCAAGCAGAGGCCAGATGGGAATTCAGCAAAGATTATGTGGAGAGGATCCCAGCATTGTTTGGGGGTTGGACCTGATGACCTATTGACTTAAACTTCCATATTGCATGCGGTACTTTGCTCCTCATAACATTATCAGTTAAATATCTGTTGACCCGTAGCTGAGGATTTTTTTTTTAAGGCTTTGCTCTTCTGCCAATCCTACAGGAAGGTTGGTTACATGTTGTTATTACTTGAAACACTCACACACACAAACTTGATTTGAAAATTAAATGAACAGAACTGAAGCCAAATTACTTCTTGTAGAAAGTAACAAAACACAGGTCTTTGAAAATGAGGTATAACCATAAGGAACATCCAAATGGTTTCACCTGCAAAAATAACTAGCATCCTTGCTAGGCTGATAGATGGCTCTTCACTGGTCTTTATCAAAAAGTACTGGTCCTGCATCAGAATGGTGAGAAACACTTGGGTTTGGGTGAGACTTTCTTTGGATAAGAGGTCAGAGCACAAAAGCTAGCCAACTCTAATTTACTTCCTGGGATACATGAGTCAAAATTTACTTCCCCACTGAGTTAAAGCGGAATTTTTGGAGATGTTGTCTTCTAGTTCCTGAAGGAATCCTTAGTGGGTTGTGACTTGACACTCAGGGAGTGATGTAGGGAGGTGTACTGAAGGGGTAACGCTAGGCTAGGTGTGAGGAATCCTAGTATTGCCACGAATTAGGTGTAACTTTATGCAAAGCACAATCTTAAGCATCAGCTTCCTCATCTACAATAGATTCATAGTAACTGTCAGGATTATTGTGCAAATTAGGATAAAATGAAAGCATTCAAATATTTAGTTCTTTTCTCCTTGATTAAAAACAGACTTTGGATGGTCTGATACAAGTATAGATTCTAGGACAAAACAAAGAACCCTTCTTGATTTCAAACAAAAAATTTCCATTCTTGAAAGGACCCTTACAGGAAGTCACTTATTTGATCGATCTTTCTGCCTTTGGTCATTCCTGTTACCCAAGAGGCTCTTCATTTCCTTACCTACTTCAGGAAAGGCATTCTTTCTCTCCCCCCAAAAAGGTAATTCCAGGGTTGTAAACTTGTCAGTATCAGGAAACTTAACCTTATTACTGAAATACCTCAAAGCAATTTGACCTCTCTTCTTGATCACATTCTCCATGAGAAGAAAATGGGTTGATCCTTTCTTCTTTTGAAGGAGTCATAGTTGCCATTTATTACTGCCCTTTTGCCTCGTTTTTTTTTAATGACAGAAAAAGCTCATTAAGATGATAACCATTATTCCTTTGGGGAATGCCAGGCTAGGTATTTATAAACTCCTCTTGTTGGTATCAGATTTAGATCATGATCTTACTGTTGATTAACTCTTCAATTATCCATGTATTTTTCTTCTCTCTATAACAAAATAGATAACAAAATGTGCTTCTGAAGAATTATTCTGGTTTTCGGCTCACGTCCTCTTCTTGGTAAAAGTGGAGGCATGAATCCTGATTTGTCATTTGCTTTTAGAATTTAATTTTATAGATGACATTTTTTGATGGATGTGATTATGAAACCCAAATTTTACAAGGTTTCTTTCCCCTTCTATGTGTGCACTAAATTCTGAAATAAAAACTGGAGTACCAAATGCCTAATTAAGCAACAAGTCATGTACAGAGTAACAAAGGTAAGAATTTGGTCTCTTAGGGTGATGTGTCACTAGTTGGTTAAATGGTGCACAGCTTTTGTTTAAGGTTACACAGTTATGTCCCGGACTAAATAGCAATAGGAAAACTTGATAAGTCTTCTGAAAAACAGCTGCTAAACATTGCTTTGTAATCATTAGGGATGAATATTCTCTTGTCCTATACAATTGCAGAATGCTATTAGAAGTTTCTTATAGGTTATTAACAATGTCAATTGATTTATTTAAAAATCTTTGTTTTAAGTCCTTTTATCCCTTTAAGGTATGTTGGGGCCTTCATGATCCTCTTGTAGAAAATTTCAAATGACTGAAATGCTGGCTTCTAATTTCTGCTCACTGAAGTGTCCTCTAGATGTACCAGGTGGTTGGAGCTCCTTATGATATGTAAGGGAGCTACATAAAAGTATTTATGCTAATACACTTACACAAATGTAAGTGTGTGAGTAAAATAGCTGTTTCTAGCAAAAAAACAAACCCCAAAAAACAAGAAACTGCTCAAAATTTCAGATAATAAAAGGTTAAGAAGAGATTTTTTGATAATCTAAAGGGAAAAAGTATGCTCCATATATACTGTTCATATATACTTTTAATGCATGACTTTTAGTATAGGGATGAAATAAAACATCCTGGGGGTCCTCTTGGCAGCTAGTTAAAATACTTAGAGAAGCTGTTTCATGAAGATTTAAGAGAACCCCTGATGTCACCCCCTTTCCTATCTATGTCTATGAAAATATGGACACACATAGTTTAACAAACATATTAATCATCAAATCTTATAAACTCAATTCTTAATATTTGGCTGTTGGTTTTAAGCATAGGCTCTCAGTAGTATCTGACTACACAAGTACATAAAATCTAAACATCAGCTTTAATACAAGCCTAATAGTTTGTTTAAAGTGTTAATATGCATATAATAACAGTACCCTGTATCATGTCTTCTGTGTTCATGTATTTTTTTTTTTTTTTGCTTAATAAAAGCCTGTTAGAAATAAAAAGCCCATAATGACTTGAGTGCAATTAGCTGAAAACATTCTGTAGAAAGGTGATTGTATGGAAACTTCAATCACATTAGAAAGGGAGCATCAGGAACAGGAATATGAACACAATATTTTTAAATGAAGCTGCCATGTCTCTTAAAAATTAAGATACAATTCACACACCATAATATCATCCCTTTAAAGTGTTCAATTTGGTTTTTAATTATTTTTACAAAGTTGTACCACCATTACCCCTATCAGACTCCAGAACATTTTCATTATCTCCAAGAGAAACTCGGTATTCACCACAGTCACTCTGCCATCCTTTTCCCCCAGGCCCTGGTAACCACTAGTCTTTGTCTCTATGGATTGTTAAGTGGGACATTTCAGATAAGCAGACTTATACACTATGTGGTGTTTTGTGTCTGACTTTTTTCACTTAGCATAATGCTTTCAAGTTTCACATTGTAGCATGACTCAATACATTCTTTTATGGTTAAATGATATCCCATTATATGTAATATACCACATTTAATTTGTCCATTCATCAGTTGATGGACATTTGGGTTATTTCTACTTTTTGGCTGTTATAAATAATGCTGCTAAGAACACCTGTGTGCAAGTTTTCTGTGTGGGTACATACACATCTCTCTTAAAAACAATTTGTGTAGCAAATTAAGTCATTTGTGTTCATTTAAGCAGAACTGCTTCAAGTCCTACTTAGAAATGCAATTTATAATCTTACATCAACTGGTTACTGAATAATGGCTAACTCCCCAGTATGTCCATAAGAATTTTCAATGAGCTTATCATTTAGATGTGATAATCCATTTTATGAAGACTGCTTCAGTCTTATAGGAATTGAGTTGTCATCACATAGAGAATATCTAAAGTCCTCTGCTCTTTTTGAAGCACAGCTACAAATCATGCTGGAGAGAAGTACTCATCCAGTGCACTAAGATTCAATGAACAAGCACTTTTAATATACAATGTCCTTTATATATCAACTGTCTTCTAAAGTCTGGATTTTCCTTCTTAAAAAAAGATTGTCAAATCGCCAAACCATCTTACTGTCCACTGTAGCTTAAGTTTTTATTATTAAGAAATGATTCATACTGACAGTATAAGTAAAAAGAATGTATTTTTTGTGCAAAGGATGAATGTATTAATAACTTTTTATTTGTAACAGAATTTTTTAAAAAGATGAATTTGTTTCCCCATGTACTTGTATATAAATAAACATTTCCTGTTGCCCACATTTGGAGGACCATATGCCATCAAAATATGTAAAAAGCAAATAAGCTTTAACTGAGCACTGTCCTTCAGCATAATGTGAAATGTGCTCTGGAGGCCTTACGTTTGTTGATTCTCTAATTGGCTAACCTTGGGCAAATCATTTAACATTTTGCACCATGGATTTCTACTCCGTAAAATAAGGGGCTAGATTAAATAAATTTTAAGTCCTCTTCCAATTATAATACCAAATAAGACTACCCAGCTTATATTCAGGTTGTGTATGCTAATTATCTCTAATGGTAAGAAAGATAATTTATCCCATGATGTATTGGAAGAAGATTATCCAATATATATACCCAATATATCCATGACATATTACCCTGAGAACCAGGAGTCATAAATTCTAGTCCCATTTCTGACGCTGAGGAACTGTGTGACTCTGGGCTAATCATTTAATTTCAAGCCTTGATTTCCCCAACTACAAAATATAGTAACTAGATTTGAAAGGGCCCCTTCCAGCTAAAACACACTTTTGGTTCTATATTCTTTCGAGATATAATTTAAGATATCCTTCATAATTAGGAACGAGACTACTTACTCATCACTAGTAAGGCATCCTTTCATTCCCTCATTTATTCACCATTTATTTAGCATATACTATAGAGCAGGTGCATGAATCTGCTTTTAGATGTCCCTCACCTCCACTGTTAGAAGTCATGGATTTACCCCTTTCCTTGGAATTTATCCCAACCCCAGTCGTTGCCTCTCATCATCTGCATTGGGACATGCAACTGAGAGACAAATGTCTTGCATTAAGAATGCATATGTGACCATGGGTCATGGAGCACAATACAGGTAACAGGATGACAAAGGAATCCAGCATATGACTTTGGGCTCCCTGGAGTGGTATTTAGTTAACTGAGCATAGGCATTCTATAACTTTATTTGACATTATTACTTAGTATTTATAAAGTATTGGGCTTTACAAAAATTACAATTTTATGTTATTGTCTAATGATGCTTCTCTGCAGTTGGTATGAGACTTTTATTTTTGCTATTTAAGCACCTTCATTAAAAGGATGTGTTTACAGAAATTTCTTAATTTGTACATGCTGTAGTTTTAAGTGTTCTATTATTAACTTGAACCACACAAAATTGTGTTTTTATAGGTCAATACCACCCAGATATTGGCAATTTCATATGATTCTAATATGACCTATTTAAATCATAAGCAGCAAAGACTGGAAGGCAAATGTCACCAGCTGGAGAACTATGGTTCTTAAAAATTTTGTTTTGTTTTTTTGCCACTAATGGAATTTGGACAAGCCATTTCACCTGGCACATTGGCTTTTCCATTAGTTAAATGGGACAAATTGCAAACTTGAATAGAAATTTTAAAAGCTTATTCACATACAAATCATTACAGATCACTGGAAGGAAAGCATGAATGTGGTTTATTGCCCAAATACCTTAATGTCTAAGTATCGTGCTTCTCATTTGGGCAATGTAATGCTTCAGATACATAATTCCTTGGCAAATTTGGTGTTTTGAATAACCTTGAGGATCACGGTATCACTGGTTGATTCAATTATTCCACATCTGCTAACCAGCAGACTATAGCTGATATAAGCTATCTATATACCCCAAGACACATCTGCAGCTGAGAGATGAAACCTGGAGCTATGTTTAAACCACAATCACGTGCCTGTACATTTGGCCAGGTGTTCACCTCTGAATATTTCAAGAACTAAAATATCTAATTTCCACTACTTGCAGGAAACCACATGTAAGTAACATAAGGTATCCTATCTAAATTTTCATACCTGGAATTTACTCAGGTTTCCCAGTGAGTAGTTGTAATTTCACATCTACATAAAAATAAGAACAGGCTAGCATTTCTGACTTTGATCTTAGAAACCACAATACCTGTGATTCTATAAATTTTATTGATGCTCATATGCACATTTAATCCTCATCACACATTGTGAAGTACTTTCAGCAGCTGGAATAGAAAATACCCAAGTTTTGATGGAAGACAAAGATTAAGATCCCGCTTTGAACGTGGAAAGCATTCTAGGCAAAAGGAATGAAGAATACAAAGGCTTTCAGTCAGGATATCCGTATTACTTGGGGCAAGTTACTTAGCTTTTACCTCACTTGCCTCTTTTTACCTCACTTTCCTCATTATAAATTGAGTATCTCAATGTCGACATTTGTTTATCAAAGCACCTACTATGTGCCAAGTCACGTTCTGGTCACTGAAACTGTAACAGTGAACAGAATTTTAAAAACTTCCTTTCATGGAATTTTTATCATAACATGGGAGGAAAAGAAAGTAAATGTACAGTAATGTTAGGAGAAGATAATTACTGTGGAGAAAATACATGAGGGCAGGGGAGAGATGTGGAGTTAGCATTTTTATAGAAGGTAGTCAAAGGAAAGCCTCATTAATAATGTCATTTGGAAACAGACTTGAAGGGAGAGAGGGAATGAGGTGCATATCTTGGTGAAGTGTTCAAGGCAGAGAGCACAGAATCTACAGAGGCCTTGGGGCAAAAGGATTCCAGTATGGCTAAAACAGAAGGAACATGTGAGGGACAAAGGGCAGATGAGGTTTGAGGACAGCGAAGGTATTGATTATAGCACTTTGGAGGCCACTGTGGGGACTCTGGTTGTGAGGGTGAGATGGCAGCCCTGGGAAGGTTTGGAGTAGTGATTTGGCTTATATTTTAACAGGATCACTCTGCTTGCTCTGTTGAGAGTAGATTACAAAAGGGCAAAGGCAGACCATTTAGGGAGATGACTGCTACAGTACAGGTGAAAGACGATTATTTGGGCCACAGGAGTAGGTGTGGAGATTGTGGTAAATGCTTATATTGTGGCTGCCTTTTATCTAACTTTTTGTTTAATTGAGATATAACTGACGTATAATGTTAGTTTCAGGCATATGACATAATATTCAATACATGTATATATTGTGAGATGATCACAAGTAAGTCTAGTTATCATCAATACACCATTACATTTTCTTGTGAGAACTCTTTTAACATTTTATTATAGAAAATGTCAAACATAGATAAAAGTAGAGTAGTGTAATGAACCTCTATGTATTCATTATTCACCTTCACCATTATCAGCTCATGGTCAATCTTGCTCCTTCTATATTCCCACTCATTTTCTCCATTCTGTATTATTTTGAAGCAAAGCGCACACATAACATACTTTCACTTAGAAATATTTCAGTATGTATCATTAAGAGTTTTAAAAACAATCACATTACATAATCATACCTAAAGAGTTTTAAATAATTCTTTAAATGCCCTTAAACACTGATTCTGTATATAAAGATAGGGCCAACAGGTGTTGCTAATGGTTTAGCTAGGGTGAGAAGAGGAGCCAAGTATGGCTGAAAGTTCTGGCTTAAGCAACTGGTAGCACTGTCCTGACAGTTGCTCATGTGGAAGAACACTTTGGGAAGAGCAGTTTTGGGGGGTGGGGTGAACCAGGAGTTTGAGTTAGGATCTGTCGAGTTTGAGGTGTCTATCTGATATCAAAAAAGAGATACTTAGTTGGCAGTTGTGTATATGTGTCTGAAATTTGGCAACAGATCAGGCTGGAGATAGAGATTTTGGTATCAATAGCAGAGATAGTATTGAAATTCATAAATCTATCTGACATCACAAGAAGCGAGTGTGTAAGTGGAGAAGAGGCCTGAGGACGGAATCTGGGGGCACTCCAGCATTTAGTCAGGGCTAAGAAGTAACCAGCAAAGGAGACAGAACACATGACCAGGGAAACAGTAGGAAATGCAGTGATGTTCTGAAAGCCTAGTGAAGAAAGTTATTTCAAGGAGGCTGTGATCAACTATGTCAAGCGCTGTTCATCAGTTAAGAAAGGTGAGGACTAAGAGATGACCGTGAGTTTAGCATCACGGTCATTGGTGAGGCTGAACAAAAGCCTTGTGTAGTTTCAGGACTTAGAAGAGAGGAAATACCCAGTGCTATAGAATAAACTGTTAAGTTTTTGCTGGTAAGGGGTGTTGAGAGGAATGTGAGGTAAAAAAAAAAAACACCCAAACCCTTTGCTTTCAAAGCAGGATATGTTAATGCTGATGGAAATGATCATGGAATGATTCATGATACAGGAGAGAGGAACATAGTATCTGGCACAAGAGAAAGGACTGCCTTTAAATATCACAACATACTTCATTTAAATGAGCAGGAAGGCATGAGGGTCTAGGGCACCTAGGTGTGACTGAGATAGTGAGAATTGTGAGATAAGGAGATAAATGGATATAACACTTGGAAGGAATACAAATGCTAGCTCTCTTTTTGGGGCTTTGTGTTTTGAAGAGTTAATGCTAATGGCCTGGAACCATAGGCAGCTGTTTTTACTAACCAGTGGGTTGTTGAATTATTTGGCTTTAGAAAATTGTACAAGGCAAAATGTGAGTGGAAATACTGACACATGTGACATACTGATTAGGATTATTATAAAACCCGAGAAACAAGACAGGGTTTTTTCTTAAGTGAGAGAAGTCTAGAGGTTGGCAGCCCGGGATTTGTTTGTACTGTAGTTTTGTCAGTTACCTGGGCTCTCTCTCTCACACTTGTATTTTTCAAGACATCTTATTTTTTAATATGGCTGCTACAGCCCTCACTATCATGTTCCAGTCCCATTAGCAGGAAAGGAGAAAGAAGGAAGGAGGGAGGGCCTGACCCCTTCATTCTAAGGAGACTTCCTAAGTTCCATGCAACATTTCCACTTCTATCTCTCTGGCCAGAACTTGGCCTGCAAGGGAGGCTAGGAAAGAGTCTTTCAACAGGGCCTATTGCTCCCCTGAAAAAAATAGATTTTTACAAAGGAGTAGACAGAGAATAGGTATCAGGGTAGACCTTCATATTTGTGGGGAGACTATGGTTTTACAGACAACTGTTCTATGTTTGAACCCTAACTCTATCACACTGTATTGGTTGTGACCTTGAACAAACTATTTTATCTCTGTGCCTCAATTTTTTCTTCTCTAAAATTGAGCTAATACCATCTACTACACAGTATCATTCTGAGGATTAAATGAAACAATACAAGTGCCACAGAGTCTGGTATATAACAGGCACAATACTAGTACACATATGAAATAAAAAATAAGTTATCTAGCAGACCATTGAGAGATGGTGTCTTAGTCTTTTCAGGCTGCTATAACAAAGTACTACAGACAGGGTGGGTTATAAACAGTTTTGGAGGCTGGGAAGTCTAAGATCCAAGGTGCCTGCAGATTTGTTGCCTGGTTCATAGATGGCTCTTTTTTTGCTGTGTCCTCACATAACAGAAGGAGTGAGAGCTCTCTGTGCCTTCCCTTATAAGGGCACCAGTCTGTATAACCCCCTCCCAAACACCTCACCCCTCCAAATTCTATCACACTGGGGATTAGGTTTCAACAAGTGAATTTGGGAATGACACAGTCAGTCTATTGCAGATGGCATCTAGTTAATCGGGCTGATTGGCTATTCAATTACAGGTTTAATAACAACGTAACCTTACCTACTTTGCCTTTGTTATAGAAGAAATACCCCAACATCAACGACAGTGGCAACATTGTCAATGGCTTTTATTAATTTTAGCTAACTTAATCACATGTACTCACTTTGTTCAAATGCTTTCAGTCAATCCCTTCATCTGGTACCAGACAAACCGCCAGCCCTGAGATGAGTAGTCTGTATAAGGCCTGTTGAAATATGGCGATTTTACAAAAAACACATACCCTAAGTTTAGATCTTTCAAACAGTGGAAAAATGCTTCTTTAGCCACACCTGATTTTTAGGTCTGTTCTAGCCTTGGATAACATTTATTTTCATGATGCTTTTGGTTGGTTGATTTTGCAATTACTGGAGTCACAATCAATAGCCATTGAATACAGAACCTAGATCTGGTTCTAGGCACTACTGTGTCTACCAGCCCAGGCCCTGAGCCCTTGTACTTACTATATACAAAATGAAAAAGCCACCAATCAGCCCTGAATTTTGTCTGATGCAAGTACTGCAACTCCTGCTTTTTTCTCCCTGTTAGTTACATGAAATATCTTTTCTCATCCCTTCACTTTTAGTCTGTGTATGTGTTTGGGTTTAAAGTGAGTCTCCTGTAGGCAGCAAAAAGATGGGTCTTGTTTTTTTATCCATTCAGTGACTCTGTGTCTTTTGATTGGTGCATTCAGTCCATTTACATTTAGGGTGATTATCAATAGGTATGTACTTATTGCCATTGCAGGCTTTAGATTCGTGATTACCAAAGGTTCAAGGTTAACTTCCTTACTATCTGAGAGTCTAACTTAACTCACTTAATATGCTATTACAAACACAATCTAAAGGTTTTTTCTCCTTTTTCTTCTTCCTCCATTCTTTATATATTAGGTATCATATTCTGTACTCTTTGCCTATCCCTTGATTGACTTTGGGGATAGTTCATTTAATTTTGCATTTGCTTAGTAATTAGCTGTTATACTTTTTTTTACTATGGTTTTAATACCTCTGGTGACAGATATTAAACCTTAGGAACACTTCCATCTATAGCAGTCCCTCCAAAATAGACTGTAGATGGTTTGTGGGAGATAAATTCTCTCAGCTTTTGCTTATCTGGAAATTGTTTAATCCCTCCTTCAAATTTAAATGATAATCTTGTCTGATAAAGTAATATTGGTTGAGGCCTTTCTGCTTCATTGCATTAAATACATCATGCCACCCCCTTCTGGGCTGTAAGGTTTCTGCTGAGAAGTCTGATTATAGCCTGATGGGCTTTCCTTTGTATGTGATCTTATTTCTCTCTCTGGCTGCTTTGAGTAGTCTGTCATCCTTTATCTTTGCCATTTTAATTACTACATGTGTAGGTGTTGTTTTCCTTGGGTCCCTTGTGTTGGGAGATCTGTGGATCTCCATGGCCTGAGAGACTATCTCTTTCCCTAGATTGGGGATGAATTTCCTCCTCAGAGACACTTTCTATCCCTTTCTCTCTCTCTTCTTCTTCTGGTACCCCTATATGTGAATATTGTTCCGTTTGGATTGGTCACACAGTTCTCTCAACATTCTTTCATTCTTAGAGATCCTTTTTTCTCTCTGTGCCTCAGCTTCTTTGTATTTCTCTTCTCTAGTTTCTATTCCATTTATCGTCTCCTCCACCATATCTAAACTGGTTTTAATACCCTCCATTGTGCTCTTCAACAACTGGATCTCCGACTGGAATTCATTGCTGAGTTCTTGAATATATTTTTGTACCTCCATGAGCATGTTGATTATTTTTATTTTGAATTCCCTTTCAGGAAGATTCATGAGGTCCATGTCATCTTTCTCAGGAGTTGTATTAATAATTTTACTCTGAACCAGATTCCTTTGGTGTTTCATATTTGTATATGGCGCCCTCTAGTGTCCAGAAGCTCTACTCTCTGGAGCTGCTCAGCCCCTTAAGCAATGTTGGGGGTTTCAGGAGATTGGTATTGGTGCCTGGGGGGAGGAAAGAGCTATTTCCTACTTCCCAGCTGCTATGCTTGTCTCCACTGCCGGAACCAGTGGGCCGAGCACACAGGTATAAGCCTCTATGCTTTGTGTTTGTAGTTGCTGTAGACAGATTTTCCCTCTAGCTGGCCTAATGCCAAGGTAGGTTTTGCCAGTGTGAGAGCCAGGTGAGGCTGGCTGGGAGAAAGGTGCAGTAGGCTATGTTTCATGGAGCGGGTCCTTGGAGTTGTGTAGCCAGCCAGGGAGCTGGAGCACTTGGAAATCGTGAAAGCTCCCAACCTGCTGGGCAGAGTGCACCTGGGCAATTTTGTCTACCTGTCCTTTCTCCTGAGCAGTAAGTTCTGTGCAATCCTTGCCCCTTTAGGAGCCCTCTTACTAAGGGCTTCCTTGTTAGGAAGTCTCTCAGACTGCCCCCCTTTCTTTTGTCCCAGAGCAGCCAGATATGGATCCCTGCTTCCACAAGCGGCTGGAATCTCAGTCTCTCCAGGAATCCTGTCTGTCTTAGCTTTGCAATCCCCTAATCATGAGAGTATCATGAAAGCACCATGAAATGTAGGTTTGTGATCCCAGAGCAGATCTCCAGAGTTAGGTATTCAGCAGTCCCAGGACTCCACTCCCTCTCCGCTCCGTTTCTCTTCCTCCTGCCGGTGAGCTGGGGTGGGGGACGGGCTTGGGTCCCACCAGGCCATGGCTTCGGTATGTTACCCTGTTCCGTGAGGTCTGCTCTTTTCTCCAGGTGTATGTAGGCTGGCATAATCCTCTTTCCTGTTGCTTTTTCAGGATTAGCTGTATTAATTATATTTTTATATTATATGCGGTTTTAGGAGGAAGCCTCTGTCTCACCTCTCATGCCTCCATCTTTCTAAAGGTTCCTCTTTTAGTAACTGATAGAACAGGATGAACAATCAGTACAGATAATTTGAACATGATTAATTTACCTAATACACATATAAAATACTGCATTCTGTAACTGCAGAATACATGTTCTTTAAAAGCATACATGGAACAATTTAGAAAAACTGACTGTAGATTGGTCCACAGTCTCAACTAATTTCAAAAGACTGGAATAATGTAGAGGAAGTTTTCTGACAACAATGCAATTTAGATAGAAGCCATTCACAAAGAGAGATCTAAAAAAATCCTTTGTTTGGAAATTAAGAAACACATTTATAAAAAACTCATGAGTCAAAGAAGCCACATGGAAATTATAAAACATTTGAAATGAACAATAACAAAAACACTAACATACAAGTCTGGGTCAGGAGAAAGTCTAGATAGAAGAAGGACTTCAGATTACACACTCTGTGGGTGATAACTGTAAATCAGTGGATGAATTCAACCAAAGAGTACATGTACAATGGCCAATAACAGAACACTACGAAGCAGCATCTTTTAAAAGGCAGGCAAATAAAGAGGCAATCAAGGACAATAGGGGGATGATCAGACTGTATCTCTGTGACCTGGGTAAGCAGGAATCCCACCCACCAGCCCTTTTGCTTAAGAGGCCAGTGGCTTTAAAGTGACTTCCTCAAGATTGTCTATAACCTCCTCTGGTTGGGATTAAGCAAGGCACCTGAACCTCGATTTTGCCCCAAGTGGGATCTGGTTGCCCAAAGTAGTTCTCTGAAAATTTTCCAAGTTTCATTTTGGTGCCTGGGACAGGTGGTATTTCTCTTTTGTGGCACTCTCCAACTCTCTAACCCATGTGCGGTGTAGAGCAAATGCACGGAGGAGCTCTGGATCTGACGCCTGTACAACCGCCCTGAGTCTAAAGAGTGGACCGTTCCTGCTGGCTGAAGTATGTCTTAAACAGTAGTATGAAATTGCGTTGCCAGAATGGTGCTGACACACATTTAGGTGGCTCTCGTACTGGACACAGGGTAAATCAGGGTTCTGAGCTACCAAAAGTCACTAGTGATCCTTGGGATTAAGTTGAGTGTGTGGGCCTATGCACTGGCTCTCACTGGTCTGTGTTCCACCTGGCCTCTAGTCTGTAAACCCCTGGCTTGTGAGGGTGGTGGCAGTTGTTCTTTACCCTGTTCTCTCTTGCCATTGACTCCAGGGAGACCACCCTTCCCTCTGCAGGTTCTGTACCTTGTGAGGCCTGTCTAAGGCCTTTTAAGACTGTTGTTCCACTGACCCATCTAATCAGCATCATCTATTGTTTCCAACTCTCAGTGACATTGTGCTCTCCAGGTTTTGGCTTAAGCCATGCTGATGGAGGAATGGACATTCCTTGCACAAGAAACCACTTTTCATGTTCCACCCATGGGCCTCTTGCCTATTCTTCCTGGTTGTGGCCAGGAGACCAGTTTAGGAATGTAGTAATTACAGACTAAAAAGTTCAAATGAAGACATGGTTGGAATATGTGTTCTGTGTTTATTTTATAAAAGTTCAAATGGTACATATGACCAGAAAATGAATTACTCACATTTTCCTGAATACTTAGGGTAAGACTTACATTGTTGGTAATCATTAATGAAGCATAGTATTAACCTTTGAGAGTCACCATTCTGTATTCAGTGACAGAATGGATGCAGCATCATGAGTAATGATATAATCAGCATTAAATAAATGGTATTAGGGAACTGTAGAGGCAAGATCTATATAGCTCAATACAAACAGGTTCTTGAGTCATGGCATTGTGAATGACTGCATTACTTGCCTTTAACACAGAGGGAGATATGAAATGAGCCAGCAGTGGCACATTTGACAGTAAGGAACATGAAGAGACTGTCCCTGAGGAAGTGAAGGTGCCTATATACTATGAAGAGTCTTCATATGCACTGACTGAACAATGAACATAGCTTTTCTCTATCCATTATTCTAAATCTTCATTAAATAAGAGATGAAGTTCCAGAAAAAGAGACAATAGATATAACCAAACACCATGGATAAACTTAATGAAACCCTGGTTAAACATCAATAACAATTACAAGATAATTTAGAGATAAGTAGAAAAATTTGAATATGGGCTGAATATTAGATGATATTGAAGAATTAGTATTATTTTTCTTTGGTGTGATAATGATATTGCTGTTATGTAGAGGAAAGTCTTTATTTTCAGGAAATTTATGTTGAAGTATTTAGTGTGAAATGTCATACCTGCAGCTTACTTTCAAATGGTTCAGCAAACTATACACACACACACACACACACACACACACACACACACACTGAAAAAAAAAATACATACCAAAAAAGCAAAATGTCAAAAATAATTCAATCTACATGGCATGTACAGATGCTGTATCATTTTATTATTTTTGACTTTTCTGTGTAAATTTTCAAAATATAAAAGTTAGAGAGGAGGAGAGAGCCAGTAGAGTGAGAAGGTAATGAAGATGGGTATAATTGACCAATAGCTCGAACAGAAGTTTAGCACTCCATAGGTGGGCATCATTTCCTGAGATTGGAGGAAAGAAGCAGTGGGTGAGTACAGATACAGACAAGTGGGTAGGAATGGGCATGGGAAGTTGAGGGAATACCAGGTGATCTCAATCTTCTTCACGAGCTAGGAGGCAAGGAGAGCAGCAGAGGTCGGTGGCATGTCCAATGAGGTAGTTGGGTAGTTGCTGTGAGGAATGGAAAAAGGACCTGACCAGATACATATAAAAGATTTCATATGGCACAGCTGAGCTGCTGCTACGGACTCCAAGGTCTAGAAGCTACCTCTCATTTTTGCTCCTTCAAGCTTATCTCCTGTAACAGAATTTACTGAATACTTATGAATTGTTTACTCTATTAGACCATGAGTTTCTTGAGTGAAGGGGCTCAACTTTAATTTTTGAGTTACCAGTACTTAGTATATAATGTCTGGTATATATGCATTCAATGAATACTTACCAAATAAAATAGTGAGTTTCACATTTAACTCTAAACAGTAAGTTTTTCTTGACCTTTCCTATCCCTAGCCCATAGATGTTGCTGGATTGATTTTTTACTATGCTCCCACAGCAACAGAAATGTTTACAATACCCATTAACAACCTCTATCAACTGCATTTACTTCATTGCATTGAAACTGTCTGCTCTATGACAATCTACTGTTCTTACCCAGTAGATGAACATCTTTTGAGATCAGTGAGCTCATAGATCTGTGTCACAAACTCAGCACAGAAGTTGGCCTAATATACAGCAGGCATTTTCTGAGCTGAGCTGAAAAATTAAGACATTAAGTTTTGGTATACTTTTTATTTGAATATACATGTGATCTTAACAAATACTCTTACAAGCAAAACTAACAATATTATCAAGTACAATCAACAATATAAAATAAAGTGCCAAAGAATCTTGATCAGAGTATTCAGGATAAAATACTGGGAAAAATAGTGGCTTCACATTTTAACAGGCACAATAGTACCTCTTTTCTATTTGCTTCTGTTCAAGTTTTCAAAATGGTATTAAGAATGCTTTCCATACCACCGGAGGCAAAAGTTTCCAAACAGACTTACCTTTAAAAGTCAGCTATTGGGTTTAGGTGACTTTTTATGAAAACAATTCAGGAGACCAAGTGCTTTTAGTTTCAGGTGAGGAAGGTGGAAGGCAAAATTTGACTTCTGAACAAGAATCAAGTCCTAAAACTAACTCTTTGGAAATCCAGCCTGAACGTGTATTCTTAGGAGTTTTTTGTTTTCTTACTACTGCTGTAAACATATTCTTTACATTTAACTCCTTAACTAAACATTTATCAGGTATTTGTTTAATGCACTTCAATTTCTTTCTTGGAAACTCTTTTTGATCAGGAGAATTACAGGCAGTTAGGCATTTCCTCAGACCCACGGCCTGGAATCCAAACATTCCCACTTTTCTTGTGGTAGGAGGGACCCAGTCATCAACATCAGTCTCAAGACACTCACCAGTGGGACAGTTGAAAACGTCTAGTTGTTTAATACCAGATATAATAGGACTTCTGGATTTCTGGCTGGGTGTTGTTCTATTTTTTGGACAGCTGGGGATAGCTTGCTGTGCGTCATTTTCAGAGGAAATCCTTATTTTTTTGTAGTTAGCATCAAAATCTGAATAAATGGCAGGCAAGTTTTTGAAAGCTCCTTTCATCCCATGAATTCTTGTTTGGTGGAATCCTGCAACTGGAGTTGACTGTGAACATGGAACAAAGTCTTGGCTTTCTTCAAAATCATATTCTGAATCAGACTGAAAATGAGGTGGAGAAGAGCATGTTCTTCGAGACATAGGGGCAGATATACTTTGCATAGACAATTTTTGTGAAGATTGGATGGAATTTTCAGAAAGTGATCTTGGTAAAAAATCAGATTCTGTATGACTTTCTACCAAAGATTTTTCCCACTGTAACAAAATATCCTGGGGTTTTTTGGTAATTTCTGTTGCGATGTCCACTTCTTTAGCATTATCATCAAAAAGATCAGCAGAAGCATCGTAGCTACCTTCTAGACCAGCAGAACAGTTCTGTGTTAAATTATTATTGATATGTCCATAAGGCATTTCTTTCAATGTGTTTGTACTTCTATTTGGAGTACTGCAAAGACTCTCTAAAGGATATGTCAGTTTCTTGCAAATTGTAAAACTGTTACCATCATTCTTTGGCCACCTATAATATTGTCTACTTTTCAAATTGCAAAGGTCAGAAACATCATTATACCTCCTAGAATGCAAAGTTTTCAACTTTTCACTCATTTCTGAAAGTGATTTTTCTCCACCTCCATTGGAATATTTGCTACTGAGACAAAAACAGTCACTCTCTGAAGTACTGCACTTAAGTGAAGTTTCAGCCCTACATGGTAGAATTCTGGCAGGCTCATGAGTAACTGTTGTTCCTAAACTTTTTGAAGATGGAAACAGAGCTGAGAGATAAACATTTGGTAGAAAATATTCAGAAACATCTCTTCCATTACTAGTTACACACACAGCCTCTGCTATGTTATCTGGTTGTGGTTCCTTTTGAACACTAGGACTTGGATTTGCTTCACAGTTTGAAAGGAAGCTATCTTTGTTAGAGTTTGCTATAACACTTGCTTGTGATGATCTCAGAGCTATAGATGATGTATGCAAGACTCCAGAAGTTCTCTGGGGAGTTACAGAAAACCTGCTGTGGTGTGCAGGTAACTTATTGATGTTATCTAGATGATGTTTTCTACTGCTGGCATCTGTCTGGGTTAGAGCACTCTCACTTTCAATAACTGCTAGAAACTTGTTTAGGCTTTCAGAGAATGGCAGATCATCCCAAATCTCAGGGTCACAGTCCTGTGAGCCACCAGCCATCTCTTCAAGTCTGAGCGATGAAGGTGGACAACAAATAGATTTCTCCTGAAGGCTAGGCGAGGTATCCAAACCATGATGCTGGTGACACGTTAGCTCATGTTGAGTATACCCATTTTTAATTTCTACAGCATTGTGGAAGGATCTTGAATTACTTGGTTCCAGGGGCTCTTGCATTTTCAAAGGGAAAAAATGAGAGTCAGTAACTCCAATGACATGACTGCTGTGAACTGCACTTGGCTGGTTAGCTTTTAAGCCATGTTCTTCCCCTGACTTTTGTGCTGTACTCTTTTTACTCATATATGAAACAAGACTCCACGGACTCTGAGTGGCATCATGGCAGCTACTGGAATCAGTGGCCTCTGCCAAGGAGATGCACTTTCTGTTCTGGTGAAGAGTACCAGTGGCTTTGCCTTGTTCAGAAGCTAAAAAATTATCATCATCCGTCAGTTGTGGAACAATGGAAGTGAGTTGAAGTGATAGCTGCCAGAATCTTGAAAAATTATCTCTGCCATGAGACTCATTAAAACAAGAACTTCTGTCAGGGCCACATATGCTGCTGAGATGACTATCTGTGTGTCCTAAAGCAAGCAAGTAGCTATTTGGTGCCTGGGAACCACTGTGAAGTTTCCTGAAATTGGAAAGCTGCAAAAGCTGATGGAAGTAGTCAATGACTGTGAAGCCCACAACACCTGGGTATGGTAGAACAATCTGGCTAGCTGTTAGTGCTCTAACTTCTCCCTTGTTAGCGCACTGGTATAAGAAGTTACTGGAATCTGAACCTTGTCCATGCTGGTTTTTGAAATTCTGTGAAAGAAGTACATGAACTTAAATTAGAATAAAAATTTCTTCCTTTGACTCATATATGCAACAGGCATTTAAAAGGTTAAAACAGATACAACTGTAACCCCTACCCTATAGTTTCAATTCCTCTAGTGTTATAGGCAGAGTAGCTAAAATAAGAGAAGTAAATCTTGGAGAAAAGATTATGCTTTCCAAAAGAAAAGAAAATATTAGAAAATGGTTTTAACATTTACTAGTGTTGGCACTTTTGGACAAATTAATCTCTCAGAGCCTTTGTTTCTCATTTATAAAATAAGGATAAAAATGAAGTATTATTGTATTAATAATAACACATGGAAAACTGGTCTTAGCAAAAAGTAGTTGCTTAATAAATAGTAGCTACTATTCTAATTCTCATTAGCTTCCATAAACTTTGAGTGTTTAAGGGAATGTTCTCACTTGTTAAAAAAAAGAAGAAAAGGAGAAAGACCATCTAAGACTTAAACAAAGAAAAGCTGTGTAGCTCCTGGTTTCTCCTTCACTTTGCGTTTTTCTCACTGTTCAGTTATGGATTGCTCTATTCCCCTTTTAGAGGCCCCGATTCCAGTGTGGACAAAATTTCCAAGTGTTCCCCGTAGCATAGATGAGAGAGAAAATGATTTTTCCTTCAGAGTCAGTACATTCTTACAACTTCTACAGTCACTATAACTAATTATTTAAGGCCATCCTTCCCATTTATTCTTAATAGTTATCAATACTCAAGATACTCTGCCTTCAATGTTAGTTCCTTCCTTCTCCCTTTACAGATGCTACAATTAAGAGCAAGAGTTGATGAAAGTTTTACTACAGAATTTGAAAAAAATTTGGAGAGGAAAACAAATACCAAGTATCAAAACAAAATGTCTAACAATCCTGAATTTATAAAAAATTAGATTTTTAGAGCTCTGAAAGCATTTGATCTGGGCTCTTCTGACTTTTGAGAGAAGTTGTGACATGTGCTTTAACAGATCACCTACACCCATTCTTACACAATATAAAATGTTTCTACAGTACCTTGAATTTATGACTCCTAAAAGCTATTTAGAAAATTCAGATCAGCTTATTAGAATGCAAATGTTAAGAGAATACTAGAAAGAAAGCTCGTCTCAATTACCGTCACTCCAAAAATAAAGCTTTGTCCAACAAAGCAAGTTTCGACTGCTTTAGTTAGTAAGTTCTGAGTTTCATCACTGTCCAGTGTTTCTGGAATTTTACTGGGATCCTGAATGTACCTTGATTGGAAAGAAAAAAAAATGTGAAGACAAAAGCTTTGAAATTTTAACTTGCCATAAAGTTAGAGGATACAATTAGTTTGAAAATGCAGCATAAACCTTTTGAGTGCATATAGAAAAAAAAAAGTGACATTAAAGAGCTAGGCATTTTGTTCCCTCTAGTTTCCTATGCCCAAAAGGACAAAAATGATCAAGTATGAAAAAAGCAGATGACGTCCTAGTGATCAGGCCCAGCAACTATTTTAAAAGCAGCAGTGGGAGTAGTTGTGGTATTGATAGCCCTTAGCAGAGGAAGTCCTTCCCCTTTCCTGGCAATTCAATTTGCTCTCAAGTACAAGGAGATAGAGATTTCTTCTGTCAAGTGATTAGGGGAGGAGGGTAAAGACTGAGGGGGAGAAAAAGGTTCAGGTGCTTATATATATCCTTACATTCTCAGGACATCTTAGGTCAAACTGTGCAGATGAAATTGCAAAGCAAGTGAGATAAATGACATTTCAACTTCTGATACCCAAATATTCCCTCAAATAGCCTCTTCTACCTCAAGGTATCTTAGCCATTTGAATGCTAATCTCAATTTGGATAATCCTTCAGTTTGAAACAATTTTACTTTCTTATTCTATTCTATATTTCTCTAACTTGGATTAGAGTTTTATAAATTAATATTATAATTACAGTTTAGATGGCTGAATAAAAGGGACCTGGCTTAACATCACCACAATATATACTTGAGAAATAAACATCTTTTCTCTTTCTCCCTTGATTATCTTCTGAAGGACCTAATGATTTGAGGTTGAGTGATATTTTTACTAAATGCACATTGCTTTAAAAACACATATCTTCTAATGCTATTGATGTACTAAAGGAATGGCTAAGAAAAAGAATGCTTTAAGTATTCTTACCTGTGCAAACCAGTGGCTGTAAGACCAAAAAATGCATCTAAACAGCTTCCAAATACAGTAATGCCAAATAATTGGTTTGATTCTGCAACTTTTAAGGAAAGTTTGTATCTGTAACTTGCATTTTCAGCTTTACCAGTAGAGCCACATTTTGGACAATTAGACCTGGAAAATGGGAGAAAACAAGTGTAGAAATGTTCACTGAATTTTTTTTCATATGATGGAAAACAAATTTGGTAAAAATTAAGTGTTAATCTGGTTCTCTTTCATACAATTAGTTTGAAAATGCAGTATTTATTATTTAAATACTGTGATGATTACTGTTACTTCTACTTAGTGTTTCCCTCCTTTCTAGTTGTTTGCAATGTCTTGTAACTCTGCTATCCATCTCTCATGTTCTTAATTTAAGGAAACTGACCCCTTAAAACATCTTAGGGTAATGGTTAATCCTACGATTTTGTTTTTCCTTCATGTCGCTAAGGATCTGGCTTAATAATGGGTGACAAAATGCAAATAGAAAACATTGTTAAATATAGTTAATTTTTATGGCTACCACAAAGCCACTAGGGGGAGCCTAAAATCCACAGCTTACAAAACACCTATTTTGAGCAAAGGTTAATCCTTCATGTAAGAAGTTACTGATTCATCATCATTAGACCTGTGCCAATTATTATTTTTTATTTGCCACACTGAAGCTGGATCTGTGCCAATCCATTTATATAATCTTAACCAAATCTGCTGGAATTTGTGTTATATTCTGGCTACAGAATAAAGTGAAAATAGTTGACTCACTGGGGTTAAAATCTCAACATGAAGCTCCAGTGACATCAACTATTTTAAAATATGTATTAGAACTTCTCTAAAGGTTATGTATTAGTAATGCATTCTGGTATAATGTAAAATGCTTAGCAAATCTCAGAAAAATTAATATGCATCAGCATTTTGCAGTTAACAAATCTTTTCAACTACTTTTCATTCTGATAGGTAAACAAGGCACTTACCGTACTTACAAACTGGGCAACTGGGTGTAATTTTTGCCCAAGGTGACAAAGTTAGTGAATTTTATGACCACACCCAAGGCCTTTGATTCCTAGCTGGAGGTTTTTTCCCGTATGGTGTCTTATGATAACTGTAAGAACAACAAGGCTAACAACGAACTATCCTGCAAATAGTATCACTGATAGCCTAACAAAAACTAGGTCTATTAGTATTAGTGTGTATACAAACTAATTATATATACTTTAACTAATATATATAATGAAGATGTAAGTTTTCTTTAATCCTTTTGGGAATAAGTCTGGGTTGAAATAAATGTTAGTATGGAGTAATACAGACCAGGGCTTCTCAAACTTCAATATGCACACAAATCACCTAGGGAACTTGTTAAAATGAGGGAGGATTCTGCTTAAGTCTGGGACAATGCTCAAGATTCCGCATTTCTAACAAGCTCCCAGGTGATGCCAATACAGCTGTTTCTCATTTTGAGAAGCAAGGGCAGCAACAACATATTCAAATCATAATCCCGATTTAACTTCTAGAGGCACCCCTGTTTTCCAAAATGTCACTTGTTACGGAATTGTAGTCTTCAAATTTTTTTGGTCTCAGGATGCTTTATACTCTTAAAAACTTTCGAGAACACCAAAGAGCTTTTGTCTATGTGGTTAATATACAACTAAATTTTAACTGAATATGAGAAATTAAATGAAAGTGAGTAATTGAGAAATCTAAAAAATATTAATTCATTAAAACAACAGACTCATTGCATGGTTAAAAAAAAACTTAATTTATGAAAATAATATGTGTTCCAAAATTTAAAAAGTTACTGAGAGCAGAGTGGCATTGTTTTACATTTGCAAATCTCTTTAGTGTCTGGCTTAATAAAGACAGCTGGATCCACATACCTCCTTCTTTGCTCAATCTGTTGTGACATTACATGTCCCTCCTAAGTTTACAGTCCCAGATTAAGTTGAATGTGTACAATGTAATGAAAAACACTTAAAAAATAAAAAGAATGTATCTCCAAGTCTTCACATACTATTCTCCTCCCTACAGGAGAAAACTATGACTGATGTGTGTGAAATTCAATTTTACTTGTTAAAGTAAATGATACAGACTTTTTGGGTGTTTGGGGGGAGTTTAGGTAGTCTCTGAATTATGATTCCCATGTTAAGATGGGAAAAGTTGGTGTTAGAGACAGATTTCTAGACTAAAGGGCCTAGGGGTCCCATTAAGTCATCTAGAAAGGCAACTTATATCTGTTTGGGTTGGGTGGGTAGTTCACCTGGATAATTAAGTCCCCTCAATTGTTCATAATTTTTGGAAGTACATATACATACACAAAATCATATATATGGTCATATATATAGTTTGGTTTTTCATCTGAGAAGGTTACCATGTTCCCATATAGAAGGACATATGTATGCATTTATATATATGAATATGATAATCTCAGATGAAGGGCCATTTTATACATTCTAAAAAATATTTTTGTCTATATCTTTATATCATGGAATCCCTTTTCAAATAAAATCTAACTTGGAACCCTATGTAAGGATGAGAATGGAGCTCTTGTTGAAACTAAATTGGGGGACCCCCAAGCCCTACCTACTAGTCAGCACTATTACTTCTCTAAGTCCTTTCTCCCTCTAAAAGCACCTCAATGGAGCGCTAAGGATCTGTAGAATATAATTTGAAAACCACCACTGCATTAATCTCGGAGGTTAAACAAATGAAAAAGTTAGCTGTATAAAACACAAAGCACCTATTTTGGTGGTTGTTGCTAAGGATTTGGGGTTCAGTCTTTACGGAGCAGTCATTTTTTATCTTCAGTGTCTTTAAAATCTTCTGCAAAGGCTAGAGTATGGAATCCCCATCCTAAACTTGCTGTGCTGCAGCAGTAGGAAATAAAAGTGAGGAATTTGTTTCCTTGCATTGGCTTACAACTGACTCCATGTAAGGAAAAAGGAAAGAAGAAATAACTGCAGAAAAGATAAGCACTGGAAATTATGGGAATAGATTTTCTTGTGTGTTGACAATGTACTATACATATAAAATAGGTTGTATTTCCAAGGACTGTTTCCACAGGCAAGGACCAAGTGCTGTGGGTTTTAGTACCTAAATGGCTCAGTCAGAGCTCTGGTTTCTTGAGGCATCTTAAGCTTTGGGAAAGAGAGGGGGAGATATCATTCTGGATACAAATTCCAGTGCTAATTTGGAGGTGATATAGTGATTATGAATGTAGATGGCAGCTACACTGTTTAGGCTTGACTATGTTTCTGCCACTAACTAGCTGGTTGTGTGATTTTTGGCAAGTTACTTAAACTTTCTAAGCTTTTTTTCTTTTGAAGACTGGTATTAACAATAGCATTCCCTCATAGGACTATGTATTAAAAGACATAAGTCTTACAAAGCTCCTAGCATAGTACCCAGTGCATGGTAAATATTCATTAATGTTACCTATTGTTATTACCAGTCTAAAGAGATACTTGGCAGTACTGTTCAACCTAATTTTGTGGCAGATTGTCTTTAAAAGAAAAGACTTGGGAAAAAACCTAGTTTTAAAAATATTTCACATCTATATATTACTGATTATGTATCACACAGTGTTCTAAGCATTTCATATATATTAACTCATTAGATCCTTACAACAACCCTAGAGGCAGATAGTACTCTCTGCATTTTGAGGCCCAGATAATTTAAGTGACTTACCCAAGGCCACACAGCTTTAAGTGGCAATGTTGGGAACCTGGCTTCCAAAAAGGGAGGCAGTTTGTCTCTAGACAATTATGCTTTTTAATCACCATGTTATACTGCGATAGGTAAAGTATACTTAGATTTGTATTTTATATAAATAGATTTGTATTTCCATTTTAGAAATCCTAATATATGTCATGTATGGTCATTATCTGTAACTTTGTGGGTATTATTATCCCACTTTAAAGTGAGTAGATTCACAGAAGTATCTTGCCATAGATCATACAACTATCAAGTGTCAGAGCCTATCTGCAACCCGGCTAGGATCTCTGAAGCTTGAAATAGCTCCATTATATCACACAATTCTTCTAAGAATGGATCCTGATCAAAGGTAAATAGCCCGAGTTTTAGTTTTTTCATATAGAAAGGAACCTGAAAATGGGTGATCAAAGTTCAGACTCGAGACACTATCATACTGTCATTTACTCATTCATTTAACAAACATCTGTTGCGTTTTCTGTGAACTGGATCCTAGGCTGTACATTTAATGATGAATAGCAAAAACAGAGTCTCTCAGAGTTCACAAATGAGTTACTTGGGAGAATGGCTTAATAAGGAACAATGATAACTACTGGAAGGATGACTTAGGGTCTAGATGTGGGCTCAGGTGCCAATTCCTCTCCATTCAATGCTAACTAGACAAAAAAGACTAGTTAAGAATATTGCTGGCATAATTACTCTTCCTCATACACCATGAGGTAGTTACATATATCCTTATCCTCCCTCTCCTCTGGCAGAGAGAAAGTATTCTTAAAGAACACCAACCCTAATCCCTCTTTTGTACTCTATCAAGATCAGAGAAGAATCGTAGGCTTTCAGCTATACCTGGCCTGCATCTCAGTATCATAACATAGTAGTATGTGCAAACACTATCCAAGCCTCTGGAGGCTACAGAGAGTACTATGAAGTCCTTGTTCTCAAGAAGTTTTATTTATTTAAAAAATAAGCTAGGGATCAGGCAAAAATAAGCAAACAATCAACAAAAAACCCCTATACTATACCAGGGCTAGCCCAGAAATGGATTGTGGTTTTCTAACAGGATAGGGACTTACTTCCCTCTAGCAACAGAGGACTACTAGCCAATTCTACTCCAGGACTTACAGAATAACCAACCCGAAAGAGCCTTATGTCCTGGTGTGGCGAACTTAATCCTTACTCGTCCTCTAGCCATGGGGAATCTACAGCAGACACTTGAATTTCCTCTCATGCTTACAGGCTTTACTTTTACCTTTTGGAGATGAGAATTACCCGAGAGAAGCACTTTTGACATGAAGGATATATAAAACTTGAATTCTGGAGAGCAAGAACTGAGGCAAGAAGAAATTTTCTTCTTCCATTCATGTGTTCTCACTGTGGCCTGCAAAACAAAAAGCCATGGGGATGACTGGCCAGTCTTTAATTGTAGGTACATAATTCATTTCTTAGGAAAACCATTTAACCTCCATTACAAAGTCAACAGATGTTTTTTGCAGTGTTAATGTACTGGAAAACTAGTTCTCTTTTTCTGCTCAATTAAATGTTTTAATAGGAAAATAAGATTTAAAACACAGTAGCTCAAATAAATATTCTGTTTTTGAATAATGCTCCATCTTCAAGAAAGACATTTAGCTTGTTTCACATCTTTATCAATAGAATTTGTTTCTACCATCAATAGGAATGAACTTACATGAATCTTTTAAAGAACTTAAATTGGTGGGTAATGGCTCTTTTTAGCTGAGAAAATCACTTCATTGGATTTCAGTGTGCACATTTTTATACAGCTTGAAGAGAAAAAAAAAACTCAGGTTCTGCAAACAGAAAAATCAAAATGTTACAAGGTCAGAGTTCAAAGTGCTTCAGATCCTTATGTGAAAAACATCAGAGAAGTAAAGCAATAATACCAATGTATTGCTTTCATACTTTCTTTTTAAAAGTTCAATTGTTGGTTTATCAAAATTTTAAAAATAGATCTTATTTATAGCATAATATAAATATTCTGAAATGAAAGTCTGTGTACATGTTCAACAATCTTTTAGGTATGGCTTTTCCTAAGGATGGTCAAAATTTAGAAGTGTGGTAACTACAGAAGGGAGATCTTATTAATCAAAACAGTATTTCTGTGAAAATAAAATCTTGCTACCTAGAGTAGTAAGATAGAAACTTGTAAAAATGAAAGATAAATGGAATTACTGATTTCTATGTTACTAAAGGGAAGATAGAGAAAGTAAAAAAATTAATCCTGCCTAATTCTCTGTTGTTATCCTTGTTATGGGACCCTTAGGTATACATGATTAGTAAGGTTCTACCAAAAGCACATATGTATTCCTAGATTTGGTTATCATCTTAGGCTACATGGCAATCTCTAAGGACAAGGAAGATTAGGTGGTATAGGATACAAAGGGAAGGCAGAAAGAAAGATCACTGAACACATTATTAGTGCTACTAACCTCAGGTTCCCTAATAACCCAAAAAGTGATGAATGTGTGCCAGCAAAGGCATCTTCCCTCTACACATCCTCTAAAAAGTCCAATTTGGGGGAGGGTGTAATATGGTGGTACATCTACCTCTGCACTAGGGGACATATATCTGGGCTAAGCTCCCTTCAGAGAAAATGTTACTTGCTTAAAATTCTGCTTATGAAGCCTCAGTTCCCTACAGTAGCCTTTGAGGCCCTAGGTCATCTACCCCACCTTCCTGACCTTCCCTTGTACCACTCTCCCCCTTAGTCACTGTACTTCAAGCCATGCTTCTCAAATACCCTAAATGGTATCTCTTCTTGGGCTTTTGTGCTTACCTTTCTCTTTGTCTAGAATACCTTAGTTCTTCAAATACCTGGCTCATTCTCATCCTTCAGTCTTTAATGTTACCCCCCAAGAAGGCCCCACTTTAATTTCAAGTAGACACCCATTTCCTCATAGTTTCTATATTACCCATCTTATTCCTTCATGGTACTAACCATGTTCACTATATATGAAACCATGAAAATGCATCATATATCACGTAATATATACATTTACTTATTTCTTCTACCCCCACTAATCTGAAAGTTTCATGAAGACAGGAACCTAATCTATCTTGTGCTGTATTATTCAGTGCTCAGGAGAAGTAAGTTTTCAATAAATATTCATTGAACACATGAAAAACCATAAGCAGAATCTTGCAATTTAAGAAAAAAATTTTTAAGAGTAGGTATATGCCACACAATAGGATTTTCATTTTTCATTTAATGCCCCCTTAAAAAGACCTTTCTCTATAGGATGGCTTTTCTTCTTTTTCTAAATCTTATACTACTGTACTTTGTTAGTCCTACTATTTGTTTTGTCTAGTTTATTTTGTATTTGATTTTATTCTCCCTCATGTGTTTCCATGATTCTTTTCCTTGTTCTTTATGTACTAGTAATTTATGCTAAATGGCGCACAAAAAAGTAATCTGAGCTGTGTTCTTTGTTCTCCTCCGTACTCCCAAACACTGCCTGCCATAGTATGTTTCACATTTCTGTGCCTTTGGGGTTTTTTTTCCCACTCTTCCTTCCATCTAAAATGTTCTTTCACTCTCTTGGCTAATGTTTATTTTTTTTTAAGATTCTTTTCAGGGGTCTTCTCCAGGAAGCTTTCTTTTCCAGGTTTTCCCTACTTTTTATCACTTATCATATTACAGTGAATTGATCTGTTCAATGTTTTTTTTCTGGAGCCAGGGTAAGATTGTAAAGGGACCATCTCTTTATATCCCCAGTGCCAAGCTCAAAACTGTCAATCTGAACTTCAGCTATTAATTTTTCCTGATTTCTCACTTTCCTTTTCCTAAGCCAGTTTTGCTATATACTATTAAACATAAAGCAATTCTACCACATAGCAAAATAATCTTATACTTGCATATAAAGTGCAGAGTAGTTTCATATATAGTATCTTAATTAGAACTTATTTTAATCATTATTTACATTTATCCTCATTCTAATTTTTTTCTTCAATTTGGTCATATTACAAGCAGAAACTGTCTTCTTTAGGGCTCTAAAATAGATTTTTATATTGTACCAAAACTATATGGATGTTTATCAAATCATTCTTTACAAAATTATCAAATTTTAGGAAATGGATTAAACATGAAACAGGACTAGGACACTGTGCTAAGTGTGGGGGACACAATGAAAAAGAAGACACTTCCTGCTGTAAAGTGTTTACTGTCTAATTGAGCACACAACTCACCAATAAGCGAACTTAAACTAAAAAAAAAAAACCCCAAAAACTTAAATGAGGAAGAATATTTGGGGATTAATTTCTAAATTGTGCAAGCACTAATTGTCATATTTTTAAAGAAAGGTTGGTTAAATTGTCTTTATTTAGGGGTTTATTGCCCTCTAGTGGAACAAGTAAGTTATGTAGAAAACTATAACAATGGCGAATTTGGGAACTGAAATGAAGGTCATTAAACTAATTTAATTATTTGTGTTTATCTGTAAATCCCAGCAAACGGCAAAAAGACTTTCCATCATTGTTTGGTGGACAAAAATGCAATTAGGTTCTTTCAGGCTGTTACTGTTAGTTATTCCCTATGGTACTTGTTACCTACTTTATTTTCTCTCTCTCTCTCCCTACTGCCTGACTTGCACTATGGTGAATTCGTGTTTGATGAATAGATGAAGGAGGCACCAGGAATGGGTAAATACTGAAGTTAGGAAAACGTGGTGACAGACTTGGGAACAACTTCACATGTAGTATCTCCTGGAATTTATCTTTCTTCTGTATTTTATTGGGAAGGATGGTGATTTCTTTCAGCTCCATCAGTCAGCAAACCATATTCCAATTAGTAAGCTCAATATATTTACTTATTAATCAGTTATTTTCTGTGCAGCTGTTAAATAGCAGGTGTTGGGTATAAGTGATGGACAACATAGATAAGTCCTTACCTGGTCACTAGACTTACAGTCTAGTGCAAGAGATAGGTATTAAACTGATAATCACACAAAAAATTTAACTGAAATAGCAAGTCCTATGAAAGAAATGTCATAATGCCACAAGGATACAGTTCAAGGGGACTGATCTAGTCTTAGCTTGGGATGGAGAGAGGAGGATAGTTAGAAAAATACAAAATCTTTTTTCGAAAAGTATTTTCTTTGAGTTGTCAGATTAAAGGGAATTTTTATTTCCTATATATATATTTAAAACATTTTCTACATGTATTACTTTTATAATTAGAAAAATCAAATATAATGAAAATGTTAGGTAGGGAACTTGGCAATAACATACAAAGAAAACCTTGGATCTCAGTCTCTCACACATACATGTAGAAACAAGGAGGCTGAGATGGAGAGAGAGGGAGAAGAGGATAAATGTTAGGGTAGGTCGATGGGAGCTCATTTAGGGCCTCTGTTGGCTTTTTTTCCCCGAAGGCCCAGAGACTGCCCAAGTCAAAGTCCGGTAAGGAAGATTCTGATAGACTTAAACTAATTAAAATATGTGGGCTCCAGATGGACACATTATAGTACATTTTTAATTTAACATGGAATACTTCTTTCTCTCTTTCTAGTTAAGCCATATGGGGAGCTAAATCATAACCCAATGAGGCTTTGTTAATTTACCATGAAATATTACCATCATAAGGAAGGGACACATCTTAAGCCCTTATTTTCCTTTGGGTATAACTACATGTTAAGCCAAATTATAAACAGAAAGTTGTTTGAAGAAGGGACATTAGGTGAAGTGCTTAATGGGAACGGGTTAATAATATGCATCTTTGTCACACTAAATAGTTTGTCAATGGACCCAGACATATGAGCTCATTTGATCACCACCTCTGCCTTCTATTTTCATATTACCCAGTGGCTGTCAAACTTTAGCATGCATCAATATCACCTGGAGGCTTGATAAAACTGATTTTCAGGCCCAACTTCAGAGATTGATTCAGTAAGTCTGGGATGAGGGCCCAAGAATTTGCATGTCTTATGTTGCCCACAGTTGAAAACCACTGCCCTTCCCATGGGGGCTGTCTGATGGTGAACAACACTTGTGATTAATGTGGTTATTGTTAATTCATGAAGCCTGAGAGCATTTCAGTCTCTTTTAGATTACTTTATATAATTTTGCTTTAATCTATTATCTGGTGACCGTTTGTCTTGACTCCCCCATTACCAAGTTCTCATAAGGCACCCTAATAGTCTGAAAAACCATGCCTATATATGCATACACACCAACACACATTTTTTTCTCCTTTGGGCTCTATCAGGAAATCTAGAATAACAGGGCTAGACTAGAAAATCTAGAATAACTCTTATTAAAAGTCAAGAAGCAGGTGAAGTCAGCTCTGAAATTCATGCCTTCTGATGAGATGCTCACCAGTATCCAGTACATTACATTGTTGGCTCAAGCTTTACACTTAACTATTTGTATATGCTCGACGCTGTGGCCAATGGATGAAATCATCCCTTCAAAAAACTAGTTCCCAGTTCTAATGACACAGGAAAAAGAGGTAAGACTGACTTCTTCCTTTCTTCATTCCTCCCAAACTATTCTTGCTTGTTGTGCAAGAAAACATTTGCCATCTTGTTCTCAAAAATCCAGTTTCATATTTTACAGGTCAAAAGGCCTCTGCTATGGGAAAGGTGGCTATTTTCAGTTGTTTTCTTAAAACTTTGTAATGGTCTCTAAGAGCACACACTTTGCCTAAGTTTTCTAAAGGCAGTCATAAAATAAGTCCCTGAAAAATGATTTACTGACATTAACATGAAGATTCTATAAAGGGAAGAGAAAAGCAAGCAGAAGATAGAAAATTAAACAAAAACAAAGAGACAAAACTTTTGTTTGGAGAAACACTGGTGAAAATCTTTTAAAGACATAACCCAGGAAAATCTTAGTGAGTTCAACACAGTTTGACCACTGTATTTATGATAGGTAAAGTATTATTCTGAGGATGAGGGAGGGGACAGGGTTACAGATAGAAATAGGCTCTAGTGTTCAAGGAATTTATAATCTATTGGATAGAATAGACAATAACTAACAATGAAGTGACACAAAAGTACATACACAATATTTGCAAGCTCCATATACCTCAGATGCATATCTGAAGGCCCACTGTATGTGGAGGTCTCATGGATATCTCAAGGCTTAATAGGTTAAAAAAAGGCTGAATTCTTAGTTTCCTCTCAAAACACTTTACTTGGAAGTTTCTCCATTTTAGTAAATGGCACTCTTCTCTAACCAGTACCTCAGATTTTCAGAAGTCATCTTTCATACCTGTCTTTCCCTCCAGTACCACATTACACCCACCAGAATGTCCTCCAACCTATTACCACATATAAAAACTATCATTCATTTTCCCCCATATAATCTGTCACCACCTTGATTCAAACCACTAATCAGCTTCTGCTTCTGCTGCTAAATTAGCCTAACTGTGAGATCTAACTCCTGCCCTTCTCTCCAGACTTAGCTCATACAACTGTCCTGAGAATGTTCCTGCAACACTGGTCTTTTCTTAGGTCTGTTCTTAGGTTCCTTAACAGTTACGATGCCAACCTCTTTCCTGCTCAGGGTCTTTGCACAACCTACTCACTGTAGAATGTTCTTCCTTTTCTCTGTTGCATGGCTGGATCATTCTCATCTTTTAGGTCTCAATTTAAATGTCAGCTCTTCAGAGGCCTTCTCAGACCAACATAACTCAGGTAGGTTCCCCTGTTATTCCCAAGTCCAACCATAAAACATTTAGGCTCCATTAGGACAGGAATCTATCTTATGCATAATTGTAATCCCAGTTCCTAACAGTTCTTGGCATAGAGCAGAGCGGCACTTAAACACTATCTGCAGAATGAATAACTAGTGAGTGCTTTGTGACACAATTTTTCAGGGTCAGGAAAGGCTTCCTGACTTAGAAGACTTTATAAACTGATAAAGAAGGAATGATTAAGAATTAGCCAGGTTGGCTGCTGCATGGTTAGAAGAGGTCTGGCGGTGGGTGAGGATGGTGCATTTAAGGAATTTAAAGACATTCCATATGGCTGAAGCCTAGGGCTAGAGTGGTGAAAAACAAAGCTGGAGAGGTAGGCCCAAGCTAGACGGGGAAGGGCTCTGTGAGCCATATTAAGGAGTTTAAACTTAAAGCTGAGGGCAAATAGGAGCGACAGAAAGATTTTAAATGGGTGTGTGTGTGTGCTCTGATTAGATTTGAGCTTCATTAGTCTGGCAATGTGGAGACTGGACTGGAAGGTAACAAGATTGAAAGTAAGAGATCCAGCTGCGAGGCTATCGACTTAGCTAAGTAAGTAACAACAGTCATGGTGCTGAAACAAAGTAATGAGGGTAAAAGTGGCGAGAAGGGCCGGATTTAGGTATTCAAGAGGCTGGTATAGCTGGCTGGGTGTGAGATAAGGAAAGAGTCTAGAAAACGATTTCAAGTTTGAACACCCCACTCAGTTAAGCAGTTTTCCCTCTGGGCCATCAAAGCAGGTTGGAAAAGATCCCTTTTCAAGCAAGTATTACTGGGAATAGCAGCCAGAATGTCACTGGGCACCTCAAAAGGTGGTGTAGCACTTTTTCCTCGCTGTATTCCCAGTTCCAGACGCTCCCCCGCATCTAGCTCGATGGCCCAGTAGATGCTCAATAAACGCTCGCTGAGCGACTACAACCGCACTAAAACCAAATTGGCCTTTTTATTCTTTTACCCTCACGACCGCCCTTTCATAGAAGACTCTAAATCCTGAAAAAATCCTGAATCTCATTCATTACGACGTTAAGGGCTTCATTAGAACTAGTCTCCTACCTTGCACTCCCCGAAAACCTCTTCAAGCAACTCCTTACCTGAGAAGAACGGGAACCTGCCCGGGCAACACTCAGTGATTCGGCGACGAACCAAGCGTCTTCCAATCAAATCTCCCGCGTCCCCTTCCGCCGGAAGTGACGCTTGGTCGTGTTTCCTCAGAGCCAATGAGAACAAAGCTCTGCCGAGGGCGGAGATTAACCACGAGATCCCGTGAGCCTGTGGGAACTACCATTTTCATCTAACTGGGGGTAGAGAGTGGGTGTGAGGGATGTCCTTCCCCCTGTGGAACCGTAGTACAGTATGTAAAGTTGATTCTGGGCCCGCGCTGAGCCAGCTGAGCGTCGGGATCCCGGGAAGGACCGGGAGCAGGCGGGGGCTCAGCGGGGTGACTGGGAGGAGTGGAAGCTGGGTGAAGGGGGTTGCCGGAGCCGCGGACACAGGAGGGGGTTCTCCCTGAGCAAAGCGACCAGGCCCGAGGGCGGGGAAGGGAGGAAGGGAGGCGGGGCCTGAAGTGGGCTACCGGGAGCAGGTGCGGGCCCGGGGGCTAGGTGAGCCCCGAGCAACCTCCCTTAGGGGACGGGTTGTGTGGGCAACACGGTTTTGGAGCGACCCACGGACAGAGTACCACAGGAAGGTAGGCGGACAGAATGGAGGTGGCGGGCACGCAGCCAGGAGGAGCGGCCTGCGAAATCCTGCTCCACTTCCTCCTGTCTTAGTAACCCAGTACAAGTCCGTGCACCTCTCCGAGCGTCAGTTCCTCATCTATAAACGGGAGTAACAATCATAACACCATGCACAAGACTGCTGTGATGTTTCAGTTCGCTGAGATGGTGTGTGTGCCATTATGCCTAGTGATACAGACATGCAGTGAATGACCAATACATTGTCATGGTAGCTAGTTTTAATACCATTATGTGGGATTCGGGGAGGCGAGCAGGTGGAACTGAGACGGTCAGGGTTTGACGGTGACGATAAAGGCAGGTTTATAGGGGGACCAGGCAGAAAGGTGGGTTTGGGAGGCGTGTAGTTAAGGATGGTATTCGGCGGTCAGGCAGGAGGGAGCCCTAGGATAAGGGCAGGCTTGAAGTCAGACCGCAATGAAGTGGACTCTATAGAGCCGACGGCACGAGAGAGATGAAATGTGGCGGCACCCTCTGGGATGGGGACGCGGGCTGAGTGGCTTGAGTGGTTCGGTATTGCTGAGGGTGGGGTACTTTTGAGTTTCCCGGGGAGGAGCCTGTCTGCAGCGGGCGGAGCTGCGGGTTGGGCTCGTCTTAGGCTGCTCTTGTCTGCAGGACTTGCTCCCAGCCGCCCGGCCGCCGCCAGTCTAAGCCATGGGGCGCCGCGCCCTCCTGCTCCTGTTCTTGGCTTTCCTGACGCCTGGGGCTACCATTCCCGTACCGCCGGCCCTGAGGGCTCTCAGCAGCCTGCACTTGACTACTACCTCCACTTCCCGCCGCCCTGTAGCAGTGGAGTACTCAGTTCACTACATCCAACAGAAGGTAAGGCAGAGTGCAGGACTGGTGGGGAGGACTGGAGCTTCACGGTCCTCGGCCCTACCGAAGGGACCCCAGGCATCAGAGCTTACCCGGAATTTCAAACTCCTTAATGCCTAGGGCATCTTTTTCTCAGACAACTCACTTCAATTAATTCTATGCTATAGTTTCCTCATTTGTAAATTGAGAGGTTTGGACATGGACCAGTGTGTTTCATACTTCACTGAGGAAAATTAAGGGCTCTTTGGGGAGCTGTCTTAGAGGAATGGTGGGTGAAGTGGAGGCTGTTAGGGTGCTGTATAGTACCCCCTTTCTCCCTGACCTCCTTCAGCCCTAATTTAATGTTTTGCTTTGGTTTTTATACTGGGATTTTGTATATGAGTATTTGCAGAGTTCCATTGCTAAAGTAAGATTGAAGTGATGCTATTGGAATAAGGATTTCTAAAATCCCTTTAGGAGTGATGAAAAAGAGAACTAGGGGAGAATGAAAGTGTAGAAGAAACCAAGTGATCTTTTAGCTCCTGATTTATAATCTTTCATTGTAGATTGCTTTCTTGACCTTCCCTCTGTAGAAATACAATTTAAGTCCAGTTCTTTTGCCGGCTTGGTGATTGGCAAAATCTGTTCAGCTTTACTCAGCCACCTTTTTCTGCTCTTTGGCTTAACTTTACTTTATATTTTAGGATAGAGATTCCAAATGTATATTTATTACCATAATAATAATTCCCTTACATTAACTCCAATTGAGTTTTATTTCAATTTTTGAGGAAAACTATTACATATGTATTTATTGCATAATATGGTAGTTACTAACTTCTGGATCATGGATTTTTTTGTTGGGACTGCGTGTGTATGTATAAACTCAATTTTTAATATTTTTAGTTAGGGCACATGAAATGCTTTTATGCCTTTTAATAATGAACATTATTGTTATAACTATAAAGCTCAGTTTTCATTCATTTTTTAAAATTTTTACCAAACTTTATAATTGTTTTCTTTATCTGTGGTTCTATCTGTCCAGTTTACCAGGCTCTTCCCAGTTGTCCTTATATGTACAAACACCGTGAATGGTTTCAGTAAAAAGGGTTATCCCATGGCCCTGTCCCTTGCCTGCTTAGAAATCCTTCATAACTCTGATTACTTGCATGATAAAGATCAGACTCCTTGGCATTGTTCCTCACCTCATAATCCCAGCTGGCCCTTCCAACTTCATATCCTGCCATAAGGACCCCCACTCCCCAACACACACATACACTTCTATCAACATAGAACATAGACTCAGTGGAACATTACTATGGGAGAAATTTGTCTGGAATACCATTCCTCTTCTCCACTCATTAAATTCATATCCCTGTCCAAGCTGAAATGTTATCTCCTCTGTGAAATCTTGACTTCAGAGCAACTTTTTTCGTTCCGCACTCTTAATATCCTCCAGCCTAGATAACACTCTCCAGTACCCTGAAATGCCCATTAAAGTATAAAATAAATATTTGTTGAGGGGACTGAATGAATGATGATCCAAAGAAAGCCTAAACAAACTCTACCGTCATTTAATTGATGCAAATCATTTTTTTACTTGCTTTTCCATTTATCTTTTATTTCTGTTTTTATCAGTTGTTTTTCCTTTTCTTTCAAAGTCTTCAAATTTTATTTAGTAGGAGTATTTGATTTCTTTTATCCAAAATAACCACGTCAGGAGTCCAGACAAAGGATAGTATATCACTTGGGCACATCAAGGCTCTGGGTACATGTGTGATGCCAGTGTGGTAAAGAGCTCTGGGATGCATGGCTTGTTACAAGGTTTCCCTGCTTTTCATTACCTTCCACCTCTGCCCTACGCTCTCAGACAAGACTGTGAGTCCTGAGGGCATTTTACCATGTGATGTAGTGGGAAAAAAAGAGTGGGTCTCTTCAAGCCATCATTTTCTTCAGTGACACATATGGAGGCAATATCTACTTTGTCAGTAAAGCTTTGCTACAGAAACAAAACCAATAGAATGTGTCTGTATGTGTATGTGTATCTCTCCTTACATAGAGAGAAATTGATTTATTATAAAAGGTAAATCTGCTTTACTCAAAGTCACTGATTTACATACTAATCCTCCAAAAAACACCTTCACAGAAACATCCAAAATGTATGACCAAATATCTGGGTGCCATGGCCCAGCCAAGTTGATGTGTAAAATTAACCGTGACATCTACCAAGTTTGTTGTGAGGTTTACATATGGTAACACATGAAAACTCATGCACAATGCCTGGAACATGGTAGGAACTCAAGGAACAGTAGAGTAAATGCTGGTTCCTTCTTCATTCTGTCCCAAAACCACACTCTCCATAGTGTTATACATTTCAGATAGTTCCAGATACAAGACAGTTGTGGTAATACCTCTTCTAGGAACCTAATGGTCAGTTATCTATACTCAACTATTCCTATTTAACTACTGACCAATGTTATGTTAGAACTCTGCATCTTGGCCCAGCATTGAGCTCATGGCCAGTGACTCCTGTAGGGCCTTCCTCCAGCTCCTTCCTTGTCTACTGTGAAGGAGTACATCAGTGGGCTAAGCTGTTTTAATTTATGTACATTCGTTATAGCTCTACTTTCAGTTCCTTTCTTAGCTTCCTCTTTTCCACTTTTGTCACAGTGGCCCTGATGTCTAGTAAAATGTCGCAGCATCAGGCCCTTAGAAGAGCCGATTGCTCTTTCTCCTCCTCCTCTTTTAATTTTTCCCTTCTTTTCCTCTTCTTATTGGTTCATTTATTGATGGCATTCTCCATAGACCTGGAGGATACTATCACAAATATGTGAATTCTGAACTGATTTCTCTTTGTGCTCACAGAGTCATTGTCAGAAGGGGTCTTAGGGATCAGGTAGTCCATCCCTTGGTTATGATGAATTGACCGTCACTGAACTTGTGGAGGGTCAGAAACTTAATAGAACTTGAATACCATACAGGTTTGAGGAGGAATTCTGTTTCTGCCACTGTTGAAGTAAGTTCAGACAGGTTACTCTGAGTTTCCATTTTTATAATTAGCAAAATGGGGATAATTATATTATCCATCTCACAGATTTGTTGTGAAATGAGCTAGTATGTGTAAAATGCTTATTTACAGTTTATGTAACTTGGTAAAAATTCAATAAATGGTAAGTATTATTTTTTTATTTTATCTTGCAGTTTCTTAATTGGGTGCATGACTTTAATTAACTCCCTTTCCACACATAATAAAATATTAAAATCATCCCTTATTATACCTAAAATGGTTATTTGGGAAAATAGGAAAATCTGTGAGAATTCTGTTGCATAAAGAGAAATTGTATCTTTTTATCAGTGGGATATAATTTAATATACTTGTAAATAAGGAAAAGAAATTAACTTTTTTCCTTGCTTGAAATCATTTTCTTTCAAACAAGACTGATACATAAAGACATCTGAAGCTATTTCTATTTGTTTTTTCCTATGCTATTTGAGTTTTGGTATATTGTAGAGGGGAGAATATAATAATGTATCCTTTTAAGGTTTTTGCAATATTTTCTTGATAATGCTAAATCTAACACTGTCTTTCTAATAGCTGAGTTTTGGATGTTTTACTACTTAATACTAAAATGTTATTTCAGTAACAATTTATTTTAGGTTCTGCACTGTCATGTTTTATCTCTCTGCCAAAGTCCCATTGCAGAGACTTTGTGCTTTAGGCACTTAAAACATTTTCAAAGTTTGGGTTCTAGTATCAGCTCTGCCACTAACTTGTGTTAAAACCTTGGGAAACTTGCTTTACTCTAGATATCAGTATAAGATCTCTTATATAAAATAAGAGGATTGGATCTGCTGATCTCTGATGATCTATAATTCTACTCACTGAGGGCCTCTTATCTGTAGGGCTCTGTAGTAGGAGCAGTGGAGATAGGAATACAAGTTCTGTTTTGTGCCCTACCATTAATTTCCTTTGATAAATTAGACCTAAACAATTTTTTCATTTTAACTTTGAATTAGATACAGACTCTTAATCATCTAAAGTGTTTTTAAAACAAAAAACAACAGTTCTACCACTAAGACAATATTTATGACATAGAGCATTGTATCTATGTCTGTGTTTTTAAAGTTTGCTTGATTATGAGTGGATTGGAGAATGAAGAAGAATCATGGGGGGAGGAAAAGACCTTGATGATAAATGCCTTATCTTATTTATCATCATTCCTAGTGCCCTGTATACAGTAGTTCTTAATAAAGCTTTTTTTTTAATAGAAAAAATTAGCTATAAATAAAATGAATAAGGAGTAAGAGGTGGGAGATTAAAATGAAATATGCAGTGCATAAATGTCTACTGCATTAGTAATAATAATAATCTGCTACTGTTCATTGAGAGCTTTATATGCTCTAGGTACTATGTACTTAATAGATATTCATTTATTTAATCCCTATAGCTGTCCTATGAGGTAGATGCTATTATTATTATTGTACCACTTTATAGGTGAGAGAGCTATCATACGGAGAGGTTAAGTTACATGTTCAAGATAACTGCTTATCTGTACCATTTTGTTTTTCTGCAAGTAAGCTCTGAGGAGTTTCTAGTTCTAAAATAAACCTTGCTTGTACTAGTCAGAATAGGGTAAGTTATGCTTCAATAAGAGAACTCCAAAATTTTAGTGACTTAACCAACAGCAGTTTATGATTCATATTGTATTTCCAATTGGGTGAGCAGAGGGTACTGCTCATTATGTTCACTTAGAGCCCGAGGGCTGGATGGAAGCTGCCTCTCAACATACGCTTTGATGATCATGGTAGCAGTGGGAAGAGAACATGGAAAGACTTGTGCCAGCATATAAACACCCCAGCCTGGAAATGACACAAGTCACTTCCTTTCACAGCTCAGACAGTTTACATGGATCCATCTAATGACAGGGTAGGGAGAAAAAAAGTATTGACTTTGCAATGCCTAGTAGAGATAGCAGTGATGACTACTATACTCAGTTACTTAACCAACCACCTACTTAACGATCATCTTATTCTTTTTATGTATCAGGTCCTGGGCTAAGTCCTGGGGAAGCAGGGATAATTACATCCAGGAGGACCTCACATGGTACTTGCTGCCCATTTTAGTCACACATATTTTAGCTTGTATCTGAAAAATATGGAGATGTATGTGTCTCTTGCTACATTCAGTTTTTCCGGTATGAGTGTAAGTTGGTGTAGAGTTCTTTTTAACTAGGATTGCCCTTTTGCCAAATCAGTAAAACAGAGAGAGACATGGGGTTGGAGGAGTATATCCAAGGGAGTGATTATACTCATTGACCATGGAATTTAAGCCAAGTGAGGATGGGTGAGAGGCACTGAAAAGGTGGATTATGTAAAGTTGAAGGTCCTTGCTACCTGCAGTTCCCCCTCCATTACCATCCCCATGGTCACATGAATCACCTCTTCTGTAGTCAAACCACTTTTCTGGTTATAATTATTTCTTATTGTGCGCTCTATTAAGAGCAAAATCCTGTACCATTCATGGCCTCCCACTCTGTGGCCCCACCTCACCTTTGAAGTGTGCTAATCTGTTCCTCACACATGCTCTTTCTTTTCCTGTCTCTATGCTTTAGCCCACATTGTGTCTTTCACATAGAATGCCTCTCTCAATGTCCTTTCCCCTTTGTAAATCCTATCCCATCTTTTAAACCCATCTCAGACAGTGCCTTCTGCATGAGCCATTTCTTAATCTCCCAGAAAGTATGTGATTGGTCAGATCTTCCTTTGTACTTCTCTTGTGGCATGTCTTACTCTAGCCTTATTAGATATTTTTCACCTTTACCTTATTCCCCCTTTAAAGCAGGAACCCTCTCTTGTAAGTATCCCTACATCTTCTTAGTATACCATGCATTGTTATACTTAGAGTATTGTTTTCACAAATATTTGCTGAATCTGCTATCTTTCCCCCTCTCCCTTTTCCTGCTTCCCTGCACATTGAAGTAAGGAAAGAGGTTGTGTGTGTATAGGGAGGGGAGCAATATGAAGACTTGATTCTCAACTGTCTAAAATCCTTTTGGGGGAAAAGGTACAATGTCAGGCAAATAAAAACAGGCCTACTTGTTCTCATTTTCTTATTTTGATGTTTTGGAAGCTGTGACTAGTTGGCTGTACTGACCCATCTCCAGCATATCTGCAGAGAGAATCATGTAGCAGTTCCTGTTTGTTCTTCGTTTTGTGTATGGCTGGGGACTCAGGGAAGGGGGAAGAATGAAGACCTTAGGGAAAATGTCTCTGTCAAGGCTACTTCTGTGATAATTGTCTTCGCCCATCTTTATTAGAGAGCTGAAGTTAAGGCAGTACTTTTTATGACTTTTGGTATGATTTTTGGTTTTCGTTTGCAAACAAGCCATTAACTGTACATTTGTAAGTGCTTACTTCGGATTCGTGTCAGTTCCAAATTTCTTATATTGTGCGGACTGCCCACATGGGTTAGGAAAAGGCAGATTTATTGAAGTCGTATTTCTTTAGGCGCTTTCTCTGAGGAGCTCTGCAATTTGTTTATATGATACAATGAGGTGTCATTCTATTATAGCAGCTATGATATGTAACATTTATAAAGTAAAGCAGCACAGTATATATTCATTCAACAAATATTTATTGAACTCTTCTATGTGCTATACACTGTGTTAATAGCTGGGGAGAAGTGGAAAGCAAAGACAGACCTCATGAAATTTACAGTTTAGTGGGGAAGAAAATAATGACAAATAATTACAAGTGTAATATGTGCTTTATAGAAATAGTTTGTTGTGGAATCTGCAATAGAGTCCTGAGTTTTGGGCATTAGGGAATCCTCTAGGTGGCAATAGTGTTAAGGCGAAGGCCAGAAAGCTGAGTAGGAGTTAGCAAGAAGGGAAATAATCGAGATTTCTGTCCAGGTAGAGGGTGTACCATGTATAAGATCTAAGTTAGGAAAGAGCAGCCATGTTGGAGGAACTGAAAGGAGATCAGTAAGGCTGGAACAGGGGGTTAGAGATGATGAGGCAGGAGGTGGGCCCTCCATAGTGTGAGGTCAGTATTGTCACAGTTTACACTATACACTCACAGTGTGGGTATTTCTTCTCTGAAGCCTCCATTGACTTTAAGAACATAACTTGATGTTGAAGTGGTGTGAGGCAGAGCACTGCTCTGCTGACCAGAGTAGATGTATTCACTCTGTGACAGGTACTGGATAAGTGCTCTTAATATATACCTGAACCTTGAACAACATGGATTTGAACTGTATGGGTCTACTTATATGCAGATTTTTTAAGTAAATATATTCAAAAACTTTTTGGAGATGTGCGACAGTTTGAAAAAGCATTTTCTTTTCTCTAGCTTACTTTACTCTAAAAAATACATTGTACAATACATACAACCTACAAAATATGTGTTAACTTCAGGCAACAGTAGGCTCTTAGTAGTTAAGTTTTTGGGGAGTCAAAAATTATACTTGGTTTTCAACTGTGCAGGGAGGTTGGCATCCTTAATGCTGCATTCTTCAAGGGCCATCTTTCACTCTGCAGGGAGGTACCACATCTTTTTTTATAGAGGAATAAAGGACCCAGAGATAAAGTCTTTACCCATGATCACATAGCTGATGAGTGATAGCGCCGCTGTTGACATCAGAGCCCTTGCTTCATGTTCTCTCTGTACTAGCTGTTTTCTGGAATAGATAGAAGAGTTTGCAATTCATGATCTGATTTAGAGATAGCATAGAAGTCACATTTATTGATGAAATCCAGGTTAGACAGTAATCAACCTGAAGACTTAGAGGAATGTCAATTCTCTTTCTAACACCAGGTTGGGTAATTTTGGAGAAAGAAAAAAAATCATAATGGAGGTTTCAACAATATAGAACTTTTTTTCTTCTGCCTTTCTGTTATGGAAAAAACACCTTTATATGAATGGAAACTATGTTAGCAGAAGGTGACTATGAAACCTTCTGTGACAAAACAGACATACTTTTGGATGATTCTGTACATTCTTGAGACTGCCATTGATGATTACAAAAAGATATTCTCCAAAGGAATATAGGAGAAAGGAGTGAGGTCACTGCTTCAGAACTTTGTCCCCTTAAGCTTGGTGCTTAGTACAGTTTACCCTAAGTACATTAGTAAATCCTTGTTTTAAACTTTCCCAACAGTCTGTGTACAAAATTCAGCATGGAATGAGTTAGTAAGAGTTCTTGTAAATGCCCTTCATCTATGCTGTATTGACTAGTCACTGCCATGTATTCATCTTCCACTCTGCTTGCAGAAGTTCCTGTATATCCCCCTCCTGCCCAATAACTTGAAAGAACAGAGATCACCTGTTTGGCACTATGCTTTGAAAGTTTTCCATCCCCTAGATTAGTGAATCAAGTCCAGGTAACTGGCCATTGATGTTTTGTTTTCTTTGAAAGCCTGGCTACTATCTCATCTTTAAACACAATCCTTAGAATTATAGTACTAATTCTTCTGTTTAGTAAACTGTTATTTTAAAGAATATTAGACTGAAAATTTAAGCTAATCTCTTTAACTACTTTTATGAGAATACTGTTTGAACCAAGATTATAATTGTGTTATTCTGCCACCTGAAAAGAAATAACTAGGTCTTTGAGACATCAATTTATAATCTTCAGTATATAAAGTGACAAAAGTGATATCATAGAGTGTTTCAAAATTCTTTGTAAATAAGATAATCCAAAGCAACTATATTTTATTTCTGTGATATGTACCTTTCCTGAGAGCTATGTAATATAAGTGGTGGTGAATGTGTACTAAATGTATATCACTCAGCCATGGTACTGGTGCCTGGTAACTGGACAGAATGTCAGAAGCAAAAGCATATTATCATATACCAGACCACATCGTATTTGGTATGTAAGAGGCTCTCACTGTCATCGAGTTATTGCCTTGTTGCTGTCATCAGTTCCACCATAGCTGCAAATTAAAAAAAAATTTTTTACTTTGTAAGGTCATAGTTTTTAAATGAACACTCCGAACAAATTGCTAAGGTTTCATGTCATATTTCTTCTTCACATGTGGCAACCTTAAACATATAACATATTTCACTGTGTATGTTTGGCAGTGGTTTCTGATGTGGGAGGTACATGCTAATAATACTCTGCAAAATATAGTAGTGATACATCAAGTGATACAGGAAGTGAGCTTCTTGCAGCCTGTTACTGGACACTTGCACCCATGTTTTGTCCAACTTAATCATCATAGGACCACTTTTTCTCATTTTGCATATAGGTAAACAAGCCCAAAGCCATGAGGCAATTGGTTCAAGTAGCTCTAACGAAGGCAGGGTTGGCACTCAAACTCAGATCTGTCTTCAAATTCCTCTTTCCACTGTATCACAGAACATTTGTGGTTTCAGGAGGAACAACACCAAAGTTTTTGAAAGATAACCTTGATACTGGTTAGATTTTATTAGTGCAGAAGTGTGTGTGTGTTTAAGCCTTGATACACTGGTATTTTTAGTGTGTAATGATACGGCATGTTTGGCCAGCATCATTGTGATTTAATAACCTAATTTAAAACAGGAACTACAACCCAAACAATGGTTCTGATTCAACAGATAGGAAAGTGAGGAAGTACTTGTTATCATTTGTCAGTGAATTTTTATTTTTATGCAGTTTGAACTGTGGGTCACACTGCAGACGCTGTCCTTTAAAACTGTCGGAAACCTCTGTCACTTCCTGAGCGCTGATTGCCTTTTCCTTTGAAGGAGCAGCTCATACAACAATTTTGGAAAGCAATGGTGATGACTCCCTTCTCCTTGGCGTCGGATGCTTCCTTTCTCTTGAACAATTGGTTTTAAATGACAGTGAGGGTGCAGCCATTGTAGGCCAAAGCAGACTTGCTGGCCTTTTTTTTGTAGTCTAACAGAAAATGACCACATTTTAAAAGAGGAGGAAATTCATCTCTGCTCAATATTTCTGTGCGATCTCCCCAAGGGTAGTGACTTTGGGTCTCTGCTCATCTTTGAATGTGGGAGGCTGCAGTACCAACCTCTGTACACGTGGAGCTGAGCTGATGGAGTGACATTGCATGTCATGTCCTGTCTTATCACACACATTAAATGAAAAATCTGACATTAGGCAAGGTATAGAAGAGCCTATTGCTGCACTATTTACAATAGCCAAGATATGGAAGCAACCTAAGTGTCCATCAGTAGATGAATGGATAAGGAAGAGGTGGTACATATACACAATGGAATACTATTCAGCCATAAGAAAGAAACAAATCCTACCATTTGCAACAACATGGATGGAGCTAGAGGGTATTATGCTCAGTGAAATAAGTCAGGCAGAGAAAGACAAATACCAAATGATTTTCCTTATTTGTGAAGTGTAACAACGAAGCAAAGCTGAAGGAGCAAACTAGCAGCAGACTCACGGACTCCAAGAAGGGACTAGTGGTCACCAAAGGGGAGGGGTGGGGGAGGGTGGGTGGGAAGGTGAGGAAAAGGGGATTGTGGGGTATCATGATTGGTGCACATGGTGTGTGAGGGGTCACAGGGAAGACAGTGTAGCACAGAGAAGACAAGTAGGGTCTCTGGCATCTTATTACACTGATGGACAGTGACTACAATGGGGTATGGGAGGGACTCAGTAATAAGGGTGAATGTAGTAACCACATTGTTTTTCTTGTGAAACCTTCATAAGAGTGTATATCAATGATACCTTAATAAATAAATTAAAAAAAGAAAAAAAAAGAAGAGCCTATTGCTGCATTTGGTCTGCCTCTGAAGAAAGTGATTATAGCATGGTGAAATGGATGTTGCCTGAGATGCCTGGGCATTACTTTCTAAAAAATAGGAATCATGGTTTTTAAAATTTTCTAGAGGACTTTTCCCAGTCAAATTCTGTAATATTGTCAAGCCCTGATATTAATATAAATTTATATCCATTTATCTATAGTCTCTGTTCCCCAAGTGACCTTTTTCTACTCCACACTCCAGCCAAATACATACGTACATTTTCTTCTTGGTCTTCCTGCAAAGATTGGCTCTTTAAACTCTTCTTTGATCTTTAAAATGTCTGGCCTGTTTAGTGCTTACTCGTTCCCTTGTGTTAAAAAGTGTCCCAGTCCCGTAACACTTCTTTGTTGATTGGGAAAGGAGTGAGGTCTACTGTAGTTCTTGTGCTCCTATTTCACATTCCAGTTCAGTCACTGTCCTTTCCTCATCTTTGCTTATACATGTCAACAAATGCAGGCAACTCTAGTTGATCTCTGGACTCCATGTGCTTCATTTTAAAATTCCAAACTGCCTGACCCCTTGCTTCCCAGAATATCTTGATTGCTCCATCCCTTGCTCAGCTAGTATAGACTTAGACAATGAAAATGAATTTTAGAATCAACCTTTGGAAAACACAAGAGAAGTAAATCTGCCAGAAAAAACTCTGATACTTATTATGTATCATTTATTATTGACAATAATATTGTATGCCAGGCATTAAATATTGGTCATTTCATTTTGATTAATGTGGCTGTGCTAGAACATGGCTCCTACAGTGCTCATATCTCTCTGCTTGGAATGGTTTGTTTTCCTCCTTTCTTTGCGTGGCAAACTCCTCTCCATCCTTCACTGCTCAGGTCTTGCATCAGTCTCTCTGTGAAACTTTATGGGACTGTTTTGCTATTCTCACAGGAGGGGTAATTGATTACAGTCCCCTTTGTACCTCTGTCTTGCAAATGAGTCTCGGCCCCCTAGCAAGTTCACTGTGGATTCAGTGTGACCAAAGAAAATGCGAGTAAAACGTTCTTGGGGTGAAAGGGTTTATACCCAACTTTATTTTCACAGTGGCAGGTCAATCAGTAGAATCCCGTCCACTCAGAGCGAGTCTGCACACAGCAAGCTGATCTCTGCCTCTGGGCCCTTCTGCCCACACAGTCGTCCCACACAGCCGTCCTCTGGGCCTCTGTCCTTGGCATTGCCACCACTCCAGCCTCTGCTCTGCTCTCCTGCAGCCTTATAGCCATGACACCATGTCGCCCACACACTTCTGGGCAGAGCTCTTTATATAGAGTCAATAGCAACGTATTGCCTACACGTATGTAGTGAGCTAGCCAACCAGGGCCAAGTGAGAATCTTGGCCACAGGACCTTTCATTTTATTCACAGCCTCCCATTGCTCTTTATAGATATTACTACTCTGGGTTGCAATGATTTGTTTGTATGTTGGTGTCGCCATTAGGCTGTGAGTAGCTTAAAGTGTTGGACCCATATATATCAGTGTATCCTCAGTGTGTGCTCTCAGCAGCTGCTTGAATGAATAACTGGCCCAAGCGAAGTGATTACTCCCTTTTCTGAATGCTGTTAGCATTTGCTTTTATTATATTTTGCCCAATAGTACCAATATGGCATAGACATTGCCCAGTCAGGCCAGAAGCCGGTCATAGAGCTGAGGCCTCTTGCGGTACCCTGGGTTAGTTCTTCAGGTCTGGAGGTCTGGAGAAGGGGCTGGGGCAGTGGGACAGGTGGACATAGAGAGGGACAGACGTCATTCAAGGTGCTGGGGTACTTATGTACCAACTGGTTTAGAAGTACTTCAATACTTTAAGAACTGGCTGAGTATTAGTGTCTTGCCAATGGGTTTCAGCCCTGGGCAAGTTCGCTATGAAATTAAATGTGACCGAAGAAATGACAGTAGAGTGTTCTTGGGGTGAAAGGGTTATACCCAACTTTATTTCCAGGTGGCAGCTCAGTCACTAAAATCCTGTTCACTCAGAGCAAGTCTGCATGCAGCAAGGCAGTCTCTGCCTCTGGGCCCCTCTGCACAGCTGTCCTCTGGGCCTCTCTGCCTCACAGCCGTTCTCTGGCCTCTCTGAACAGTCGTCCCGCACAGCCGTCCTCCGGGCCTCTTTGCACAGTCGTCCCACACAGCCGTCCTCTGGGCCTCTGTCCTCGGTGCTGCCACCACTCCAGCCTCTGCTCTGCTCTCCTGCAACCTTGCAGCTGTGCCACTGTATTGCGCCCAGAGCACTGGGCGGAGCTCTTTATATAGAGTCAAATTACCCACAGGTGTGCAGTGAGCTAGTTAACCAGGGTCAGGTGAGAATCTTGGCCCTAGGAACTCTCATTTTATCTATAGTTAGCCTTGTTCTTGCAGGTAGCAAGTACCTTAAGAATGGGATGCTGCTTATACTGCTTGGTATCCCTCATATGTATACCTAAGTGCAACTCAGAGGTATATAGGTATTCACAGCAAGTCATACTTTTATAACAAATATTAATATTATTACAGAACACTCTTCTAAAACTCCTTTAATTTTTTTCACATTACTGTTAATGGCTCTACTCTCCTCCTGATCACCAAGGGTAGAGAACTTTGGAATCATCTGATTCCTTCACCTTCACCCCCACACCAGAATCCAATCACCAAGACCTTTCCATGATTCCTTCCTAGTTTCTGCCTCTTCCTTTACATTCTCAGGATTACCACCTTTTACAGGCCAATATAAGTTCAAGCTAAACCATTACAATAACTAGCTTCTTTAGTCCCTCTGTCCCTGTTCCTTCAGCCACAGTCCAGGCCTGCTGATGCTGTAGTTTTTACCCCTCACCTTTTCCAGTCCAGGCCTAAGTAGGCCCTACTTAAACCCCACCTCCTCAGGGAAACTGACCCATGAGCTAGCTTTCTTTGGGTTTCCCTAGCACTTACTGTCTGTGCCATTCATTTGACTATCAACTGTGCTCTACTTTATGAAATGTCTTTTGTTGCCTGAACTGAAATTGCATCTTAGAATGTAATTTAACAGGTAGTTATCCCTCAAGTAGAAAGTACACATGCCCTAGAAGTAGTATACCCACAGGGGCATAATGGTTCAGGAAATTTACATTTTTAAAATTTCCTGATAGGCATAGTGTTAATTCTGTAGCTGGGTTGCTGTTGTATGCAATTTTGTTACAGAGAAATGCCAACTGTGACACACTAAATTGAGTTTATCGCCTACTAATGGATCACAACCTCCATTTTATGAAACACTAAAGTAGACTACCTAGCCTTACAAAGATTCATGTTTCTCCTGTAATGGCGGGTTAAGATCTGGAAGCAGAAATCTTTATTGTAAGAGATATGTAACATGAGAGTTCAGAGGAAGGAGAATCGCATGGAGAAACTACTTCCTATTTTAGGAAGATGACTCTGTTTAGAGGAGAAGGGACTAGGGTATCTCTTAGCAGTCTCATGGATTTTCCCTTGATAGTTATATCATCCCTTTCAGCATTTTTTGTGTTTTGCATTTTTTTTTTGCAAGGGCAGGTGAGAACAATATGCATTTGTTTCCCCTTTATTTATTTACTATCTTGTTTTCCTTTTCAGTGTTTATGTGCTTGCATAATAGCAGGGCTTATAATCGAGGTTTCCTGACTTGGATTGTCTTTCTGAATACTAACAGCAAAGCAGAATACCATAGGGAGAATATTTACTTCTTGTCATCCAGTTTGGAGATGAATAAAAGACTATTTTGAAAACAGGTAGTTTGAGGTACTAGCCTGTGGGAGAAAACATCATCACTTGCAAATAGTTGTAATTTTATGTTACCTTCTCATTATAAGCCAGGTTGCCTCATATGTATACCTAAGTGCAATCCAGGTTGCCTGGATTATGGTTTTAATGGGAGACCATGTTCTACGGTAAGTAATGTTGGCAGACTGTAATCATTACTTTGGAGTAATTTCCCTCCAAATGTGCTGTTTGTTTTCCATTGATTTTTTTTTTTTTTTTTTTTTTAATGAAATGATCCTTTGAGGCAAAGCTCTTCTTGGTTATAGTCTTTGTGGTAGCTCTTTTCCCTGATAGAAAGTACTTTATGTAAAGGCTACCTTACATTATTTTTACTGCCTTAATGAGGACAGGACTGTACCTGGGGAAAATGTATCATCACACCACTTTTTAGGTTTCCCAGGATCACATGTCAAATGTGAAAATATCTGTATGAGTATAGTGTACTTTTGTGATTTTTTTTTAATACCTCAAGATAAAATTGCTGTTGGTTATCAATCATCAGGAAGTATTTGCTGTAATTCAGTAGGTTCTGAGCCTTTCCTATGGTCAGGGATTTGTACACATACTACTATTGTTGCAACCTTGTAGGGAAGTTTTTAGTAGTCCTTTTTACAGATGAGACAACCGAGGTTCATTGATGTGTGTATAAGAATTTGCTAGAATTCACCTAGCTGGAATGTGGCACAATCAGTATTTTAACTCAGGACTGTCAGGCTACAAAGCTGTGCTTTTTCCACTGGAGAAGAAGCACTCCTCTCAGGGCCTGGGGCTCTCCTAGAAAGCTTTACGGCGGGGACCGTGCTAAAGTGAACACTTGGATGGATGGAGGATGAAGAAGTAGATTTCTGTAATGATGTGAGGGAGAATATTCCAGGCAGGGGGAAATTTATGTGCAGCAGCTTAGAGACTTAAGAAAGCATATTATGTCCAGAGGGTATGTCTGAATTATGAAGTAGGAAAGGGACAAGTGGTAGAAGATGAGATTGGAAAAGAAGTGAGCAGGGCACAGTACAGGCATTACCAGCTCCTCTGAGTTTGCTTTCACTGCTGCCTCCTGTACCAGCAGTTAGTTGGGTTATGTCTCCTCGTGGCTGCCGTAACAAACATCTTGCACTTACCCACGTTGGTAATGTGCATCCCTTGTGTAGAAATAGTTTTTTTGCTTACTTGTCTTCACCAAACTGTGGCCTTTTTGAGAGCAAAGACTATGCCTTTTTGTTCTGGTGTCCAGTGTAGCCAGGCACATGCAGTAGGCATTCAGGAGGTGGTTGGGAGGATGAAAGGGGCTTGTCTTTGCCAAGGAGAATCAATATTATAGTCATCTTGGTGTTCTCTACTCTTCTACCCTTGGATTTTAACTTCATAATTTTGGAATCTGTTCACATTTCCTGAGGTTGACACACCTGCTAGAAAGATAACAGAGTCTCACTGGTGGCCCCAAAGGCCCAAGGAGAGTTAATCAGTGCAGTCCATAGAGGTCACCTGGTGTTCTGGTATCACATTATGTTTCTGACTTTTTCTACTCAGTTCAACTCAGCAGTCCTGTGTACATTGTGCTTTGTGCTGTGGGGGTTCAGACATGAACAAGAGGGGAGTCAGTGTGATGTGGTGGGAAAAATTCAATCTCTCCATATCATAGGATCTTGTGAAGAATAAATGGGAGAATGTATATTTATCCTTTAGTACAACCCTTTCATTCTTCATAGGGGCAGGTGGGACTAATCCACATGGTTTGTTCAGTAGATCCTAACATATAGGCTTACTTTAGTCTTGGGATTTATAATAATATAGCAGGTATATGGTATGTTTATATAAATAACTACAGTGCAACAGTACATTTGATAAGTTCTATAATAGAACTGAAGTTACCAGAGAAGCACAAATAAGGCAGGAAGACCAAGCTATGCTTCGTGTAGGTAGTGGCATTGAATAGAATCCCCTGGACCTTTTTCATTTGACCTACCTAACTAGAAGTCTGTGGAGACTAAAGGCTTCATTTAACAATTGCCTGTTCTGAGACCCCTTCTCTGACCACCCTATTAAAATTAGGTCTACCTCTGTTATGCTTTGTTAGAATCAAATCTCACAATTACAATTTCTAAATGCTTCTTTAGTTGTGTATTTCCTTGTTTGTTTGTTTCTTTCAGACAACTCTAAGTGCTGGGGGGCAGTGGCCATACCAGCTTGTCCACTTGTTATCTCTTATTCCATGGTAGGCACTCAAGAAATACCTGATAATGAACGGCTGACTATAACCACTGACTGTCATTTCTCTGTACATCCTATTAGCTCTGGGCACTTGGCTGTCCAAGGTGGTGATGCAGTGGCAAAAGCACCTGAGAGTGATCAAAGAAGCAACTTGGTCGTATTTGAACTTGGTGTCATTGTTCTGAGGTTTTTGGTTTCAGCTGAGGATATCCTTTTCCTTTCCTTTATCTTTTTTACAGTGTCCTTATCAATTAGACCGGATGAGTGCTGAAAACAATGAATAGTCTATAGAGTGTATTTTTAAGTTGATGATTAAAAGTCTGTTGAGGCTATTTTATAGTGAAATCAGGACTGAAAATTTGAATTTTCCCAGGAGAAAAAGCTTAGGCAGCTTCTTTCTTCATTGCTTCCTTTTCTGAATGATCTTCCTGTGGGGATTTTGTGAAGTTCAATTTTTTTGGAACACTGAAAATCATTAAAATTATTATTATTCAGTGTAATAAAAGTAATTCATTTTAAAGTAGTCATCTTTAAAAAGAGAGTGTTGTTGGTTTACTATTTCTGTGGTTCTCAAAGTGGGATTCACAGAACATCCTCCATGATGGAGGAGATGTGTTTACTTTGTGTTGTACTATCTTGTTTCATATGTAAATTTTTTTGTATGTAGAAATCTATTTTTTTAAGTAGTTTTTTTAACAGAAGTAACCAGGTAAAGATTGTGTTCCCTGATATCCTTTCTCTTACCAGAGGGGAACAGAAATTGTGAAATTTGAGAACTATTAGAGTTTCGCTTTGTACAATTTCTTTAAATAGTTTTTTGGGGAAAGGGGCCGAAATAGAATCTTGTTAACTTCCATTAAATGCTAGGGGAAGCCTGAAGACCTTGGGACTTTTTCACCAGTCTAGTGGGGCTCTTACTATAGAATGCCTATAGGCAAGGTCAGTGTAGAATCACTTATTAAAAGGCAGTAGTGGTGGTTACTATCATTCAAAAGACTTCATTTTGTTGACTTCTGTTATGCATAACCTGCTGGTGTTGTACATTGGGTTCTTTGTCACTGTGGTTTTTCCTGGATGTCTTATGATTTGAGAAAGTGAACACTATTGTATGAGTTCTATGTGGAGAGATTAAAGAGAGACCTGGGTTGAAACCTGGCTTATTTGTTGGCCTTGTCATAAATTTTCACCTGAATTTTTCAGTAACCTTTGTTTAATCTTTCTCCCTTTTTAAAATTATCTCCTTCTCCAGACTAGCCTCCACAGAACAACCAGACTGATTTCTTTAAAACATAGGTCAGAACAAGTCTTAAAACTCTTTTAAAACCTCCTGTTGCTCTTAATATTAAATTTTAATTCCCTACCTTGGCCTTCCTGGCCCTAAGCCCCATCCCATCCCATCCCATTCCCCTTGTTCATCATGCTTTAGACACCCTGGTCTCCTTGTTTCTACAACATGCCAAGCCTTTTCTGGCATCTGGGCCTTTATATTTTCTGTTCCTTCTATTAGAGCTCTTCCTTGGCTGACTCCTTCAGGCTTTATCCACTGCCACCTCCATGGAGAGGCCTTTTATGTCAGTTTCTTAGGGCTGTCATACCAAAGTACTATAAACTGGGAAGCTTAAAACAACAGAAATTTATGTTTTCACTGCTCTATAGGCCAGAAGTTCAAAATCAAGGTGTCAGCAGGATTGTTTCCTTCTTGTGGGCTTACAGGAGAATCTGTTCCTTGCCTCTCTTCTAGCTTCTGGTGGTTTCTGGCAATCCTTGTTGTTCATGACTTGCAGCTACATAATTTCAATGTCCCCTTCTGTTACCTGCTGTCTTTCTTTTGTTCATCCGTGTCTTTACACGGCCTCCTCTCTGTATTTGTCTCTGTCTCTCTTCTTACAAGGATTTACCAGTTATACTGGTACTCCAGCATGACTTCATCTTACTAATTGTATCTTCAGTTACCCTATTTCCAAATAAAGTCACATTCTAGGGTTCCAGGAAAGATAGGAATTTTTTTTTGGGAGGGATACTGTTCAGCCCAGTACTACCTTTCCTTACTCTCAATTTGAACTAGGCTGCTTTAGGGGAGCTATATCTATAAACATACTCAGAAGTTATTTATTTTTGGCTAGTGGTGAGCAACACACTTCATTAGACTACCTTTCTGGCATCGTCCTCAATTCTGGGCATATCATCCGTGAGAGGGAATGTAATGGAATAAGTATGTGAATGGTGTTATGAAGCTTTCAGAACTGGGGTTGCTCAGTGGGAGGAGAGAAGATTTGGGAAGTCATCACAGCCTCTGCAGGACTGTGCCTTCAGAGGAGGGATAGTGTACAAGACTGGATGGTAAGTTGCATAAGTCAGAAGTCTATACTCGTGTATGTGAGAAGCGTAGCTTTGCCAACAGCAGCTGTTGAAGAGGCTGTCATTTCCCCATTGTATGTTCATAGCTCCTTTATCATATATTAATTGACCATATATGTTTGGGTTAATATCTGGACTCTTTATTCTGTTCCACTGGTCTGTGGGTCTGTTCTTGTGCCAGTACCAAATTGTCTTGATTACTGTGGCTCTATAGTAGAGCTGGAAGTTGGGTAGCAAGATGCCTCCTGCTTTATTCTCCCTTCTCAGGATTGCTTTCGCTATTTGGGGTCTTTTTGTGGTTCCGTATGAATTTTAAAACTATTTGTTCCAGTTCATTGAAGAATGCTGTTCGTATTATTGAATCTGTAGATTGCTTTAGGCAGGATGGCCATTTTGACAATATTAATTGTTCCTAGCCAAGAGCATGGGATGAGTTTCCATTTGTTAGTGTCCTCTTTAATTTCTCTTAAGAGTGTCCTATAGTTTTCAGGGTATAGGTCTTTCACTTCCATGGTTAGGTTTATTCCTAGGTATTTTATTCTTTTTGATGCAATTGTGAATGGAATTGTTTTCCTGATTTCTCTTTCTGCTAGTTCATTGTTAGTGTATATGAAAGCAACAGATTTCTTTGTATTAATTTTGTATCCTGCAACTTTGCTGAATTCAGATATTAGTTCTAGAAGTTTTGGAATGAAGTCTTTAGGGTTTTTTATATACAATATCATGTCATCTGCAAATAGTGACAGTTTGACTTCTTCTTTACCAATCTGGATGCCTTTTATTTCTTTGTTTTGTCTGATTGCTGTGGCCAGTACCTCCAGTATTATGTTGAACAACAAGGGGGAGAGTGGGCATCCCTGTCTTGTTCCCGATCTTAGCGGAAAAGGTTTCAACTTCTTGCTGTTAAGTATGATGCTGGCTGTGGGTTTGTCATATATGGCCTTTATTATGTTGAGGTACTTGCCCTCTATACCCATTTTGTTGAGAGTTTGTATCATGAATGGATGTTGAATTTTGTCAAATGCTTTTTCAGCATCTATGGAGATGATCATGTGGTTTTTGTCCTTTTTGTTGATGTGGTAGATGATGTTGATGGATTTTCAAATGTTGTATCATCCTTGCATCCCTGAGATGAATCCCACTTGGTCATGGTGTTTGATCTTCTTGATGTATTTTTGAATTCAGTTTGCTAATATTTTGTTGAGCATATTTTTGCATCTATGTTCATCAGGGATGTTGGTCTGTAATTTTTTTTTTTGTGGTGTCTTTGCCTGGTTTTGGTATTAGAGTGATGCTGGCTTCATAGAATGAGTTTGGAAGTATTCCCTCCTTTTCTATTTTTTATGTAAACGTATCTTTATTTAAAAAAGAAAGTTTTAAAATGGTTGGCATCTCTTTATCTCAGTTTTTTCATTTTAGAGTTTGGACTTGAGTTCTAATCTAAAATTTCATGAATCCAGTATTTACAATTTAATGGTCTGTCGCACTTTACTTCTTATACGACAGCGCCCTCTGATGGTGTAACATTTTCTAAATTTATGTATTTAATAATCACACTTCTCTGTAATCTGGGAGTTTAAGCACATGTGACCAGGTAATTCTAGTGGTACAAAGCTTCCTAAAGCCATTGGAAGTCATTGATCATGTGATGCTCTCACTGGGTTGTTCAGCCAACAGAATACTCCCAAATCCTCATTGGATGAGACGCTTAACTGTTTGACCAAACATGTTGTTTCTTGATTTGCCGGAACATTCTAAGTGTTCTCTAAGGCAGGGTATCTCCACCTCTGTTTTAACAGTAAAGCGAGACTATTTCGTTTCCACAGAGTTTTGGTAATTTAGAATGTGATTCCTTCTTTGGGACCCACAGTTCTTGGTCAGGGGAGATTGGGTTGCTTGGCCCTGCAAAGTTATTGGAGAGGGTATTTGAATCCATTTTTTCTACTAAGCATATACTATTTTTTAAAGTGTAATTAGATGCTGTTGTGATATTCATTTTTATCAGTATTGCATTTATAATAGCTTCCCTTACAAATTGTCTCAAACACTAGCTACTAAAATAGAAGATGCCTATGAAAATTTTAATATTGACAAGGGGACTTTATACATAGAAAAGTGGGGAACCACTGACTTAGAAAATTTGAATGCATTTATTTAATAATTATTTATAAAGTATCTGTCTTATACAGGGGCATTGAGTTCTTGCCTCTCTACCCATTAATAAACATAGGAGGCTGGATAGTCAAACTTTTTCCACAGTGAATTCTCCCATATTGGTCTTTTTCTTCCCTTCCCTCTATATCTAATTTTCCCTTTAAATAACTTGTTTTCTATTTCCTTTTTAAGGTTAGGTGCTGCTTATTAAAAAAAAAGTAGAAGGAAGGAATACAGTTCTCCTGGTTACTATGGGCAGAAGGGTGTGTGAACAGTGTCTAATTACATAGAAGGATTATTTCATTTTAAAGATGTATCTGAGGAAACTTCTACCTTATTACTTAAAATAGAAACAAGACGTGCTAAGTTTGGCGTTAAAGAGAGCATCCCTGTGGGAAGGGAAGGTCAATCCTGTTTCTTACACTCACCTTCCTCTTGGATGGACTTGGCATCATTTTCTTTGTTTCCACCCCACTATCCTGAAGAAGTATGAAACATCCTTTAATTCTTGAAGTCAGATTTACTCTCCAGTCCTCCCTGGTATCTCATAGCACAGATGAACAAAGGTAGAACATTTAAGCAGGATTTTTGAATGGCCTTAATATATAATAAAGTAGAAATAAACAAGGAGTCATCCATGACCTGACTCAAAAGATGTGCTTTCTTTCCCATCTTGTTCTATCTCTGGGGCTACTCCTATGTGATGGATAACTTAGTAGGACTCATAGTCATGCAACTACAAAGCTGTACCTGCCTAAACCTTACCTTCCTTTCAGGTTCCAGTTCCTTCTTTGAGAACTTGTGTCCTTCCAGCATGAAGGTGTCCACCCCTAGGGGTGATCAAGCTTGCCCAGAAACAATGTCAGTCTCTACTTAAGAACTTTAACAGAATATAATGCCATAACTCCAAAATTAATACAGGATACATACATCAAATGGAAGAAAGAGGGTCTTAATTCATTTTAGCATCTCTAGATAGAACTGAAAACCATAGCCCTCTTTCAAAGTGCTTTGATTATTAGAGATGTGAGTCCTTTTTTCTGCTCTATATCTCGTAAGTATACTTTTCATATCTTTAGTAAAATTTCAGTTAGCTATTATCATACATCTGGGTGTGTAAATAAAATCAACTATACTGAGTTTCTAAAACTTAAAGGCTACTGAGTAAAAGTCAATGTCAGGTTTTTTATTTAAATCAGTGACCTAATTAAGTGAGTTAAAAACAGTATAGTAACAATTACTGAGTCAAGTCAGTGAAAAGGCCAATATTCCACATATCCTTCAGTTAAACTGTTAGTAAATGGTTGGGGGATTTGTCCTTCATTTTACAAATCTAGGAGAAAGATACTATAGGGTCCTCTACTGAAAGTTTTTAGTCAGCCCTATCTGTCACAGTATGTTACAATGAAAAAACAGGTGGGATCTGTTGGAGGTAGGTTGGGGTAGGGGATGAAAGCCCATGTAAAAGATTTGTATTTGACTTTTATTTATTAATTATGTTACCTTGGGCAAGTTATATGACCTCTCTGAGTGTCAGCATCTTTACTGTAAGACTGGTATAATAGAGTACCCCCCAGAGGGTGACTGGGAGGTGCAGGGTGCCAGGCACATAGTAGGTTCCCTGTGTTATTTGCCTTCCCTTCTGTCCCCACTCTAGATTGCCACCAAAACTGTGTCTAACAGATGTAATGTTCTTACAAGCTTTCTTGGATGTGAACTTTATTTTCAAACAGTTTTAAGGTCCAAATAGTTTTTCTTTTTTGCCAAAATAAGCTTTATTTACAGGATGTTCTCTTTGTTCCTCCTTGCCTACCCAATTCTCATAGATCTCTTTCTCCTCCACAAGATGAAGGAGGGAAGTATCTCTTGAAATTTCTTGGATCATTTTCTAAAAAGAACTGCTGTGTGTGACTAGACATGTGTTTCCTTTTTGAGGTCATACTTTGTGCTTTTACAGCATAATTATTTATTTTAAAAGTTATTTCAATAAACCAAATTGCAAAAATCATTTTAAAAGTTCCAGCCCTGCTTCTGACTTGTGACCTTGGCCATGTCACCTGGCCTCTTTGGGCCCAGTTCCTTCAGTTGAACAATGCAGATAAATAAATGGTTCTAAGGCCCTTGTCCCTTTTCATATTGTGATTTATAAAATCTCTATTCGGGAGCACAAAACTGGACGTGGCATGCAGTCCCCAGTTCTTAGCAGCAGAGGGCACACTGCCCCTAGTGCGCCGGACTGTAAGGTATTGGAAACGTCTACAGGCATGTAACTCAAAGTTGATATCCATGCTTATAAGGAGCCAAGAAAATTCTATAAATTAATGTTTTGCAAAGGAGATTTCTTTGACTTTTTCCATCTGTTTAGTTTATAGGTGAAGCACTGAAGAAATAGGAGATTTTGACACTCCAAGAGTACTTCCTGTAATTTTGTGAAGAGCTTCATGATGTCACTCCACTCCATTTACCTCATCTAAGTTTTCCATGCTTAGGATTGGTTTGCAAATAGGATGGAGAGGAGAACTAACATTTATTGAGTACTTACTATATATCAGAAAATATACCTGGTATTAGGTACAATTTCTGTAATTACAACAATCCTTTAAATAATGTGTTATTATCCTTATTTTATGTAGGAAGACACTAGGGCTCAGAGAGGTTAAATAATTTGCTTGAAGGCTCACAGTAGAGATGCAGGTCTGTTAACTTCCAAATTTGCTTTCTTTCTGCCATACCATAGTTCTTCCCCTTTCCTCCAATCTAAACAATTCATCTAAACACAAAAATTGCTAGGAACAGGAGTGCTTGGACAGTGGTCACACAAAGAAGTTTGGCTTTCTGTTGTTCTGAAGTTCTTGTGGCCCTTGTAATTCTAACTGGAAGCTTTTCCTCTGAGATTTTTTTTTTAACCATTTATGTTTAACATAATATGTAATATACAAAAACACATACCTATGTTTTCAAATTTGAAACCTTTAGATTGGGTTATTGAAATATGTTTCTTCATGGGCTGCCTTTAAAGGGTACAGCAGTATCTCATTTTATAAGAGTAGGCTCTAAAGTCAGTGGATAAGGTGAAAATCACTGGCAGGATTATCTTTGAGAACCCCATGGAGAAGCATCTTTTTAGTGAGTCCTGTATTTCCTTTCTTTCAGTCCAGCACAGACTGTCTTTCTTCCTTTGCTGAAACAGATCAGGGTTTTTTTCTGTTAAGCGATGCAGTTGGCTTGTATTTGGGGGCTATGTTGGGTGGTAATCACATCTTTAAACACCCAAGGCTCATTCAGCATGGTGAGATGCTTACGATATTTGAAGTGTACTAAAACCTAGACTAAGAGAAGAAATAGCAGATTCCAGTATCTTATTTGGGGACTTATGCTAACTCAGTGGTTCTCAAAACTTCAGCTGTACATCAGAATAGCCTGGGGCTTGTTAAAACACATTCCTGGGATCCAGCCTCAACTGATTTAGCCAGAGAATTTGCATTTCTAGCAGATTCCCAGGTGATGCGGACCTCGGAGGACCTTATAGAGAACTGCTGTACTAATTCAGTGAAAGCAAGTTGGATCACTTGTCTGTCTTCTCTGTTTCTCTTAATCTGTTTTATTTTTAGACTGAATGGTTGTAGTTGAATTACTTTAGTTAAATGTAGGGTTTGTGGATCAGTTAACTCTTTATCTCATTGCTTAGCTTACTACTTGGCCCAGAACAAGTACTTGGCCCATTCAATAGATGCTTGTTGAATGAGTGATTGAATGAATTACCATATATAATGAGAGGGGTTTTTAGCACGCGGACATCACTATTATATGTCTGCTCCATAAAAACTGCTTGTTTTCCTGAGATAAGCAGTCTTTAGATTAGAATAGCTTCTAATTGAGGATTATATATGGTGATGATCATGGATGTATGGAGGTTTGCAATTAAGGGCAAATTTTGAGAAACTTTGATTTTGGGACCTGTGCTATGAATGTGGTGTGTGTGTGTGTGTGTGTGTGTGTGTGTGTGTGTGTGTGTGTGTGTGTGTGTGTGTGTGTGTGTGTGTGTGTGTGTGTGTAGCTGGAGCTGGGTACAGTGTGTGTGTGTGTGTGTGTGTGTGTAGCTGGAGCTGGGTACAGTGTGTGTGTGTGTGTGTGTGTGTGTGTGTGTGTGTGTGTAGCTGGAGCTGGGTACAGTGTGTGTGTGTGTGTGTGTGTGTGTGTGTGTGTGTGTAGCTGGAGCTGGGTACAGTGTGTGTGTGTGTGTGTGTGTGTAGCTGGAGCTGGGTACAGTGTGTGTGTGTGTGTGTGTGTGTGTGTGTGTGTGTGTGTGTAGCTGGAGCTGGGTACAGTGTGTGTGTGTGTGTGTGTGTGTGTGTGTGTGTGTGTAGCTGGAGCTGGGTACAGGGAGTCCATCTGTTTCAGAATGACTTCGGAAAGTCTTCAAGTGTCTGATGTAGGTCAGGACCAACTCTTGTCCAGGAAAGCTAGAGCAGCACTGGATTGGCCTGTATCTGCCCAAGACCAGATGCTGCATTCTCACTTCTATCCCTTCAAAGCACTGGGGGAAATTCAGCCCCATGATCCTAAAGGCTCAGTGGGGGCTGTGTACTATGGGCCACTCTGGAAATTCAGGTAGTTGCATTTAAAACTTTCCATGTTGTAGGATTTGATCATTTTATTTTAAATGGTGAGTTTATTAAGTAAGGGGTAAAATTAACCTAAAAAAATATTTAAAGTTAAATTTTAAAATAAAAGACAAATAAAACAAATAGACTCAGAAATACAGAGAACAAACTGGTGATTGCCACAGGGGAGGGTGGGTGGGGGAACAGTGAAATAGGTGAAGGGGATGAGGAGGTACTTTTTGGATTTTATAATTGTATTTAATATATAAATGTAAATTATATAAATAATTTGTATTTTATAATTGGATAAACTTCCAATTATAAAATAAGTCACAGGAATGAAAAGTATAGCATAGGGAATATAGTGAATAATACTGTAGTATTTTTGTGTGGCGATAGATGGTAACTACACTTACCATGGTGAGCATTTTGTAATGTGCATAATTGTTGAAACACTATGTTGTACACCTGAAACCCCTTTAATATCGTTTATCGACTACACTTCAATTGTAAAAAAATCAATTTAAGATTAAAATTATTGTCCTTATCATGTTTGACACATACTATCTCTTGCAAAGTTTCAGTATCTTCCATGTTTTGTCTCTTTCAATATAGATTAAATTGTCTTCCTTTAAACTCATTTTACTTTTTTAATGCTGAAGTATTTTCAAGTAAATTACAGGATGACATGCTGTCCCTAAATCCTTCAATGTGCAGCTTTGAAAAAGAAAAACATTTACTTAATGTAGCCAGAACAATATGATTACAACTAACAAAATAAACAAATCTTTAGTATCATCTTAAGACCTAGTCCATATACAAATTAGCGTAATTGTCTCTTAATTGTCAGTTGTATCTTTGTTCAAACCAGGATACAACCTGGAACATGCATTACATCTGGTTACTCTGATCCTTTAGATTTATTTAATCTAAGACAGTCCTTTTACCTTGATTGCCTTGCCATTGTCTTGTAAAATGTCCCCCTTTGTATTTGTCTCATTGCTTCTTCAGAGTGTCTCTAGTTTATTCTTTTACCCTGTGTATTTCCTTGAAACTGGATATTAGATCTAAAGGCTGGACATAGATACAAGTTGAACATATTTGGTAAAAGTTTGTCATAGGTGATAGTGCTTCATGTTGTACCCTGTGGAGAGAGGTGGAATTCTTCCTTGTAAAGTGACAAGAGAGTATTCTCTATGGTATTACTTTGGCACTGATACAAGTATTCACTTCCTTATCATCCATTCTCTTAATGCTTTTAACACCATTTGGTAATTGTTGCCTGAATTAGTAACTTCCTAAGGGTCTGCAAAACCTTCACTTTTCTAATTCTGTCATTCTTTCTTCATTAGCTGGCATTTGATTAAGCAGAGTTTTCATCAACTGGGACCATTTTTTACTCTGAAATACAATTCTGTTGGAAAGGCAGATTAAATGTTGAGGTCTTTGCTTTTTTATTTCCAATTTCAACGTTAGGAGTTGCTTTAACAGACACCTTAAAGGTGTCAAATGAAAATTTTTCTTGCTTTCTCTTTTTCTGATATCCTTATGGACTAACATATTTTTGTGATATGAATGCTTCAATCAACTTCAATCATTATTCTTACCTTTAATTTGTTTTATGTCCAACTTATTAAAACTTTGGCCAGTGAGAGTCCCTTGTAGTTAATTCCTCTGTCCATTAAACATAACTCCATTACTTTTTGACACTTCATTGCTTCTTGCACAGCAAGGTGCATAGATTTATCATGTAGCCTCCTTGTTAATGAAGTCAGTCAGTGACTTCACTAAAAAGTCCTAATTCCTTTTAGTGGGGAATGGTATTAGACACCACAATCCTGGACTTTAGCATGTCAGTTGTTACTGGGGTGACAATGTTTACAGACCTTTTCAGTAGTCTGTTTAGTCCTTGAATTCTGATATTGAAAGTCGGGAAAATGAAAATTCAGATAGTAAGTGATAGCAGTATTCTAAAATTTGCTGGGTTCATGTGGCTAGTTTCTGCATTAACATTATTGCATTTTTAAGTAACTACTCTTTTTTACAATTGTATCTTTTCTCTTACAATGAATATCTTGACCACCAATAACACTGCTTTATCTTACAATATAAAGAAAATAATTTCAAAATAGCAATGTCTATATTATTGCTACTAATAAAACCAAATAAAGTTTAAAAGTATTTGTGATTATTTTTTAGCATAGGTTGATTTTAATGGAAGAATAAATTTAATTACTTACTGATCTTATTTAATTACTTTCCTCTGAAATACGTCTTATCTGTTTTCTTTTTGTCATAGGTTGATCATTTTGGATTTAATATTGATAAAACTTTTAAACAGCGGTACCTAATAGCTGATAAACACTGGAAGAAAGATGGTGGATCAATACTTTTCTACACTGGTAATGAAGGGGACATTACCTGGTTTTGCAATAATACGGTATGTGCAGATTTGTGAAATTCTGGTGCTCACTTTGCCTTTTATTGTGATAAACTGGAAAAAATGTTTTGCAGTATATATGACCAAGTGTTACTGTACTTAAATGTGAAGTTCTTTAAAAAATAATAAAAGATGATCTCACTAATAATAGGAAAACAGCAAAAGTACATGAATGGGCAGTTCACAAAAGAATAAATACAGATATCCAATAAGCCTGTAGGTTCAACCATAAAGGATTACAGATGAATAGAATGAAATACTTTTTTTGGATGTTTGAATTTTAAAAGATTTTTTTTTAATGCCAGCTCATTTATAATTTTGATTGTCAAATAGGAATAGACAAAGGTAAAGTTGTAGCTATATTTTAATTTAATTTTCATGTTCTACTATTTTTGTCCTATTTGTAAGGATAAATAATAGTATAGCTGTTAGCTTGCTTCCCTAACTATATATTCTATCATATTTTTAAATAATGCTTAAATTCATTAATAAAACTTAACTTAGAAGGACACATGAAAGAAATTTTCCTTTTTAATGTGCCAGAGCTATGACTAGAAAGTGTCAGCTCTCTAACAAAAAGCTAGTCTATGAATTATCTTGAAGTGGGAACTGAATCATATTTTCTCCACTGCCAGTGTCTGGCATGGTGCCTGTTATTGAGGCAGTCTTAGCAAATGTTTGTTGAACTGAATTGAAAGCAAAGATATGAACCCAATTATACTGTGTTATTGCATTCCACATTTCTGATTATTTCCTTAGGAATATAAAGAGTCTAAATATGTTAGTTGAAATAATTCCCTGAGAAATGAGATCCTAGGATGTCTGTATCTCTTATGTCAGTTACAAATAAAATCAGGACTTAGTTTCCATCAGATTCCTGCATCAGATTCCTGCTTTGTTATCCTGTGAAGCAACTGAGGCTGCGTTGTCTACCTTCCTTTTTGTGTATGAATTCCCCTTTTATGTCAGGGCCATAGCTTCTCCTGTCCAGTTATTTTCCCACTACTGTTCCTGCCTCCAGCAGACCGTACCTCTCTGACTGGCTCTGCAGCATAACTTAAGGCTGACCAGGGAATCTCTGACCTTACAGTGGTAGAAAAGAAGAGCTATTCAGGGTAGGAACAGTTCCAGGGAATTGACTAGAGACAGATCTATAAGGATAGATCCTGCCCTTTTTCCAGCCCTAGACATCTTCCTGTATATACTAAAATGCTCAATTTGCAAAGTGACCTATTCTGGACATTCATTTATTGATTGGCAGTGTAGCTTATTGGTCAAGAGTGAAGACAGACTTCAGCCAGACTGATAAGGTTTGAATTCTGCTTTTGTCAGTATACTGTGTGACTTTGGGCGAGTGTCTTATTTTGTTTTCTCTTTTGTTAAATGGGTATAGTAATAATGTCTTCTTCCCGGAGCTGTTACGAGTACTAAATAAAAATCAAGAAATTAGAACGATGCTGGCATATAATGTTATTAAATGTTAATGTATTACCTGGACCTCTTTTGGAAAATAAAAATACCCTGAAATAGATTCACGCAAAATAATCACGTTTTGCAATGTGAGTCATTTCAATTAAATTGCTTCCTCTCAAAGTCTGATGTCAGTTCACCAGAGGTCTGGCTATTCAGATGGACAGTCCTTACCCTTAAGCAGCTCATGGACTGGAAGATACTTACATAAGCAAATATTGTAACCCCATAATAGAAATCTATGCCCAGTACAGTGGGGTTGAGCGGAGGGAGTGATGAGCAATGCCAAAATGGGGCGGGCAGAAGAGGATTTGTTTGAGTTGGGTGTTACAGGATCTGTAGATAAATGGCAGGGAATGAGCAGGGTGTGAAAGGAGAAAGTGGGAGTTATTGAAACCATCATGTTTCAGGTTAAAGATACCAGGTTAAATTCTCCATCCTCACATGCATATACCTTTTTTACTTGTTCATATATTGATCAAAACAAAAACTTTTAGAGGTTCTTAGCACTTGTTAGGGAGCAGCAACTCCTTAAAAAGCAACATTGTGCACCAGGAGTGACAAATAGTTGTAATATGAGCTAAATCTAAATCTAATCGATTGGTGTTGGCTATCTAGAATGCTTAACTGAGAAAGATTCTGAGGGCACAACTTGAAGTAAGTGAAAAAATGCAGTGAATGATTAATGATCAGCATTATTATGTGTAGAAATGAGGAGGTTGAACAGCATTTGATTGTGCTCTGGAGCCAGGTAGCCTGTGCTTGAATCTTGGCTCTGCTACTTGATAGTTGTGAGACTGTTGCAGGTAATTTAAACTCTTGTGCCTCAGTGTCCTTCGTACAATGGGGATAATTAAAGAGCATATCTCTTAGATTGTTGTGATAATTAAGTGAATTAATACATATAAATTGTTTAGAACAGCATGTGACACACTGTAAGTGCTCAGTATTAGCTATTGTTAGCTACTCTTTATTTTTAGTAGATAAGCTTAATATCCCAAGGGGGTGCAATATGCTTATTTGTATTGTTTTCTCCTTTATGTTGTAAATGTCTCCCACTAGGCAGCTAATTTGTGTATCCTCAGCTCTTTCCTAGACTATTTGGCACATAGTTCAATTTGAATATTTTAGATATAATGTTGACTCTTTTGCTAGAGTGTCAGAATAAGGAGATTTGGGATGACTGGTGGTTGAGCAACTTGGGCTTATTTTTAATAGTTTTACTCTAATACAGTATGAGATTGAAGTGCAGCAATGAAATAATTATATCATTTATCTGTGGAATGAATATAAATTATGCGGCTTCTTAGATCTTTTTAGTCTGGTTTAAGATCCGTTTCATATGAGTTACAAAAAAGGTTCAATAACTTTTTTTTCACATTCTTGTTTTAACTTGTGAATTTGTAAATTCTTCCCAGGGGTTCATGTGGGATGTGGCTGAGGAACTGAAAGCTCTGTTGGTGTTTGCTGAACATCGATACTATGGAGACTCCCTACCCTTTGGTAACAAGTCATTACAGGTGGGTACAGGCACACCTCACTTTACTGTGCTTTGCTTAATTGCATTTCACAGATACTGTGCTTTTCACAAATTGAAGGTTTGTGGTAACTCTGCGTCAAGCAAGTCTTTCAGCACCATTTTTCTAACAGCATTTGCTCACTTGTGTATTAATGTCTTATTTTGGTAATTTTTGCAATATGTCAGACTTTTTCATTTTTATGGTATTTGTTATGGTGGTCTGTGATCAGTAATCTTTGTTATTATTGTAATTATTTTGGGGTACCACAAACCGCACCCATGTAAAACAGTGAAGTTAATCCATAAATGTTGTATCTGTTCTGACTGTTCTACTGACCAGCCATTCTCTCATTGCTCTCCCTCTCCTTGGGCTTCCCTGTTCCCTGAGACACAATAATATGGAAATTAGGCCAATTAATGACCTGTAAGTGTTCAAGTGGAAAGAAGAGTCATACATCTGTCCCTTTCATTGAAATCATTTCAAGAAACGATTAAGCTTAGTAAGGAAGGCATGTTAAAAGCCAAAATAGGCCAAAAGCTAGGCCTCTTGTGCCAAACACTTAGCCAGGTTGTGAAAACAAAGAAAAAGTTCCTGAAGGAAATTAAAGGTGCTGCTCCAGTGAACACATGAATGATAAGAAAGCAAAACCACCTTATTGCCTGCATGGAGAAAGTTTTAGTGGTCTGGAGAGATCAAAGCAGCCACAACATTCCCTTAAGCCAAAGCCTAGTCCAGAGCAAGGCCCAACTCTACAAATCCGTGAAGGCTGAGGTGGGTGAGGAAGCTGCAGAAGAAAAGTTTGGAGCTAGCAGAGGGTTCAGGAGGTTTAAGGAAAGAAGCCACCTCAACAACTAAAAAATGCAAGATGAAGCAGCAAGTGCTGGTGTTATCCAGAAAATCTAGCTAAGATAATGAAGGTGTCAACCCTAAACAACAGATTTTCAGTGTAGATGAAACAGTCTCTTCTGGAAGAAGATTCCACCTAGGACTTTGATAACTAGAGAGGAGAAGTCAATGTCAGGCTTCCAAGCTTCAAAGGACAGGCTGACTTTCTTGTTAGAGGCTAATGCAGCTGTTAACTTCAAGATGAGGCCAATGCTTATTTACCATTTCAAAAATCCTAGGGTCCTAAGAATTGTGTTAAATCTCTTCTGCCTGTGCTGTTTGAATGGAATTAAAAAGTCTGGATAATAGCATATCTATTTACAGCATGGTTTACTGAATATTTTAAGCCCACTGTTGAGACCTGCTCAGAAAAAAAAGATTCCTTTCAAAATATTACTGCTCATTGACAATGTACCTGGTCACCCCAAAATTCTGATGGAGATATATGATGAGATTAGTGTTGTTTTCATGCCTGCTAACACAACATCCTCTCTGCAGCCTATGGATCAAGGAGTAATTTCGACTTTGCAATCTTAGCACTTAAGAAATATGTCTGTAAGGTTATAGCTGCCATAGATGGTGATTTCTTTGATGAATCTTGGCAAAGTAAATTGAAAACATTCTGGAAAGGATTCACCATTCTGGATGCCATTAAGAACTCTTGTTCTTAATGATTCATGGGAAAGGTGAAAATATCAACCTTAACAGGAGTTTTGAAGAAGTTAATTCCAACCTTTATGGATGACTTTAATGGATTCAAGACTTCAATGTAGGAAGTAACTGCAGATGAGGTGGAAATAGGAGAACTAGAATTAGAAATGGAGCCCAAAGATGTAGCTGAATTGTTGGAATCTCATGATAAAATCTTAACTGATTGACTCCAGTTTTGAAAGAAATTCTACTGTGGATAGCATGCTATCAGACAGAATCACATGCTACAGAGAAATCATTCATGAAAGGAAGAGCCCATAGATGTGGCAAGTTTCATTATTGTTTTATTTTAAGAAATAGCCATAGCCATCCCAATCATGAGCAACCACCACCCTCATAATTAGTAGGTATTAATGATGAGGTAAGACCACCAGCAAAAAGATTATGATTTGCTGAAAGCTCAGATGATGGTTAGCATTTTTAGCAGTAAAGTATACTTTAAGGTATATGCATTGTTTTTTGAGACATAATGCTGTTGCACACTTAATAGACTATAGTGTAGTGTAAGTATAACTTTCATATGCACTGAGAAACCAGAAAAGTCACTTGACTCCCTTTATTGTGATAGTTGCTTTATTGTGGTGGTCTGGCACTAAATCCACAATGTCTCCGAGGTATGCTGATATAATTTTACTTTTAAGTTTAACAATTTTTTTCCTTAAGCTTCAAACATTTTCTAATTACATATCCTTCCATAAGAAAGAAATGACAGCTTTAACTTGAACTGCCTAAAATTCCAATAATTTATATTTAATCTTTCTTTTTTATATATAATTTGAACATATTGAGGCTTTTAAAAATGATACTCATATTCTTGAATGTTGATCAGATTTAACACTGTGTGATGAGGTTATCCTTTGCCAGGTGAATTTTTTAAATTGATGTATAGTTGATAAACAGTATTATATTGGTTTCAAGTATACAGTGTAGTGATTCAACAGTTATCTACATTATTAGGTCCTCACCTCAACTACTGTAGTTACTGTCTGTCAACATAAAAAGATGTTACAGAACTATTGACTATATTCTCTATGCTGTACTTTCATCCCCATGGCTTATTTATATTATGCTTGAAATTTTGTGCTTTTTTTTAAATCCCCTTCAATTATTTTACTCACCCACCCCATCCTTTCCCCCATGGTAACCACTAATCACTTCTCAGTGTCTTTAAATCTGTATTAAAAAAAAATCAGCGGTTTTGTTCATAGATCCCATTTATAAGTAAAATCATGAGATATTTGTCTTTCTCTGCCTGGCTTATTTCTCTTAGCTTCAAGTCCATCCATGTTGTCACATATGGCAAGAATTCTTTCTTTTTTATGGTTGAATAATATTGCATTGTATATAAATATCACATTTTCTTTATCCATTCATCTATTGATTGGACATGTTAATTGTTTCTATATCTTGACTATTGTAAATAATGTGGCAGTAAACATAGGAGTGCATATCTCTTTCCAAATCAGAAATATTTGTTTTCTTCATGTAAATTCCTAGAAGAATTACTGGGTTGTTTGGTATTTCCATCTTCAGTTTTTTGAGGAACCTCCATGCTGCTTTCCATAGTGGCTGTACTAATTTACTTTCCCACCTACAGTGTAGGAGGGTTCCCTTTTCTCCACCTCATCACTAACACTTGTTTTTTGGATAGTTAGCGAAGTAAATCTTAATCTATGGCTCCAGAAATTTTGGAGGACACTTCCCATTGTTTTTCAAAAATTTAAAGAATTCGTCTTATAAATTGCTTTTAGATTATTGGGTCTACCACTGGAGAAAATATAATGAGCATTCAAATATTTGTTTAGTAAGGTGTTTTCCAATAAAATAAGGAGGAATAATCTTTATAATTCAGTGAGACCAACTGGCCACTTGGATTCCCTTCTAGCCCTTCCTGTTTTCACAAGAAGCTTTGTCCTTGGCCACAGATTTTACACGTAATAAACAAGGACACTTTTTCCTTAACTGAGTCACTCATGTGCTGCCCTCATGGTTCTGGCTATATGAATTTGTCATCTGTACTATTAGTTAGTTAATATTTTTCTTTAAAAAACTCTCTTTTCAAACAGCATTATCTTAACAAAAGCTTTATGCACTAGTAATTTTTTTCTAAATTATATTAAAACAAAACAAACAAGTATTAGATTTAAAAAGGTCATGAACTACTTTGCATCATGCATACCATGAGTATACACATACCATGGTCTTAGGGAACTCTGAGTTAGAAGAATTTAGGGTCAGTCATTTTCTAAGCCACCTGTTTTGAAAGGAGTTTTTATTCTTGTTCTCAGAGGTTTTATTATCTTTTATTATAAGTAAAATAAAAAGTCCTTGTGTTATAAATGAAAAGCAGAACAATTTGTTGATATTTGTTGGTCTGCATGGGAAACTATTCACTAGCTTATTATTTTGCATAATTATCTGCTTAGGGAAGTTGACAGATCCTGAGACCATTGGGGAGTTGTCAGCTTATTGCAAATAGGAAGGTAATGGGTGCTCTAGAATTTGTCAGTAGTCTGGGGGATATTACAAATATTATGCAAAGATTGAGGAAAAAATTGTATACACTATACATAGTCCATGAAACTGAAAGACTGGTGGCATACAATGAGAGAGAAGGTAGGATATCAGAAAACATATGTCTTGGATAAGGGGGAAGGTTAAAAGAATAGGTGAAATATACAGCAAAGAAGAAAGATAGGAATTGTATGATTTGGACTGTGCCAAATGATGGAAGGAATCAAACAGAGTGGTAAAACCAAAGCATGTAGGTCAAATAGGATAGCCTAACATAGGCATATAGTTGTATTAGTTATCTACTGCTATGTAACAGTATACCTCAAACCTTAGTGACTTAAAAAACAGCAATAAACATAATCTCACAGTTCCTATGAATAAGGAAATAGGAATAGCTCAGCTAGGTGGTTCTGTTCCAGCGGCTCTCATGAGGTTAAGATGTCAGCAGGTGCTGCAGTCATCTGAATGCTTGATTAGGGCAGGAGGAGTCCTCTCCACCTAGAGGATCCACATAAATGACAAACTGGTGCTGGGTGTTAGCAAGAGGCTTTGGCTTGTCTCCTCATGGGTTCTCCAAAAGCCTACTTAAGTGGCTTCATGACGTGGTGGCTAGCTTCCCTCAGTGTTGACAATCCAAGAGAGCAAGGGCGAAACTGCAGTGCTTTCTATGAGCTAACATTGGAAGCCACCTATCACTTGTGCCACAGTCTGTTCTCTAGAACCAAGTCACTTAGCCAGCCCCAGTTCAAAGGAAGAGGAATTAGGCTTCACCTTTTAAAGAGAGACACCTGATTAGCCTCAGCTTAGCAGGATTCTGAGCTCCACCTCCCTACACTGCAGTGAGGAAACTGTCCCTCAGCAGAGGACTAGATAATCATGGAAGTTATTTATGAGTGTCCTTCTCTCAGGGATCAGTGTTTTGTATTGCCCTTTTTCCAGTGCCTGAAAATAGTTGCTCCTTGGGTTTTTGTTTTCACTGTTGTTTTTAACTCCGATTTTATAGTTTACAACATGGTAATTTGTTCCAGTTGTTATATATCAGACATAATAATAATCTTTCTGATAAGGAAGAATAAATTTTATTTTTATTGATGATTCTTACTTCAGTTTTCCCAGGATTCAGTTTACCTTTGCCTGTATGGTAGCCATTTTAAATGTTTCAAGATTTAAAATAGAAGTTATAATGCTACAATTGTCAATTAAGCTTATTATTGTATTCTATCACATTTGCTTATAAATGTTATTTACAGTTTGTTTCTATTGTTTCTACAACTTCAACAAAGTCTCTGCTAAGTAGCAGTTAATAGAAATCACATTTGAATGCAATATACATTATGTTCTTCCCACAAACTTAAAAATCACTTTTTCATGAGTTGTTTAAGTCATCATTGCTATTGCTTTGACTAGGCATTTTAAACTCCATTGCCTAGAAATTCTATTTGGAGAAAAGCTTATCTGACCTTGGCTTTTTTTATGCCTAAGCTGCTATTATGTGTACGTTTATACTCATGTTCTTTGTTATTTTTCTTTAGGATTCCAAACACTTGAATTTTCTGACATCAGAACAAGCTTTGGCTGATTTTGCAGAGTTAATCAAACACTTGAGAAGAACAATCCCAGGAGCTAAAAATCAACCTGTCATTGCCATAGGGGGCTCCTATGGTGGCATGCTTGCAGCCTGGTTCAGGATGAAATATCCTCATATGGTGGTTGGGTAAATGCATTTATGTTGGACATGAACACTTGTTAATGACTGTCATGACAAACTTAGAGATTTGTTTTGGGTAAAACATTGTATTATACTGAGATTTCTAGTTTCTGTCTCATTAACAGCTCATTAACTCTTCTCTCTATTTTTGTTCAGGATCAGTTTCAATTTTAAAACTTGAGTTCAGTGACTTACATTTTAATTTTCTTTTCTTCTTTCTTGTACTTCTTACCATTTAGGGCTCTTGCAGCCTCTGCTCCCATCTGGCAATTTGAGAATATGGTGCCTTGTGGTGTATTCATGAAGATTGTAACTACGGATTTTAGGAAAAGTGGTCCAAATTGTTCAGAAAGCATCCGAAAGTCCTGGGATGCCATTAGTCGACTCGCAAGAACTGGTGAGCTTTAACTAAAAGAATGGAATTGTGGGTTTTCTTTTACCTTCCACTTCTTAAATGCAACACTTCCCACTTTTCCAATAAACTTTTATTTAAGTATAACATACATAAAAGTACACAAAATATACAGAGTGGTGAATTTTCACAAAGCCAGTACATAGTATAATCAGCATCCACATCAAGAAATCCTCTCAGAAATCCCCTCAAGCTCTTACCAGTGACTACTTCTGATAAGTTAACCAGTATCCTGACTTCTAGAAACATGATTAATTTTGCTTGCTCTTGAGGTTTTAGTAATTGGAATTGCTTAGTATGTATTTTTTGTGTCTACTGTCTTTTACTAAATGATCTGTAAAGGCTTCTGTTGAGTAGTACTTTTTAAATTCCAACAATGTGATTTTGTTCTTAGGCTCTGGCTTGCATTGGCTTTCTGAAGCCCTTCACTTATGCACCCCATTAACAAATTCTCAGGATGTTCAGCATTTGAAGGGCTGGATCTCTGAAACCTGGGTAAATCTGGCAATGGTGGACTACCCTTACGAGTCTAACTTTTTACAGCCTTTGCCTGCTTGGCCTATCAAGGTAACAGGAAAATGCCCTTTCATTAATTTTAATAACATACTTCTTTATGTGTATGCATGTGTATTCTCTGACTTTGGGCATCAGAGGAAGTCCAAGTGAGTGACAAAGGGTCTAGAGTTAGTCAGACCTGGTAGGAACCCTGGCTTCTGTCACCTTCTGCTTACTCAACTTTGGACATGTTGCTTTACTTTTCTGAACTTCAGTTTTCTTGTTTGAATAACATAGATTAAATGTGTAGATTACAAAGTTGTGTGAATTAGAAATAAGACCAGTAGTTGCTGTTAATGGAGTACTTACCATGTGCCAAGTCCTTGCTGTACACTTTGCATACACTATTTAATCTTTGTGATATATGTGAGACACATAGAGCTTTGTCATACATGGCTAGTGCTTAATAAATGGCAGCAGATATCATTTGCTATGATTCAGTCAACTGCTAACATATTTTAAGTGCTACACACATAAAGGGGTGATCCCTATGCAGCAAGGTGAAATGGAAAAAGTACTGACTCTGGATCCTTGATTTAGGACTGCCATCTGCCAGCTGTAGGACGGGTAAGGATGGAGCAAGGGCGCCTTCATTTCTCCTCTGCAGGATGGGGTAGTGATACTTAACATTCTCGGTAGGGTTATGCTCAGGATCAAATAAAATCCTGGATGTGAAAACACTGTAAAAACATTACACCATAAATTTTAAGGTTCTTTTCTTGACCAAATTCTTTTTTGTGTGTGCTCTTTTTAAGCATTCCTTTTTAAAGAAGAGTCCTCTTAGTTTTCAAAGCAAAGCTGGCTAACTTGATGGTTACTAAGTTTAGAGAATATGATTGATTGACTTTGCAGCTAGAATGGTGCTAGAAATGTAAACAGAATTGGTACTATGAAAACCAGGTTTCAAAAACACATTTAACTGTCCCTTTAAATTGTTAAATGCACACCTTGCTTAAAACTTTGTAACCCAAATATAACAAGGTTATTAGAGGTATTTTTCTTCGTCTAAAAAACAGAATGACCAGTGGGTGTCTTGCACATAGTAGGCCAGAGGTAAATGTGTATTGAATTAAATTGAATTTTAACAATTCAGAGTTATTGAAAAGAGCAGATCTCTCTCAGGGTAAGAAAACCTGGATCAAAATAACCAGAAAAAACTAAATCTGAACTGATTGATCTCCATAAATGTCACTGTTCTAATAATGCCTTATCCTTCTATATTATTTTGCTATTTAAAAAAGTACTTATATATGCTACCTCATGTAATCACCACAAAAATTCTGTGGGAAATAGAGGTATAATCCTGGCTGAATGAAGAGGAAATGTAAGGTCAACTAAGAGGTGGTAGAAGTTGGATTTGAATTTGGGTCTACCATTATCCAGAGCTTATGATCTACCACATTGCACTGGATTAGGAGAGAACTTGACTGAAGGTTTAGGTAGATATGCTGGCCACCGTGTGGCAACTATCAGATTTAACTCAGTACTCTGTAAAAAGTGAGAATTAATTACATTTGCACCTTTAGACCCACTTGAAAAATAGATGAGCTGTCAGATGATAAAAACTTACAGGAAATTCCCTTGTTATTTAGAACAGAGTTTGGCAAACTATCTGTAAAGAACTGAAAGTAAATATTTTGGCTTTGTGGGCCATACTATTTCTGTCACTCATTCAGCTCTGCAGTTTTAGCAAAGTAGCCATAGGCATATATTTATACAACAGGCAATGGGTTGGATTTGGCCTGGGAGCTGTAGTTTGTTAACCCCTGATTTAGAAAAAAGAGCCAGAAGAATACAGCTTTTTAGTGTTTGTTTGCTTATTTGGAACAGTGAGAACTCTTAACTTTAGTTTATTCCCATTTATTTAATGTTCCTTTTGAGATATTTTGCTGTTGAGACTTAAATGTAAATAAATATTCTATCTTTTCTCTCTCAAGTAATCACTCAAAATTAGTGGATACATCTCAAATATTTTGTCATCTGTTTCTGATTTAGCACAATCTTCCTTTCATCTTTTTATATATACATTACGAAAGTTTATTTTTAAAGCAAGATAACTTGTGTCTTTGTCCCATAGTCACCTACTTCTTTTATCTGGGACTAGTTCTTGTCATTCTCTTCAGTTATTTCTTACTGACTTTATCCTTTCTTTTGACATGTTAAGGAATTCTTGATTGCTTGTGATATATTTATGATTCTGTTTTCCTGCCTACACCCCACCAAAAATAATCTCTTTGCCTCTTGCTTGAGAAATTTCCATTGCCTCTATTTCCATTTTCATCCTGATTGCTGAATTTTTCCACTACATGTTTCCCTCCCAAACTTTTAGCTTCAGATCACTTTCTTTCACTGTTCATTCTTTTCTCCTTTCTTGACCCCCTCTCTGTTCTCCCAGCCCCCTAATCCTTGGAACATTACCCAGTTGGGGACCGTCTCTCACTTGGATAGTTCCATTTAACCATGACTCCTCCTCCCTCTGATACACTTCCTCCTTTTTAAAGGGCTGACAAACAGCTGTACTTTTCAGGGTCTGTAACTCAGGCTTGGAACAGTGAGGTAGTATATAACAGTTGAGTTACGAGAAAAAGCAGGTGATTTCCAATTCTGCCTGGACCTTGTATGTTTCTGAAGGATCCATAGGCAGTGACTGAGTGCCATTTTCTGTGTCAACCAAAGTATCATTCTTTTTAATTTGCCTTTGAGCTTTGTACACTCAGACTCCATTTGCTTTTGTTTACTGTTAACAGAAGCTGCAACATTCATGCAGAAATAATCATGGACTTGGCTGATAGAATACAAGGAAGAAGAGAAAAGGGAAATAGAAAACCCCTCTGTCATTTGACTGCTCTGTCAGCATAAAAGCTAACTAGATCTTTTAGCTTAAAGAGCAGTTTTTAAGAATACTTTATTTTGGAATTATTTTTTAGCTGATAACTCACCAAATCTTATGGCTTAGCCTTCTGAGCATGTAAATAGATATAGTGAAATAATAAGACGTAAGATGAAAAATCTCTTCCATTTGTCTTGGTGTCTGATAATGTATGCGACCTCTCTGGGTGGTTTAAGCGGTTTAGGTGCATTCTATGAAAAGGGAGCTTTTAATGACAAAACTAATGTGATTATCTGAGTGAGTGTGAGAGGGGTATTGAAGTCTTAGAGAAAGAAAATCTGTTAGAAAAGCTGAATGTATCTGCTTAATCCTTTCTCTAATGTGGATGGACCATACTCTTAGAAGAGGTTGGTCTCTCTTTTTTTTTTTTTAAACCTGTCTTCTTTCCTTTAAAATTTTTTTCTTTACCTCCTTTTTCTTTCTCTTATTCAAATGCTTATCCTCATAGGTAAGGGGACACTTAGAGCTTTTAAACAAATCATTATCTTTACTTCTCTGGTGTGCATAGAGTCAAAGGGCAGAACTTAAATGTTTGGGTACAGAGCTGATTAGTTTGGTACTAAGGTTGGATGTTTTACTATCTGCATAATTTCTACACTCTCTAAAACCAGAATTATTAGAATAGACTTCTAATGCTCTTGAGGTTTTTCCTGAATGTTCACTTTTGTTCTAGGAAGTAAAAAATGAATTTAGTCTGTCCATTTCATGTGTTCATTCTTCAGCCTCGTATTACTCTACTGTTTTACAGCTTTCTTTTTGCTGTTGCATAATAAAAAAGTATGATTTTTATATTGCCACTGAATCCGTTTTATTTAAGTTTTTAACTAAAACAAATAAACTTAGAAAAATATAAAAGTAATCTAAGATTTAAAAAATTGTTTAAAAAATTAAGCATGAGACTTAAGAGTATGTTTAGGCACTGTTTGTGGTGCTGTTTTTTCTTACACTAACTTAAAGTTGAGTACATACAGTGTTGTTGGTTACAAACGGAAGCTGCAGCGGAAGTCTGCATGTGAGTCCCCGCTCAACCACTTCCTGGGCTCTGTGACTTCGGGCAAGTTTCTTTTTCTTTTTCTTTTTTTTATTTATTAAGCATCATTGATATACATTCTTATGAAGGTTTCACATGAAAAACAATGTGGTTACTACATTCACCCATATTATCAAGTCCCCCGCACACCCCATGGAAGTCCCTGTCCATCAGTGTAGTAAGATGCCACAGAGTCACTACTTGTCTTCTCTGAGCTACACTGTCTTCCCTGTGACCCCCCACCCCCACACACCATGTGTACCTATCATAATTCCCCTCTTTGGGCAAGTTTCTTAACTTCTTTCTATGCTTTAGTTTCCTCATAATTAAAATGAGGACAGTAGTAACTGTAATGTTTATTAAGGTTATGAGGATTTAATGGTGTATAAGGAAGCACTAAATTGATGCTAGTTATATAATAATAATAGTAGTTATTGTTATTATATAATATCATGAAGACAGATTATTATACCAGGACTTGGTGGTCAAGTAGATTCAGAACTTATATTGAGTTTTTAAATTATGTATCTGTAGCCAACCCCTCTGAGCTTGTTTTTTCTCCTCTGTGAAGTAGGGGTGGTCATTATATGTTTCTCCCTAGGTCACTATAGGGGAAAGTACCTGACCTCAAGGAATATTTATTAGTTGTACTAGTAGCGTCAGCTCTAGTTGCCTTCATGTCAGTGACTTATGGCATTAGTAGAAATGCTGTGCCTTATGTAGAAGTTGTTTAGAAGAATCTGTTTACTAGTGTCCACAAAACAAATAGAAGGCATAGATCAGGGACTACCCAAGTGTTGAGTATTTGGGGTGGAAGTGGTTGGCAAGGACTCTTCCCTTGTCTGATTAGATCACAGACCCTAAGTAAACAGTCAGCAGGCTAACTGCTTGCCCTTATCAGCTGGGTAATATCTGCAAATTATTAGGCTTAAGCTGAAGTATTATATGAGGTTGAACCAAATATGTTGATATTTGACTGTGTTTGACTTATAAACATGACCATTTTGAATGGTTCAACTTAACATTTATAGAAGTGTTTTGTACAGCCTGCAGATTTTCAATAAAAGTATATGAATATCCCCTTTTGAATTACAAGATTCTTTGAATAAGCATGGGAATACTGCTGAGGTTTTACTAGAATGACTTCAATATTTTTTTCGAAAACTATTCATTCTTTGCTTCCTTTGTTAAGGAAGTGCACAGAGATACATATAGATTGTGTTTTCTGTGCTAGAGGATGATACTTGGAATCACAGAATCTTTGAATTAGAAAGGAACTTTAGTTAATTTAAAGTACTAAAAATCCCTTTGTAAATTTTCAGATATTTTACAAAAAAAATTAAGTGATATTTATCAGGTCTTCTCATATGCTGTGTAAAATTATATATTTGTACTTTTTTCTATAAGGCAATTTGGCAAGATGTAGCAAAGGCCTTAAAAATATTTATTTCCTTTGAACCAATAATCTCTCTGCATTTATCTCAAGGAAATAATTAAGGATATATGTAAGTATTTCCTCCTAAGGGTATTTATTGTAGCCATATTTGTAATAATGAAAGATTGGGAATAATACAAATGAGCAGTGGTAGGGTTGATTCAGCTATTCCTCAACTCCCCATCCTTGTTGCTCTCCTCTGGATTTTCTCCAGTTGGTCAGTGTCCTTCTTAATCTGTGGTGCTTGGAAATGGACCCAGTACTCCAAGAGTGTCCTGACCTCACAGAGGACAGTGGGCCCAGGATTGCCCTAATCTGCACATGGCATTTCTAGTAGCAGAGGCCAAGTGTTTCTGACCATGATGTTCTTTTCTGTAACTGGGGCTGCGGAAACCCAAGTATTGTCAGTTGGTGCTGGTCCCCAGCCATGATTGTATCTTTTAGGGAGTCACAGTAACTGCTGTTTGCAGAGATGACTATTCATGGGAATGCCTTTTCTTTGCCTGACAGAGGCCCAGTATTCTAGCTCTGAGAAGGGATCTGATGCCAGCGTGTGAGTCACACTCACTTGCTATTGTTCCTTTCCAGAGTTTAGGCCACTCGTTGCACATCAGCACCCCTTTTTCCCTGCCGAGCTTGCACTGTCACCCTACCTTATCTACCAGAGTTTGAACTTAACGCTCTTCTTTGTATTCCACGGGCCCACTCTGTAGTTTTGTTTGTTTTTTTTTTTTACATGGAGAACAAATTCTTACATAGTGAATAAGTTACATGGTGAACAGTACAAGGGCAGTCATCACAGAAACTTTCGGTTTTGCTCATGCATTATGAACTATAAACAGTCAGTTCAAATATGAATACTCGTTTGATTTTTATACTTGATTTATATGTGGATACCACATTTCTCTCTGTATTATTATTATTTTTAATAAAATGCTGAAGTGGTAGGTAGATACAAGATAAAGGTAGAAAACATAGTTTAGTGTTGTAAGAGAGCAAATGTAGATGATCAGGTGTGTGCCTGTAGACTATGTGTTAATCCAAGCTAGACAAGGGCAATAAAACATCCACGTATGCAGAAGATTTCTCTCAGAACAGGGGGGGTGAGGTTCTAAGCCTCACCTCTGTTGATCCCCAATTTCTCACCTGATGGCCCCCTGCGACTGTGCCTGTCTTAGATTGTTCCTCCCTTGAGGAACCTTACCCGTCTCTGGCTAACCAGTCATCTTCCGGGTCCATACAGGGAAATGTAAAGTTGGTAAGTGAGAGAGAAGCCTTATTGTTTGAAAAGGTTAGCTTTTTACTTCTTTGCATATTTATGCCCTGTAGCTTCTATGCCCAGCATTTGTCTTGAGGTATCTTTACCACTTGGAAGAATTATGATACTCGGTAAATTTGATATGAGGCATGAATTCTATTTAAGGGTTGTAATTAGGAAGGAAGAAGAAAAGCTATAGAAGTAGCAGGCGGAAGAAAACATGGGAAGATTGATTATTTCTTTGACATATCTTCTAGTAGAGTAACTTCAGCATGTATAGGTTTTAAACTACTAATTAAATTGCGCACACACATTAACATAATAGGAGTATAGTTACATAACCAAAGCATAGCTGTAATTACCAGCCATCTCCAGTGAAACCAAGAAAACCAGTTAGGCACCTTAGGCATTTGTGAAAACTTATCTATGATATGGTGGATATTGTCCAACTGAACTTGAACAGTCTGAGAGAAATCAGACAAATTAAAACAACCCATTCCTGGGGACTGTTCACATCCCTTATGTTCTTTTAACAATAAATAGTCTGTAGTTGTAAGATTTTGGAGCGCTACAATTTGCACTTCTCCAAATTCTTGGTTGAGTTCCAACAGTATAGATCCAGTCAAATTTGTTGTTTTACTGTATGCACAGGCCAGCTTAGATATCTCCTTCTTCATTCCCATGGGAAGTCCAGGAACTGGTGGGATGAGTGCATCTGCACCTGTAGCAGTGTGTGGATCTTTGTTGGGGATTTTTGATGATCATCTTCTGGCATGAGTCTTCCAGAGAGTGCTGATGTTGGAAGTTCTTTTTCATATCGTATCTTAGTTCATTTTCAGGGTAGCCAAATTAGGCTTTGATCCTCTGTATAAACACAAACAGACCCTTTGCCTACACTTTTATATGCCCTTTATACCCTTGTGTAGAACTCATTGGAGGTTACCACACAGGAACTGCCTTTTTTTTTTTGGTATCATTAATCTACACTTACATGATGAATATTATGTTTACAAGGCTCTCCCCTATACCAGGTTCCCCCTATAAACCCCTTCACAGTCACTGCCCATCAGCACAGCAAAATGTTGTAGAATCACTACTTGCCTTTTCTGTGTTGAACAGCCCTCCCCTTTCTCCCACCCCCCCATGCATGCTAATCTTAATATCCCCCTTCTTCTCCCCCCTCCCTTATCCCTCCCTACCCACCCATCCTCCCCAGTCCCTTTCCCTTTGGTACCTGTTAGTCCATTCTTGACTGTGATTCTGCTGCTGTTTTGTTCCTTCAGTTTTTCCTTTGTTCTTATATTCCACAGATGAGTGAAATCATTTGGTATTTCTCTTTCTCCACTTGGCTTGTTTCACTGAGCATAATACCCTCTAGCTCCATCCATGTTGCTGCAAATGGTAGGATTTGCCCTTTTCTTATGGCTGAGTAGTATTCCATTGTGTATATGTACCACATCTTCTTTATCCATTCATCTATCGATGGACATTTAGGTTGCTTCCAATTCGTGGCTATTGTAAATAGTGCTGCGATAAACATAGGGGTGCATTGGTCTTTCTCAAACTTGATTGCTGCATTCTTAGGGTAAATTCCTAGGAGTGCAATTCCTGGGTCAAATGGTAAGTCTGTTTTGAGCATTTTGATGAACCTCCATACTGCTTTCCACAATGGTTGAACTAACTTACATTCCCACCAGCAGTGTAGGAGGGTTCCCCTTTCTCCACAGCCTCGCCAACATTTGTTGTTGTTTGTCTTTTGGATGGCAGCCATCCTTACTGGTGTGAGGTGATACCTCATTGTAGTTTTAATTTGCATTTCTCTGATAATTAGTGATGTGGATCATCTTTTCATGTGTCTGTTGGCCATCTGTATTTCTGTTTTGGAGAACTGTCTGTTCAGTTCCTCTGCCCATTTTTTAATTGGGTTATTTGTTTGTTGAGGTGTGTGAGCTCTTTATATATTCTGGACGTCAAGCCTTTATCAGATGTGTCATTTTCAAATATATTCTCCCATACTGTAGGGTTCCTTTTTGCTCTATTGATGGTGTCTTTTGCTGTACAGAAGCTTTTCAGCTTAATATAGTCCCACTTGTTCATTTTTGCTGTTGTTTTCCTTGCCCGGGGAGATATGTTCAAGAAGAGGTCACTCATGTTTATGTCTAAGAGGTTTGTGCCTATGTTTTCTTCCAAGAGTTTAATGGTTTCGTGACTTACATTCAGGTCTTTGATCCATTTTGAGTTTACTTTTGTATATGGGGTTAGACAATGGTCCAGTTTCATTCTCCTACATGTAGCTGTCCAGTTTTGCCAGCACCATCTGTTGAAGAGACTGTCATTTCGCCATTGTATGTCCATGGCTCCTTTATCAAATATTAATTGACCATATATGTCTGGGTTAATGTGTGGATTCTGTAGTCTGTTCCATTGGTCTGTGGCTCTGTTCTTGTGCCAGTACCAAATTGTCTTGATTACTATGGCTTTGTAGTAGACCTTGAAGTTGGGGAGTGGGATCCCCCCCACCTTATTCTTCCTTCTCAGGATTGCTTTAGCTCTTCAGGGTCTTTGGTGTTTCCATATGAATTTTTTAACTGTTTGTTCCAGTTCATTGAAGAATGCTGTTGGTATTTTAATAGGGATTGCATCGAATCTGTATATTGCTTTGGGCAGGATGGCCATTTTGACGATATTAATTCTTCCTAGCCAGGAGCATGGGATGAGTTTCCATTTGTTAGTGACTTCTTTAATTTCTCTTAAGAGTGTCTTGTAGTTTTCAGGGTATAGGTCTTTCACTTCCTTGGTTAGGTTTATTCCTAGGTATTTTATTCTTTTTGAATCTATTGTGAATGGAATTGTCTTCCTGATTTCTCTTTCTATTAGTTTATTGTAGTGTATAGGAAAGCCACAAATTTCTGTGTGTTAATTTTATATCCTGCAACTTTGCTGAATTCCGGTATTAGCTCTAGTAGTTTCAGAGTGGAGTCTTTAGGGTTTTTTATGTACAATATCATGTCTTCTGCAAATAGTGACAGTTTAACTTCTTCTTTACCAATCTGGATTCCTTGTATTTCTTTGTTTTGTCTGATTGCCGTGGCTAGGACCTCCAGTAATATGTTAAATAACAGTGGAGAGAGTGGGCATCCCTGTCTAGTTCCCGATCTCAGAGGAAAAGCTTTCAGCTTCTCGCTGTTTAGTATAATGTTGGCTGTGGGTTTATGATATATGGCCTTCATTATGTTGAGGTACTTGCCCTCTATTCCCATTTTGCTGAGAGTTTTTATCATGAATGGATGTTGAATTTTGTCATATGCTTTTTCAGCATCTATGGAGATGATCATGTGGTTTTTGTCTTTCTTTTTTTTGATGTGGTGGATGATGTTGATGGATTTTCGAATGTTGTACCATCCTTGCATCCCTGGGATGAATCCCACTTGGTCATGGTGTATGATCCTTTTGATATACTATTGTATTCGGTTTGCTAATATTTTATTAAGTATTTTTGCATCTACATTCATCAGGGCTATTGGTCTGTAATTTTCTTCTTTGGTGGGGTCTTTGCCTGGTCTTGGTATTAGGGTGATGTTGGCTTCATAGAATGAGTTTGGGAGTATTCCCTCCTCTTCTATTTTTTGGAGAACTTTTAGGAGAATGGGTATTATGTCTTCTCTGTGTGTCTGATAAAATTCCGAAGTAAATCCATCCGGCCCGGGTGTTTTGTTCTTGGGTAGTTTTTTGATTACCGTTTCAATTTCTTTGCTCGTAATTGGTTTGTTTAACTTTTGTGTTTCTTCCTTGGTCAGTCTTGGAAGGTTGTATTTTTCTAGGAAGTTGTCCATTTCTTCTAGGTTTTCCAGCTTGTTGGCATATAGATTTTCATAGTAGTCTTTAATAATTCTTTGTATTTCTGTGGAGTCTGTTGTGATTTTTCCGTTCTCATTTGTGATTCTGTTGATTTATGTTGATTGTTTTTTTCTCTTAATAAGTTTGTCTAGAGGCTTATCTATTTTGTTTATTTTCTCAAAGAACCAGCTTTTGGTTTCGTTGATTTTTGCTATTGTTTTATTATTCTCAATTTTGTTTATTTCTTCTCTGATCTTTATTATGTCCCTCCTTCTGCTGACTTTAGGCCTCATTTGTTCTTCTTTTTCCAATTTCGATAATTGTGATGTTAGACTTTTCATTTGGGATTGTTCTTCCTTTTTTAAATATGCTTGGATCGCTGTATACTTTCCTCTTAAGACTGCTTTCGCTGCGTCCCACAGAAGTTGGTGCTTTGTGTTATTGTTGTCATTTGTTTCTATATATTCCTTGATCTCTATTTTAATTTGTTCGTTGATCCATTGATTATTTAGGAGCATGTTGTTAAACCTCCATGTGTTTGTGAGCTTTTTTGTTTTCTTTGTAGAATTTATATCTAGTTTCATACCTTTGTGGTCTGAAAAGTTGGTTGGTAGAATTTCAATATTTTGGATTTTGCTGAGGCTCTTTTTGTGGGCTAGTATGTCGTCTATTCTGGAGAATGTTCCATGTGCACTTGAGAAGAATGTATATCCTGTTGCTTTTGGATGTAGAGTTCTATAGATGTCTATTAGGTCCATCTGCTCTACTGTGTTGCTCAGTGCTTCCGTGTCCTTACTTATTTTCTGCCCGGTGGATCTATCCTTTGGGGTGAGTGGTGTGTTGAAGTCTCCTCGAATGAACGCATTGCAGTCTATTTCCCCCTTTAGTTCTGTTAGTATTTGTTTCCCATATGCTGGTGCTCCTGTGTTGGGTGCATATATATTTAGAATGGTTATATCCTCTTGTTGGACTGAGCCCTTTATCATTATGTAGTGTCCTTCTTTATCTCTTGTTACTTTCTTTGTTTTGAAGTCTTATTTTGTCTGATATTAGTACTGCAACCCCTGCTTTCTTCTCACTGTTGTTTGCCTGAAATATGTTTTTCCATCCCTTGACTTTTAGTCTGTACATGTCTTTGGGTTTGAGGTGAGTTTCTTGTAAGCAACATATAGATGGGTCTTGCTGTTTTATCCATTCTATTACTCTGTGTATTTTGATTGGTGCATTCAGTCCATTAACATTTAGGGTGACTATTGAAAGATATGTACTTATTGCCATTGCAGGCTTTAAATTCGTGGTTACCAAAGGTTCAAGGTTAGCCTCTTTAGTATCTTACTGCCTAACTTAGCTCGCTTATTGAGCTGTTATATACACTGTCTGGAGATTCTTTTCTTCTCTCCCTTCTTATTCCTCCTCCTCCATTCTTCATATGTTGGGTGTTTTGTTCTGTGCTCTATCTAGGAATGCTCCCATGTAGAGCAGTCCCTGTAAGATGTCCTGTAGAGGTGGTTTGTGGGAAGCAAATTCCCTCAGCTTTTGTTTGTCTGGTAATTGTTTAATCCCGCCATCACATTTAAATGATAGTCATGCTGGATACAGTATCCTTGGTTCAAGGCCCTTCTGTTTCATTGCATTAAATATATCATGCCAATCTCTTCTGGCCTGTAGGGTTTCTGTCGAGAAGTTTGATGTTAGCCTGATGGGTTTTCCTTTATAGGTGACCTTTTTCTCTCTAGCTGCCTTTAAAACTCTTTCCTTGTCCTTGATCTTTGCCATTTTAATTATTATGTGTCTTGGTGTTGTCCTCCTTGGATCCTTTCTGTTGGGGGTTCTGTGTATTTCCGTGGTCTGTTTGATTATTTCCTTCCCTAGTTTGGGGAAGTTTTCAGCAATTATTTCTTCCAAGATACTTACCATCCCTTTTCCTCTCTCTTCTTCTTCTGGTACCCCTATAATACGGATATTGTTCCTTCTAGATTGGTCACACAGTTCTCTTAATATTGTTTCATTCCTGGAGATCCTTTTATCTCTCTCTATGTCAGCTTCTATGCGTTCCTGTTCTCTGGTTTCAATTCCATCAGTGGCCTCTTGCATCTTATCCATTCTGCTTATAAATCCTTCCAGAGTTTGTTTCATTTCTGTGATCTCCTTTCTGGCCTCTGTGATCTCCCTCCGGACTTCATCCCATTTCTCTTGCATATTTCTCTGCATCTCTGTCAGCATGTTTATGATTCTTATTTTGAATTCTTTTTCAGGAAGACTGGTTAGGTCTGTCTCCTTCTCTGGTGTTGTCTCTGTGATCTTTGTCTGCCTGTAGCTTTGCCTTTTCATGGTGATAGGAATAGTTTGCAGAGCTGGGGCGAGTGACGGCTGGGAGAACTTCCCTTCTTGTTGGTTTGTGGCCCTCCTCTCCTGGGAGAACAGCGACCTCTAGTGGCTTGTGCTGGGCAGCTGCGCACAGACAGGGCTTCTGCTTCCTGCCTGGCTGCTATGGAGTTTATCTCTGCTGTTGCTGTGGGCGTGGCCTGGCTCGGGCGGCTGCTCCAAAATGGTGGAGTCGCGTTGGAGGGGGAGCGGCTGGGAGGCTATTTATCTCCGTAAAGGGCCTCCATGCTCCCTGCAGCCCAGGGTTTAGGGTGCCCATAAATCCCCGGATTCCCTACCTCTGGATTAAGTGTCCCGCCCTGCCCCTTTAAGACTTCCAAAAAGCACCCACCAAAACAAAACAATGACCACAAAAACAAAAAAAAATTTTTTCAATATAAAATAAATTAATTAATAAAAAATGGCCACTCATTTTTCTTTATTCTTCGGCACCAGCCTCAAGCACCTGCTCACTGGTCTTGCTGCCCTGTTTCCCTAGTATTGGGGTCCTATCCCTTTAAGACTTCCAAAAAGCGCTCGCCAAAACAAAACAACAACAATAACAACAAAAAATGGCCGCTCATTTTTCTAATGTCCTCTGGTGTCAGCCCTCCGGTACCCGCTCACTGTTCTTGCTGCCCTGTTTCCCTAGAATCCAGGGCCCCGCGAATGCACTATGTCTGCGCTCTGGTCCGGATGGCTGGGGCTGGGTGTTCGGCAGTCCTGGGCTCCGTCTCCCTCCCGCTCTGCCTGCTCTTCTCCTGCCGGGAGCTGGGGGGAGGGGTGCTCGGGTCCCGCTGCGCCGGAGCTTGTATCTTACCCCTTTCTCGAGGCGCTGGGTTCTCGCAGGTGTGGATGTGGTCTGGATGTTGTCCTGTGTCCTCTGGTCTTTATTCTAGGAAGAGTTGTCTTTGTTATATTTTCATAGATATATGTGGTTTTGGGAGGAGATTTCTGCTGCTCTACTCACGCCGCCATCTTGGCTCCGCCTCCGATTTGTTTTCTTCTTATGGCTGAATAGTATTCCATTGTGTATATGTACCACATCTTCTTTATCCATTCATCTACTGATGGACACTTAGGTTCCTTCCATTTCTTGGCTGTTATAAATAGTGCTGTGATAAACATAGGGGTGCATATGTCTTTTGGAATCTGGGATTCTGTTTTCTTAGGCTAAATTCCTAGGAGTAGAATTCCTGGGTCAAGTGGTATTTCTATTTTTAGGTTTTTGAGGAAACTCCATACTGCTTTCCACAATGGTTGAACCAATTTACATTCCCTCCCAGCACTGTAGGGGGGTTCCCCTTTTTCCACATCCTCACCAGCATTTGTTGTTTGTCTTTTGGGTGTTGGCCATCCTAACTGGTGTGAGGTGATCATTGTGGTTTTAATTTGCATTTCTCTGATGATTAGCGATGTGGGGCATCTTTTCATTTGCCTGTTGGCCATTGGAATTTCTTCTTTGGAGAAGTGTCTGTTCAGATCCTCTGTCCATTTCCCACTCTGTAGTTTTAATCTGCATTTTGAAAGAGCTGAGTCCACTGTTGGTCTCCAGTTCAAGAAAAGAATGCTAATCAACTGTTGGCAATAGGTAATTTAATAAATTCTATGACTGGTTCTTGATTTCTGTATTTTCTTGTGTATTTCTGATTGGCATATTTCTGAGGAATACTTTCTGAGAAAAGTGCTGTGCAAATGTTAGATGTTTGTCAATTTACCATGAATAATCAAGTGTTTTCATAATAGTAAAACACCGTTTAGCCTTTTTTCCTCTATCTGGCATTTCCTTATTGCTTTAGGTTCAATAGGTTTGTGAATTTCTCAGTTTAGCTCAGTTCTGTTTCTTTATGTACAACTGAAACCCTGGTGTACCTTATTCTTACGGCCTCATAGTTACTTTTTAAGGTATATCCAATTGTTTAGACATTTTCATTTCTGACTTTCTCACATGCAGTATTTCTAAGAACTTAATGGGAATAGTTCCTACTCTCACTTCCACTTGGGAAGTGACATTACACTTGAGCATGTATGAGCATGTTACAGGCTCTGAGAAATCAAAGTCAAAAAGATTATTCATATTTGCTAATACAGCATTTCCTGAAATTATTTGACTATGAAGCCTTTTTTTCACAAAGTACCATTCAACATTCCTTAGAAATACTATTGTGCAGAATACATTTGGGGAGAGGCATTGAATTTTCTTTATGATTAATTTCCTCTTCTTTTCAAGCTTCCCTTTTCTTTGAGGAAAGTGTTGCTGGAAGCTGGTCCTAGGCAGAACTGCAGTGAGAGGCTGGCTTTACTTGCGGTTGCTCCCCTCCTCTCTCAGCGCCTTCTTTCCTGACTGGGGAGCACATCCCCAGCCTAGGACCTGTCGCTCCTGTGCCCAGACTCTCTCTCTGAAGTGGGGTAACTGGGCTCTTCTCTCCTAGCTCTTCCTTCTTTGGACCTATCTCTCTCTCTCCCTCTCTCTCATTTAATTACAACTTGCTGTTTTATATATATATATCTTTTCCATATAAAATGAGAAAGGGCCAGGCCTGAATTAATGTCAAGATATTAATAGAGGGTATAAGCTTAATGTATTTTCCTTGCCATTGAGACTGTTTATGGTTTACATGGGGATACTTTCTAGACTGTGTAGAATAATGGATAAGATATGTATTTCATAACCAGAGAGACCTGGAGTTGAATCTAAGTCCTAAGATTTCCTCGCTGGGTGACCTTGAATAAAGTGATTTAACCTAAGAATCAGTTTCTTCATATAAATAGTAGAAATAATATATCTGATAGGATTATTTTAGAATTAAATGATATAATGGTGATGAACCCAATGCTCTATAATTAGTGCTATTGTTATTCAGCTATGATTCCATTGCCTTGTTTTCCCCAAACATATTGTTGTGAAAAATTTAAAACAAAGTTGAAATAACTGGACAGTGAATACCCATAAATGTAACACTTAAACTCTATAAATAATATTTTGCTGTATTTGATTTATCACATATATATCTACCTTTCCATCCCTATAACTATCCTTCATTCCATCTTATTTTAGAAATGCATTTCAAAGTAAGTTGCAGAGATTAGTACACTTCATCCTGAATGCTTCAGTTTTAATATCATTAAGTAGAATTCAATATTTGTTCATAATTTTTTTAGATGAAATTTACATACAGGGAAATGCACAAATTTTAAGTGTGCTGTTTGTTGTATAATCCAGACTCCTACAAAGATAAGGAATATTTCCATAGCCCTGAAAGTTCCCTACACCCCTGTCTAGTCATTCCTGGCTTCACTCCCAACTGCAAGTATTACCTGTGATTTTTAGCACTACTTTTAGGTACTTATTATCATCTAATGCTTTGAGTATTTGGGATCTGGGGAGATGTGTGATAATGCTTCTTATCGCATCACAGAATTGGTCGGTTGGTGTAGGATTTCCATAAAAAAATTTTTTCATTTTCATAAAAATGTAGTCATTCAGCAAACATTTAATTTTCAGATACTGTGCTGAGTGCTCAGGGAGACCTTTTGGAACCAAATGAGTACAATACAGCATTGCAGAGGCTCTGACAGAAGTAGGCGCAGGGTATAGTGCAGACACAAAGAAAGGAGTGATTTAGTTCTCCCCTGAGGGCATAAGCAACGATGGCCTCACAGAGGAGATGATGCTTGAGCTGAGGACTGTGGATGAACCAGGCATTAGTGGTGTGGGAGAGTGTGAAAAAGGCATTTCTGGGTGAGCCCAGGCAAAGAGGAGGGAAAGGGCTTGGTGTGGTGAAATGGTTTTGCCAGGCTGGAACAGAGGCTGCAGAAAGTGAAGCTAGTGACCACGGGGGGAGGACTTCACCTACCAAACAAATGGCTTGGATTTACTGCTGTAGCTTGGGGAGTAATTTTAAAGGTTTATTCATTTATGAAGAGGTTATATGCAAGAGAGAGAAATTGTCAGGCAATGTAGTTAGGTACTGAAGACAGTTTTGTGATCAAAGCAAAATCATATTTCTTTGTTTAATTAAAGTATTACTTTATATTTATATTCTAACCCTTCTCCCTTTATCTCCCTAAAATGACAGGTAGTGTGCCAGTATTTGAAAAATCCGAATGTATCTGATTTACAGCTGTTACAGAACATTTTCCAAGCTCTGAATGTATATTACAATTATTCAGGCCAAGTGAGATGCCTGAATATGTCTGAGACAGCAACTGGCAATCTGGGATCCCTGGGTTGGAGCTATCAAGTAAGTGTATATAATTTCCCCAAGTGGAACTTACTTTTCACTGAATGGTTGTGCTGTAATAGAGAATTCACACAATTTTGTCACCTAACCTGGATCCAAATTTGGGCTCCCTTACCTTCCACTGTGAGACCATGGATAAGTTTCCCCATTCATTCATTCATTCATTTATTCATTCATATGTTTAGTCATCACCAAATATATTCTGAGTATTTACCACATGGCAGGCACCCTTCTATGCTCCAAAAAATACAAAGACAAATAAGACATTTCACCTTCAAATACAGCTTGGCAGAAAAGAGGTAACTAACCTAGCATTAATATTGATAAGTCCTATGAAGAAAGCATTTTATGGACACAGAAAAGAAGGAGAGTCTAACTTTCTGAGCCTTTCTGTTCCTTCATCTGTACAAGACTTAAAAATAAAGTTTCTCTCCAGAGTTGTTTTGAAAATTACAAAATTAGATGTGAAAGAAAGCAGTTTACAAAGAAGGAATATATAGCCCTAACTTCTGTGACTTGTAGGCCAACCCTTTCCAGGAATAATGGGAGATGGTATGGAATAGAGATAAAGAGCAGGGGCTCTGGACCCAGATTGCCTGAATTCAAAGCCTGGCTTGCTGCTTGACTTTGGACAGTTTCACTCTTTGTGCCTGCTTTTCTCATTGTATTCTCTCCTGGTTTGCTTTTTTTCAGGCCTGCACAGAAATGGTCATGCCCTTTTGTAGTAATGGTATTGATGACATGTTTGAACCTCATTCGTGGGACTTGAAAGAATTTTCTGATGACTGTTTTAGACAGTGGGGGGTGAGACCGAGGCCCTCCTGGATCACTGCTGTCTATGGAGGCAAAAACATCAGTTCACATACAAACATCATTTTTAGGTGAGTTTTTGCTGGTCCAAAGAAAAACTTTGTTTGATGAGGACATTTGTGGAATAGCTGAGGAAACAGAAACAGGAAAATATTGACAGTGATAAAAAGTATACAACAGTGGTATCCATCCTATTTTCCTTGAAAGACAGGATGCCAAGAGGAGATAGGTTTTATACACCATTGCCAACATGTTTAAGGCTTAAAAACAACAGCAACAGAATTAAAATATAAAAAAAACCCTCTTCAGAACAAAGTGAACAAAATCTGTTGTTAATTTGTCTTGCTATTGTTATTAACGATAATAAAAATTTTTCAGTATTTATTCAAGAAACACTTCGGAAGTGCCCATTCTGTTCTATTCCAGGCACTATATGAGGCACTTTAAATAAATTACCTAATTGACTCCTCACAACAACCCTGTGAAATAGTTGCTATAGTACCTTTTTTTAAGGAGAGGAGGGTCACCTTGCTCAGGCCTTGCTGAAGCTTATCCAACTTTTTATAGTTACTAAGTGATAAAGCCAGATTTCAACCTTGGCTTGTCTGACTGCAAAACCCATGCATGTTTGTTCTTCTACATTACACTGCTCCTTCTGAAGTGACATATGTCGGAGTTAATTGAGTAGACTGTATATCTGATTGTGACTTTACAATTTTCAAGTTTTGGCTTGAACATTAGGTTGTCAGCTATTAAGATAGCAACCATTTAATCAACAACTTTCCCCAAACTGAAAAAAGAAAGGAGGATTACGATTAGCATGTAAAATGTAGGGGAGGCACAGGGAGGGCTGTGCAACACAGAGAAGACAAGTAGTGATTCTACAGCTCTTACTACGCTGATGGACAGTGACTGAAATGGGTTTGCAGGGGGGACTTGGTGATGGGGGGAACCTAGTAAACATGATGTTCCTCATGTAATTGTAGATTAATGATACCAAAATAAAAAAAAATAAAGAAATTACCCCAAACTACCTGAAAATAGTAGAGATACCTTATATACTTCTTAACCTGAAGCTATTGTTTAAATTATAAATGTCACTCTTTTACAAGCTCTTTTAAACAAGAGTCAAATTTGGCTTTAGGGACATGGCCAACAGCTGTTTCCAATGAGGAGTGCTGATCTGATTAAAGGATCATTCCCTAACTTAGGGCACTGGGCTCTGCCCACTTTGCAAAAGAGCCTTATTGGATTCATGTTCTTTTTTCACCCAGCACGGTACCTACGCAAAATGAAAGATGAGGTGCTTTAGTGAAAAACATTTAAAAAAGTAATTTCTTTAAATTTTGCTCCTTGTCCTAGTAGGATTCTTCAAAACTATACTCTTCAGATCAGTCTTATAAAGTGACAGTTGAATAAATAAATAGGTTTCATTATAGAGAGAGTATTTAAAGAACTGTGCCATGTTAGGTTTTTTGAAATCAGGAATATGTGAAAGACTGGGGACAGAAAACAGTTTAAATACAAACCTTGGGTCTGTAAGCTCATCTTTGTTCCCTCAGAGGAGGAAGTACTTTGTGTCAATTTCTTGTTTTTCTTTAGGAGCTTATCTCCATGTAATATGTATATGGATTTCTCTAGCATGCTGACATTTTCAGCTCATCCTTCCTTAATTTGACCTTACAAAGCTGAAGTTCAAGTTGAACTGTAAAGTGGTAAATCCTTGTATGAAGGTTTTAATATAAATGTAGGTTTGGCTCTATACATTGTTCTTTTTTATTGGATTCCATTGTAGATGAGTACTTTAGTTATCCATTTGCCCTTTTATATTATTTTCCTCAGGCTATCAAAATGACAGTTATCATTGTCATCATTGGAAGAGGGGACAGGTTTTGTGAGAAAAGTTTGGGGAATAAAACTTAAAGCCAGTTAGGTGAAAATTAGAGCTCAGCATTAGAAACTTTTCATTATCAGAAAGGCCTTTATAACAGCTGTGCAAAGAAAGGTACAATGAACTGTCTTAAATAAAATTACTTAAGCTCTTTGATCTTCAGTTTTCTTTTCTGTAAAATGAGAATAACCACCCTCCCTCCCAGAGTTGTTGAGATGATTAAGAGTTAGCCCAGTGAAGCATTTGGCCCAGATCTGACAAATATATATGCTCAAAAATATACTTGTTCAGTGAATAAATGGAATTATATCCTCTGTCTTGCACCTTACGTTCTATCCACAGGGAACTATTTGTCCTTGAATGTCCTTTCTTTCCCTTCATCTTTTTCTCCTTTCTTGAGATATAGGTGACCTCCAAAAAGCCTTGCCTCATTCCTCCAGGGAGGTTAGGTTTCCTTACCCAGTTAGCTCCCCTAAGGCCTATTACTTAGCCTTTGTGTGGAAATTATCTGTTTGTTTCTGTCTGCCCCTAGTGATTGTGAACTTTGCAATGGCAGAGAGTCTGTCTTAATCATCTGTGTGCCTTTAGCACCCACTCTAGTCACATAAGGGTCCCAATAAATGCATGTTTTGGTAAGGATAAGGAGTGAAATACAAAGCTCAGGAAGGGTTCACAGGCCTGTGAAAGTTTAAAGGCAGGTATTATGTGATGATATTGGTTTATCTTTCTACTTTTAAAAAGATCTTTTTTATATGTTGCTACATGTGAAAAGTCCAGTGTAAAAATTTTTAAGTCATTTAAAAATTCAAAATTCTCCTGCTTTTCTGAAGAAAGCACATTCCCAAAGTTAAGGAGCAGCCTTGGGTGTCTCTGTTCTTTCTACTTAATGGCTATCCGCTAGAAAGTGTTTCTGGTTGATGAGTGAGGAAATATCCATGGAACAATGTGTAGAGTATCTTTATGTTCCTGCTTTTCTCTTTAAGTCGCCTCATGTTAACCCAAATGTGACCATTTTTCTGACTGGAAGGTCCAGTCTGTAATTGTTTTGTTACAAGAGACAGGTTCTTAGTCTTGTCTCAAGAAAAAATTGAAGAACAGACACAAAGGTGGCTGCACTTTATGAATTTATTGGAAAAAAATAATTTAAAGAAAAGCAAAAGTACAAGCTTGAGAGTTGAGCAGAGCATATTAGAGGAGGTCTCATTGAGGATGCGTAGGGAGCTTTTTTATGTAAAGGAAGATGACTATTTACTATATGGGAATAGGTTTCAAAGGGGACTGGCAGTCTTCTCAGAATTTAGGCTTACTCTACCTTCAGGCTGGGTGGGTAAGTTTTTGACTACATTTGGTTCTCATTGGGACTGTCATTGTGCTGGGAGGTATGATCTTTACAATGGTAATGAGTGTATATGTATTTTGGGGTGAAGTTTGGGGCAACTTCTTCTCCATATTGGAACCAGCCAGCTTTGGCTGGTCCCTTACCTACAGTGTCACTCCACACTTCCCTTGAAGACAGTTTACATGGAGTGTGTAGAATGTAAGTAAACAGTGCACTGAAGTCCATTCCCATCCACTGCCTCCTACCCACCCTCCCTCTGTCCCCGCACCCCTGCCTGCTCCGCTCACATCTGGCTGTCTGCCTCCTCTGGCTATTGGATTGGAGATTTGCCAGTGAAAAACTTGGGCTTTAAAGTCTGGGAGACCTGGATGCCAGTCCTCACAGAGTTAGCTGTAGCCTAATGCAAATTGCCAATTTATGTAAGTTAGAAATAATGACTACCTAATGGTTACTTTAAGGGGTGGATAGATTATCACACAAGTAAGCACCAGGAGGGCAAAGATTTTGTCTGTTCACTGCAGACACATAGTGTCTTTTTAGTGCTTGACACGTAATAGGCATTCAGTAAACATTTGGTGAATAAATGAGGACTTACTAAAGAGTACTCTTAATAGTCTGTTTCAGCAATTTTTTTTATTCCTAGTAGTTTTGTTAGTTTTGTTAAAAGGATTTATATTTTTCCTAACTCCCAACTAGTAAGAAGTTACTTAAATATAAATCCAAAAAGGAGCCTTGAGGAACTAGATAGTTTAACATAATTTCTCAGGAAAATTAATTGTTGCCAGCACTTAAATGAGTCTCATTGTTGGGAATTTTATCCAGGCATAGAGATTCTCTCACGAAAGCTATTTATTTATTTTTTTGTAAATTTCCCAGTGACTGGTTTAACTTTCACGTGTCTAGGACCAAGAAATTCAAGTCCATGTGCATCTTAGGTCTCTCAGCAACTCTAAACACTGTTGCTAAGCCACTGGGCTGATTCAGATGACCTTTTAAATCAAACGCAGTTTGCTTATTATGTGGCTATTGGGATGGCTTTTTTGTTTTGCAAATAACAAGAGAGTTTCCTATCTGGGTTGGTCCCGTCAAATTGGAATAATGATAAAGGCTATTTGTTCACTTAAGAGAATCCAACTCCTTGTGCAGTTTACTTTAAAAATTTATCTGGCAGTTGAAAATGAAGGCTATTTTGCATGTCAGTTTTCCCTTTTGCTTTTAACAAAACCAACAGTGCACATTTTTGTAGTGATTTTTTTTTTTGAATAATGTTATTAAGTTGCAGTTGAATTAGTTTTTTTTAAAGTGTGGTGAGAATAGAATGGGGTTAAAATTGTATTTCAAACACATATTTAATATACTTAAATGCTCATCTTATTTAATTTGTGGATTTACCTAGAAAATGTTGATTGCACTAATTGGACTAGTTTTCTGGCCAAATTTCTATGAGAAATGCTTTCACATCCCTTTTCATGATTCACTTACCTCTCAGAAGTATTAACACTTCTCATGTTTACAAAATATGATAATACAATAACACTATATTTGTGTAATATTTTATAGGGTATACCTTACTCCCATATATATTATTTTACTTGGGCCTCACAATATTATCATTTTTTTTTTGGTAATACAGGTAGGAGTTGAGGTTCATGACTTTTACCCAGAGTCATGGGCTACTAAGTGTATAAAACCTAGATCTGCTAACTTAGTTCATTGTTCTTACTACTACTATACATAGCTGATGGTCATTCTATATATTTATATTAATCATTTATATCTACTCTGCTTTCCCATGTGAAAAATACTGAAGTGATTTACATGTTCTTGAACTTGCATACATGTATTTATAGATCTCTATAGGGTATCTGGTACAAGGCCACAGACAACTAGACACTGACATTCTTTTTTCATCCATTTAATAAATATTTGTTTGGCTTCTACTGTGTGCTGGGCCTGGTTCTTGACATTACAGGTACAGTAAAACAAAATGGAAAAAAATCTGCCCTCATGGAGTTCTGGTTTGAGAGATAGGTAATAAACAAGATAGTACCTATACATACATTAGGAGATAAATGCTAAGGAAAAAAATGAAGCAGGAAAGAGTGCTATGAAATGTCGGGGGAAGGAAAGGTTTGAAAGTTTAGATGAAAGTGACCAAGGAAGATCTACCAAGGGGTGACTTGAAAAATGATCTGGAGGAAGGAGCTAACCATGAGGTTGGTGGGGATAAACATTCCAAACAGAGGAATAAGCAAGGGCAGTGGCCTTGAGAGAGAAATATCCCAGCTTGTCCTCTGCCAGGTACATTAAAGAAGTCAGGGTGGCTGGAGTGGGGTTAATGAGGAAGAGGGTAGCAGGAGATGAAACTGGAGACAGCAGAGGGCTCACATCATGGAGAGACTTGTAGGTGCTTGTGAGGACTTTGGTTTTTACTCTGAAGGAGATGGGAAAACTTGGGACTTTTTTGAGCAGAGGAGTAACATAATCTGAGTCAGATTTTAACAAGATCAAATTGGCTGCTGTATTGATAGTTAGATTGCAAAGAGACAAGAGTAGAAGCAGGAAGATGAGTTAAAAAGCTATTCAGGCTAGAGATAATGGTGACTTGTACCAGAGTGATGGCAGTGAGGTGGTGAGAACTGTTTAAATTCTGGGTATATTTGAAGACAGAGCTGATAGGATTATTTGACAGATGGGTATGAAAGAAAGATTAATGAGTGACACCAAATTTTTTTACCTGAGCAACTAGAAGGATAGGATTGCCATTAACAGAAAATGGCAAGACAGTGGGAAGGGCTAATTTGGAGTTAAGAATTATCAAAAGCTGGAGTTAATACCAGGGAACAGTTTAGTTTATGATAGCATCAAGAATAAAGTACTTAGAAGTAAGTTCAACAGAGGAAGTGCAAGACACATACATTGAAAACTACAAAACGTTGATGGAAGAAATTAAAGATGTAAATAAATGGAAAGTCATCTCATGTTCTTGTAGAAGAGGTAATATTATTAAAATATCAGTACTCCCAAAATGGGGCATTATAATTAGCACACATAATGTAGGGGGGGGTGACATGGGAAAGGCAGTATATACAGAGAAGACAGGTAGTGATTCTACAGCATCTTACTATGCTGATGGACAGTGACTGTAATGGGGTATGTGGTGGGGAGTTGATAATGGGGGGGGTCTAGTAACCATAATGTTCAAGTAATTGCACATTAATGATATCAAAATAAAAAATATATATATCAGCACTCCAAAAATTGATCTACAGATTCAATTTAATCCTCATAAAAAATCCCAGCTGTTTTTTTTCTTTTTTACAGAAATTAACAATCTGATCTTAAAATTCATGTAAGAATAAAGGGACCCAGAATAGCCAAAACAGTCTTTACAAGGAAGAACATATTTAAAGAACTCATACTTCCTGGTTTTAACCTTAAAAGCTACTATAATAATACAGTGTGATACTGACATAAAGATAGACATATACATCAGTAGAAGAGAATTGACAGTTTTCAAGTCAACCCTGATATGTATGTTCAACTGATTATTGACAAGAGTGCCAAGATAATTCACTGGGGAAAGAATAGTTTTTTTTTCAAGAAAGTGTTGAGAAAACTGGGTATTCACATGTAAAAGAATGAAGTTGGGTTCCTTATTTTATCATAGGAAAAAAGTTAACTTAAAATGGATCACATGATTTAATTAATAACCCAATATAAAAATGAGCAAGTATCTGAATGGCCATTTTTTCAAAGAAAAAAAACATAAATGGTCAATCAGCACAGGAAAAAATGCTCAATACTATCAGTTTTTTGGGAAATGCAAATAAAAACCACAGTGAGATTCCATTTCAGACCAACATAGGATGGCTACAATCAAAAAGACAGATAATAAGTGATAGCGAGGATATAGAGAAATTGGAACCTTTATATTTTGTTATTGGTAATATAAAATGGTGTAGCAATCTTAGAAAATAGTTTTGCCGTTCATCAAAAGGTAATGTCATCACATATCCCAGAAATTCCATACCTAGATACATGTCCAAGAGAAATGATAGCATGCAAAAACTTGTACATGAATTTTTATAGCAGCAATATTAACAATAGCCAAAAAGTGGAAACACAAACATGCATCTGATGCATGGATAAATAAAAAGTGTAATATCCATACAATGGAATATTATTTGGCAATAAAAAAGGAATGATGTGCTGGTACATGCTGCAAAATGGATGGAACTTGAAAACATTATGCCAAAGTAAAAGGAGCCAGTAACAAAAGGCCACTTATTGTATAATTGCATCTATATGAAGTCTTCAGAATAGGCAAATCTGTAGAGTTGGAGAGTAGAGTAGTGGTTGCCTTTGGCTGAAAGCAAGGGGATGTGGGGGAGGGAAATGGGGATTGACTGCCATTTTGTATGAGTTTCTTTTTTGGGGTGATGAAATGTTCTAAAATTGATTGTGATGGTTACACAATTCTGAATATACTAAAAAACCATTGAATTGTACATTTTACATCAATGACTTTTGTGGTTGGTGAATTATATCTCAACAGAGCTGTTAAATATGATTGTGTTTTTTTCTCAGCTAAACAAAATAGCCTATTTCAGGGACTGATCCTGTTTACATCTGTAATGTGTGAACCAGGCAAGACTAAAAACCTAATGACATTTCCTTCACTTTTAAAGCTAATATAAAATGAGGATCTTTGAATAATGCCCAAATTTTCTTGATTCTAGATCCAGAGGAATTTTTTTAGTTCTACTATCTTATTTACATCCTATAGTACATCCAATTAAACATTGTTCTAAGTGTAAAGTATTATTTTTTCTTAAAAAAAGAAACAGTTTTTTTTTAAGAGCGAAGACATAATTAACGTTTTTAAATACAGGAGTTTTCCCTTATCACTTTGGTAGTTGGATCCTAGGAAAGAAGGAAACCATTATTGAGGGACTCATGTACCTGACACTTGTGCTTATTAAATACATCCACATGTACCATCTGGTTTAACCCTTACAACAACTTTAAGAAGTAGGCCTTGTTATCTTTATTTTGCAGATGAAGAAACTGAGTCAGGTAACTTGTGTAAGGTCATACAGCTTTTGACTGATGAAGCCGAGATTGGAATTCTAAATTTCAGGTTCCAGTACCATCTGGGTTGATTCACGGGCACCACCTTCAGTCTCCTCTGGTCTTATTTCTTGTACGTAGCTGCAGAAAAATTGTAAAACTCCAGCTTAAAGCACCTTTCTGTATGACAGATCGTAGATCAAATCCCCCAGGTTAAAAGCTTGTCATTTTAGATGTTGAGCATATACTAGGTTTCTCCTATTTTATCTGGGTATAGATATAAAAAACTAACAATCTTATTTTTTCTTCTTTCCCTCACGTAGCAATGGTGAACTAGACCCCTGGTCAGGAGGTGGAGTAACCAAGGATATCACCGACACCTTGGTTGCAGTCACCATCCCAGACGGGGCCCATCACCTAGATCTCCGAGCCAGCAATGCCTTTGATCCCACGACTGTGCTAGTAGCCCGCTCCTTCGAAGTTAGACACATGAAGCAATGGATCAGAGATTTCTATGCCAGTCTGACAAAGAAGCCCTGAGCAATTTCGGATAATTTTCAGTTCCTTCTTTAATGTTCATTCCGTCCACGTTCCCATGCACTTTGGTTTTCTATATGTAATTACTTTCCCTTGTTTATCATTAAATTTGACGGGGCAAAGGGTAAGATAGAAGAGAGGGTAACAGCAGCCATCCTACACCTCAGTTCTTGCCATCTTTGTGCCACCTCCAGGAAGAATCTTTGTGACAGCTTTCCCACACCATCAGTGGCCCTCATAACTGGAGCAGAGTTCCTGACTGCCTTTCACAAGAGAGAGTCACTTCCTTTGTTTCTCTGCAAGCATGGATTTCTCTTGGTTTTGAGGTTGAACTCTGTTTGGCCCATTTGTGACTTCCCACCCCTCCCCTCCCAAAAGGAAAAGCAGAAGATAGATAAAAGTGATGTAATTGCAGCTGGTAGGAAGGATGTTTGATGCCAATCCAGGAAATGGGAGCCATTTCTTTTGTACTTGATTTAATGACTTTGAACTGTGCTGTAAATAAAGAATGAGGCTGGACCTTATACCTGTGTGTTGCTTCTGAAGCACTCTCCAGCTGTTGGGAATGCCATGTGCACTGGACTTGGCTGGTTTTGGAAAGTCCTTTAATTTTTTCTCTTCTACTTGGCAGCTTTTCTCAGTTCTGGGATATTTGCCACTGTGGTACTGCCAGTAAGAAATCTGGCCTTTTTCTGCTCCATTTCTTTTTGTTTCTAAGGTCAGTTTTGTAGTAATTTGGTTACATTTTGCCAGTTTAGGAAAATGACTGTTTTGCTTTTCCTTTCAGATCTGAGCAAGCCTTTATTTGCTGTGGTGATACTTCAGTAAGAAGTCCTGAAAAATTGATGACTCGTCTATTTAGAATGTTGAATGTAGTTACGTTCAGCATTTTCATTTTTTAATTTTATTTTCTGGTGGTGGTTGCTGATGTGATTAAAGCCAGAAGTGTGGGGACACTAAGAGGCAGCTTCACGAGAACCCTTCTGCATGGCTTCCAAAAGACAAGCTGACTAATTCATGCAGGCAGCATATTTGACATTAATAAATGGCTCACCCATTCCTATTTCCAAGGGGTTGGCTTCTTTCAAGCAGTTCTTACACTGAGACCTTTCTTCAGAAGAGCTTTTCTGGGATAACAAATAGGGTTGGATCAAAACCTTTCAGGGACACAGAGGGAGAGAGAGACTAACAGTTTCTACTCTGTTGAAAGATTTCTTCCCCCTTGTTTTTATTTTCTCTCAATAAACTTTTTTCTTTACTCTGCCTTGGGAACATTTTCTGCCTTTTGAAAACTCTACCTTGATCTTGATCATTTCCAAAGCACTTATTTTAAGTGCAGATATAGAGTTCATTTTTGGGTGGGAGACTGAAATATTTCCCCTACTTTCTGTAGCATCTGGGAGATACAGAAAAATCTTTGTCTGGTTTCAGAAGCCTTCAGTTCTCATTGTAATGAGTTGTCTATCAAAGCATTTGGTTATTATTTTCATTTCAGTATCAGGGAAAAGTCTGCTGGGGTGGGAATTTAAGGGTCAAAACAATACTAGTTTTTATTCTTTGTTAACTAAAAAGTTATATAATGTAAGGTTTGTAGGCTTAACAGAGGATGTTCTTATTTATTTTAGATACTATTGATTTTAGGATATTTTCCTTGAAAACTTTGTACGTGTTTAAAAAATCTTTAAAATATTCTGCCATTTCATTTAATATTGATTGCTTGGATTAGTGCACTTCTATAAAGAGAAAAATTGCCAAAAAATGACTTTTTATTTATGGTACTATAATTTGGTCTTAAATATGTTTTCTATATACATTTCATGACAGCCACCTTAAATGAAGTTAGCTTAATGATAATATGCTAAAATTTAATTTTAAATTTAAAAAATTGGAACATCAAGTAACCCCTATTATTTAAAACATTCCCATAATTAATAGATGATGCCTTCGAAAGACACGGAAAGAGAGACTGAGTTGGGTGTTTCAGTTTGTTTTGTTTGTTTTCTGTTTTTGTTGCTTTAACTACCTGGAGTCATCAGGTAGAACTAAAGAAACTTAGGGATCTTTCTTAAGGAATCTGTAGAATCAAGAGATTATCCAGAGGAGTCGTTGTCTAGTCTGGTGTATTAGAACGTGAAGGCCCCTCAGATTATCATCCAGTCCAACCCCATCATTTGTAGGTGATGGCACTGTGGCCTGGAGAGAAGGGACTTGTCTAAGGCCTCACAGTTCATTTCTGGTAGAACCAGGCTTTGTTTGAATCCAGTTTTTGGTTTTGGTTTTGGTTTTTTTTTTTAATTGATATAATTTAATCTTTCTTTGGATTCAAACAATAAAACCTCACCAAAACAGCTTAAGCAAAAAAAGGGAATTTACCGAAAATATGCAGGAATATCTCCAGGACTTGGATAAGTCGGAATCAGGAGAGAATGGAACCTGGGTCTGAAAAGTCACGCACAGTCAAGACTGCTACTTTCTGGTTCCTCTCGCTTTCTGCAGAGGTTGCCAGTTGTCAGACTGTGGATGAGTTTTGTTCCTCGGATATTTATGGTTTGGCCCATGGTCCAAAGTGCCTGTGTGCATCAGAATTACCTGAAGGGCTTGTTACAAACACCGATTTTTGAGTCTCACCCCAGGTTTTGTAATATCTTGGGGATGGGTCCTGAGAAGTTGTTTTCTAAAAAGTTCCCAGGTGATACTGGGGGATCATACTTTGAGAACTACTAGTTGAAAGAATTCTAAATTTGAATTTCTTCAGACAGGCATGCCCCATCAGTTCATCTCATTCCTGTAGTCTTGCCTGATCCCTTCTGACTGTGGGATCCCTGCCTAACACTTCTCTTCCCCGGGCTGCTTCCTTCTTTCTCTGCAGACCAAATTCCTATTCTCTGCTTGGCCAAAGCCCGTGATGAATTCTTCGAATGCTATCCTCAGGCCCTTGAGACTGCACCACCTCACAAGCCCACAACTCGCAGGTGGTTAGGGAGGGACCAGGTCATAAAATCATGACTTCAGAAAGACACTATTTAGGATGAAGGGGGGAGCAGTTCAGGTACCTCAGTATATATTTTATCACAGAGTGTTTCTTAGAATACAGATGTCCAACAAATGCCAATAACTTATGTAGTAGAAAGATCTGTAGTTAAGCAAGTTCAGGAAATGATGGGTTAATCAAAGTTAAATAATTGTTTTTGTTTTTAATCTTTAAATTTGCATTGTGACTCTCCAAAATGGTAATCCAGAATGCAACTTTTCCTACTCTTTATTTACAGAGCATTTACAGGGCACAAGGCGTTCTGGAGCCTACAGAAAACAATGGTGAAAAAATAATGTCTGTTTTAATAAGGTTTATATTCTAGTGAGAGAAAAACATGAAATGTCAAACTATACAATGAGTTGATACAGTTGTAAGTGCTATGAAGAGTAGGGGCTTCTAGGGCATTTACCAGGGAATCGGAACTAGTCTGCAGGAATAAGAATGCTTTTTCAAGATGCATTTAGTTTTTCAAGATGTTTTAGTTGTGATCTAAATGATGACGGAAGCTGTATAGGGATAAGGAATAGAGAAAACAGCATGTGCGAAAGTCCTGAATGTAGAATATTCAAGGAACTGGAAAAAGGCTACTGTAATAGGAGAGCTGATGACCACAGAAAATGTGACATGAAATCAATCTGGAGACGTGGGCAGGGAGAAAGCTCATTCAAGTAGACCACGATAAAGAGTCATTATAAAGCATTGGAAACCATAGATGGTCTTTAATCAGGGAAGTGAGGTGAATGAGATTTTCTTTTTAAAAGGTCACTCTGGCTGTAGAGTGCAGTATGCGTTGTAGGGGGCGAGCATGTGATGTAGGAGACCACTGTTGCAGTTGTCCAGGTTAGAGAAGAGGGTAGCTTTGACAAGGGTGGTGTTGAGGGCAATGAGATGTGGATTAATTTAAGAGAGATTAGGTAAGGAATGTCAGTGGGGATGGGTTCTTTGTGAGGTATGAGTTGGGCAGGTATTAAAGATGATTTCTGGCTTGTGCACTTGGACAGATGGTGGTGCCATACCTGGAAAGGGAGCACCTGAAGGTGACCAGGCTTGGCAGGAAGATCATGAGCTCGTTTTGTCAGGCTTGAGTTTTATGTACTTTTGAACCAAGTGGAGCTAGCTATCAGGTAGGGCTGCTGGATGTAAAGATCTGGAAATACAGTCTGAGCTCGAGAACCAAGGTTAACATGGTAATCAAAGCATAGGATATGAGCTCAAAGATCTAGACTCCAGGGAACATATTTCAGGGGCTACCACCATATACTACCTGCCATCATACATTCTTAGATAAGTCCCAAGCATCCTAATTCTCCTGTAGCTGTAGTACCTGTGGCCCCACTGAGCCAGCCCACCATTTGAGCCCTGGTACAGCCTTTGCTTAAATTGGGATTTACCTCTGTGCACTCATTTCCCATTCTTACCTGCCACTTTCCCTGTCCTAATACCCTGCAATTCAGCCACGCCAAACTTCCTGTTCTGTGATACTTCTCTAAAATTCTTTTCTTACCACTACTGTCCAATGTGTTTTCATGACAAACTTCTATGTACTTTTCAAAGACCAGATCAACTTGCTTACCTCCTCTGTGAAGTCTCTCTCAGCTTTCCCAAGGGAGGAGTTTCCTTATCTATGCTCTCACAGAACAAGGTCCACACCTATCATATCTGCCAAAATGTAAACTCTACCAAGGTACAGGTTGTCTTACTCATCTCTGCATCTCCAGTACTGTAAACAGTGCCTGGCCACCTCTAATTTAGTACACATACCCGGAATTACAGTATTTTGCTAAATGCTTTCACCCTCTTTTTAGGATGATCAAGGTTTCTAAGAGCAGAGACTATTTCTTACTACTAGTGATCAGCATCTAGTATGGCGTCTGGCAGCCAGGTCTCAGTAGACCCTCTGATACATTTCAGGGTGGAAATGCTATGCTTTCTATCCGTCTTTCTGTATAGCCAGCCAGCCACCTCTCTCAGCTCATACGTGCTCACGTGATCTCTTACCGTGGGCTTCCCTGAGTTTTGGAAAGGAGAATCTCCTGGTGTTCAATACCTTTAGAACTTGGACTTCTGATTTACCCTCTCTTCAACTGCATGGGCCCCTGGCTCCCTCTCTCACAGCCTCGCACTCACTGTCAGAGGAGCTGAGTGTAACTCTGTCCTGATGTTAGGTGGAAAGAGAACACTGACTAGAAATAGCCGTTTAACTGAATAGATTTCTCTAGAGCCACTTTTCAATGCAAGGGGCCAAATATGGAGCTGGTTCCAATAAATGTTGCTAACTAATGGAGATGGGGAGATGGAGGCTTACAATAGAGCAAGAAGGCCATCTTGGATTGTTTAGTTGTACATGTATGTTTAACACGGCTAACATCTGTGATCAGAAACTCAGGCCTGGAGTATAAAAACTACTTGCTTAAAATCATACCACTAACATGTTTATTATTTTTAAATTTTTGTCACACCTAGTTCTGAAAGGATTTTAGGTGATCTAAAAGTATACATTAAACACAGCATAAATGGAACAGGAGAGAGTTAAAAGGGATTGAGATGTAAAATGGATCTAGGAATGCAAACTATAAAGCAGTATTTGTCAAATAGGTTCCACAGAATGCTAGTGAGTCCAGATGTTAGTGGGTGTTACATAAAAAAGGAGTACAGGATCAAAATGTTTGATCATCACTGAAATGAAGTCGGTTATTTTCACTACAGAATATTTCAAACCTTTGATATGCCATGTACATTGTGAACCAAGAATGCAACCATTTCCCAAACTTACTTGATCTGGAACCGTTTTACAAAACATTTGAGGGACTAGTGCTCTGCCAAACATCCACTGAGAAATGCTGCCTAGGAATTCTTTATCTTTTCTGAAGATAGAGGCCAAGGAAATTTGACTCTAAGCTTTCAAGAAGCCATCTGCAAAGAGGAAATTGAAGTCAGTTAAACTGCTCATGCTGTGCACAAGACAAACCAGACCAATCAACCTGGGGAAGCCAGGTGGGGAACTTCAGAGAAAAAGTATAATGAATGAAATCTTCAGCTTCTTTACAGGTATTGCTAAACTTCATTGTATTCAATCCTTACACGATTCTTCAGTATAGACAAAAGTCCTAACACCAAAGTCTAACAATTTTTCTATAGTGAACTAATGAAATGTATGACTCTTACATAGTTTGTTGCTCATCTAGAAATAGTACGGTGTCTGGTGGAACACTCTCGGCCAGAATTTTCCCAGATAGATGTTTCCTGGCCAGTTTAAATGCCTTAGTAGATAGTTGAACAGGGGGAACAAATGATGTTTTATAACACAAATGAAGTAGTTTGAAAAGAACAAGCTCAGACTCTTAAATATACTTTTACCCTGCTTGGCTCACAGGTGAACTTTGGGACCAACAGTAGCTTACTAGCCATGTGGTGGCAGAGCCTAGACAAGGAATCAGGTGTTTCTTCCAGCAGAGATGTTTGCATCTGTTATCAGACTTCCTCTATGGCTTGGGGCTGCAGAGGTGTGGGGGTGAGAAAGGGGGTTAGCTGTTCTTTGTTTTGTAGTTCCTGAAAGCTAGAAGTAAATGCCCAAAGGAAAGCTTGGCAGAAACCATAAATCAACTCCAAGATGCTAAACTCCCAGTGCAACTTTCTGCTCAGGTGATGTGTAAAGTGCTCTTACACTGAGGGTGTACAGTAAGTGCCCCTGAAGAAATGCAATGTGGTGGAAGTAGCCAGATGATTTTGTAAATGGCTTTCTTCTCTAGAGCATCAGTAAAGACTGTCATATTATTCCTGTTTTAGTAATCTCCCATTCAGTTGACAGAAGATAATTTCGTATGCTACCATGATGTCAGTTTGGTTGATCTACCTGCCTTCAGAATGGAAGGTACGATGTAAACCAGTAAAATAAATGATCTATTTTACTCCAAGAATGGACCAGCGATTACCAAAGGGGAAGTGTGGGGAGGGTGCCTCCTTTTCTGGTGCCACAAAATCCTCACCTGCAGATGGTTAGTCTTTAGGTCTAACCCAGTGGTTTTCAACTGGTGTCAGTTTTGCACTCCAGGGGACATTTGGCAATGCCTGGAAATGTTAGTGGTTGTCACAACTTGCAGTGGGGGAATTGCTACTGGCATCTAATGAATAGACATCCTACACTGCAAAGGACAGCCTCCCACAAAGAATTATCTGGCCCCAAATAGCAATAGTGTTGATGTTGAGAAACTCTAGTCTAACCTAAACCTTCTCTATCAGAATTTAAGGCGCTTTCCTCAAGTTTTGCCCTGCCAAAGAGATGAAAAACTGATTGTTAATTAAATTCGCCCAATAGTCATCACACTCTACACACAATAGCACAGAGTTTAGCACAGACACACTCTTCTTTGAAATTTAATAACCTTTATTTTAGAGACTGATTCTTAAGTTACTCCTTGAATTTCTCTTCCTTGGGCCAAATAACTGTAACTCTTTGGATTGGTTGTTCATTCAAACATTTATTGAATGGCAGTTGTATGCAGTACAGTGTTATATAGTAAATTCAAAGGCAAAGCTCAGTTGTTTTCAAGAAGCTCAGTATTAATCGGGGAGAGATGGTACAGTGTCAGATGATTAAATACACTGGGCTAAGAATTTGTGTTGCATTTAGGATGCTGTGGGAGCATGAAGGCAGAAGTGATGAATTCTCCCTGAAGGTTTGAGGAAGCCTTAAAAGAAGTAACATTTGAACTGAGACCTGATGGATGACAGTTGGCAGGGTGAGTGGAGTTTGGTGAGAGAGGTAATAAAAACACTATCCTTAAAAAAAGAAAATTTTAAGCACACATTATATACCAAGAGTTAGGCACCAGTCATATTACGGTGAGAGAGAAAAAAGGCATGATTCTATCATTTTAGGGGTTATATAATAAGAAAGCGTATCATACTTTAAAGACATCAGAACTCTGCTCTCTGCCTTTTCTCATTTGAGCTCCAACATCCCTGGGCTAGAGGCAAGGCAAGTGTTACCTCCATTGTATAAAGGAGAGCCGTGAGGCCAAGAGAAATAGTGACTCTTCCACTCCCAGCCATGGCCACAGATCTAGTAAGTGGCAGCTGTCCGATCCCAAATCCTTTGCTTTTCTACTGTTCTTTTTGTCTCAAATGTAATTTCCTGTGGCAGAGATGCAAACACTTTTTTCGACCCCCTCCTCACACTGCTGTCTTCATCACTGTCTTAAGTTTTGTTTCCTGCTGGCCCCAGTGCTGAAGGAGCTTTCCAGTTTTCCCAGTTCTATTTGCTGAGGGGCTGCCAAAGAAGGAAGGGGTGAGAATTGTTGTCCTAGCACTGTCTATTTGTAAAATCATTTCTACCTCAATTTCCCAAATTTTTTGAGGAATAAGGAAAACTGAGATGTGGAACAGAAAATCCCTTTTGTTTGTCTTGGTTTTTGATAATGTATGCAACCTCTCTGGGTGGTTTAAGCGGTTTAGGTACTTTCTATAAAAGGGATCTTTTAATGACAAAACTAATGTGATTATGTGAGTGAGTGAGAGAGGCGGTATTCAAGGCTTAAAGAAAATCTGTTAGAATAGCTGAATGTATCTGCTTAATCCTTTCTCTAATGTGGCTGAACAATGCTCTGGGAAGCCATTGGTCTGTTCTTTCTTCTAGTAAATGCCTGTCTCCAGAGGTAGGGACTGTTTGCAGCTTTTGAGACCCTTATGCTTCACCTTCTCAGCTGCACAAAGGCACAGGAAAAGTCTGGAGGAGCCCAAGCCCTGGCAGAAACCAAGTGTCTTCTCTGGTGCTGAGGGCAAAACGTCCAGCCCATGCAGTGTGGGGAACTGCGGTCACTAGCAGGCATGAGCCCTGTTTCGGCACCTGCTTGCATTGGGTGCTGGGTGAGGGCATCACTTCCTGGAAGCTTAAAATTTTATCCTTGAGTTTTAAGAGTGGCTTAGCCACTCCTTGGGGGAGGGGGTGGGCAAGGGAAACCTCATAGGTGAGAAAAGTGATTCTGTTTGGGTTTTTCACATTGCTCTGTGACTTTGGGCCACAGTTAAATCCCTGTTTCCTTTTGAACTTTCGAACTTGGGGTAATAACTTGTCATGTAAATCCATTGTGAGAACCAAAGTGAACATGAAAATATGAATGAAAGTGTCATAGCCATTTAGGTCACTATCAGATAACATGTGCTACATTTGTATCTTTATCTTACTTTATTTAAAGCATTATTTTTAATTCTTGTTCTTTTAAGAATACTCTTCTAAATGTACAATTCAATTTAACTTAGTAAAACATTTGTTGGCTACTTACTATATGCCAGGCATTTTGTACAGTTCTGGGAATACAGATATGAATAAGCCTCTGACCTTTAAGGAGGTCACAGCAAGCATATAAAATTCAGCATGATAGATGTGCATCAGAAGTGACTAATTCTAGCCTGGGGTCCATAATAATAGTTAAATTTTAAGCATTGCTCATTATATGCCAAGAGTTGAGCCAAATGCTTAAGTTATCTCATTCGATCCTTATAGCCCTTTGAGGTAGGGACTGTTATACCCATTTCACAGATGAGAAGATTCACTCAGATTAATTAACTCACTTTTCTGCAGTAGTAAGTGGTGGGCTAATGTAGAGTCCCAGAGCTATCTGACTTTACAGTCTCAACTCTAAATTTCTGGGCTGTGCTGTGTCTTCCAGAAGAGTTAACCATAGCTGGATTTCAAAACAGATTTAGAAGTTTTCCAGGTATGTGAAGGAGAAAGGACATTCCAAGCAGATGGATCAGCGTAGGTAACAGCACACTGACTAGAAAAGTATTTGTGTGGAGAGGAACTAGAAGCAGTTTGTGATCAGCAAAGGACAGGACAGGTTGGAGGAGTAAGTAGGGGCCAGATTATGATGTCTCACACTGTGAAAAAAGTAGGTAGATTACTTATTATTTAGTTATTATTAAGATAAATTAATTATTCTAATTAATTGATTTGTATTCTGTTTGTCAAAAAAGATTCTGCAGCAAAGTGGGAGATGTTGCCACCTTTACGGTGCTGAGTCTCAATATATACTTCAAATTTTAGAATCAGAAAACTGAGGCTAGAAGGTACTTAAGAGATCATAAACTCATTCTGTGCAAGAGGAAATTAAGGCTGAATAGATGTAAATGTCTTAATCAAAATTATAAAGCATTTTAATCAGCTGAGCCAAGAATATTGGTGTTTTTTAACTGGATTATGGAGTTAAAATGAACATTAAATGAGAGTTTCAAGATTACCTTCAGGTACATTTATAAAAATTGGTGAACTGAAAAGAGGAAGAGAGCTAGTAGATAACTCCAGGGAATGGGAATAAAGTCCTTAGCTAAAGCTGTAGGTTCCCCACTGGGAAACTTTATGACAGCTGTTTTGGAGAATGGTACTGGGTGTATAAGTGAATGTTTTGGCTAAACCAAAGCTAAGAATCAGGTTTGCCTAGAATGTAGAGTTAGAGGATATCTTCCTATGTCTATTTATTAATTCTCTTTGGCTACGTTAAATGGGGGCCTAGTACAGATGTGAGCTGGTTTGTGTCGTCACTGAGCTCACAATCTGAAAGACTGGACAGGCAAGAAAACAGGTAATTGCAACCTAGAATTAGTCATATACCTTCTAGTCCCAAAGGGGCATGAGTACTAGACTGTTCCAGATGGGTGAGGAAAAGCTTCTTGGGGGTTGAGGGAGGGTAGTGACAGCTTAAAGGAGACTTGAACCATGAGTAAGACTGGTGAAGGAGAGGGTGAAGAGTGTTCCAGAGAAAGGGGACAGTTTCTGCAGGGGCCCCAAGGAAAGAGACCACTGCCTTTGGGAATATTAACTAGAATGTGCTCTTCCCATTTGGCATCAGTAAAGTGTAGTGTGCAAGATGGGAGTGACATGAGGTTTGTTTTCTCTGACCTCTCATTTCCCAATATGCAAAGTTACCTATACAGGGCATTTACCAAAAAGTGCCATGACTCTTGACAAAAGAGACTGAAATACATTTGGGAGTGCCGCCGAGAGCAGGTGCTGTTGTGCTGGGCCCAATAAATGATCACACAAAACGACAGTTCCAATATTCCCCCTCCCGTGTCACTCCTGCCATCCTGCTGACCTGAGAACCCGTCTCTCTAAAGGCGCTACTTCTCACCTCTAAGAAAACAAAAGGCATGAAATCAGCTCTCAGAATGTAAACTAGACAAATAAATGTCAGTGCAGCAGGAGGGGAGAGCAATAAAGTGAGCAGGCCTGAGTGATGGCGGTAACCTGCTGAATTCCAGGTCACAGAGTAATTTACCGACTGGTCCTGGGCCACTGGATAATTATCCAGACAGCCCTGATTCTGGCGCGAAGCCTCCTGCTGCTCATGTTATTAATACCAGCAGCAATCAGCGGGCGCTGGTGGGAGCAGGGAAGAGCAAACCGAGACCCCAGGCTGCTGAGTAAATGCAGAGGCACCTGCCACGGCCCTCCAAGTGGGACTTCCCAGGAAAACCGGCTGGCTCTAGCAGTCAGCTCTCAGCCCAGCTGTTGCATGGACCCCCAGGGAGAGGCTCCCCAAGAATGGCTAAGGGCTTGGGTAAAGGAAGAAGTCCCCCAAGTCCTGGAATCGGACTAGCTTGTGCGAAAGAACCTCTGCCCTGGTCCCCCTTGGAGCGAACTGGAAAGTGATTTTGAGGCCTCCCCAGAATAAGTTAAATTAATATCCATGGTGCAATGTCAAGCGCTCCTCTTTGACACGGCGTGGGAATTAGACTTCACTGTGCTCAAATGGGGCCAGAAAATGTAATAGTGTCTGTTATATGATTTAATCATTTGGGAGCTTGACCTCAGGTAACCCTGAAGGGATTTCAGGGGGAAACTGGTGTGGGAGTAGGGTTCTTTTATCTCATATCTCTCTTTAAAATATGATAACATATTTTAGCCCAGCACGTGGTAGACGTTTCCAGTCAATGAGAGTTGCATGACCATTTTCCTCCTATGACATTATCTGGTGAGTGGCCTCCTGTCTGAGCTTTCATTTTCTTTTCCCTAGAACAGTGGTTCTCATCTAGGGGCAATTTTGCCTCCCAGGGAACATTGCCAATGTCTGGAGAGACATTTTTGTCTTTCATAATTGGGGAAGGGAGTGCTACTGGTACTTAGTGGATAGAGGCTAGGGATGTTCCTCAGCATGCTACAATACACAGGACCACCTCCCACAGTAAAGAATTAACCAGTTCAGGTATCAGTAGTGCGAACGTTGAGAAAACCTGCTCTAGGAGATTCTGTACACTACAGCCAGAGTGATCCTTTTGAACACAAATCTTAAGTCACTTTCTTGCTTAAAAAGTCTCCAGTGGCTTAGTTATCATAAATGCATTCCTAATTATTCACCCAATATGTTTGGAGCACCTGCCTCGTGGTAGACACTGTGTGAGACTGCCGAAATACAACTGCATAGACCCTGTCCTTAAATTGGTTGCAAAACACCAATTTCCTGTCATCTCCAGAGTAAAGTCCAATCAACTGAGGATAGAAAGAGGATGTAGGGGAGTGGAAAATGAGAACTTGGTTTTGGGACATGAGTGATTCTGCTTGTGGGACATCCAGGCAGATAGGCAGATGGGGCAGAAAGGACAAGAAATATCAGTCTGGATGCAGAACCCTCCACAACCAGAGGAGCTGGGGTGGGTTATTGTGTTTCTTGTTTTATTAGATAGAAGTCCCAGCTTCACGGGTCCCAAACCTGAGCCCCAGGCTTCAGTCTTGACTCTTCCCTCTTCCTCAGGCTCTCTATCAAGTCTTTCTCATATATTTCATGAAGGAATTTTGTGCCAATGCTTAAAATATCCATTGTCTGTAATGAATTAACTTTTCTCCATTGCATCTAGTAATCACCAGGATGCACCATCCTTAAGAAAATAATTTTTAAAAATTCATTCAAAATATTTTGTGTTGGATTTAATTATATCGGGACTATCACTGAGAACGGTTGCTAAGTATCATGTCTCAGTGGCTTGTACTTTAATTGAACTCTTAATATTTTTTCCTTTGGAGAAATGTCTATTCAGGTTTCTTATGTATTTTGGATATTAACACCTTAACAGATGCATGGTTTACAAATATTTTCTACCATTTCCATACGTTGTTTTTTCATTTTGTTGATTGTTTCCTTTGCTTGCAAAAGTTGTTTGATGTAGTCCCACTTGTTGATTTTTGCTTTTATTGCTCGTGCTTTTGGTGTCATACCCCAAAAATCATTGCCAAGGCCAATGTTAAGAAACTTTTTCCTTATATTTTCTTCTAGGAATTTTACAGTTTCAGGTCTAGTGATGAATAGTCTTAGCTTTTGCTTTTCTGGAAAACTCTTTATGTCCCCTTCAATTCTGAAGGACAAGGATACTTTACTTGCTGGGTAATTTATTCTTGGTTGGCAGTTTTTTTTTTTTTTTCTTCAGCACTTTCTATATATTGTACTACTCCCTTCTGGCCTGAAAAGTTTCTTCTGAAAAGTCTGCTGATAGTTTTATGGTGGTAGTTGTGGTGGGGGTTCCCTTGTATATAACAAGTTGCTTTTCTCTTGCAGCATTTAAGAGTCTTTCCTCTTTAACTTTTGACAATTTAATTGCAATGTGTCTTGGTGTGGGTCTGTTTTGATTTATCTTAGGTATTCTCTGGGTTTCCTGAATCTGAATGTCTGTTTTTTTCTCCAGTTAGGGAAGTTTTCAGCCACTATTTCTTTGAATAGGCTTTCTGCCCCTTTCTGTCTCTCTTCTTCTGGGATCTCTGTAATGTATATATTGGTCTGCCTGATGGTTTCCAAAAGTCGCTTAAGCCATTCTCACTCTTTTTCATTCTTTTTTCTTTTTGCTCCTTTGATGGAATGAATTCTACTGCCTTGTCTTTGAATTTGCTAATCCTTCCCTGCAATTGATTTAGCCTGCTGTTGAACCCCTCTATTGAAATTTTCAGTTGTTAGTGTATTCCCCAGCACCTCTAATTTCTGTTTGGTACTTCTCTATGTTTTCTATCTCTTTGTTGGAATTCTCACTCTGTTCATAAATTATTTTGCTGACCTTACTGAGCATTTTAAGACCATTATTTTGAGTTCTTTATCAGGTAAATCACTTGTCTCTGTTTCATTAAGGTTTGTTTCCACAGTTTTATCTTGTTCTTTTGTTTGGCACATATTCCTCTGTTTCTTCATTTTCCTTGATTCTCTGTGTTGGTTTGTGTGCATTAGATAAAATAGCCACTTCTCCTAGTCTTGATGGAGTGGTCTCATGCAGGAGATGAACCTTATCATTCAACCTGGCCCTAGCTCTAGATTGTCTGTTAGACCTCTGTGACTTTCCAAGCTGCCTTCATTGTTCTTAATGGTACCTAGTAGCAGGTGTGCCAAGACCTATCAGTGTTCCAAAGGGAGGGGACTATCTATGTGCATTCACCACCTTAATCTGATTGGAAGCTCAGGCAGCCACTGAAAGTATGTATTTAAGCCCCATACAGGTAGAAGTTGACAGATGGGAGTTTTTGCCTGCTCCGTGTGTGCTTGGCCCGAGTGTATAGCCACAGAGCTGTACTCCTGTCCATTAAGAACTGTATCTTTGTTTGCTGTAGTCCAGTGGGACTTCAAGTCCCACTGGCTCTCAGAGCCAGGCAATCTGTTGGTCCATCCTTTGGTCAGCTGTCTCAAAAGCACACAGGCTTCTTCCTGGGGAGATACTGGTGACTTTGAGTGGTCTAGAGGGAGAAAGTGAGAGGAGATGTCTGTTGTTTCCCTGGCCCTGGGGAGGATCACACCAGCCCTGGGGTTCAGGCTAAATTGGAAGCCTGACCTTCACTTGGTACCTTTTAAAGTACGCAGATGGACCCCTCTAAAGAAAAGACAAGGAGATGGGCATTTTTGCCTGCTCCCACTGGGCTGAATGCTGGGTGGCTAGCTGGGGGAGAACTCCTTCTGTGGTTGCCATAGTCCTGTGGGATTCATGAATGGAAGCCCTGCAGGAGCCCATTTCCTGGGCGGTAACTGCAAAAATGGGCTCAGACACGGGTATTCCTTTGAGGGATATACTGGTGACTTGAAGAGGACTAGAGAGAAAAGGCTGGGGAGGTATCCACCGGGGTAAATTAGAAACCTGACCTCCCCACAGTTTTTGAAGTATGCAGATAGACCCCTTACAGAGCAAGACTGGGAAGTGAGCATTTTTGCCTGCTCCCTCCGCACTGAGCCCTGGGGCATAGCTGCAGAGAGTGCCTTTGCACCCATTCAGACCTGCTCCTGTGTTTGCTGTAGTTCTGTGGGGCGTGTGGATGCCATCTCTGTTGGCTTTCAGAGCTATGTGTTTTGGGGGCCTATCCCTCATGTGAGAGTGTTAGAGTACTAAATGTGGATACGACCCCTTTGCACTTCAGGGAGAAGCTGGGAGTTAGGAATTACCTCCCGAATGCATGGCACTGTGCTGGGGATATCGTCTGTGTTGAGAGTGTGTCTCAGCCTTTCCTACTTGTTTCATGGGCCTATTTTCCCATTTGCCTGATGTCTAAGAGTTGCTCAGCTTGTTTCTGGACTTCTTTTAGAAGAAACTGTTCCATCTATAACTATATATTCAGTGTGTCTGTGGGAGGAGAGGCATGTCACCACCTTGGTCAACCTCCTGAATGTCCTGAAGGTTTTTTAATCAATATTTTAAACAAGGGTTGGGGAGTAGGGGGAAAAGATCTGTGTGTGTGTGTGTGTGTGTGTGTGTTTTGATGGAAAGGTGAATTGGTGTGTGTGTGTGTGTGTGTGTGTGTGTGTGTGTGTTAGAGGAAGGAGAAGGTGGTAGGCATATATAAAAAGCCTTCCTTTTTTACTCACAGGGTGTTGTGATGATAAAAAATGGCTTTACAGTACTTTGGAAGCTGTTAAGTGCTGTAGCAAGGTACTAGCCATTGTTATTTTAGTGCCTGGAGCAATATAATCCAGGCTCTTGGAGATGGCACCACATAAAGCCTCGTGCCAGGATTTTCTCCTCTAACCCTGTCAAACTCTGCTTCCTCTGCACTGCCTTCACAGGGCTTTTCCTTGGCCTAAAAGCAGTTGGGGAGTACGGAATTTATACCATCCAAATCAAGACAGATTTGAAAAGGGAACAAGAACTTTCCTATGCCCTGTGGCCCGGTACAGCTCACCTGCTCATTCTCCTTCCCCTTGCAGCAGGGAGTGGGGGCTTTGGGAGAGGCTTTTTGGTCATTTGTATTTGCTCCCAACTGAGATGAGCCGCTTGTGCTGGCTCTAGCCACACAGATGTTGCCAAAGGACATTGCCTCCTTAATATGCAGAGCAGCCAGGCAGTGAGCTGCAAGAGAAGATGCTGCTTATCCAGATACAGGTATAGGGGCTTTATTGTCTCTGGAAGGATCTCAGAAGTGAGCGCTAGTCTGGGTGGCAGACATCTGAACTCAAGCCCAAGCATTGTCGTTCACCAACTGGGTGACTGTGGACAAGCTCTTCCATCAGTCTGGGTCTCAGTTTCCTCAAGTGTGAAATTAGGGAAAAGGGCTTAGGTTGTAAGGGCAAATACAGATAAAAACATAAGCTTAAAATTCTCTGTTGAGAGTAAGAGAAAAGACTTCTTCTCCTCTTTTCCTTAGAGCATTTTCTTTAGAAAACTTATGAACTCCTTACCTGCCCCTTTGAGATGTATAAAAATCTTTCTAAAAGCATTTTGCTAATTTTGCAACCCAAGAATGTCTTTCTCAAGGCCTTAGGACCCATCTTTTTTTTATTGTGATAAATATATATTTGGCAAAATTTACCCGGTTATTCATTTTAAAGTTAATGGTTCAGTGACATTAAGTATATTCACATTGTTGTACACCACCACCACCGTCCATCTTGTGAGCCATCTTTTTGAAAATATAATGATCTCTCCCAGTTTCTGTGGGAAGGTAGGAGTCTAACTTCAGTGGGTTCCTAGTTACAAGTTGTAAAACTACTTCCTTTCATAAAAATATGAGAAGTTTATTTTTCCTTTGGATAAAGCCAATTAGCAAACATAGATTGTCACATTAATTGCCAGGTGAGTCAAGGAACTATGTGTAACAAATGGTGCTCTCAGTCCTCTTCCCTGAGGACAAGCTTGTTTATCTTGAAAACAAGAAATGGATTGCATCTGCTTGGCTATTGGTTTTCTATAACAAAATACCAAAGGTTGAGTATCTTAAACAACAGAAATTTATTTTCTTACAGTTCTGAGGCTAGAAGTCCCAGGTCAAAGTATCCCCAGGTTTGGTTTCTTCTGAGACCTGTCTTTGTCCTGGTTGTGTCCTCACATGGTTTTTCCACTGGGCACGTGCATCCCTGATGGCTTTTTATGTGTCTCAATTTCCTCTTCTTGTAAGGACTCTGGTCAGCTTGGATTAGGGCCCAAATCACCTCTTGAATCACCTCTTTAAAGGCCATATTTCCAAATATAGTTACATTTGGAGGTGCTAGGGGTTAGGACTTCACCACATGACTTTTGAAGGAAAAAGTTCAGCTCATTACAGCTATAAAAGGGTGCAATTTCTTTCTCTTTAGTCTCTTACTGGATTGCCTGTGATGTGCACCATATTCTGGTTTATTGCTTATACAATAATAAAATTGTTTTCTTGATCTTCAACCTTTGTGGAGTTGTCTGGGTTGATTTTGTTTTTAATATTTCCCTAATGGTGTAAAGGGTAGAGGTGAGAACCAGGGTCAAAGGTTTGCGATCTGGGCCCTGCGGAAAGGAGCTGCATGAGTCACTTCCTGTTTGGGGACTTAATTTTCCAATCTTGATGGGCAAGTGGAAGATTGCTCTTGATTGGGATTCAAGAGACTGCTTCAAAATCTATATCCTATGGAAATAAAAGTGTCAGTTCTTTATCTTATGAAGTGCACTGGTGATAGTGGGTCGGGGAGGGTAGAGGAAGGAGAAAGGCTGGAGTGACAGCAGCCTGCAGGAGGGCATTCTCTAAAAGACAGCTGTTCCAGGTGCCTCCAGACCCCTACTGAAATACCCGGATAAATGAAGCTCCTTTCATCAGTGCTCTCCAAAGGACTCCATGATGTGTGTGAATTACCCAGGGCCTAAGGACCCACTGGTTGTGGATGGCAGTAGGTTATCTCCTCTAAACCAATTTCCCAATTTCTTGCCTTCCTTTTTGACAGCGCACAAAGGGGAAACAGGTACTTTTTTTTTTTTCTGGTTCTTCCTCTTTTGGCCTAATTCTTCCTCTTTTGGTCTTCCCACTAGGTCAAATATTCATTTGTGCCCATCTTCATCCATTGTTGTGTAGTGCATGGAAGATAGGAGATGAAGAAGAGGGGTACAATGCTAAGAAGTTGTATTGCAAAATGGTTAACCAACTCTGGAGTTCTGGAGCCAGAATGCCTGTGTTCAAATACAGGCTCTGCCACTTTGTGACTATGTGACATTAGGCAAAGTACTAAACTTCTCTGAGCTTCTGTTTCCTCATTTAAGAAAAGGGGGATGTTAGGACTTACCTTATGGTATTATTAAGAGGACCAAACGAGTTAATTTATGTAACATGCTTAGAATAGTGCCTGGTACATATTAAGTGTACAGAAAATATCTACAACTCACTAAAAAAAGATCAACAATCAGAACATACAATTTATGATAAGGAAATACAAGTTGCTATTAAGTATTATGAAAAAATGATCAACCTCATTCGTAATAAGAGACCGTTTTTACCTGCCAGATTGGCAAGGATGGAAATGTTTGATAACATCTTGCACAGGTAAGGGTGAGGAAATTAGATGCTTTCATAAATTGCTGATGAGAATGTCAATCAGAAAGCAATTTGGCAATAACTATAGAAAGTAAAAATTCACCTATCCTCTTTTCCTGAAATTCCACTTTATGAACTTTATTCTACAAACTGTAAAGTGACCTGAATACCAGAATATTTAATAAAGCATTTTTTTTGCAATGGTGAAATGGTGAAAAAGAAAGAACAACTCTATAATGATATGGAACAATGTCCAAGATAATTTGCCAAGTGGAAAAATACAGGTATAGAATTGGAAGTATAGTATAATATCATTTATGTAAATAAAAGGAACTATTCAAACAAGGTTTTATTCTTGTAGAATATATTTTACAAGATCATATATTCTCCTTAAAGATATGCAAGAAAATGGTAGTGACTTCCTGAGAGAATAAATGGAGGTGGCCAGGGGACAGATAGATTTCCTTTTCACTGTAAACTTTCATGTTTTAAGACTTTTTTTTACCAAATGCATGTATTTTCTAGTGAAAAAAATAAGTACATATATGGTCAAAAGAACTATCTGTAAAAAGTAATTTTTAAAATTAACTTTATATAGACTTGTCATTGGAAAACAATTTAACTTACTAGTTTCAGGTGTTTTGCAAAATTTAGCAAACTGAATCCCTAGATTTTAACTCAAACATAATCAGTTAAGTCAGTTAATTCACAAACCTATAACTTTTTAAGTAGAAGGCTTTTCACTGGTCTAGCGTTCTCACCTTTAAACTGACAGTAAGTGTGCTTGCCTGCTTGTCAGGGTTGCCAGAAGTGTATCTGATGAGTGTTTCAACAGTGATTCATCAAAGTGATGGAATTGCAGACAATTTGATGCTGCTAGGCCAAAGGTAGTTAAGAGTCCTCCCTCCAGCTCATCACTTCCAGAAAGGTAAGAGCATCTAAATTACCCCATTGGCTTGAATTTGTGGATCCACTCAATGTGCTCTTTCATCTTTCCTCTGAATGAGCAAGCAGCTCTGCCTTGTTCCTTGTGAGATTAATTTGGAGCATCACCATCTCCCCACCACCAAGCCCACCCATAACCATCTTCGACTTCTTCCTCTGCCTTCACTCAACCCCATGTCCAAGCCAAGTGTGGGCTTCTGTTATCCCACAGCCTGTCTCATCTGTTGCTCAGTCTCCACTCGTGCAGCCCATAGTGGCGGCTTCATGTAGTTGTGTTATGGGTTGAGTTTGTTCTCCTTGGTCTCTTGTCCCTGCCATGACAAAGAATCGAAAGGCAGGGACACAATAGCAAAGGAGAGTGGAAGTTTTATTTGAATGTCCTCCAAGTGAGGTGCCGGCCAGAGTCAAGGTAGACAAAGGCACCAAACCGACAGGCGGGAGTCCCTTGGTTACTTTCTGACTAGGAGGCACCTCTTTGACTGACAAGGTGGGGTTATCTGATTGACAGATCCATCCACTCTCCGTGAGCATGTCCTTTCCCATGATGAGGGGTGGTCTGGGTGGTTCTCAGTTCTATTTGATTGTGTCCACGTTGGGACCTGGTTGGGACGGGTTTGGCCTGGTTTCAATGGGCAAGGAAGTTGTCTCCCTGCAAAGCCTTTGTTGTCTTCACATGGGACCCCGCTACCTGGGCAGAGTTTGGGCAGTTTTTTCTTTGAACCTTATCTTTGCTTTCCCCAACTGCTCATGTCTATCTTTCTACCTAACATTCTTGTTTCACTGGGCCCTCTCCTTGGATCGTCCTCCCAGCTTCCTTTACTTGGTGAATCATTACTCAGTTTTCAGATAAATTTGGCCTTTGTTAAATCTGTTGCTGAAACTTCTCCTTGAGGGTTGCTGTAGTACATACACTATACACGTATATTTTGTTCCCTGTATTTTGTGTACACCTCTTGTAGCCTTTGTAATATCACAGTGTTGAGTGGACTTCATGTTTCTGTCCCCCTGCCCTGCCCAGATTAATATGTTGAAATGCTGACCCCCAGTGTGTGGGTATTAGGAGATGGGGCCTTTGGGGGCTGAGGTCACGCATGTGGAACCCCCATGAATGAGGACATGGCGAAGGCAGCAGTCTGCAACTCAGAAGAGGGCTTTCACCAGAATCTGACCATGCCGGCACCATGATCTTAGACTTTTGTCCAGCCTGTGCAAATGGGAGAAATGAATTTCTGTGGCTTATAAGCCACGCAGGCTATGGTAATTTGTTACAGCAGCCAGAACTGACTAACACACAATGTAACTACTTACTTTTCATGTTTGCTCTTCTCAATAGGCTGGGAGGGTCTCCAGATAGGGACAAACTCCCCTTCGCTTTCTAAACTATCATTTATCGATTAACTTCTAGGGCCAAGTACTGTGTAAAAATTTTATCTGTATAGGTCATTTTATCACTTGGTCAGCAACCGCTGAAAATAAATATTATGAAATCTCCTTTCGAGGTGAGGCTTCTAGGAGAGAATTTGATGGCTGAGCTATGACTTGACTCATTCTGTTTCACATCCTGTTGTACCACCCAGCTCCAGGACCAGGCCCTGGCAGATAGTCAGTGCTGAGCTGCTGCGGTACGAAATTCCTGAGGGTAACCCTGTTTGGACACCACCTGTTCCAGGATTCTGTAACCTAATGTTGCCTCTTTGTTGCACATGAGCCCTGATCAGACCTCTGTTACCATACTTGCTAGTCTGAATTGTGATCTTTCACCAGGCCTGTCAGTTTTCTAGGTCTGTAGAGTGGACTAGGTGGGTTATGCTTCTCTTCCAGCGCTGTGAGCAGGCAGGAGTGGGAGGCATGTCTGCCAAGCCAGCTCTGGAAGAAATGCTTCCAAGCACCCAGAGCCGAGGCAGTTAATTTGCCCCAGTGGTGAGGAGGAAATTTCTTGTAAAGGCTAGCTCCCCTCAGAACAATGTGGCCTTTTATTTTTTAGCTTTGGAATGGAGCCTAGCTGTCCATGGAAACAAAGAGAGGAGAGAATCACTGAACCAGTCTCGCACATAAAAAACTGACCATGTCTGTCTTTGAAGTCTCCTTTATGTCATGTAGAAAACTTTGGATTATAGGGGTGTTTTTTCTTCCTCAGTTCCTCACCCCACCCCAATTTTTTTTTTTTTTCCCGGAGAAAGAGAGAAATGGTGTAAGGGAACCTTTCTTTGAAACAGGGCAGGAGTCATTAATTAAGGCGCTCATTCATTCCTGCTGACACTTGCTCATCAATCAGATTTCCTCTTAGCATTCTGATGACCCTGCTGACCTGGGGTCCTCCATACTGTCTGCCAGACAGAATTGAAACTCAGACCACACACCAGAAAAGAGGGAGTGGGCTCTGGTTCCTGGCTTCCCGAGACTGAGGAAAAAGAGTCTGGGGACAAAGCTGGCTGGTCAGGAGCTCTTCTGAGTTGAGGTGAAGGAGAATTCAGAAGATATTTTCTTTGCGGAAGCAAGTGTTGCTCACTTCACTGCGGCAGCGATCCACAGCTGCCCTTCCCTTCTCCCCCCACCAGGCCAGCCGCGGAGCTCGGCGCCCAGCCAGCTGAGCCCGGGAAACGCAGCTAGCCATTCCCCTCTGCCAACTCGGCACTGCTGAAAGACGTTAACAGCCCTAAGCCTTCTCTCGGAAAAGTACCAGAGACTGGAGATGACAGTGGCATTTGGGGGTGAGGGGATAGTTGGCTTGAGGTGCGGGTCGCTTATTTAATTACTCATTCATCCTACATTCATTGGTTCAATAACCATTTACCTGGCACCCACTCTGTAGTAGGCATCATGCTAGGTGCTGTGAATGAGGCACATGTGATCTCTATACCCATGGAGTTTATAGTCTAGTTGGGAATATACCTGCATCTTTCTTCAAGAAAATTTGGGTATTTAGAAGAACCCACTGTAGTCATGAGTAATTGAAATTCAATGAATATTTATGGATCTCCTTCCATATATTAGGCATAGTGCTAGGAACTGAGAGTGCCAAAATTAAAAAGAAAAAGAAAGTGCCCACAGCCCATGTCCTCAAGGATTGAGAAGGCAATGCCCAACTGATAAACTCATTAGTATTCAGTGTGAGAAGTGTTAATACGTGGCACATACAGGAGTCAGAGAACAGAGAATGGTTCCCTCTGTGGAGCTCCTTGGCTCTTGCTGTGAGTGAGATGGGAACCATTGGAGGGTCTTGGGAGGAGCAGTGACACAATCTGACATTTTTTAAAGTTTAGAGAATAGATTTATAGTTAAGGAAGGAAATAGGGACATTGGTTAGGAGGTTTATTGCAATTAAGCAGCTTTGGTATCTTGGACCAAAGAAGTAATGATGTGGGTATTGAGAAGAGGTTGGATTTTAGATATTTTTAAAATACAGGTGGCAGAATTTGTGGATGGATTCGATGTCTGTTTTAGAGAAAGGTGTCAGTGTTAACCCCAAAGCTTTTGACCTGAGAAATCAGAAGGTTAGAGTTTTCATTAATTGAGAGAGAGAAAGTTATACAGGCAAAGTTTTTAAGGGATGATCAAGAGTTTGACTTTGGGCATACTAAGTCTGAGATGCCTATTAGACTTCGAAATAAAGTTGTTTGACTCAGCAGTTTGGATACTAACATCTGAAGTTTGGGAAGAAAGTCTAGTCTGGACTTATGATTGTCAACTTGGTGATTATATTTACAATCATAAGACTAGATGGGATCAATATGATATGAGTTCATGAAGGAAAAAGAGCAGATCTAAGGACTAAATCCTGGGGTGTTTGGAGTTAAAGGTCAGGAAGATAAGGAGGAACCAGCGAAGGATACTGAGAAGGAACAGTCAGGGAGATTAAGAGGATTGTGTTTTGCTAGATTCCAAGTTAACATGATGCATAAAGGAAGGAGGGAGTGTTCAAATATGTCAAATGCTCCTGACTGGCAAAGGAAACGATAAGAACTAGTCATTGGATTTGGTAATGTTGATTACTAAAGACCTTGGTTAGAGCAGTATAGTGGCCACCATTTATCATCTGTATATTCCAAGATGCCCTGAGATTAACTGATGTTATCCTCTGCTATGTTTTTTCCTATGCATACATACCTATGATAAAATTTAAGTAAGAGAAGGGGGGTATGTGGGGGGCACTTGGTGAAGGGGGGAGCCTAGTAAACATAATGTTCTTCATGTAATTGTAGATTAATGATACCAAAATAAAAAAACATTTAAGAGAGTAAGAGAGTAATAGTAAGACAGTAACAACAGTCGTTACAACAGTAACTCATAATAAAATAGAGCAATTATAATAATATGCCATAATAAAAGTTATGTGAATGTGGTCTTTCTCTTAAAATATCTCATTGAAGTATACTCACTCTTCTTATTGTGATGATGTGAGATGATACAATGTCTATGTGATGTGATGAAGTGAGGTTGCTAGTTGGAAGGGGATGTGGAATCTGGAAACTTCTTTTATTAATAAGTGGAAGAGTTTCAGATGTTTTTTGTGCAGATGGGAGTGGCTTTATAGGGTGATACTACTCAATGATGTAAGAGTGAGAAGAGAATTTCTGGAGTGACACCCTTGAAGGTAGAGGAGAAGGAATCCCCTGTGAAAGTAGATAGGTTGGCCTTAGGTAGGAGTAAAGACTGTCCATTCAGAGTAACAGGAGAGAAGGCAGGGAATGTGAGCACAGAGACATGTGTGAGGGCAAATGTGGTGCTGCAGCTTCTGGAAGTTCTGTATCGCTGTTTCTCCTTCCTCAGAGAAAGGGGAAGCAATAATGGAGGAGAAGATGAAGTTTTAAAGAGAGGATAATATATGAAATACTCATCTAAGAAAGTACAAGGGTGAGTGGATCAGAGAGATTATTCCCATGCCCCAAGGGTCTGCTCTAGTTTAGGAGCCATGAACTTAAAGTCAGACCAGTCAGCATGGCTGTATGTTTGGCCTAAGCCAGCTTCAACTACTCAGGGGCTGGCTGGGAGAAGTGAAGAGGTAGATCTCACTAAGGTTGGAGTTTTTAAGAAGAGTACATAAAGCAAGAAAGGGAAAAGATAGTTGAAGGTGCATGTAAGGGAGAAATTAAAATGACAGATATACTCTAAGCTGGGTAAAGAGGAGAGTGAAGCCACAGCAGGGTGCTATAATGGGAGATGGTGACAAGGTGTAGGTTTCTGTGTGGTCAAAGACTTGTTGGAATTGGAAGCTGAAAGTGGAAAGATAAAGAGGTGGTGGTGATCAATAGGTGGCATGCTTGAAACTGAGATTAGGTAAAAGTTGTAACTATTGGTAATGATAAGGTGTAGGATATGTCTGTGGGAATAAGTGGCTAGCTTGAGTTTTAGGACAATACATTTGGAGGAGATGAGGTCAGAAACACAGAAACCAGGATATAGGGAGAAACATCTATCTGATTGTTGAAATGACGTCTCAGTGAAATTGTTGAATGATAACTGCAAGTTCAAGGGAGATACGATCTCCATGAAATGAGAGCACATGACCTGGAGGTCAGCAGATGACAGCAACAAAGAGGGGTGAGTGTACAGTACAGTTTGGTGACATGACCTATAGCTGGGAGTTTGAGGGAGTGCAGGGGCACCATGATGGGCTAGGAGAACATATGCTTTACCTGGGCTTCCTGGTACAAGGAGTTTGGTGATAAAAGAGCAACCACTTGAGAGGGTTTCTGGGGAGGCAGTGTTCTCCCAGGAAGGTCCAGCTTCTGTTAGAACAAGAAGCCAAAGGGAAAGTTCAAGACTGAGGATCTATAGGCTTTTCTGATGACTGGTGCTGATTTCTAGGGGGATACAGTGGAAGGGTTTCCTCTGATACCTCCTGAGGTTGTTGGCATCAGAAAACAGATACAGAGAGCCACGTGGGGATGAGAACCCAGAGGACGATGTTCAGGCTCCTTTTGGTGTCTGACTCAAGCAGGTATCAAGGGCATATGAAGGTAACCCTGATGGTCCGAAGGCAAACAGTCCTGTGAGGCTGAGTGTCAGGCAGGGGGGTGGGGAGAGGCGAGGGTCCCACCAGGAGCACAGAATTCTGACATTGGTAGTCTTTTCTGGATCAACCCAGATTCCAAGACATGCTTCTCATTTATATAGCTCAAGGTGCTCTGAAGCTTTCTCCTGACTCACTTGGTGGATTTTTCTGGTACAACAAGGCTGCTGTCACCTGTTTAAAACCATCTCTGTTGACATTTTGTGACCCAGACTTCTTTTAACTCTTCTTATAAATTGGGGACTTAGGAAGTGGCCTGGCTGACCCACCCCTAAATTTGACTCTAGGAGTAATGAGTAAGTCTGGCTGATGATAATCACTGGATTATTAATAGACCATTTGTGAAAGGATATGTCAGTCAGAACATCTTTGATTCTGAGATGTCTGATGAAACACATGGGTGTAACAGGGCCTTGAATCCTGTTGTGTTCCTTGGGCTGTTCTGCTAGTAGTACATGTATATATATACCTTTTCTAAAAGGTATCCTGGGGAGCATAGTTTGGATTATTCCAAATTTGGATACATTTTAATGTAGATCTTACTGCTCTGTAGCTCCTTACTCAACGGCTCAGTGTCATTGTTTTTCATGGAAAGGGCAGATACCATCTAGAATAAAGCCTCCATTTTTCACCTTTCAGTTTCAGACCTGATTCTTTGATGAATCCTTAGTAAGACAGTAGTTTTGAGAGTCAGGCATTTTGAAAGAAAAGATTGATTTCTAAAGGCCTTAAGGTGTCCTTATATATCAAAAGCAAAGCTTAAATTTCTTAACAAGAGTTTAATTTTAATCACAGGTTTTGGACTTTCTGACCACAATCCATAGTGAAAAATACATTTTTTTAGTCATTACCCAACACACACACACACACACACACGCATATATTCACGTAAAATTGAAATAAAAATTTCAAGAAATATTATTGCCCTTCAGGGGCTGCCCCCTGATACTTTCTGTTCTACTCAATTCTATTTCCTTGACTGTGTGTGTGTTTAATTGAAGTATAATTGATATACAATATTATACTGGTTTCAAGTATACAACATAGTAAGTACACTATTAAATCCTGATCCCAATTAGTGTAGTTACTGTCTATCAACACACAAAGATGTTACAGAACTATTGACTGATTTTATGACACATTAATAACTTAGAACATGTAATTAAAAAAAACTGCTATAAATCATGATATGAGGGAGTATATGTGCACATGTGTGTGTGAGTATGTATGTGCGTGTGTGTACCACAGAGGGAACTGAAAGCAGAGAACTAGTGGCCTGACTCTAGGGCCTAGGGATGCTGCAAGTCTCTGGGAGAAGTTGTGCATTTGGGGTAGCACTGAGTCTAACCACAGCCGGGAGCTGTATAGTGTAGTCTGAGAAGTAGTCTAAATAAATAGTATAAGATAGCACTGCTCACTCCCCTGCCCTGTGAAGGGCACATAGGGAATTCAGAAGTTTCTGCTTGGCTTGGTGATAGGGCTCAGTTGTGCTGAAAAGACTGTGTAGACTAGCAGAGTTGTGTTGAAAAGGCTAGATAGGAATAGGAATTTTTCAACCACAGGTAGATGACCAATAGTGTGAACTTTAATAGCAGTAGATACTAGTATGATATCCCAAAAGATCTGATGGGATCAGCAACACCTTAATGTGTACCAGTGTAGGGACCAGACATAAGGCACTTCTTGAAGAGATGTGAGGATCCTCCTCCCCTCCTCACAGACTCAAATACCATTCCTGGGGTGTATCAGAGGAAGGAGGAGAAAGCCAAAAGTCTGAGTGTTTACCAAAAGATGCTAAGATACATGAAAGACACTGTTAAACCAGAAGAGAAACAGATACCATTTAACAGAAATTTTAAGCCCTCTTGCTCCTGCAACTTTTGAGGAAGATTGGAGCAATTAAAGAAAACATGAAATGATGGCTTGTTAAATCTGCACCCCCCAACACAGGAGTACTGACTTCCAGATGTTTTGTCTGAGCGACCTGGACAAGCAAGATCATACTCATCTTTACCTCACACTATGATCAGCTGGGTGCTTGACACAGTATGTCATTTAAACTTTACCTGGAAGGTGTGTGCTATTAGCCCTACATTATGCAAAAACTTAGGATGAAGAAACTTAGAGATAAATGTGTCAAAGGTCACATAGCTGGTAAAAGGCAGTCCTGCAACCCCAGCCCAGCAATCTTTAAAGCCTCACATGGTACTTTGCAACCGGCTGTGGTGATCTTGATTAGGCTGTTGTCCCAGGCGGAGCTGAGATGGCTGACTCCTTCAGTCGCACTGGGCAAACACAGTAATGCTCAGGAAAGAACAGAAACAAGGTGATGGGAAGATGATAAACCCTCAGAACCAGATCGTCTCTCCAGAGAGTCTTTAGGTATTCTTAATAAGCACTTATACAGTGCTTTATCACAACGCTGGGCACATTTCTTAGTTGACCTTCACAAAACCCTGAAGCAGGTGTTCATATCATCCTCTTTCTACAGGTGAAGGAACCAGGTCTTAGAAGGATTAGTTTCTGGAGGCACACTCTTAGGGTTGGAGTGGAGACTCTCAGGTCATCTTATTCCTAGAGAGATATGCATCGGAAGATTCTGGCTTCTTATTTAGACAAGAGGATAGTGGCAAACATTGCTACTTTCCTGTCTTCCCTGCAAGTGGAATACAGGCCCCGGGGCTCGCCTTAATGTCCTTCCTATCCTCTGGCTGGTGGCTGCCTTGTTGTGTCTGGCTGTGCTGCTCAAGACAAGTGGATTCTGAATTTTTGACAGGTGATAAATGGCAGCGATTTATTTCCCTTTCTCCAGTCTGAGGGTTGGCAACCACCGCAGCTGGGAGGCAGCTGCCCAAAGCTGGGGTGTGGTGGGAGAGAGGGCCGCCGATGGTGCTCAGCCACAGGCAGACGCAGCCCCGTGGGCTTCTGCTTCTGGAGCCTGTGAAAGAAGTTCCTGCGTGAACACAGACCTTTCTGACCAGCTGGTTTGGCACCTTTTCTTCCCCGGTTTTGAAGAGTCAGAGAAGATGAGGGATAAGGGACAAATGTCTGCCTGCTGTTTAGAGTCCTAGCTTGAAGTTTGAATAAACTGGCTTCCATCTCTTAAACAAAGCTCTAAATGAATTGTAACAGAAGAATTGATGTGTCTCTTATCGGTCTGCTGCCTGTTGACTTAGGCTGGGAGATAATCACCATGGTTAACAAGGATCCCAGCAGCCAGTTATTATTCATTCCTGGCCATTCTCATTCACCATTGTTCTGGCATAGAAAACCCTGAAAGAATATGAAATCCCCAATGCTCTGCAGCGTTGGGCTTTCTCTTTATGAACCACAACCTCCTCCTCCTTCCCCAGCTCTCTCTCCCTTCCTGCTCCCTCCCCGCTACCCTTATCAACTGCAGAGGACCAGGAGGGGGCTGAGCTGGTGGCCTTCCAGACCTCACATCCTCACTCCAGCCACAGGAACGCTGCTACCATCGGTTTGCTGAAATGACCCACAAAGCACCGTTTACTCCGAAGGGTTCCTCCGTGAGGCGCTGAAAACCACATACTCTCAGACGCTCAAGATCTCCAGCTGTGAGCTGGGGCAGGGTGAGGAACTGCCTTCAGGCTTCCTGCTCTCCACGCCCTGGGTGAGGAAGAGCAAAGTATTAGTTATCTGCCCTCCCCTCAGCATCCGTCTTCCGGGCATCTGTGACACCAAGGAGGTGAGGGGAGCCTGGCACCTCCTGTCTGTGCAGGCATCTATGACGGCTGACCGAATCACATTTCAGTCAAGCCCCAAGTGTCTGGGTCAGGCAAAGATAATTCTCCTGTCAGGGCAAGGAGGGCCACTCTCCAGTTAATCCACACTGGCCCAAACATTGTTTGGTTCCGGGAGTCTGTTTAAAGCTCCACAGGTTAGCAGTGTTCACATAGTTCTGTTCCTTTAACTAACCCGGACCACTTACTCAAATCTGTGCTGGGAAGATCCAAAAGGGGCAGCAGGATTGGCTCCCAATCTCCAGAATTCATTTGGGCAGCACCGAGGGCTTGCGCCAACCCACTGTTCCCTGCTCCCTGGGGCCCAGCTTGACTCTCATCAGTCCCTTTGCTCTCTAAGGTTGATACACAATTTTGGACTCATTTTTCTTTCCCGATGTCAGCATTTTTCCTTTAATATATACATACATATATTGTATCCAGATAAAGCAGGCGGGACACAGGAAACTAAAGTGTAAACCAGGAAGCCATTTGCTGAACTGCATTGAATGTTGCTTTTTAGGGCATACCTTTCATTTCTGCTTTTTGCTGATATCTTAAAATGTAATCTTATATATACCAATTATACTAGGTATATATATGTATACACACACACATACACACACACATACATACATATTGCTCTCTTGATCTATAAATTGCAACTGGGCATAAAAGTGTTTCCCTGCTAAAATTCCCACTCCTGCCAGATTGTGAGGGATGAATTCTAGGGCAGCCTCCTGCCTGAATTTTTGTCAGAGGAAGAGAAATAGGAATATGAACACTTGAAGAAAATCCAAGAGACAAAAATCTCTTTCAGAGCAGGAAATTGTGCTAGTCCGTAAAGTCATTAATAATTTCCAGACCCTGAGGCAGGTGATCAAGACCCAGCTTTAACCTTTATGGTGTTCATAGGCCAGTGGAGGAGGCAGCTTTCAAAGCAAATAATTCCAATACAGTTTGTTCAGTGTTACAGATTTGTATCAAAAACCAAAAGAAGGAGGAGAGTAGTTTTTGAACTATGAGAGCAAAGGTACTGCCTATCTTATTCACCACCGTTTACCTAGAATTTTGCATAGTGCCTGGGACACAGTAGTATTTAATATATTTGTTAAATGTATTGATTCAATTATACTAGGTATATCAAATGGTTTGATTGATTCATTCAATTTTTAATCATTTATTCACTCCTTAAAATGTATTGGCTATATTTAGGGAGCAATGCAATTTATCACCATTTAATTTGGATGTAAAGTTATCCTTAAATAACAGTAGGAAGAATTTGATTAAAGAGAAATGAGAGTTATGACCTTGGGCACACCTGCCCTATAGCACTGTGTGCTGATTCCTTCCAGGTACATAGTATCATTCTCCTTAGGCAGATGAGAAAGTAGGAGCTCATAGAGCTGAAACAAGTTGCTCAGCTCATATAATGGGATTCAAACCCAGGTCTGTCTGACTCCAAAGCCTATGATAATTGCCTACCCCACACTGTCTCTTCCAGAGGGTATAGAACCTTACTTAATATCAAGCCCTGGAGAAGTGGATGGAACTGGACTTAGGCTGGTCCAGAGCTGGGGATGTAAACTGTCTGTAGGTCTGATTCCTGATGGAGTGGCCAAGAGCCTCAGGGGATGTGATGAACTTGATGTGATCTGAGCTGGTATTAGAAGGCAAAGATTTTTTTTCTGGAAACAGCGCAGGGCATGACACATACCAGACTGAAAATACTTAGACAATAAAGGGTGGAGGTAAGGCAGCCAAGATCTGAAATAGGACTCTAGCTAGCCACAGGTCAGGAAGTAGTGATGAGGCAGATGGGATGGAGCCCGTTCAGTTGAGAGAAGAGCCTCCTCAACAAAGGTTGGGAGGGACTTGGAATTCAGATAAAGCAGGCCGGATACAGGAAACTAAAGTGTAAACCAGGAAACCATTTGCTGAACTGCCTTGAATGTTGCTTTTTAGGGCATACCTTTCATTTCTGCTTTTTGCTCATATCTTAACAACAGCTGCAGTGTGGTGCAGCTTAAAGAATCTTAGATTTGGTGCTTCTTTCTTTCTACTTGCTAGCTTTGAGCATTTTGTCAAGTGGTCTCATCTTCTTGGATTTCATTTTCCTTATTTTAAACATGGAGATTTTAACATTGGCTTCACTTTGTGGTCAGTAGGATGATATGAGAGACAGTTTGTTAAGTCCCACACTGTTTGGATGCAGAGGTTCTCTATCCACCGAAAGCTTACTATGTGTTATTTACATTCTTCATAAAAACAGGGCTTAAAACTGTGTGAATACCATGTAACTTATTCACTATGTAAGAATTTGTACTCCATGTAAGAACTTGTTCGTTATGCATCAGAAGATTGGAGACTGACGAAAATTAGGCTTGGGGTGGATTAATGATTGTGCATTGAGTATTGACCCCCCTATACAGAAATTTATTGTTGTTAACAACTATTTGATCAATAAATATGAGAGATGCCCTCACAAAAATATATATATATATATATATATATATATATAAACAGACTTCCAATTGTAAAATAAATAAGTAACCGGGATGTAATGTATAGCATAAGGAATATAGGCAAAATATTGTAACAACTTGGTATGGTGATAGCTGGTACCTAGAATTATCATGTATATAAATGTTGAATCACTGTGTTGTACACCTGAAACTAATGTAATGTAATACTGTGTGTCAACTACCCTTCAATAAAAAAAAAAAAAAAAAAATCTGTGTGAATAGACAATAGTCCTGGAAAGCAGAAGTTGGTAGGATGGCACATGTGAATGATTATAGGCAATGAGGCATCAATTAAAAATAGACTGCAACCTTCTTTGCAGGAAGTGGTGGGACCTAATGGAAAGTAACAAGAAATGCTCATAAAACAGCTCTTGATGCAGACAGGAGCCAGTTTTTGCCTTGTTGCTAAGGCTCCACTTGTTTCCTGGCTGTGTTTTGTGTGCCTGTGTCAGGCCATTCTGTGGGTTCCTTTCAAGAACTCGGTGATACTGGCCTGCGGATAATTAGATCAGTGTCATCACTTTCACTGTCCCCCTTTTTATTCTGCTGGTACCATTTGCATGAAAACAAAAGTGGGTGATAATCCTTTCCAATTAGCAAGCCTTCATTTCTTACTGGGCTATAACTTGGGGAAGCTATCACATACAGAGGCTTTGGGAAAAAAGTCCTAGGTCAATATGTGAGAGCCTGCTTTAAACAGGCTTACATGAGCCAAATGTTCAGCTCTAAGCCATCTACTTCCCAAACTGTCCCTTCAAAGACTTTCCCTCGTGATAGAGAAGATCTTCATCTGGGTTAATTAGGATGCAGCTTGTTCAAGAGAAAGTTTCCGGAAACCCACAACCTGTAGGGAAGTTGGTTCTGATGTTTATAAACATACGGTTTTGTAGGTCTTTCCTTAGCTTAGGGCTCACCAAAGAGCTAGACCTAATAAAACCTCGGTTTGCAACAATAAAGTTAGGAAGATTCATATATTTGTCATTAAATTGCTGTAAAGCAATGCAGGTGTAATAGAAAGAAGATGAGTTTTGGTGTCAACCAGAACCAGATTTCAATATTAGCTCCACTGTGTACTAGTGATGTGATCCCAATGACTCTGTTTTCTCATCCATAAAATGGGGATAACAAATCAACTTTGCTACTACCATCTCATAGATAAGGATGTGAATATATAGAAAAGGCCTAGCAAAGTAAGAGGCATTGTTAATTGCTTATTAAATATTAATTCCATTCCTTTTTCATCTTCCCTTCCTCATATTCCGTAGTATTTGATGAACAGATAATGGTACTGTTTCTGCACCAGTCTTCCCAGATCAGTGGTTTTACAATGAAGTGCTTTTAGCACAAGTGAAATCTGTGAGATAAAGTAGTTTGTTTCTGATACATAGATAAAGCCCTGGTTTTGTTTTCTGCCTCTTAAATGTAAGAAATCTGCCTCCAAAAAATGCTCCCACCTTGAACATTTCACAGGCAACTTCATTTGATGATGACTCTGGTAGGAGAAGGAAATTGTTTAAAAAGGAACTTTTCCTTAGTCATTTATGAAGCTAGCTTTGTTCTTCAGTCAGGATAGATATTTGACACTTTAGTTTATGTTTTGTTCTGTTCTGTGTTTCCTCCAGACTTCCCGCATTTTCTTTCCCCTTTCAAACGGGCAGACCCTCTCTGTGTTGCCTTGCCACAGCATTGTGCTAAGACAGAGAGTAGGCGCCCTCCACATCTTCCTTTCCTGGTTCCTCTTTCCCAAAGTCTGAGCTTCCTGAGGGAATCTTGCTGTGTGTCCTGAGAGGTAGGGATGACAGAGAGAACCTTTTGAGAGGCAGCAAGGTGAAAAAGAGAGGTTCTAGGAAACTGGAAAGGGGGTAAAGATGTGTGGGTCCCCGAGCAATGACTCTCTGATCCTTGGTAATCTCTCCCCCAACCCCTGCGGGGGACAGCTGTAAAACCTTCATGGAGTTCCTAGCCTTGCCCAGTTTCCCAGGCTATAATTAACTTAAAAAGTGAGAGCTAACTCTTACATACAGTGTTAGGTACTATCGAAAATTTTACATACTGTAATTCATTTATTTCTCACATAAATTCTATTGGTTACGTTTATCATTGTCCTCATTTTCAGATGAGGAAACTGAGGCTCAGATAGCTTGGAAGGGGTGGAGAAAGGATTTAAACCTGGGGAATCTGTCTCTTGAGTCCATTGTTCTAACCACCTTTTCTGTACTTCTGGAAAAAGCAGAGGCTCTGGCCTGAATGGGCCTGCAGATTATGTGAGACTGTCTCAGTGAGAATGACCTATGACTGATGACTGGACAGCTCATCCAAAGCCTTGATGCTGCATAAGACATGATAAGAACTTTGCAATACCTGGGGAAGGGGTAACCCCAAGGATGACTGAGCTTAAATTTTTTGTCCATAGAGCTGGATGAAGGCATGGCATTGAAGTTAAAATGATTTAAAAAGAATTGTGGGGGTTTTGTACACTGAGATTTTTTTTATAGAAGTATCATTGATATGCAATCTTATGAGGTTTCACATGAACAATATTGTGTTTTCAACATTCACCCATATTATCAAGTCCTCACCAGCTCCCCCTTACGGCCACTGTCTATCAGCATAGTAAGATGCTATAGAGCCATTACTTATCTTCTCCGTGCTGTACTGCCTTCCCCATGACCTGCCTTTATTGTGATTGTGATTGTGAATTATATACACTGTGATTTTTATCTGCTGAACTATGATACCAAAATCTGGCAAAGGGAGTGTAAAATAGTATTTGAATAAACTTACTTAAAATATTAACATCAATAAAATCTTGCACCCATATCAAATGCTCACCAAGTGCCATGAGACATATCTTACTTAATTCTTGTCTGGAAGGCATTGAGATGTTAGAGAAATTAAATAACTAGCTAAAGCTCAGAGAGCCATTAAGTTGTGGAGTCAGGATTTAGATCCAGGACGATCTGATTTAAAAGCCATTGTTCTTTTCCAATATGAAGCTCTCTAATATATCCACAATGCTGCCACTAGATAGAACCATCCTTAATAAAACAAACTGGGTTTAATTTATGACCATATTACAAAATGAATGCATTGTACATGTCGTTTAACTGCAGAAATACTAGGAGAATCCAATATTTAGAAATATACCACTACTATTACTACTACTACTACTGCTAATACTAATGCAATATGCTGTAATAATAATGTGATGTAATGCAATGTAAATGTAATATATTTTCACCACAAATCATCTTGATAAAAGTTAAGACATCATTTAAAAGTAATTATACACCATCACCAAATGGAATTTATTCCAGTATGCAAGGCTGGTTCAACATTCAGAAATCAATTAATGTAATTCATCATATCAACAGACTAAAGAAGAAAAATCATATCACAGTAATAGATGCAGAAAAATTTTTTGACAAAGTCTAACACCCATCCATGATAAAAACTCTCAGCAAACTAGTAAAAGAGAGGAACTTCGTTACAAAACCAGAGAAGGATGTTTTCTTTCACCACTCCTCTTCCACTTTATACCAGAAGTCCCAGTTAATGCAATAAGGCAAGAAAGAAAATAAAAGGTATACAGATTGAGAAGGAAGAAATAAAAGTATCTTTGTTTGAGATAATATGATTCTTTATTTAGAAAATCTTAAAGAATCCACAAAAATACTCCTGTAACTAATAAGTGATTATAGCAAGGTTTCAGGTTAAAATACAAAATCAATTGCTTTCCTATATGCCCTCAATGAACAATTGGAATTTGGAATTAAAACATAGTGCTATTTACGTTAGCACCAAAATATTGAAATACTTAGTTATAAACCTAACAAAATATGTACAAAATCTATATAAGGAAAACTATAAAACTCTGACAAAAGAAACCAAAGAAGGTCTAAGTGGAAAGATATTCATAGGTAGGAAGACCTAATATTAAGATGTCAATTCTTTCCAACTTTATCTATAGATTTGATGTAATCCCAACCAAAATCCCAGCAAGTTATTTTGTGGATACTGATAAACTGATGCCAAAGTTTATACGGATAGGTAAGGGAAACAGAATAGCCAACACAATACTTTAAAAGGACAAAGTCAGAGTGTTGACACTATCTAACTTTAAGATTTACGATAAAGCCATAATAATCAAGACATTCACAGAATGATAGACAAATAGGTCAGTGGAACAGAATAGAGAGCCTAGAAATAGATACATGCAAATGTAGTCGACTGGTTTTTGATAAAGGAGCAAAGGCAATTGCGTGGAGAAAGGATAGTCTATTCCACAAATGGTCCTGGAACAACTGGACATCCACATACAAAACATGAATCTAGATACAGACCTTACACCCTTCAGAAAAATTAATACAAAATAGATGATAGACCTAAGCATGATACACAAAACCATACAATTTCTAGAAGGTAAGGTAGGAGAAAATCTAGATGATCTTGGGTTTGGTGATGACTATTTAGATACAACACCAAAAGCATGATCTATGAAAGAAAATACTGATAATTTGTACTTCATTAAAATTAAGAACTGCCTGTGAAAGACACTGTTAAGAGAATCAAAAGGCAAACCATAGACTTGTGGGTAAAATATTTGCAAAACACATATATAATAAAGGACTTGTATCCGAAATAAGCAGAAAATTTCTTACAACTCAACAATAAGAAAACAAACTACCCAATTAAAAATGGGCAAAATATCTGGATAGATACATCTCCAAAGAAGATATACAGATGGCAAGTGAGCATATGAAAAGATGTTCAGTATCAAATGTTATTAAGTTATTATAAATACCAACTTTAGCCTTGGAACCAGCTAGAGAAATGAGAGTTGAGGTAGTTATACATAATTTCTTGCTTTGTCATGTGTGTATTTGTGTCTATTAACCAATTTCTTTTATTCTACCCTTCTTTTCTTTTACCATTTTATAAAAGGTATATTGGTGATGCTTAACTTTGTATTGTTCATTACATTATAGAATGGGATTGTGGCTGAACTAGAAGAGAAGGAAAATCACCAAGATATGGATACTGTGATTGATGGGGCTTTGACATAAGTTCTTTTTGCAGGCTGAGTGTAAGTACATTTTCATTTATATGAGGAATAACTACATTATAAGAGAGCATGTAGTGGTTGCTATTTTGTTGATTGGAAGTTTAAATATGGTAGAAACTTGTGTATCAATGTTATGTTGGCAGAGGGGTAGGATGTAGTAGGCACTGCCTATTGGTATTTAGCAGTTGTTCCTACCTCTCCTAGTTCCTCAACCTCTCCCTGTAAGACTTCATTTCCCAGACTGACTTGTAGCTAGGATTCTGAAACTAATTTAGGCTTTCCTAATGACATATATTTGTATTAGATTTGGAAGATGAAAGAAAAGTAGAGGCCGTTTTTACTGGGTTAGTGACAGCTGATGTATGGGTCCCAGAAGGCAAGAATTTTTGCAGGGGCCAGATTCTTCATTCTATTATTTAACCAACAGCTTTGTGAATGTGGCAGTTACAACAGCTACAGTGGTTTTCTACAGTTTTCTGACCTCCATGTAGCACAATAGTTTCCTGACTTTGAAACCTAGTGTTAATGTGACCTTGACACCTAGTACTGGCTCCTTAAGGGCCATTGCTCATATCCTTTTAATGAGTTTTTTAAACATTTATCTCATAGTACACTGAAATCAGTAGAGTAAAAAAATCACTGAGCTTGAGGATAAGTCAACAGATATTATCTATGGTGAAATACCAAGAAAGGAATGAAAAAAAATAAAACTAAGTAAAACAAAGCATCCAAAGATAAAAATAAGTCTAACACAAATGTAATTAGAATCCAAGAGGGAAAGAGAGAGAAAGAAATCAGGCAGAAGTAATATTTGAAGAGGTAATGGCTGAGAAATTTCCACCTCCAGTTTCCGTTCATCAAATAAACTACCTTCAACTCTTATAGTTGTTTCTCCATGGATGTTATCTTAAAAATATTTTTATTTTGCAGTCATAGATATTTTTAACAGATTTATTAAGATATAATTCATATACCATAAAATTCATCCATTTAAAGTTTGTCAGTGACATTTAGTAGATTCACAGAACGTGTATCCATCACCACAATCAATTTTGAACCTTTTTATTACTCCAGAAAGAAACCCTACAGGCCTTAGCCCTCACCCCTTGTATTAGTCAGGGTTCTCCATAGAAGCAGAATCAACGGTGTGTGTGTGTGTGTATGTGTGTGTGTGTGTATTTTAAGGAACTGGTTCACATAGTTGTGAGGGTTCACAAGTCTGAAGTTTGCTAGGATGAGCAGAAGGTTGAAAATTCCAGCAGGAGTTGATGTTGCAATCTTGAGTTAAAAGGCAGTCTGGAGGTTGGACTCCATCCTCTTAAGTGACCTTGGTCTTTTCTTTTAAGGACTTAAGCTGATTGGATGAGGTCCATTACATTGCAGAGGGTAATCTGCTTTACTCAAAGTCTGCTGACTTAGATATTAAACACTAAATATTAAAAAATACATCCACAGCAACATCTAGACTGGTGTTTCACTAAGCAACTGGGTACTATAACCTAACCAAACTGACATGCAATATTAACCATTACCATCCCCTTCTTGTCAACTTGGTACCTAGAATTATCTCCTTAAACCATATTAATCTCCAAATGAAAACACTAGCAAGATCATACTTCAACCTCACATGATACAACTATCCTGTGTACAATTGAAGTGCACTAACCCTACCCCAGCGGAGGATGCGAAGTCCTTGTATGACTGACGTTCACTTTTCTTCTTGATATGCTGTGACTTAAATACTATGATATAAAGTTAGCCATATTTAAATATTATGATATAAAATTAAAAGATCTTATGTTATATAATAATGGGCTAAGAGAGGGAAGAAAACAAAGATATTTGCTATGTATATTTATGAATATTCATGATATATAAGAAATGTACATATGATATATATGAAATGTACATATGATATATATGAAATGTACTTATATCCATAACAAAATAAGGAAGAAATACTCATAAAAATTACAGTTGTTATTTCTGTAACTGGTCATGTGGTCATAGCTGGTACTTATAACTAACTTCCACTACCCACTGTAGAGTCTCTTTACCTTCAGCAAGCACCTCAGCTAGTTGTGGTTTTTTTACCTGGTGGGGTGAGCCAAACCTTCATACCCGAGAGGTCTGGGCCATTACTAGTCCTGCCTGAATTAGGTTGTTTTAGTTTTCCATTGACTTTATTCATAAGGCACAATAGCCATAAGAGATGCCCTAAGGGATCTCCTGTATTCCAGATATACACTTCCTTATTTCCACAGTTACCAATTTCCCTTTGGTAATAGAATAAATCTGCCTGGTCAGTACAGTAACTCCCTTCTTTGCCCATTGGTTTACAGGCAAGAGGAGCCCACAGTGGTCAGGTGGCTGTCGTAATTTCCAGTTCATTAGAATTATTGTTATGCTGCCCAATAGAAGCACTCCTCCTTTGGAACTAAGATCTCTAGACCAATAGACCACATTTTGTGTTGATACTCTTGTTGAAAAATCAATTGACAATGATGTATGAGTTTATTTCTGGACTTTCAAATATATTACATTGATCTACATGTGTCTCCTTATTTCAGTACCATACTGTTTTGATTACTGTAACTCTGTGGTAAGTTTTTGAATTGAGAAGTATTAAGTCCTGCTACTTTCTTGTTCTTTTTCAAGATTGTTTTGTCTTTCTGGATTCCTTGAAATTCTATACAAATTTTAGGATCAGCTTGTCAATGTCTGCAAAGAAGCTAGCTGAAATTTTGATAGCTGTGGCATTGAATCTGTAGAGCAATTTGAGTAGAATCACCATCTTAACAGTACTGTCTTCTAATCCCTGAACACGGAATACCTTCCATTGAGTTAGGTCTTTTTAAATTTCTTTCAACAGTGTTTTATATTTCTAAGTACTCTATCCTTTTTGATGTTATTGTAAATAGAACTGTTTTCTTAACTTCACTTTTGAATTGTTCATTGCCAGTGTATAGAGAAATACAACTGATACTCTGTTTTGATCTTGTATCATGTAATCTTGCTGAACTTGTTCATTAGCTCTAATAGTTTTTTTGTGAGTTTATTAGGATTTTCTATATATAGGATCATATCATTAGCAAATTAATATATTCCTTTCCAATCTGGATGCTTTTTATTTCATTCTCTTGCCAAAATACTCTAGCTGGGACCTCCAACACAATACTGAAGGGGTGAGAGTAGACGTTTTTCTATTTTTTCCCTATCTTAGAGGGGAAAACAGTTAGTCAACATTCAGTATGATGTTAGTTGTGGGGTTTTTCAGTTATAGATAATATCTTTGGACTTTATAAATAATTTCTTAGTGAAATTAATTTTCAGTCTCTTTTATGACTGAAAATATAGTTCATAAGCTGATCCACGTAGTAAGTAGTAAAAGATTTATGAAGAGCTACTTTCTGTGTATTCTGTGTATACATCTCACACACTGGAAATTCCCAGAAATAATCTTAAGAATTAAAATTTTTTTCTAATGTAAACATTTAGCTATCTAATACTATAAATTTCATTCTGGAGACTGCTTTAGCTGTATCTCTGAATCTTGATGTGCTATATTTTTATTATTAAGTTCAAAATACTTTCTAATTTCTTCTTTGTGTTCTCATAGCATCCTGTGTCCTCTCCACGTATTGTATTATAATTGTCAGCTTCATTCATTCTAAGAATACATACTGAATTTCTCCTAGGTGCCACATACACTGATAGTACCAGTGATACTGTATCAAACAAGGCAGACATGGCCCAGCCCCAGGAATTTTTCTGTTGCACAACCTTCACCACCTACTAGAATGTAAGTCCCATAAGTATAGACACTATGCCTTAGCCATTATGTCATTCTCAGTGTTTAGCATTGTGCTGGCCCACAGAAGTTGCCTAGTAAATATTTATTGGATAAATGTGTTGTGGGTGAATGTATAGCAGTGGAAATGTGGCATTCATAGAACTGAGATGCTAGTGTGTTAGAAGAACTGTTGCTTTGGACACTGAAGTAAACTAAGGCAATGGCAGGTATTAGGGTGGAGAGGCAGACTACAACCCAGTCTTCAGTAAATGAAGAGAAGTGACGGGCTCATGACAAAACCTTAAAAAACAGGAAATATTTACATTATTGGAAAAGAAGAAAGAGCTTATGATAAGAAAGCTGAAATAGAAATTATTAGGAAATATATTAAATATAAATTTAGAAATCATAAACCTAAAAATGTTAAATGGTATTATGTGTTTCTGATTTCCCTGGGCTAACATTCTCCTTTCATTGTCCCACATTCCCTTTTTTCTCTGTCCTTATCTTCTTTCCCTTACTTCTCCTCTTTCTCTTACTTTCCTTGTCAAATATTTACTAAACCTCTGCTTATACTTTCTGTCAGGCACTGAGGATAACTTCTTTACTTTCCTCAGAAAGATTACACACTGATAGGAAAAAAGGCACATACTTTTTTGTACAACAAAATGAATGGAAGAATTAATGAATGCTCTGAATCCTATGGGAGCACACTTCCTCCCGGCTTTGATTTTGTTCACCCTTCCTTTCCCAGTCATTTTCCTTTAGCCAGGCTGTAACATATTAGCATTCTCCTTAAGTTGTCGTTGAATCTGTGTAAATCCAGAAAGTTCTCCTATTTTTCCATCTTTACAGTAAATATCTTTTCAACAGGTTGATGATTGTTTATGTGGGAATAAGTCATGACTGGAAGAGTGCATTTGAATGGCTGATGTTATGCGTAAAAGTTGGACTGATCTAACCTGTCTTTTCTAATGAATATTTACCCCACTGCTGAATGTTAAAATGTGATCAGGCCCACCCAACCCACACAGGGCGGCATAGCCATTTTGGACTCCAACAATCTTTAGTGGAAGGTTAATGAAACTATGTTTTGATGCAGGTGTAGACCCTAATAACCATCAAGGCTCACACTGAGCAAAGTCCATCCCAGAAGTTGTCACAGGCAGCAGTTTTATTATAAACCAGAATTTCATGGGGTGGAAAGTCCATGATTTATACTGGTTCACCATGACTCATTTAGAGGTAGATGGACGAAGAATGAAACAACACTGTTTAGTGGGTCACCATAGTTACTATTAAAAATGAATACATGCACAGATTTATTTTTTAGAGCTTAGGATATTTTCAGGGTGGGTTTGAACTGCCTAATGCAGAATCCTAAAAAAATAAATTGGTGGATTAGAATTCAGAATAGAATATAAAGTAGGTTCCAGAAGAAGAGCACATAATTTCTTAAAAAGGAAGTTTTTCCTTTTCTATAGAGCTTAGCAATTGAAAATCTATGTTTGGATTCCAGTGACCCTGAACAATAAGGGTGGAAGTGGTCCTTTATTTATTTCCCTTCAGATTTCTCTATTTCACATTGATTTCACAAATTGCCCTTCAGATTTCTCTATAAATTCCCTGTGATGAGTGACTTTGTCATTTTGACGGTCAAATGATGCTTAAAGATGAAAACTAGAAAAGGCCTTGGCTAGGGAAGTGAAGTCTGTAACATACCCAGGAGTAGATTCTTTATAAAGATTTGAAAACGCGAAGGAGAGGGAAGCATAAGAATTCCAAGCTTACAGCAGCTTAGCAGAGAAAAGCTCACCACACGGTTATTTTATCTGCCAAATCACAGTGGCCTTTGCTTCTTGCACATGAGAGTTATTGGAAACTATAAATCCCAGCCTGTGTTAGTAGAAGTTCTATCTCACCAGGCTAAGAAGTTACGTAACTCAGAAGTCGAAGAGAACATTCTTTGGAGCACTTATGTATATTTCTGGAAATCTCACACCTAAAAGAGACGCTACTGAGTCAGATGTCAGAGCACAGCACTCAAATATAAATCTCAGCTATAGGGTGAGTAGAAACAATTGAATCTCTTCCCAGAGGAATTTTTTATCCCTGAAGGAGTGCTGAAAAACTGAAAAGAATGACTCTTGGTCCTTCAAATGTTCAAAGAATAAAAGAGAAAGCCTGGTCTTGAACAACATACTTCTAAAAATTAAAAAAACAAAAAACAACCGCACTTCTGTGGCATATTACAGATTCCTCTCATATTTCCTTCTCAAAATTAGATCATTCCTTGCACTAAGAGCCTGAGACTCACTTTGGGGTGGTGAATAGAAATCATCACTATCTCAGCCTGCATTCTGAGCTTTTGTGTCTCATTGCCTGTCAGGAGGAAGCTTCCTGGACATTTTAAACTTTTTAAAAACTTCAATTCAATAAAAATGAAGATTTTTTCCTTTTAGGTCACCATTTCTTCTGGCAGACTGAGTCTAAAGTGCACTTTATTTCCCTTTAATTTAACAGCTCCAACAGCTTTTCCAGTTAAATCGACTGTTCATTATTGAGCCCCATTTATGAAGGGGCTGTGCAGTGCAGTTTAATGAATCCTTGGCACAAAGCTCTCTTTCAGGACTGGGAAAGAATAGGGGCTGTTCAGGCCCTGTAGGGCTGTATGTCAAAGCCAGCCCATAATGCCTGTCAGCCAAGGGCAGAAATTCCCACTGATATAAGAATGTGCAAGAAATCAACTTTCACCACTGACGAGCAGATTAAGACACGATCAGGAAATGAGACTGTAGGTTTAGAACAGTGACACCTGTTTGAACAGAGTGATTTTCCCATCCCTTGATCACTGTGTGGCTTGGGGTGGGGGCTGGTAGAAACGACACTATAGCCAAGGCCTCAAAGCCTTCCAGGGTCTTCTGAGAGGGGAAGAAAAGACCAAAGGACCCTTGTGGGTGGGGGCACCTTTGGGCCAAGGCTGTGCTCAGTGTTTTCACATTCTTTTTCCTACTTTAATCCTCATAGCAAACCTACGAGAATTGTTTGCATGCGGCAGGGGAGGAAACTGAGACTCATGTGATTTTATTTCTGGTTCAAGGTTACACTGCTAATTAGCCACTAAGTAGCAACAACGGGATAGAACATAGTCCTGTCTGCCTCCTGGGTATCTGTCTTTTCTAGAGCTCTGAAGTGCTCTAGTGCTTATCAGTAGATTTGGTCCTTTGGGAAAAAAATGATAGTCACTAGGAATACTTAAAATTCTTTTAACTGCAAGAGCTATACATTGAGCACCTACTATGTGCTAGGCATATGTGATGTACATGGTGGATACGGGCACATGAACTGTGGCATGAAGGTATGAGGAATGAATGTTATAGGTTTCCTTTAGAGGTAGACAGGCTTGGGTTTGAATCCCGGCTCAGACAAAACATAATTTTTGTACCTCTCAGGCCTTGGGAAGCCTTGGGTAAGTCCCTCTCGTGGAGCTTTGGCTATACTGCTGTTTCTCCAGCCTTCACTGCAGCCACACAGCCATCAAGGGATGGTGGCTCTGAGGACCCTGGTATTGCTGACTACTCTCAGAAGGGTAACATGGTCCAGAGGATTTCTCTGGAAAGGAGTCCCACATGCCTTTGGGTATGTTAATACCACAGGAGCCCTAGCTCTCAAGATGGGCGAGTGGATTGGTTTTCTTTCAGTGTTATAGAGCAGATCAAGTCTGTTGAAGCATAACTTTTCAAAACATAAGCTCATGACTCTCAGCAAATATAAAATGAATTAACAGGTAAAAGATTCTGTTTAACTCATGAAAAAAATTGGCAAAGAAACCACTAAGATCTTATGACTGGTTCAAAGAACATTTAAAAAGCCAGATATATATTTTGCAATTCTAAGATAAGTTTACTGGATTACATAAAAGGTGGACTATAAATCTTTGTGGTTTTCTGTTCCATGGATAGAAATTATTTGCACATCAACTGGACAAAACTCTACCAGGTAATAAGTAATTTTACTAGATCTGGGACCTTCAATCAATAGCAAATGGTGAGAGAAATCAAATATTTCCTGTTTGTGCCTGTATAACACTGAAAGAATATGGGCCCCACCTTTCTGCCTTATTTCCGTAATTTTTCTGATAAGCCCTACATTTTATAGACAGGTAAATCTGGACCCACCTTGACAGAGGAAATGATTTTCGCACATCATAGTGAGTCATTGGCAAAACCAGAACTAAAACCCATGTCTCCTGTCCACCTACAAGTGTTTGCTTCACTTTACTGCTGTGGAACCACATAGCAATCCTGCTTCCTCCACGAGAGACCAAAGAGTGAGAGGACTTGTACTCTTCTGACTGCAAAGTGTGAAGGGACATGCATTTTCCAGGGCAGCTTTTAAATTAAGTTAAATTAAATGTGGGAACAAGAGATATATGCTAATTGACCATTTAACTAAGATACAAATTAGTAAGTAAACCTTGGGGTTTACTTCTTACTAGCAGCATAGGGGTAGTTTGATTCCTTAGCTAGGGATTCTTAGGAACAGACCTTGAGATGGAGAGCTGTGTGCAGAAGGTTGATGGAGACATCTGTAGGGTTATGCAGAAGTCATGACTGGGCAGAAGGAGATGCTGACCTGCCATCAGCCTCAGCTGATCTTATGGAAAGCTCTGGAGCTGGGATGACCTTTCAGACGTGGCTGAAATTGAAGCAAGGGAATCTGGCCTCTGTAGTCCTGCATCAGCCAGTCATTGGTGTCCAATGCACTTGGGAGAGGACATGACCTTGGGCAAGGCAGTTTCCTTCAGTGGTCAATGCTTGGTGAGGGGTCCTGTGGTCAGCCAGCACCCAGACAGTACGTTCAGCAGCTGGAGGATGGGTCATCACCCCCCAGAGGGGTTCAGAGCAGGCCACCACAGCTTCCACTCTGTCTGGTTTTTAATGTTAACTATAATAAAAAGATTTGAACTCAAGAGCCAACACTGATAGATTAGTAGTGTCAGGAGCCCTGTGTCGAGAAGGATTCTAAGCTCATCTGGACTCATGGAAAGGGCATGGTGATTAATTAGTGATGTCTGTAGGACAGTGGGGTATGATGCCAGGTTTCTTCTTGGATTTAAGGGTGGTGTAGGATGACTACACCACCCAGTTTGCCTGGGAACATCCTGGTTTATACCTGTGCTTCCAGTATAATTATTAATAAATAATGTTACCTGTTATTCTAAATATTGTCCTCCCTCAGAAGATCAATTTTTTGGTCATCCTAAGAATGAAGTTCTTTTCTGTCTTGCTGTTCCTGCCCGTCTCTTCTGAAAAGTGCTCCCTTCTCTCTGGATCCTATTTGGGACAGGAAGCCTAGTGCCTTTAGTGCATTTAGGATTTCAAAGTCTGGCAGAGAAGGCTTTCTTTAGCAACTTCTGCTTCTAGCTTAGTAACACAAAACTCTTGAGGCATAGGTGCAAACATTCCTAGCAACCCTCCTAGAATGGACAAGGAGAAAGTAGAGGGAGGAGATGTGAGGCAAAGTACAGGGAGAATAAAGCAAATAACAACCACAGAAAATTGTTCCGCCACAAAGCAAAATTTTGCAGATGCAGATATTAGTCACCATTTGGCCTGGCTGAAGGCATGTTGACCTTGCACTTAAAATCAAAGTCTCTTAAGTCTGGAAGGGAATGTGGAAATCTTCTATTCATTTTATAGATGGGATAAGGCCAAGGTTACCTCCTGGTACTTGTGGAGCAGGGATCAGGACTCTGGTTCCTTAAGCCTCCCAGTCTAGAACTTCATCCACTGGACCACCTTCTGTTCACCAAGGAGAAATTAGCAGGGTCTATAGCAGTGACAACAACATGGAGGCAGCAATTTGGCCTCGGATAAAAGAGAAAGATTGCTCCCAGACCTGGGATGACTTGGTGGAGGGGTTGGCAAGAAAATTGCTATACACAAGAGCATGGGCATTACTTTTCCTCTGTAAACAGAGCGTGACATCAGGTTGGGGGCCAGAGTCTTCTCTGGTGCCAGGAAAGTGACAAGTGCTAAAAACTGCTCCCAAGAACAAGGCAGTGTGCCACACGCCATGGGACACAAAGACAAATAAGCTCCTCTGCTCAGAAATCTCCATTTTCATACGATCAAGTCTAAGCTCCTTTGCATAGCATTCAAGGCACCCTTTCCCATCCTACTTCCGTCTGCTCCCTGCCTCACACCTTGCATTCCCACCACATCGTACTATTTAAATCAGCCTGATGCTACCTGCAGATTTACAGCTCCATGTCCAGGGTCATGGGGATTCTCTTTAGGATGCCCTTCCCCTCTTTTAAAAAAAATCTATCAAAACTCTCTTCATCCTTTACAGCCCAACTCAGTGATATCTTCTTTATGAAGCCTTCTCTGAACTTGCCACACACAATGAACCGCTCCGTCTCATGTGCTTCAGTGACAGTCTGCTTGTGCTCCTATTCAGCACTGTCCTTAGAGCTGGAAGCATGTCTATGCTGTTCCTCCATGCCTAAAGGATAGTTTACCTGGGATATAGCAGGTGCTCAGCAAATGTCTGCTGACATGACCACTGGATACAAATACACACTAGGGATATATCTGTCTTCTTAGGACCAGGACTTGATTATGTCTGTATCCTTGGTGCATAGGATGTTGCCTAGCTTAGGATGGTGCCTCAGTAGATAGTTATTATGTGATGGGAGACAAACAAGTACACAGTAGCTGATTCATAGCAGACTGGGCGTGGGCACAGGGGATTTAGATTTGAAGGTAAACACTGTCAGTACCAGCTGTTTGACCTTGAGCAAGCTGCCTAACGTCGGTGATTTTAGGTGTCTTCAGGAAAATGGGGGTGATATTAACTACCTGAAAGTAAATAATGAGAGTGCCCAGTACTGCTTCACATGTAAGGTAATGCTTGGTGAGTGAGTGGACATGTGAATAGAGAAGTTCCATCCAAGAGATAAAGGTAAGAGCATCAGAGAAGCATGAGGGAGGGAGACATGACAGCCTCACCTGGTGACAAAGACTTGGGAGGCCTTTTTGAGAGAGGTTAACATTTCATGTGGATTTTGGAAGAAGACTAGATCCTCAGAAAGTGCAAAGGAATTAGTGATACCCTGCTTCTACCTTATAGAAATATATTTTCTGCTCCCCAAATGCTATGCCCAACAAAAATCACTTTAATAATAATGAGGAAAGACCAAACATAATATAGCAAAACTAGCACTAGGCAGGGGAGTCTAAAATTCTGATTCTCTCTTGATGAAAGTGGTTTTGAGGAGTTGGGAAAGGGATTGAAAAATGGTTGTGATATCCTAAGACTTGCAAACTCCCCCTTAACTCATTTCCTTCTTGATGCTGTCAGGAAGTGCTTTCCGGAAAGAACCAGGCAGGTTTAATGCAATTATGTGGTGTTGGCCCTCCCCAGCTTGGACATGTGCTAGGCAACTCCAGCTGGCCTCACACAAGAGAAAACAAACTTCAGCTGCCCCTCGGGCCATTGTTTTAGCACTCCGCAGAGAAGTGTTCCAGCGGCTGATCGGGGCTGCTTAAGCTGTTTAATGGAATGAATTCAACCTCATATAATAGGATCTAGGTCTTTAAGCATTTCTGTCTGGCACACCGGATATTGGGCTGAGGGCTGCTTAAGTTCCCCAGCCCTGCCAGTCCTGAGTGTCTCTGGTATCTGGTATCCACACTTGTCAGAAGCTGACGTAAACCTCTGTGGGCTCAGAGCAGCCTTATGCTTTGCTCTGATGGATATTGCTCCACATTGATCCAGCTTGTCTGGTGTCTCTAACTGGGGTACTGATCAGGTGTTTGAATTAAGTCTGAATAAAAGAAGATTCCACGTGGAGAGACGTGTGTGGTGATCCTCACTTCTCTCTTAATGGGAACTCAACATGCCCTCAGAGTATAATCTTGCCATTAGACACTCATCGGCCATCCTTCCCTGCTTTTTCCTATAAACAGAACACTGATCTGTATAGGTGTTAGGCAGAGATCCCTCTGTCTCTGTAAGTATGGCTGCCTGCAGATTTACAGCTCCATGTCCATTTGTTTAAACAAATCAAGGTAATATTCTTCCCCATGGCCACTGAGTAGTGTAAGGGTAAGCATGTAATCTTCTTTTGGCTAATGAGGTGCTTTTCTGGAGAGGGCTTCTCTTTCTGTATAAAATCATCAAAGGCTCCTGAGGAAAAGACGTTTTGCCCTTCCAGAACAGGGGTGTGATGTCTGAAAGTGAATCAGCCATCTTGCAACCACGAGGCACCCACCTAAGGATGAAAAAAAAAACATATTAAGGAAGATGGAACAGAAAATAGAGTCTGGGCTCATGGTGGTAACAAGGAGCCAGTGAATGAATGCCAGAAGTTGCTCACATTAGGATCTCTTTATTTTATCCATCTATCAACCTACCTATCTGCTTTTCTATGAACACCAAGCCAATTAAAAAGACCCAGAAATTACAAAGAGATTTTTAACTCTATATCTCATCAGATGAAAATTTTACAAGGATAACATGCTTGGATATTTTAATTTGGGAGATGGCAGTGAGTGGACTTCCAGTTCTACTTTTGGCTGCATTTGGTTCTAGAAAGTACTTTTGAATGTTTGATTATAGTAGGTTAATATAGTTTTGAAATATTTCTCAACTACGTGCCTTTAATTTCTTTCTTGGATAAGTGAAGAAAATTATCAACTGAAAGAAAAAACAATCACAGCTTTGGTAATCAAACTGCTTTCACCACAGTTCTATTCCTAAAAATCCTGTTGTCATATCCCCAACATAAAGCAATCTTGATATTTCCACTCTAAATTAATACTTAGTCCTGGCTATTCAGGATACTGAATAAGTTACTAAGATAAGGCACTTGAGAAATACTCTTGACATTGTTACAAATGTCCTTATTAGCATTATAGAATCATTATTTCTGCTTGGAAAAGAGTGTGAACAAAGTAGAAAAACTGAAGAATGACTTTTTTTTTTAAGGATGACTTTCTAAATTTAGATTTTAATTTGTTACGATAAATATGTGCATAGTTTAGAAAGGAAAATAGTATTTTCTTCAACATGATCCCTACTTCTGACTCTTTCTTTAAGGATTTTTAAACCATTTCTTCTTTCCATTTTTACCTACGTGTTTCAAAATTATCTCCTGTGGCAGACGTGGAGATTGATGGCTCAGATGCCTCTTCAGGAAAGGACTCCTTGTCTAGCTGCTGCAAGGGTAGTGAGCAGACAGCCTGCAGGTGGGCACTGGCCAGGCTTCTTCCTCTCCTAAGCTGTGGCCACCTCTTCTCAAAAACTGTTTGCCTTGAAAGCTCTATTACTCATAGAACACTTAAGCCTTTCCACTTGGTGGGGGTTCCCCCTGCTACCCCTTTCCCAAAACAGTGACAGCACAAAGTTTGGTTCAATAAATATTCATTAATTATTCTATTATTATGTCAATATTGTCCACGGTTCATCTATATTTTACTGAAATTCCTTGTACAGATTTTAGTTTTGCCTGAAGTTAAAAATTGCTTTACTTTGGGGGAGGGCTTAGTTTTCTAAGTACATTTCACTGATTCTTCCCTAAATATGTTAAAGGTAACACCTTCGTATAGGATATAGAAAGGTTTGGATTGCAATAGCGTTGTATTCAACTAAAAGTAGCCTGAACGGAATAGGTTATCTCACTCTTAAAGAATTCTGTAGCTAGGGAGTTCCTGGGTTGGTTAATTCAGGAAGGTTAATTATAATAATTCAGCTCATTAATGCCATTGAGGATTTATTCACTTTTCATATTTCTGCTTTGCCAATCACAGCATGTTGATTTTTTGTTCTTAGGGTCGGCCCCTCATGGTCATAAAATGGCTGCCACAGCTCCAAGTTTCACATGTGTAACAAAGGCAGGAAGGGGAACATTTCTTTCCCTCCCTTTGCTTTCTATCCTTTTATCCCCTTTTTAAAGATGTAGGTGCAAGGGTCTTTCCTAGCATTCCAAGAGTGTGTTTCTCTTAATGTCTCACTGGCCAAGATCAGATCTCACGTGCATGCTGTGGTTAAAAGGACATGTGATTGTCATTGTCAGCCTCCACAGATGAGATAGGCTCCGTCACGCAAAAATAAGAAAAAGGGAAGAATATTCAAAGCAACAAGAATTTCTGCATCTCCTATCACCATGGTTGGATGCATAAAGAAATCTATCAATTAATTTTGTTTAGAGACATTGCCCCCTTCTCCAGGAACTCTCCATTCTCTTGCTCGAATTTGGACTGATGGCCATCATTTGACCTGCTGCACGGCTACTATTGTACTTCTCTTGGTCATTACCCAGGGAATTCTCTCTGACTCTAACCTACGATAGATCCCCTGCTTTCTGGTTACCTTTTCTTCATGGAGCACATTATTCAGTGGTTCCCTGAGAAAAGTTTCTTGAGAGGTAATGTTATAAGATATTATATGTCTGAAAATGCTATTATTCTACCCTCATGCTTGACTGATCATTGAATTTGGTATAGAATTCTAAGTAGGAAATAATGTTCTCTCAGACATTTAAAAGCATTGTTCTGCTGATTTCCCAAGTTCCAGTGTTGTTAATGAAAAATTTGCTGTTATTCTGATTCCATTTTTACTTTTATTTTCCTGTAGAGTTCCTTATTCCTTGATATTTTGAAATTCATAATAATGTGCTTTGATGTGGGTCTTTTCTCATTAAGGTTTCTAGGCATCTACTGGATTCTTTTCAGCCACCGCTTCTATAACATTTGACAATATTTTCTCCTCCATTTAATCTATTCTCTTTTCTGAAATTCCTGTAGGCATAATGTTGAAAGTATTTTTGACTCTTTGTTCTTTCTAGATTTCCTGAACTTTATCTTCCAATTCTTCTATTGACTTTTAAAAATATATTGCCACAAATTTCTAAGAGCACTTCATTGAATTTGATTCTCCCCCCTTTGTCAGCAGTATCCCCCACTTTTTCAGTAGCATCTCATGCTCGTTTTGTAGTTGTAGTATTTTTTTATCTTTAATCTTGTTTTATCTTTTAAAATTCTAATTTACATGGAAGTTTTCTTTTGCTCTTTGCACTGTTAGTTTCCTCTGGGATTCTCTTCCCCAATCTTTTTTTTTCCTTTCATGGTCTCTGCCATCCATGTTGAAAACATTACCAAAATACTTGATGAACCTTGGGTGTCAATTTTATTTAGGAGTGGATAACCAAAAGCTTATTGGAAATCCACCCAATTTTTTCTCTTGTGCTAGGAACCCTTCAGAGAAGGCTATTTCCACCTCCTGATGGGTAAGTGACATGCTGCAAACCTAGAAACTGGAGAGAAGAGGTTGAGGGTCATTATTCATAATGTAGGATCTCATTTAATTCCCTTTTTTCCACTATGATGTCTCACTGCGCACTTACTATTGTATATGGAGTCCCCTAGACTGGAACTACTGTGGTTCAATTCCATAGAAAATAAAAATACTGTTTTCATTCCAGGTGAGAAGAGGTCATTGTGTGACTGCATGGGGTGGGAGAAGGGGTCTTGGAATCTAATTGCCTCTTATCCAAGCTTTCAACTAATTCTCCTATTTTCAGTCCCTCTCCTCACTCTTGCTTTCTCAAGTACTAAGGCTTCCCTGGGTTCTGTGGCACAAATCAGCTAGTTTCCAAATTTCTTCTTCCTTCATTTTTTTTGTTTTGCAGTTTTGTACAAATTATTACACTTACAGATGCATGTATGCCAGCATATACATTTTATATTTTGCTTTATCTTGTTCACTACATATATATTTATAATATTTTTTATATTTTTCTCACTAATTTAGTACTACAAAAACTGCTTTGGAGCCACTGATCAACTTTCATAAATTTGAGATATATGTGTAATATATTAATAATGAAGAAAATGATAATGTAACCAAAATTTATAATGAGTAAATTACATGAATATGAGGTGAAACCACATCTATTGATTGAATGATCATGTAATTTATAGTCCTTGTAATACATGCATAGGAAGTGATTACAAGGAATAAATTGTGATTTCTGTGAAAGTCATAATTGGATTTTTTTTATTAAGGTATCATTGATATACACTCTTATGAAGGTTTCACAAGAAAAACATTGTGATTCCTACATTCACCCATATTATCAAGTCCCCCCCATACCCCATTGCAGTCACTGTCCATCAGTGTAGTAAGATGCCACAGTCACTTCTTGTCTTCTCTGTGCTACCCTGTCTTCCCTGTGACCCCTCCCACACCATGTGTACCAATCATAATACCCCTCAATCCCCTTCTCCCTCTCTCCCCACTCGCCCTCCCCTCCCTCTCCCCTCCCCTTTGGCAACTGCTAGTCTCTTCTTGGAGTCTGTGAGTCTTCTGCTGTTTTGTTCCTTCAGTTTTGGAAAGCCATAATTCGTTTTTAATTTAAAATTTATGAAATACATTTACACAAAAATTGTTTCAACTCCTTTTCCATTGAAAACACCAAGCCATCTGGGGATCCCTTGAGTGATCATTGGTGACAAGCAGGGGATGAAGAGCATAATTTAGGAAACACTGACTTCCTGATGTCCAGAGTAAGGAGAATCCACGATTGCTCTTACGCACGTACTGCTTGCTATCCTGGTTTAGCAATATTCTGGAAAGCCCATAGTATTTCTTTAAAAAATTGAATGAACAGCAATTGGTAGGATGCCTTCCAGTTTGCAAAGTGCTTTCATGTCCATTATCTCAGTTGAAGTGGGCAGGGGAGGGATTATTTTGCTCAAGAGATAGTTCCAAAGTGTCAGTTAGAATGGCTGCTTTCTATTCAGTTGCTTTTGATAGATTTTGGAGTGTGGGGCCATTCTACAGTGAAGATGTTATTTTAAAAATAGCCCACAAAACATGTTGCATAACAAACCATCCCAAAATTAATTGGCTGAAAACCAAATTGTCTTACTTTACATGATTATATGGGTTGGCAGTCTGAGTGGTTCTTTTGCAGGTCTTTCCCAAAACCACTCATATGGCTTCAATTACGTGATGATTTGACTGCATTTGGAGGTTGCAAAATAGCCTCACCAGCATGTCTGGTAACGGTGCTGGCTGTCATCAGGGGGTACATCGATTCCCCTGGGATTGTCCACAGCATGGGGTCTCAGTGTTCCACGATTACGAAAGTGGAAGCTGCAGAGCCTCTTACGTTGCAAAATCGCAAAGGTTTCAGACTTGTGTACTGCCTCCGGCACAGATTCAAAGTTGCGGAGAATAGAGATCCAGCTCTTGATGGGAAGAGTGGCAGTTCACATTGCAAAGGGGCTTGGATCAGGGATCAGGGATTCACTGGAGCCATTATTACAATGATCTGCCACAGCTGTTGTGTATGAAGATTGTTCACCCAATTTTACATTCTCCTCTTCATGAGGATCCTTGACAGAAATATGTGACTGGCTCTAGTACCAAGTATCCTCTATTTATCCTAAGCAATTGGTCTCCTTTTATCTTTTTGGTAGTGTTAATTATGGCAGCTGATCAGGTTTCCCTTTTCTCATTGGCTGTTAGGAAGATTAGAACCAAGTTGGAGATTTTTTCACAAGGATATAGTATATGTTAGGTTTAATCTCATTCTAAGTCCCAGGTCCCATTTTATGCTACACGTTACATTTTTATTTCTTCATGAAATCCTCCTCCTCTTTTTCTTTTAAATAAATGTTTAATTTTAGAGTAGTTTTTGACTTACAGAAAAATTACAAAGATAGTTTAGAGAGTTCTCATATGCCTTACACCCAGTTTTACTACCCACTGTTCACGTCTTACATTACTACAGTACATTTACAGCAACTATTGAAGCAATATTGGTACATTACTATTAACCAAAGTCCATACTTTATTCAGTTATCCTGGCTTTACCTAATATCTTCTTTTCTGCTCCAGGATCCCATCTAAGACACTATATTACATTTCTGTGTCCTGTCTCCTTGGGCTCCTCTTGTCTGGGACAGTTTCTCAGGCTTCCTTGTTTCTGATGACCTTGGTACTGCTGAGGAGTACTGGTCAGGTATTTTTGTAGAATGTCCCTCCATGGGGATTTGTCTGAAGTTTTTCTCATGATCAGATGATGGCAGTAGCCTTTTGAGAATACCACAGAAGTACAGTGTCATCACTTCCTATCGAGGCCTTACACTATCAGGATGACATTGGTGTTGGTGCTCATGTTGACCACCTGGCTGACGTGGTGTTTGTCAGGTTTCTCTACTATAAAGTTTCTTTTGCCCTTCATTCCATGTTGTATCCTTTGGAAGGAAGTCACTGTACACGGCTCACTCTTCACCAGTGGAAATTATGCTTTACCAACTTAAGAACGGAGTATCTACATAAATCACTTGGAATTCTTCTGCATGGGAGATGTGACTATTCTCCCCCATTTACCTACTTATGCAATCATTTGTTTACATCAGTATGGATTAATGAATGTTTACTTTATTCCTTCTTTTATAATCCAATATTACATGATTTATTTTGTTGCTTAAATTTTTCCAGCTTCGGTCATAGGGCGCTCTTTCCAGTGGCGCTTATATCCCTTTGACATATCCCATCATTTATTTTGTGCTTTGAGCACTTCTTCACTTTCTGCCACTGTAACATTTTCCAGGCTCATCTTGAATATTCCCTACCCCCAGCCATTTCTCTCAAGAGGTCTAGTTTCTTTTATTGGGAAATTGCAGTAGGAACTAAGATTTGAGCCCTGGGTTGCAATTTTGCTTTTAATGTGTGTTACCTTATTGCATTTTATGCACTCTTGCAGTGGCCTAAATTTCTTTCTGAAGTAAAGCAGAATAGAATTAATTAATATACAAGATAAAATTGCAAGTAGATCCAGAACTGAAATCCAGCTCTTTTCTCTCCAGTCTTATTTCTCTTTGGCATAAACCAAGCCCAACAATATCTCAAGAGATACAGAAAGGCAGATAAACATTACAGAGTTTAGGGTTGATTATACATCGTCTCAGCTTGGCATTCAGTATCTTTAATAATCCCAACCCAGTTAGCATTGTCTCCTATTACTTTCCTAGGTGTATCTAGGAACACAGAAATATTCATTACTCACTGAACATGCCATCTATACTCATTTGAAAAATTAACATTTTAACTAAACATGTAATGTATGTAAACAGATAATACATGAATACATTCTCTTTGTAAAAAATTAAAACATCCTAGCTAAGGAAAAACATTATAGCTACATTTCCAAGTCACCTCTATCTCTTGTTTATATCATCTTTTAATACTTTGGGGAATTCTGCTCTTTAAAGCTCTACTCAAATGTCACATATCTATACCTCCATTCCAAATTCCTTTATCTGTATGGATTTCTCTTTCTATTAAACCCACAGTGATTTGTTTATACCTTATTTTATAGGGCTTTGCATTCATTTGAATATGTGTCTGCACTGTCTAGTTGATTATGAGTTCCTTGGAGTAGACCCTGCTTTCTGCATCTCAACATCCTTCCAAATTATACCACTTCTTGACACATAGTCTGTGCTCTATACATGTTTGTTAAATAAACAAAAGGAATGAGATATAGATTAGTATATGCCTTATTTCCATAACTGCACTGATATTAAGAAGGGAGCACCAGACCAGTAGTTAGTAGATCTTGGTTTTACAGTGAAGCTATTCATTACAGCCCTGTTTATAACATAAAAGTTCTGGGAAAACCCCAAGTAAGTTAATCATAGGAGGACTGGTTGAATAAATTATGGTAGATCCATTCAGTGGAATGCTATACAACTGTTAAAAAAGAATGCAGATATATTATTGTTGAGTGACAAAAGCAAGATAGAGAAAAGTATATATAATAAAAATATGATTATCTAGTGAAGGACAAGCATGAACTCTGAAAAAAAACAAAACAACAGTGATTACCTATAGTAAGGAGGGAGAAAATAGGGTGGAGGGGACTGCAGTAGAAGCTAGCCCTCTCTGAATATGACTTGTGGTGTAGTCTTGACTTTAAACGCATAATTTTTAAAAATTATAAAACAAAATTAAATATTTATAAGGCAATTTTTATATAACAAGGCAAAGTAAAACAAATGAACCTGTGTATTTAAATGGTGGCATAACCACACACAGAGGATTTTTAAAGTGAATTTAAAACATAGTTATTGGACTGTTCACCACTAGTGGGATATGTTTTGAGGACAAAAGAATGGCAAAAAAGAAGTTATTTCTATTAATTATATTATTAGTAAGAATATTGGCATTGTTATTCTAGAACTATTATACATATTGTAGCATGTATTCCACAGCATGTGTGTGTATCTGCTATAAAAAAAAGAAAATGAATCTGATCAAGCCTCTGTATCTATTTCCCATTTACAGGAAGAGCAGGGGCCAGAGAAACATGTTAGATGACACCATGGAGATAATGCAACTAACCAAGTTCAGAATGTGGGGAAAATGACAAGCCAATGACTGGTTTCTTCTATAAATCAATTGCAAAGAAAAGGAAAAGGGGGGCACTATAGATTAAAAAACATTTAAAAGACATACCAGACAAATTTTTTGCTAGTTCTTCCATTGAGGGTTGGATTCTAATTTCTCTGTGCTTGAGTCAGGTGAACTTAATGACCTGCTTGACCAACTGAATACAGTGAAAGTGCTGTTCTGGGATTTCTGGGACTCGGTCCTAAGGAGCCTCAGATGTGCCTCGGACCTCTCCCAGCATTGTGTCTGGGATTCCTGAGCCTCCCTGTAAGAAGTCTGAGTACTGTTAGACCAGCATTTTGGAGAGGCCAGCATGTGTGGGCACAGGTGCCGTTATGTGAATGACATCATCTTCGATTGTCCAGAACAGCCAAAGTCAACATTGGGTGGACCAGAAGGATCACCCAACCAGGTGTTGCTCAAATTATTGCCCCATAATATTGTGAGAAATAATAAAATGGTTATTGTCTTAAGCCACTCAATTTGGAATAGTTTGTTATACAACTACAGGTAACCAGAAAAACATCTAAAATATAAGATGGAAATTAAGATGTAGTCATAGTAGAATCTGATTTGCAGCAGTAAAGGATGAGAAAGAAAATGAGATACCTTTTTAGGGTGCACAGTTTATAAGGTAACAATATTTTATGATGAGATTGATACTTTATAAATTGTGTGGTAAAACTGAGGAATTAATTTGTTTTATTTGAAGTTTCAAAAATAGTTGAGTGACAGGAAATTGGTACGGGATGAGAGACAGAAAAAAAACATGCAAAATTATTTCTCCTTTTATGAATGTGGATTTCTGACATCTGTGAGAACTAAGTTTGTCCTGCAGGGAATATGATTAAAGCTACAAAGGGAAAAACAAAATAAGTAAATCAGCTCTTGATCCTGCTGCTATATTTACCCACAAGAAAAGAGGCAGCTCTCAGGTGGGCTTTTGTCTAAGTAATGTCCCGAAATCCAAGCGCAAAAGAACAATATGAAATCTCAATTCTCCCAAAACGTTTGGGCGAGTTCAGCCCTTGAGCCCCTGGGGGGCTTGGTTCCCAAGGAGACTAATCCCACTTGTTCAGCAGTAGGTATCACTGGGCAAAAAGGCTCTAGATTGGAGCTCTGCAGAGAGGCCCTAGTGCAGGCTGGAGCTGGGTCCTCCTGCCCCATTGGAAATGAAATATATTGATGTCAAGCCATTCCAGTGAGCCTGCTCACTCGGGGGAGGAGTAGGGGCCAATGGGCCTGGCAGGTGCTGGCCACTCACTTTGCTGTAACTAATTTCATTGCAGACAGAGCTCTTCCTTAAAGGAAAGGAGATCAAGGAGGAAGGCAACCAAGACCATGAGGTGAGGTCTACATGTACAATTTCGTAGGACATTAGAAGTTCTAAGGATTTATTTTGGTCTCTGGTATACAGATATTTCAAGCCAATGTTATTCTTTGTTGCCTTATTATCTAGTTTCCATAAATGCCATTGCTTTCATATAACCATGCCTCTGCCTGGCTGTTCCCAGAGATATTGCTTGTTTGCTTGGCACACTGAAATGCATCGTTTAAGTCTTAGCTCAAATGTTACCTGTCTACACAGCCTACTCTGACTCCCCTGGGCAGACTTGATTCTATTAACTATTGTACCTTTAATTTACTTCCACTGAGACATGTATTGCATTACATTACAATGACTTGCTTGCATGTCTGTCTCCACCAGAAATGGTAGGAATCATGGCTTCTTATGTCTGTATCCTCAGTACTAGCACAGTGCTGAGCACACTGTTGGTGTCAATATCTTTTGGTTGAATGAATAAGTGACTGAATGGATATTTTATGTGTAAGGATCAATTTTGTGAATCAGACTATAGCACTTCAAACCATGAATATCTTATATTTGTAGATAGAACTTTATGTTTGACAAAGAATTTCCTCTTCCATTAATCTCACTGATTTTCACAATAGCATCAGCAAATAGGCTCACCATGTTAATCCCATTTTATAGATGGGAACATTGAGGTCCAGAGGGTTATGTGACTTTTCTATAGTCAGTCGAATAATAAAAGGCTCCAGTCTTAATCCCTGGCTCTAGTTTAGGACCTCTCACTGCCTTTTCCTAAATTTCCACAACTCACACATATAGTTGCTCTCTTGCATTTGAAAATACCCCTTGCTCTGTTGGGGGAAAGAACAGTGATGCTGATTTTGTAGGGTGATGTGTATGTCAGTAAGGAACTGGTGGAACCTAATTAATCAAGAACATAGATATTTGTTGAACCACTATTTTGTGCGAGGAACATTCATATATATATACAAACTCACAACAATCTTGAGGAATTGAGAAGATCTCCACTGGACAGATGAAAAAAATACTACTCAGAGGTATTATTTGCATGTCATGTCATGTAATTCTCACAGTCTGAGAACAGTTATGCCAGTTTCCATTTTTTTCAGATAAGGAAACTGAGTCTTAGAAAGATGAACTGACCTGTCCAAGGACTCCCATCTAGCAAGTGGCAGGCCAGAATTTGAGCCTGGTCTCATCTAAATCCAAATCAACTTTAATCATTAAGTTCTAATGACCTTGACATGAAAAGACTTTTACATAGGAAACGTCTTATATTCCATTAATTTTGAATATGATTACATTAGAGTTTAGCTAACTCTGGGGATTAAGAGAGATGTTTCAGACTAAAGATGTTTCAGACATAGAGTCCTATGCAATCTGTGTCTGGGGATTTGTAAGAGCTGCTCAGTTGAAAGACAGTGCAAAAAAGAGTCCACTTGCCTGGCCAGGCCTGGGGGCCTATGGAGTGGTCCTGTCAGAAAGGGAGGGTCAGTGCTGACGTCCGCTTCTGAGGGGTTGAGAAACAACTCAGTGACAGCCTCACAATCTTTTGAGTGCAAAGACCACCAAGAATGAAACAGTCTAATCACGGAGGACAAAATCCCGTATGTGACTCAAATGAAAGTATGTCATAATTGACCCAACTTGAATTTAAAAAAATAGGAAGTTGGACTCAGCTGCGTTGGTTTGGGAAGTGCCTACTTCACTTCCTAAACGAAGAGTGTTCACCTAGACTGTCTTTGGTAAGGCTGTTCCTTCACAGTGTTCAAAAATTATTTTATTCTAAAAAATGGGGCTTAAAGAAAAGAGTCTTGAAAGAGATGATAGGTATCTTCCCAATGCAGACTCTTGGCCTCAACTACCATGACTTCAGGGGACACTATCACACACATGCTGTCCTCATATATGTGACCTCATTCAATCTTCATGACTGCCTTGTGACAGAGAAGACACATAGGAAACATAGCCACCTTTTAGAGAAGTGAGGACAAATATACAGGGTGTGGGAGAGGTAACAGATAGGGATTTTTCACAGAATGTTCTCTTTAAATACCACAGGTGCCCTGTGAGGTAGGCAACCTCACCTGCATTTAAGGTGAATAAATAAATTAAGGCAGACAGAGGTCGGTGATTTGCCCAAAGACACATAGTCATCAGAGCAAAGATTTCAACTTGAGTCACAGAGCTATTGAGTGGTGGAGCTAAGATCAGAACCCAAGTCTTTTCTGAATCATCTTCCAGGCTCTATCATATTGCTCATTCTTTTTCTCCCAAGAGGCCTGCCAGGTGAAATTGGGTCTAAGTGAACTTTCGGGTGATTCTTGAAATGCAGCAGAAGTTGTAGGACAACCTAAACGGCATGACAAGTAGGGGAGAGATTCCAATCCATCATTTGTCCTAAGATGCTGAGAGTTTTCTCTCTCAAGCCCCACCTGGCTTAGTGGGAGCGATTCCTTTCTCCTTTGTCTCCTGTTGTCTATATCTACAATAATAAAAAATGGGCCAAGTGCTGGCCTCGATTTATTGTCAGCTAATTGTTACTTGTAACAGTCAAGGGGTAGAATTAAGAGCGCCAGACTTGAGTCCTGCGGAAACTCAAGGTATTATCTTAGGACCAGGGTAAGGGCTTGAAGAGACACTAGTTTCCTTCCTCCATCTCACAGATGAGAAAACTGAGGACAGGAGTGAACACAAGGTCTGTCAAGGGTTTAGGAATGGTTTTGGAGTCACCTGGACGGGAAATGCCCTAGTTCAACTCACTGAACCTCTCTGCTGCTTTCTTCATTTGTTAGATGGTGCTCAGAACGTACTTCACAGGGCTATTGTTCATGGATTAAACGACAATGTATGGACAGTGTCCAGCATAAGCAAGCGCCCAGTAGCCGGTAGCCATGTCTATAACTAGAGCTGGGGCTGAAACCCACGTCTCTGGACCCTTGTCCTCTCAGCCTCAGAGAGCCCCCCCGCGCCAGGGCGTGGTCGTTCAGGAGCTGGGGTTGGAGGACGGGCCATCCTGTCCTGCCTCTGGCTGGCCAAGAGAAACGCTGCGGGGCGAAGGGAAACGAAGGGGTTAAGGCGACGAGCTTGAGAAAGCCCAGAAGCCAGAGAAGCGACCACCCCACTGCGAGCGGCCGGGCTCAGCAAACCCCTCCCCTCCGCCACCGGGGCGGCAGCCGCGCGCTCCCGCCCCCCGCCCCTCGCTTACAAGACCTAATGAGCTCCCCCGCGAGGCGGAGCCGCGGGCCCGGCCGGCGTGCGGAGGCTGCGCCGCGCGCGCCCCTCCCGGGCTGGGTCGCGGGCGGGAGCCGGCCGGCCGCACAGGGGCCGCGCTGCAGGCCGCCGGGGAGTCGCGGCGATGGCGGTGCAGGCGGCGCTCCTCAGCACGCACGCCTTCGTCCCCTTCGGGTTCGGGGGCTCCCCGGACGGGCTGGGGGGCGCCTTCGGAGCCCTGGACAAGGGCTGCTGCTTCGAGGACGATGAGACCGGGACACCGGCGGGCGCGCTGCTGGCGGGCGCCGACGGCGGGGACGTGCGCGAGGCCACCCGCGACCTGCTGAGCTTCATCGACTCGGCGTCCAGCAACATCAAGTTGGCCCTGGACAAGCCGGGCAAGTCGAAGCGGAAGGTGAACCACCGCAAGTACCTGCAGAAGCAGATCAAGCGCTGCAGCGGCCTCATGGGCGCCGTGCCCCCGGGCCCGCCCTCCCCGGGCGCCGCCGACACGCCCGCCAAGCGGCCGCCCGCCGCCGCCGCCGGCGCCCAGACGGTCGCGGCCCCAGCCCACGGCAAGGCTGCCCCCCGGCGGGAGGCGTCGCAGGCGGCGGCGGCCGCCAGCCTGCAGAGCCGGAGCCTGGCCGCGCTCTTCGACTCGCTGCGCCACGTTCCCGGGGCCGCCCAGCCGGCCGGGGGTGCGGCGGCGGTAGCCGCGGCCGGGCCCGGCGGGGCGGGCGCTGGGGCGGGAGGGGACGCGGCCGCTCCCGCGGCCGGTGCGGCGGTCCCCGGCTCCAGGAAAGTCCCGCTGAGGGCCCGCAACCTGCCCCCGTCCTTCTTCACCGAGCCTTCCCGGGCGGGCGGTGGCGGCTGCTGCAGCCCGTCGGGGCCCGGCCTGAGCCTGGGCGAGCTGGAGAAGGGCGCGGAGGCCGTGGAGTTCTTCGAGCTGCTGGGGCCCGACTACGGCGCCGGCGCCGAGGCGGGAGTCCTGCTCGCCGCGGAGCCTCTCGATGTGTTCCCCACCGGCGCCACAGTCCTGCGGGGACCCCCGGAGCTGGAGCCCGGTCTCTTTGAGCCGCCGCCCGCGATGGTGGGGAGCCCACTGTACCCCGAGCCCTGGAGCGCCCCGGCCTGCCCCCCAACCAAGAAGCCGTCCCTGGCTGCGCCCCGCGGCGGCTTGACCTTGAACGAGGCCTTGCGCCCCCTGTACCCCGCCCCCGCGGACTCTCCAGGTGGGGAGGACGGGCCTGGCCTTTTGGCCTCCTTCGCCCCCTTCTTCTCGGACTGCGCCCTGCCCCCGCCGCCGCCGCCGCACCAGGTGTCCTACGACTACAGCGCGGGCTACAGCCGCACGGCTTTCCCTGGCCTGTGGAGACCTGACGGGCTTTGGGAAGGGGGCCCCGGGGAGGAGGGCGCGCCCCGGGACTGACTGCCAGCTCCCCTTCCCTCCCGGCGGTGCTGAGGGCAGCGCCCGCACCGGCTCTCCCCTAACTAAGCCCAAGAACGATGGGAAAGTGCGCATGGAGCTGAAACGGGAGTTCAAAAACAAATCAATTAATAAAATAAACTTAAAAAACAGAGACGAGGAAGAGTTGGGGGTCGTTTTACTCACAGCCTCAAGTGTCAAAAACAGACAGCAAACCCCTGACATGTTCCTATCAGACCAAATGAGCCGAGAAACCGAGACAGGCTTTGGAGAGTTGGGGTGGGGATGGCGCGACGGGAAAGAGGTGGCTTCTTTGCCACCTGTCCCTTCTCCAACTTTTCAGCAAAAGGTCAGTGTGTTTAGCGTAATTGCCCCTTCCAAACAGTGCCCTGGTCCCTCCCCTCCCTTCCCTGCCCTCTGAGTGCATTGTGAATTAAAACCTGTATTGAAAATAATGGAGCGGAGATACGTTGTTATTGATTTGGGTGTTTTTCAAGAGGACGGACGGTTCTCCGTGTGGGTTCTGCCTTGTCAGGTGTATGTGTTGTTGGGATCACCAGGCCGGTGTCCCCCGCTGACCTCCCGTGTGCTTGTCCTTGTGTTGGGGCCTCTTCCCTGTCACACTTCCTCTTGAGGTTTTTCTGCTCCCTTCCTTTCCATCCGTTTCCCCTCCTATCAATTCCCTTGCTTACTTTCTTGCTCTTTCTCTGGCTTCTCACTGTTCTCCGTAATCTCCCGTCCCCCCCATTCCCTCGCTGCCTTTTCTTGCAAATCTGTGATGTAGAAGGCTTAAGTCTGGCAAACCTGGGGTCCATTTCTCTCCCTTTACCTTTTCCATTCTTCATCCATTTTGCAACGGGGGGGCACTGGGCAAGTTACAAACACTTGGCACCTAAGTGTCCTTATCTGAGAGGATGGGGATAATATTCCTCCGCTTGTCACTTCTTCACAGCTTGTTGGGCAGCTCAGAGGTAAGTACTTAAAATGCCTTGAGCCCTGCAGTGCTTGGCTGGTTCTGCAAGTATATATATTTTACATTCATATGTAAATGGTTTCTCCACGTGGATGCCATTAGGACTGTGAATCCCATGCTCTTCTTTGGGCTCATCTATTTGCTTGGTGATTGCCTTTTCCCTACAAGCTGTGCACCCTCTCTACCCTCTCTTCTCCTGTTCCACTCCCTGTTCCCTTGGTTTCTGCCTCCCCTGTACTTCCGCTCTCCCTATACCCACACTCTCTCCACTAGAGGGAATGGTGATGGGTGTAAAGTTTCCAAAGGAGCCTCTCTTTCCTGAAGAGCAGGCGTGATGAACGGAACCTGAAGGGGCCCTGGAGAGAGGAGCCTGATCTGGTATCTTGGGGACATTTAGGAAAAAGTCAGAAATGTTTAGCCAGCCATGAAGTGGCAGAGAGGATACATCCAAGGTATCAGGATGGTTGAAGGGCAGAGAAGGAAAGACTGGGTGGGATGTGAGCAGCTGGAAAGAAAAGGGACCCTCTGTTCTGCAGAACCTGTGGGTAAAAATGCATGAAGAGGGAATATATGCATCCAGGGAAAATAGAGGAAAAATGGAAAAAAAAAAAGAGGAAAATTGTACCCAGGGAATATAGAGATATTGCCTACTGATTAACTACATTGCAAAGGAAAACTGTGTCTCTTCATGACAGCCAAGAGATGATAAGAATATCTATAGTTAAGTCGAAATCCTGGTGTTACTGCAAAAGGTGTTAAAATCCAGGTTAATGTTTGTACAAATCTAAAGTGCTGTGATAAGTACTGAAAGAAACTTTTGAAGAAACAAGTGGGTATTGAGCCATGACAGACAACTTTAAATGCTATCACTGAATTACTCTCTTCTGAATACAGCCTTTCTTAAGAGAGCCCTGCAGGAAATATAGCAATGAGTCTTGCTAACAATGAAAAGACCTTTCACAACTCCAGCAACTTAGTGTCTACTGAATTTTTTTCAAAGTGGTAAAGATTGATTAATTCCATTGTGTTGGCAAAATATTATTCAACAATCATTTAATCTATCTAAACTACTTTGTGATGAGTACAATCCAGAATGAAATTGCACAGTAGGAAAACATTAAAACCCGGGACAATTACTGAGTGTCACTGCGGTTTTTCTTAATTTCTTCTTCCTTCTTACCCAGTTTAGTAAAACAAGGTATTTCTCTCTCAGTATCTTGCTTGCCTTGCCTTTCATTAGTAATGATAATACCCACTCTGCCTGTTTCCCTGTGCCAGCACTGAGCCTCAGTCCCAGGAGGTAAGTGCTATTAGTATCCCCATTTGAAAAGTGAGACTCAGGCATGTTAAATAACTTGTTGAATGCAAATAGTGGATCTAAGATCTAGATCTGCACGTGTCCTAACACCAAGAACTGCCTGCTACTCAGGCTCTGCTGTCCTCGGTGTGTGTGGTTCCCTGTCCCCTACACTATGCCCCAGCAGAGTTTCTGAACCGTACCACTTTTGACATTTGGGGCAGGCTAGTTCTCTGCTGTGGGGGCCATTCTGTACATAGTAGAATGCTTACCAGCATCCCTGGCCTCTACCCATTTTCGTAAATTTGAAAATTAAAAACATCTCCATTATCACATATCCCCTGGGGGGCAAAATCGCTGCCAGTTGAGAACCAGCATGCTAGACAAATGTATAAGCAGTGTCTGTGGGTGCCTGGCACTTTCACAGACAACTGATCTCATTTAATTCTTGCAAAGCCCTGTGCTTAGGTGTTGTTATTATCCTCATTGTGATAGGTGAAAAGAAAGCGAGGGGAGGGGCCAAACTGATGAATTTAGCTTATCTGTTCTAATTTGCCAGCCAAGGGCCAGTTATTTAACTGTACTGAGACACAGTCTTCTCTCTGGCACAGTTGGATAACAATCCCTCACAAAGAGTTATTGCAGGGTTTTGGCATAAATGCCCTCCGAGAGAGAGAGTAGTTCTTAGTACCAGGCAGCCTAGGTACTTCTGTCAAGGTTCCAAACCTTGTTATCTAGGATGCCAAGAATGTGTGCTTGGCCACGATGTGCCCTCCAAATTGCCCTGTCTCTGCTTTCTTTCCTTCCCACAGTGCCTTCCGGCCTGAGCACCTGTGTGTCTGAGCAAACCACCTGCTGTAGCACCGTAAGTAGTACCCATTGATAACAGTCCTCCCGAAGCCTATTATTGCTATTATAAAGCCACAGAATTGCCTCTAGCAATTTCTTTGTAAGTGCAATGGTAGATATTTTTTAAGACCAGAAATATAATGTAATTGTATGACTTTGGACAGGCTGGGGGTTCTAGCCTAGTTGATAATAATAATTATACTGTATGCTGCGTTTTCATGATTCCCCACCTCAGCCTTAGTGTCTGAATGTGTTTTAGTGTTGTCCTACACCTCCTAAATGGCCATCCCAAGCCTTTGCTCATCTCCTTTCAAGCCTCTACCCTACCCCTCTCTTCACTCCCCCATGCTGATGAGGTGGAGAGCCCCTGCTAGGATCCCCTCCATTTCCCTCCCCCACTTTTTCACACCTGAGTCTTTGCTTCCAGAAGACAGGACCTCTTCCTGCCCTTCAGGCTCTTCATCCCACACCTCCTACTTTCAGAGGACCAGATGCTACTCCAGAAATTATCCTTAGTTTCCTGTACCTTCAGCCTCACCCTCACTTTTTCCTCTCATCCTAGGAATAAACCTTTAGCATGGTTTTTAAAATAAGAAAGGGGCAAGAAACAAGTAGAAAACTCTTTCAACCCTAGTTCCTTCTCTGGATATTACCCTGTAGATCTCTTAAGAGTTGAGTCTTTCAGAAAAACAATCCACGCTTTTTGCCTCCACCTCATCTGCTATTTAAAGTAACTATTTGGAGCCCTAATCATCCCAGTTTGCCTGGGATTGTCCCAGTTTTAGCAGGGCAAGTCCACATACCAAGAAACCCCTCGGTCCTGGGCGAAGTGGGACAGTTTGTCACTCTACGTCTTCCCACCATTTCCCCAAAACTGCTTGTGCTGAAACCCCAGTCAGCAGCCGTGGGAGCTTCCGTCTCCAGCTCTCTTGGCCTCGGGCCTACAGCTGAATAACTGGGCCCCCTCTTCCTAAAAGTCTCCTCCTTGGGCTTTTGGACTCTTGGTTTTCTCCCTCACTTTCTGGCCAGGCCACCTTCTCCTTGCTGGAACTCTCCTCATACACTGGGTGCCCTGGGTTCCCTGACTTCTGCCCTTTGCTCTTCACAGTCCTCACGTTCTTTCACTAATGCCCTGGTGACCCCCAAATCCGTGCCTGCAGCTTCAGCTTGTTTCCTCCGTCCTAGACCCATTTCCCCACCTATTTCCTATGCAGTTTCTGTTGGAGGGCCCTCCAAGCTCCTCAAACTTTATGTCCAAATGAAACACACACACCACCCAAGTAGCCCAGTCAGCGCAGCCAACACTCTTTGTTGTGGCCTTTCTCTTCCTGTCCAAATGGTTCCTTAATGCCTATTCCAGGCTATCTTCTTAAGTCAGTATGTTTCAAATATTTTTATTCATGATCTTCAGAAAAATTTTATTTTATATCATGTCCCAATATATCCATGTCCATAGTCATATAAATCCATATTCATTCAAATATATGCATATTTAATAATTTAAATATTATTGGATTATTATTTATGTTAATTCTCAATGATCTATTTCAGTAGATAATTGAAAATTTTCTTACAAAGCCAAGAATCTGCTAGAAGCTGTGTGATACACTGATATTTTCTTTTCTATTAATAAAACCTGGCTATTATTCATTAAATTGCTTATACAATGCATTAATGGGTTGGGCCTGCAGTTTGAAAGCCACAGTTCCAAGCGACTCTTGTGTGTCTCCTCCACTCTTTTGCTGATGTCACTCTCTGGGTTTGGGCCCTCAGCACCCCTCAGTGTTCCCTTGATGACTTCCTTGTCTCTGAGGTCCCAGTCCTTGAATCCCTCCTCCCCATTGCTTGCTGAGGTGATATTCTAAAAAGCAACTTTGGTTTCATCACTTCTTTCCTTAAAATCCTTCAACAGCTTGCTGTCACTTCAAAGTCCTTAGCTCAATTAAAATGTGTCTCCTGCCAGCCTCTGTACTACTCCCCTAGTACCTCTGTGTCAGGAATTCAGCACTAGTTGTAAGGTAGGTGCTGGAATGCTCATAGCCAAGTCCCTTTCGTGATTTATTCCTGCTCTACCTATATACCTAGAAGGTACTCCCCCATCGTCTCTGCTTGCTGATCTCCACTAAGCCTGTCATTCTCAGCTTACATGGCATCTTCTTGTCTCACCATCCTGGATCAATTAAGCACCTTTCCTCTGGAACCATCTGTGATACTCCAAGACCCCAGGCTTATCTTATAGCAGTCATTACCTGCTTATAATAGTTGTTATTTCTGGACCTCCTCTACTTGGGGGCAGGTACTCACCTCTGATTCTTATCACTTTCTGGACTCTGGCAATAGTGATGATTATTGGATGAATTTTATGGGGCTTTAGAGATGGAAAAGAAACCTCCCACTCATCTACACATTTGAACTTCACCCCAAACTTGTGAATTGCCCATATAATCCTATGTCACCATTTGTTAAGGACATGTGTAAAAAGCCCCCTTCCTGTGGGAACCCTCATGTGTGTATATGTGGCAATAACAACCATTCTAGTAATTTTATCAAACCAAAGGGCAGAGTCATTTTGCCTGGAGCAGTGTATCGGTGGCTGGCATTGAGGATATTGTGATTTTAAGCATTTGTCACACCCACAGAGTGTGACCAGAACTTTCCTTTGTGAGGTCAACAAAACTAGAAACCCTTTTCTCAATGAGTCTAAAATTGAGTTGGACAGTTGTAACAATAGATACATGAAATGTTCAGTGTCAATATAAGAGTGAAAGAACAACACAAGAACTAGATAGTTTAACTGCTAAATGAATGGTATAAGCAATTTTTTTTTCTTCCAAAAGGCGATATTCCTAGAAAACCAAGTTGAGAAAAATAGTATTTATTTTCCCCTAGAATGCGATGGCAGGGAGGGAGGGAAGGAGAGAGAGAGGGAGATAGAGAGAGAGAGAGAGATAGAAACAAGTATGTGGCTAGTATGAATATGTGGCAAGTGGCTCCAGACCCACTCACCACCTGTAATAAATGTTATGGGTTGAACTGTGTCCCCTCAAGAAGATACGTTGAAGACTTAACTTCAGACCCTTAGTATGTAATGTTATTTGCAAACAGGGTCTTTACAGAGGTAATCAAATTAAAATGAGGTCACTAAGGTGGGAGCTAATCCAGTATGACAGGTGGTGTTTTGAAAAGGGGAAATTTGGCCACAGAGAAAGACACACACAGAGGGAAGATACTGTGAAGACGTGAGGAGAGAAGTCGGCCATGTGACTAGAGTGATGCCTCTACAAGCTGAGGAGTGCCGGGCATGGTCCACGGCCCCAGAGCCCAGGGCCTGAGGAGGCCAGGGGGGATCTACCATCAGCACCTTCACAGAGAGTGTGGCCCAGCCAAAGCCTTGATTTCAGACTTCTAGCCTCCGGACCTTCAGGACAGGGCATTTCTGTTGTTTTCAGCTACCCAGTTTGTGGTAGTTTGTTACAGCGGCCCTAGGAAACTAGTAGAACAGTGGATGCATGACAACTACAAATTAATCCTGTATTGTGCCACACAAAGGTATTTTTATGTGTGTGCTTAAACAAGACCTATGTAACCATACCACATTTACTTTATTTCATTCAGGGAATACCAGAAAGGGACTCTGTGTAGATGCACCAAAACCTCCAGAAGCTGTCTGCAGTTTTTGGGAGGAGCTCTCAGCAGCCAAGAACACTGGAGAGCCGACTGAGCTGCTGGGTTCATGCCTGGGCTTGTTCAGAATGATGTGCATCTGGCATGGTGTTGGCGCCAACTCCTTGTTCTTGTTGATCCTCATTGCGTCCAGCTCCACTCGGCTGCAAACACCCAGTGTCTGGGCCAGTGAGAACCTGTCCTGGCAGTGCAGGGGGAGTATGCTCCTCACTGAGCGGTGAGGCTAATGGACACCCTGGTAGCCCGTGGTGGTGCTGGGAAGGCGGGCAAGCATCTGTGTGCCTGAGTTAGCACAGCCTTTCCCCTGCCCTCCTTGGCTGTGCTTGTTCAGTGTGGCTTCACCGTTGCCCTGTGTCCTGCTCAAGACTGGCGGCTCTGGAGTTCTATCGAGATGCTCCATCCACCTAGCTGGGGCTGGCACCCTTCCCTTTCACTAGACTTCAGGCTCATGAGTGCAGGCACCATGTGAGTTCTGTTCATCACTGTGCCTCCAGGGACTGTCAGTGTCTGACATACAGGGACTCAAATATTTATCATGCGAGCAAATCGCCAGTCCTCCTTGCTATTGGCAAGACCTTGTTCTTCCTTGCTACCAAATTCCCTGCAGGTTCCAGCCGCTCCTTCAAGCATCGATTGGAAGATGCCCTGAACTAGAATGCTGTCACTCGTGTGACTGCCGATCACGGAGTCTAACAACTCCGACCGGCTCCCCTGCCCCTCCCATCCTCTCCTCTCCCAGCACACATCCACGTGCAGGTCACATTTGCCTCTTGGACCCTCAGCTTACACTGTTCACAAAAATTAACTTGAAATCATTAAAGACTTAAATATAAGACCTGAAATCATAAAACTCCTAGGAGGAAAACATAGAGAAAATTTCTACAGGCTACAAAAGCAAAAATCAACAAGTAGGACTATGACTTGAAGAGAGAGAGCATTTCTGGTGGGGGCAACTGCCCAAGTGAAGATATGCATTCACATAATTTAGTCACTTACTCACATAGCACTTACAGGCCTTCTCCTTTATGCCCATTGTGCACCCAGCATGAAGATGCAGAGATAAACATAGCACAGATCTTAACTTCAAGTAGCCCAAAGCCTAGCAGGACAGACAGACAACCAACACGTAATGAGAGCACTGTGTGACAGGTGCTGGAGTTCAGGGCATGGGTGGGGTCTTAGGGGAGCAAAGAGATGGTCACACCTGTGCTGAGGTGTACCACAGGTGGTGCCAATGAGCTGAACCATCTTTCTTAAAGCTCACACATTTTGTGACGTCCCTACTGAGGGCAGGTACTGTTCCGGTGGTGGGGTACCATGATGGGAAAGACGGACACGGATGTGTGCAGGCTCCCTGCCCCCTCAGAGCATCTGGTTAGCTTCAAGCAGCAGCAGTAGTGTGTGAGGAAGGTGTGAGAGATGACCACATGCCCTGGAAGACAGGCAAGGACACAACAGGCATTTGTGGAATTTGATGTGGGCCAGGGTTGGCAAACGTGGCAGCAACCACTTCTCACTCTGGCAGTCATGACAGATGTTGCAAATGAACAAGGTGCTCTTGCTCTCTGAGCCTGAATTTACTTCTGTTTACCACCAACTGCCCAGGTTAACAGCTGTTTTCCATCTGGCATTTAGTTGGTGCCCTAGAACTGATTCAGTGCTGGAAGACTGACTTACACTGTCCAAGTTCACAAGAAATTCCAGTGTATAAACCATAAGTGTTCCTGTTAATATACAGAGAGAAACATAAACACAAATCAGTTCAGGTCTAACCAGGAGACTCCCTGGCATCTACCTACACAGAAGACATGAACACCAGAACAGCAGTGAGCAGGGAACTCAGAGCAGGAGAAGTTGTATAACATATGAACAGCTCCACAATTCCAGGACAACTATGGCTAGATTTTTAATGTTCGATTAATTGCTCAAATACCTTGTAGAGAAAATGACAGATCTATGGCCAGGATTCTCACCTGGCCCTGGTCAGCTTGCTCACTGCACTCGTGTGGGCAATTCATTAATATTGACTCTATATTAAGAGCTCTACCCAGAGCTCTGGACTGCATGGCTGCAGGAGAGCAGAGGCTGGAGTGGTGGCAGTGCCAAGGAGAGAGACCAAGATGGCTATGGGGACAGAGAGTCCTGGAGGCAGAGACCTGCTTGCTGCATGCAGACTTGCTCTGAGGCAGATGGGATTCTAGTGCTTCACCTGTCAGTGTGGGATTAAAGTTGGGTATAAACCCTTTTACCCCAAGAACGTTCCATTGTCATTTTTCAGTCTCACCAAATCAAGAGTGAACTTGCCTGGGGCTAAAACCCACTGGCAAGAGGATCACTGCCTTATTTGCACGAAGTCTTAGTATCTCCCTCTAGGGTCTTCTCTTCACCCCAGAGCATGTCAGAACCCTGGAGGCTTACACAGTCCAAAAGACACATAGTCCACAAAGGGGACTCAGGCTGGCTTTGCCAAGTGAACCTAGAACTGGGGTCTGATAAACCTGCTACTGTCATTGTTTGTCATACAACTCAGCATCACAGAATTGTACAGATCACATACACCATGGAGCTGGCACAGTGAAGGAGATGACTGGAAACTAAAATCCAGCCCATCCTTACTCTGGTGACCCCAAGATGTGCACCAAAGGAAGGGGATACCTCCTTCTTTTTTTATTAAATTTGCACAAAGGCAGTGTACAGGCAGCTACGGCCTTGTGAGTCACCACAGAAACGGTCCTCCTCAGAACGGACCAGCCGGTGCAGCTGCTCCCATGTGCTGAGGTCTCATGCGCACTGTGGGAAGACCACGTCCTCCCTGGGGACCAGCCGGAAGCCCTGGGTCGGGACTGGGTCCCACACCCACTAGCTCGGGGACCAGCAGCCCCAGTGCTCACTTCCCCTCTTTCCAGCATCTGCTTGGGTCCTCAGCTTTCCCTTTTAAGCCCTTTCCCCAAACCTTGCGTGTTACGGACTGGACGTTTGTGTCTGCCCCAGCTCCTGGGCTGAAGCCCTAACCCCAGGGTGGTGGTGTTTGGAGGTGGGGCCTTTGGGAGGGATTGAGTCACGAGGGTGGAGCTCTTGGGAATGGAATGAGTGCCCTTAGCAGAGGAGGCCAGACGGCTCACGCCCTCTCTTCTGCGTGGGGAGGTCCCGGGAAGAAGCCAGGATACCTCCCTGAACCAGGAAGAGGACCCTCCCCGAGAACTCGACCCTGCGGTCACCCTGATCTCGGACTTGCAGGGTCCAAACTGTAAGAAAACATTGCCTGCTATTTAAACACGGTCTGCGGTACTATAGCAGCCTCGGCCCGCTTAGATGGTGAGGCTCCTTGCCTTTTTTAAGGGAGGTTCCTCCATGTTCCTAGTTCATTTCCTATTCCTGCTGCCCTAGCCTAGCTGGCAACTCCTACCTTCTGAGGGACCCCTGTGGGTGGGTCCTGCCTACTTAGGCGGTGTGGACGTTGAGGGGCATCACGGGGGCCCTGAGTCAGACAGCTGCGTGCCCATTCCCTGTTCCCCTCTGAGCTGTGTGCCCCTGAACAGACCACCAAACCTCAGCTTTTGCTTCTGTCAAATGGCAATAATGACATCATGTGAGGTTGTTTGTGGCTGCATTCGAAGACATATCTAGAGGCACTAGGATTATACAAAGACCCTTTTGAAATGGTAACTAAAATTGTTACCATTTATTGCCCAGAGAGGCCTCAGCTGGGGAGAAGCCTCAGACGTCCGGTCCCGTCTCCTCCCTTCCCTTCTCTGCATCCAGCGAGGGAGGGCTCTAGATGCCCCGGGATTTTCATCTCAGGATTTAAAAGGTCACTGGAAGCTCTGGTACTGAGAAAGCCCTGTCCCTCCACAATGACTCGGAATCCGTGACTAACCGGCCCCTTCACATGAGCTGGTTCCTAAAGAACCAATGGCTGACCCAGAAGACAAAACGAACCCCCGCCACCCCCTCCCTCCCCCCACAAAGGACTTGCCACAGCGGCGGGGCAGGAGTGGGGCATCTTCCCGGCTCCGCGTGTCTGGTCCTCCTCCTGGCAGGGAGCGGGCCGCCCCCGAGGGCCCGACAGTGGGTGGTCGGCTTTGTGCCCACGGCGTCCGGAACACCTGAGTGTCGGGCGCGCTGTGCTGCTCAGAATCCGATCTCTTAATTAGTTCTGCCCGTGACAACAGCATTTCAATGCATGGCAGGGGATGAAGCAGCCAGAGAAATTCAGGACCCATTTGAACAGTAGTCCAGAGCTCGGACAGAATCTGAATCGCCCTGGCACAGGCCCGGGTCATGGGTTGCTGCCAGAACATCGTAAGAAAAGCCATTTTTGTCCACACAATGGCACGAGGAAACAGGAAGCGCGGCGGCATGACTTTAATTACTGTCCCCTCTCTGAGCAGGGCCACAGTTCAGGGGGGAGGGCCTTACCTTTGCTCGTGCATGCTGCCACATACCAACTGCCACGAGCAAGCTGGGAAACAGTGGAAAATTGGGGCACACACAGGCCTGGGGGTGCCACGCTGCCCTGATCACAGGTTGGCAGGCACTGAATTCTGCTTCTGCCCTTTCCTAGCAATACCACTGGTAGTTACTGAGCCTTTCTTAGTGTTGGCTTTCTCATCCAGAGAGTGGGAATACAAATATTCCCTGCTTTTTGTGGTTGGTATGGTGATAGAAATCATGGAGATAGCTAGTGGCAAAGGGCCGGGCACGGAGCCCACTCCCAGGCAGTGTAGGGATCGTTATTTCTAACAACTAACTCTGCTACTTACAAAGCACTGTGTAGGTCAGTCACTTGCCCATTTGTGACAATCAGTCGTTCTCATCTATGAGGTAAGGTCGCTGGTGTCTCCTGTGGTGGGCGTGAAATGAACTGAAATAGAAACAGCCTCCAGCAGTATCTGCCATGTGAGGTATTAGTACATATTAGGCGAATCTGAAAATCACCTGGTAGAAAGTACAATCCCCTCTTTAGCTGTGAATTTATTTCCACTTCATCTGAAGTCTGAGGAAGCTCAAAGTGCTGTTGGCTATTGAATGGTTTCCAACTCTGAGCTAATACTTGTCACTGATCTTTGGGTCAGTGTGGTATCAGTTCTTCCGAGTGAGGTTTTCATTTCCTCTTGGCCAGGGTCAAAGTTTCAAACACCAGAGAAACTTACGTGGGAGAGCAGCACGGCCCTCAGTCCTGGTGGGTCTGCGGAATCACCTGGGGTGGGGGAGCTCGCGAACAGCCCTGCTCCACGGGGACTGGCTGAGGGGCTCCGTGTGCTCGGCCAGCGTGGGAGCCGTTTGAAAGTCACTGCTCTGAGCCACATGCATCCAGGGGCACCGGAGGACTGGCTGCATAGTCTGGGATCTGCTTGCTCCTCAGGTTCTGTTGATGCCTTTCTTGTTTTTCTGTTTTCTTTATTCACATAGTCGACAGAATGTTCAGCTGACAAAATATAAAAGGTAGGACTAATCTTGACATTGGCCAAAATTACAGGATCATGTTTGATGGGAGAGAGGAAAATGGTCTTTTCGAAACATCTAAAATAATTTAATTATTTATATTCTATGTGGCAGCAAGTGGAGAAAACCGGCCCTTTTGGCCCATAAAGGTGTTTGGTGTTAAGGTTAAAGAGTCTATTTTAAGAGGAAATCTGGGAATGTGCTTCAGCCCTGCCAAAATGGGAAGGTTGCTTAAACCTGTCTGAACCTCAGTTTTTCCTTGATGAAGTGAACATAGTGATGACATAACTAGTCCTGCTTGCTTCATTCTGCCATAAGGAAGGGCAAGGAAGTCAAAACATGGGCAGGATCTTATGGGTACAAAGCACAGAACAGGGTAAAGAGACAAATTTTGCATCTGCCCCTAACTTGTCTTACATTTTAAGCCCTTGGTTTCCCTGCCTGCAAAGTGGGAACAATTATGCCTAGTAGCAACCTCACTGGGATGTCACGGGGACAAAGTAGAGGGTGTTTGTGAAAGCATTTGGAAAATCCATAAACCCACATTAAATTACAATAGTAGTCTAGTCTCCACTAGACAGGTGACGATACGGAGTTAGTGTGCAGCGACTTCCCATTGAGCACTTGGAGCTGGGCTGGGCTCTGCCTTTAGTGGACGTCCTCCATGTCCTGCTTAACAACACTGACTTCTCTTTTCTCTCTGTTGCTAATGTTCTTGAGGTGGACGCAGGCCCAGACCCCTTCTTTGGGTGAGACAGGGAAGGATAGGGCCATTTCTATCTCTGCTCGGATGACTGGAAAATCCTTTTACCATGCTTCACTGAGAAGCATTTCAGATCACAGGCTGGGGGCATCCAAAGGCCTAAAGAGCCACCTAGTGGTGATACATGCAAATCACTCCATCTTTCTTCAGTAGTTTCACTGGCATAGAGGTAACAGGAATGGATAGGATTTGTTGTCGTCCTGTCTTAAATATGTGCCTAATCTGGCAACCAGCAAAGACTGATATAACTGCCCACTTTCTCTGCTTGGAAACCGGACTGCGGAATGATGCTTTGAAAACTGGGAACTTCTGCAGGCCTGAACTGCTCCCAAGTCAGGATTTCCACCTTAGCTTCTGGCTTGCAGTTAGATGTGTCCATGTGACTGATTTTTAGGTAATGGAACAGAGTGGGAGTGATACGCTTCCCTTGTAGGTTGGGCCCATAAAACTTCCCACACTTTTTCTCCTTTTGTGGCTTGATGCAATGAGTATGGCAGTCTTGGAATTCATGGGTTCAAGGTAGAGCCACAGCTGAAAAGAATCTGGGTCTCCAAGTCATCATTTAAAGGAGAACTGTCAGTCAATGAAGAAAACTTCTTTTGGACTTTATATGGGCAAGAAGTAAACCTCTATTGTGGTTGAGCTGACCTGGAACATGGATTTTGTTGCAGGATCCAGGTCCCCAGTGACTCCACAGTTTCACAATATTGGGAGGCGGAATTGAAATCTATAATATTGATACAGTTTAATCATTTCAGGAAAGACTCAATGAAATTATTCTTATATTCTTGGACCCAAAGTCAAGGCAAGCCTCTGACATATGCACAGGTAGTGAGTGGTGGGGGTGGGGTTGGGGTGGGGGCATCCTTGGAAACTCAAAGATGCCAGGATCCCACCTGGGGAAAGTGGTGTAAACCAAGAGAAATGTAGAAAAGCGGTCCATGGAAGGAGAAGGTAGCAGAGACTGGGAGACAAAAGCCCCACGTCTCTTCCCAGTCCTGGGGGCTCTGTGCTCCCACAGTAAGGGCACTGAGCTCACTGTACTTAGATGGCTGAGAGCTAGTGTCCCATCCTCTGAGGAGAAGGTCTCTGACCAGGTGCTTGCAGGACTGTACTCAGTCCTTCTGTCCCAGACAGTGAAGGGACAGTCTTAGTTATGACAGGAACTGAGGTCCCTGAATTCCCCTGTGGATCCTACTGTAGCTGGGCCAACCTATATGTGAGGGTAAGGCCTCCTTTCCCCCAGACTGGAGGCAGGTCTGAGCTGCCTGCCCTGTGCTGCCTGCCCTCTGGCTTCTCCCATGCTGCCGCCTTTGGAGGGCACAGGCTGCGTCAGGTACCAGGCCCCTCGCCTCGGCAGCTACCTGGGAAATTGGTAGAGGTAAAGGTAGAGGTAGATAGAGATGAAGAGACAGAGAGAGAACTGGAAACCGAAAGAGAAAGGGAAGAGGCCATGTAAGGACTTGTCCAGTCCCACCAGAAATGGTTTCCTATCCTGGTGGCCTAGTTATGTCCTGAAGTCTCCATTCTGCTCTTGTCCCCATCTGGAATCTCTTCTTCCTCTTCAGGAGTGTGACAGGTGGGGGCTGTGGACAGAGAGACAGCCTCAAGCTGTTGGGTCAACATGCTAATGGTGTCGTGTTTCAGCTTAGATCCCCATCAGAAAATTTCTTTTCCATTAAAAGGAACAAATTCACTGCGCCTCCCAAGGCTTTAGGGTGCTTACTACACAGAGTTCTCACGGTAAGAGGGCAAGAAGGCTGTGGCCCCCTGTCCTCAGGTGTCTCGGGGTGGCTTTGCATCCCGCGTCATAGCATCTTCCTCCTGACAGCAGCTTCTCCGTGTACTTGGCTGCCTCCACCCTGAGGTGTGAGCTCCTCAAAGACAGGCTGACGCTTTTCCCATCTCTCTGTCCCTCCCTGGCAACTGGCACATGGTAGGTCTGCAATGAGATCTGTCGAATGGCTTCCCATTTCAGTGGGTGTGTCAGGAGACACACAGAGCAGAGTGCAGCAGGGACCCGAGTCAGGATCAGCAGAAACCAGGAATCAGCAGGGATGAATGGAACAGGACAAAATGGTCACCAGAGGGTGTGACAGAGGGGACACCACAGGGACCAAGATCCAGGACACCTCAGCACACGAAGCACCAGACTTAAGAAAGCAAGAGCAACTCCAGAGCGCCCCCTGCAGGAGGAGGGGGTCCTCATCATTGCTGAACATCCCGGCTGGGGCTCAGCAGCTGGTAGCCTCTGAACCTGTTGTTAGAAGGTCCTCTGTGCCTGTGGTCGGACAGGGCAGGGAAAATAAGCAGTCACCACTTGTTGGGATCTCACCAGGTGTTGTGATCTATTCTGGGCATTCTAGAACATTAATGCCTACAGAAACTTAAAAGTGAGGTATTTTTATCCATTTTATTTATGAGTAACCTGGGCTCAGGGAGTTTAGGAGTCTTGTCCAAGGGCATACGGCAAAGAAGAGGCAGGCTTGAGACTTCAAGTCAGACTATTTTATTATTTATTATGCATATAGTTGTACCATCCATGTATTTATTTTACATATACTGTGTATTACATATAATACATACATAAAATACTGTGCACAAAGTACTGGGATTCTGACCGACAGTGAGACACTGTCCCTGTCCTTATAACACTCACAGTTTCACTGGGAAGACACAAGGAAAACAGCAGCTACACACCTAGGGACCAAGGAGGCAGATGCTGGACTAATGCAGGTTGCCAGGCAGGCCTGGAGGAGAGTCAAAGTGGCCTGGAACTGGGGGCAACAAAAAGAAAGTGACTTAAAGAAGAACCTTGGGAGATAAGCTTTCATTTTTTCAACCTTAATTTTTTTTCATCCAAAAATTGGCAAAATGTGTCCATAGTCTTGTGACGATCCAATTTAACCTGAAAATATACCTGAAGAAACTCTTCTTATTGTCACTCATTCTTTATTAATGCAACTTACACAGTTTGGAGCTATGCCGGGTGCTGGATATGCTTTGAGGGCAAAGCAGGTGTGGTCCCACCCTGCCTCTTGCAGCTGTCAGCCTATGGGGGAGACACACATTTACCCAATAATCACAGAAATATTTAACTGCAAATTCTAATAAATGCTTTGCATGCTATTTAAAAATGAAAAGAGAGATGAATACCAGGTATTATGAAAGGCTAGTGTGAGAGGAAATTAATGGCAGACAGAAATTTTGGGGACCTATTAAATCCCTCCCTAGCAGGCAGCTTCTCTTTCTGCTCCACAATATCTGGCCTTCAAATAATCAGCCAAAAGATGCTGTGAAAGGAACTCACTTTTGGAGTCAAGGAGATTGGATTCAAATTCTGGTTCTCCTCTTTCCTAGCTGGATCACACTGGGAAGGTTCCTTAGCCTCTCTGTGCCTCAGTTTCAAACAATTGAGTGGGACTGATGATGACGATGATGATGATAACTAATATTCATGGAGGCTTTACTGCATGCTTGGTGACATCCTGAGTACATTAGCTTCTTTACCAAGACTGTTGTGAGGATGAACTGAACTAATATTTTTATCAGGGGTTGTGGCACAAAGCAGGACTCTAACAACAGTAGCCAGTAACAGTGGTGGAGCTGTTGGACTGTCTGCCCCACGAGTAAGCAGTAAGCTGGTATATTGTCTGTGGAGAATTTATGAACAGTAATAAAGCTGTTGGGAAATTGGTTTGCTTTTTATTATGACCATAAACTAGGAACTTTAAACAATGTCCATTACAAAATACTTGTCCCTGAAAAAAAATAAGACTTCTGCTGTGGGTACTGTGGAGTTTGAATAATTTCAATGTGCATATTTACATAGGCTTCATCTGGCACATTTTGGTCACTTATCCTTTATTAAAGTTATAATTTACACGGAAGTCAATTCAGAGACCTTCCAATTCAGCCAGCCCCCAGCACAGGTATATTCTGCTACATGTGTGTGTTTAGAAAGTAAATTTATAATGATGTCGAGGTGTTCCATTTTGGGTATAGTTTCCTGTGGTCCTGTGTATTTCTGCATTTAACCAGTAGACTCAAAAAAAAAATGGATAATGCAGTGATTGACAGACAACTCAGAGCTTGAGTTGCTTCATTTCTGTCCTCTGCAAGTCATAGAACATTGCAGAATTTGCTTTCTTGGAAGCATTTCTTCACATATTACTGTCCTCTCCTTTCAAGAAAAAGTAGCTAATGTAAATGTGAAGTATGAACCCATACTTTTCCCCCTTTTCTACTTTAAAAACATTTATTTCAGTTTTAATTTTTATTGTCATGAATAGACATAGTGCAAAAAAAAAAAAGAGAGGAAATTTTCACTGCTTGCCTTCCTTGTTTGATCTTCCCAATTATTTGTTTCATGATTATTACTGAAAAGAAATTTATTTTATGAAGAAGGGAGTGTTAAAAAAAGATTCCTTCCAGGTGTCAAATATGCCGGGTATAGACCATGAATATTATTCTCTTCACTATGCTTGTTTGTTAGGTGAGGTAAGAGAAGCTTCATTGCCTGTTGCTGCATAAACCTGTCGATAAAATACTATTGCTTCAGCTGCACTGTTTCAGTTTCACCCTGGAAGGAGCTGGAGGTGGAGATGAACGCTGACTCATTGACTTTCCTGTGGCCACAGAAGAAATTCCTGAAACTCAGGCAATTAGTGACTCTGGGTCAGATAATTTATTCTAAAAGCATCAATCAGGGGAGCAGAGGGTGTGATGAAAATACACTAATGCCTATAAACCTCTGGCCTGAGGCAAAGGAAGCAAGGGTGTTCTTTGAATCGAAGAGCTGGAGCGACAGGGGGAGAGTAGTCCTCCGGCGAGTTTGGGTCTAGGTAGTAGCTGAAACTGCCTCCTGGAGAAAATCTTTCCTTGCTTTGTGATCTGGGGAAGGGATCACGCACTGCCCCTTCCACATGCATTGTAAGCATCTTTACTGATAGATTTGAATACATGATGGTGGTGGGCCATGCTCTGCAGTCCATTTGCATGTTTTCATTGATCAGCTACTATTCTTCTCCCGCTTCATTCTCTTCCAGCCTTTACTGAGTGCCCAGGATGTGTGGGCACTGTGCTGGAAGGGGATTTCATATATGCTCTTTTAAGAACTTGTTAGGTGCTAACAAGAGACAGCGATACATGGGGAATAGAAGCTGAGCTTTGTTGTTACACAAACCTACATTCAAATATGAGCTCTGCCAGTTCCCAGCTGCATGACCTTGGCCAGGTTAATTAACCTCTCTGAGCCTCCACTTCCTCATCTGTTAAATGGGACTGAGTAACCACTGCCTCTCTGAGTAGTTGAGAGAAGTAAGGCAGTGTAAGTAAAGCCCAAGCACAGAGAATGACACGCAGGAGACTATCAAATGGCTACTATTTTATCACTTGTTGCAAATGAAGAAGGCCCAGAGAGGTGAGTGACTTGCTAACAGTGTAATAAAACCAGCCCTTGCTACTTCACCTGTTTATTTCTTCCTGGGGAAGGGGGGACACTCTATTATTGTCCTCCTGCAGAGGCTGGTAAAGTTGTACTTCTTGTGAGGTGGGGTGCTTCCTCAATGGTGGTGCTGATGGAGGTAAAGCAATCACGTATGGACATAACAACTCTGTGAGAACCCTGTGCTTAGAGCAGGGAGGGTTTTTCCCAGAAGAAGTTGATGTACCTCAGATGTGGAAGGTGTGCATGTGCTGGGTAGACAGAACAAAAGGTGTCCACTCTGATGTTAGGGCTCTTGTAGTTCTGCATTTTGTTAGCTATGTACAGTGAGAACATACATGCCTTTACCATGCCTCTCTTTCTCCTCCCCCTGGATGATATTAGGGTTTATGTAGTATTGGTATTTTTGAGGCTGGCTGTGAGTGAAGGTGCTTTGGTGTCCTGATGTTGAAATACATGATGCAAGATGCAAGGAGCTCACACCCAGGAGCTAGGTGGGGCACTCTCAGGACCTGCATCTCTGAATTAAGGGTCAGCATATTGGTGGCAGCTGATTACCTCCCCAAGAATGCCCTTAATTGCAGTCAGGGAAAGGGGCTAAAGCTAGGGGTTATGGAATGCTTCCACGGGAAAGGTCTTTTTTCTCCTTTAACTTGAATACACAAATTCAAAATGTATGCTTTGAATCCACATGGGAAATAGCCATCTCTCCTTTCCATGAATGGCAGGCCATAGGACACTGATAACATGTAAGGTTATCTGGCTCTGATGTTCTATCTTTTTTAGTTACTGCAGGACCTCAAAGGAAGTTTTGAAGTTATTAACCGATTCACCTGCTTTATAGTCTCACATACCAAAAACCAGCTGACGGAATCAGAAGCTGCACTTAGTCTAGTTTGAGCTCTAGATCACAGAAATAGGGAATTCGATCTTCTGTCTGATTCATTCGGTAATGCATGCAGGCTCAGTAACTGCTTCTTGAATAAATGAATAAACAGGGATACTTCTACATCTCAGAGGCAAGTGTTGCAGAAAAAATTCTGCCATGGAGTTCAGGGGGCAGGATGGTTAAGGTGTGCCCCTCAGATCGACACCTATGGAGGACAGGAAGCAGGACTGGGCACAGGGGAAGCTGAGCTGCCCTGCAGGCCCAGTGACAGCCTCAGCCAATTCCCAGGGAGCTCTGGTGTGCGAATGGCCCTTCAGAGGTGTTTCGAGCTGGGCCAAGATCACCAGGCCTTTACACTGCTGCATCGATTGGTCACTGTATGTGGATCACCCAGGGGAGGGTGTCACCTTGGGCAAGTCAGCTTTGTGCAGCAGAGGCAATTCCTGGTGCTGACTCCAAAAGGCCGCCCACAGCTTTCCCAGCAGCTGGGTGACACGTCTCTTACAAGGGGAATATAGGCAGAGCGAAGCCGTGTCCAACATATGATGGTATTTTTTAAAGGGGTGGGGTGTATATAATACCGTGTGTATGTGTATGTGATCTTTTACATTCATCAGACTATTAAAAGGAGACCTGCCCCTTGTTTATATGGTCCAACTGTTTGACATAATGGCATTTGAACACTAGGTGGTGTTGCAGGGTCAGTTTTGAAATGCTTTCATGCAGCTAGGAATTCAAGGCAGAAACTAGAACCACCCTATTCTCTTTATAAAGAAAAACCTTACGAAAGATGCTGAGATGCTGTTTTCAAGTTGCTTTCCCTCTTTCAACTGAAGTACTCAGAAGAAGTGATATCTAAGATGTGTGTGTGTGTGTATATAAAAGTTCCTCCATCACAGAGCTTCTGTGAAGATTCCTAAGTAAGAAGGTTTAAGAATAATGCCTGGCCTATGGCAGGGCTGGCTATTATTGTTAATATACTCTCCTATTTCCCAAACGTTCTTGAGCATCTCTACTTTGCCAGGTCCTATGCTAGTTGCCTGGGAAGTAAAATGAGCACAGAGCTCACAAGAGACAGATGCACATTATCAGGCAATTAAAATCAAGGTGTGAAGTCCTAGGATTAAGATCTGTGCAGGGTTTAAGGGAGCAGGTGGAGGGGCACTAAACTCATTCCTGGTGGGGAGGGGTGTTCACTGAGGAGCATGGGGTGCTTCTTGAACTGACATTAAAAGATGAGTAAGAGTTTCACCAAGTAAGGGTGGGAGTGGGTGACTGGCTAAGAGCAATCTGGGAAGAGGGGACACGCCGGGAAGCAGTGACAGAAATCTGTGCTCAGGGAATGACTAACAGCTTAGTGTTACCGAACTATAAAGTCTGAGTATGAAGTGCTGAGTGTGAAGTGTGGAGGGCTTGGATCACAGGCTTCATCATGGCTGTTGAAAGTCACTGGACCTTTTCATCAGGATGGTGCATCCAGTGATCTGGACTGGCACCCGAGGGGATTCATTGTTAATGGGTGAATGTATAAAAGCTGAGTAGGACTTCAGTAAATCAGTGTAGACACTATCAGTGGGATTGGGCCTGAGGTCAGTGCGAGTCTAGAGACTCATTCTAAGCAAACAAATACATGTACATATGTGCATGTATGTAACTGTAAAGGCAATGCATGCTCATAAAAATAGTCAAGTAACACAGAAAGCCATATAGTTAAAAGGTAAAAATTCTCTTTCCATACCTTCAGTTTCCCAATCCTGATTCATGGAGGTGTAACTAGTGTTAAGAGTTTTCTTGGGTCTCTTTCTAAACAAGTGTAGGCATATGTGGGTAAAATTGCAATATTTCCAGAATCTCTCGCCTGGCTTTAGTGCATCTCCCTACAGTAGGTGTTGCCAGGGGGTGGAGAGGAATAGTCCATCTCCATACGAATGGGTAATTACGAGGTGAGCGAGGGTTTAGCTGGACTGAGAGGTTGGGTGGGCGACTCTTCTTCTGCAGCCTGGTTGCGAGACACCAGGGAGCAGAAGTGGATGACTGCTCGTAAGAAATAAACTTTATTTGTCCTTTGACTGATTTCGGTTTCAAAGGTATTTGCTGGGGATTTCCCCCCCAGAGTTACAGCATAGCCACCTACAGAGGAAAATGCAGGGTGATGTTAAAATGCCAGACTCTGGAGCCAGCCTACCTGGGTTCCAATAAAGACAACTAGGCCCTGCCGGCTTAAAGAATTTACCTGAGATACATAACCTCAGTTTTCCTACGTGTAAGATGGACACCTACTCCATAGGGTTGTTTTGAAGATTAAATGAGTTAATATACATGAAGCATTCAGTGCCTAGCATATAGTGTTTGTTATTTTCATAGAGAATCTCTTAAAAATGATGAAGGAGGATATTATAATACTGTTTTGCAGAGGGCTTTTTCTCACTTACTGAAGAATCTTGCACATCTTTCCACATCAATGAACATACATCTACCTCATTGCTTTTAATGGTCTATGGTACTGTATGCTGTGTTTATAATTTACTTAACCGTTTTCATATTTATGGACATTTAGGTTATTTCTAGGTTTTCACTCTTACAAACAATGCCACAAAGGCTATCTCTGTATACTTATTCAAGTATTTCTGCAATGCAAATTCCTATAAATCACATTATAAAGGAGAGCCCTACCACGGATTAACTGTTTTCCTTTGCAATGAAAGCAGCTGCCAGCTGCTCTCCCTCTGAAGCTCATGCCAAGGGACGCATCTTAAATCTGCAGATGTGCACCAGGCTGGGTCCCTGCCCTGAGTAAAAGGTAGGATGGAGCCAGTGGGAAGCTCTGGGGAGGATGCAATAAGCGAGGCTGGGGGTTCTACTCCTTTCCCCTTCCTTCCTGCACTTGTCTACTCGCTGAGATTCAGAGTTAGGGAGAGCTTTGGGGTGGATGTAGGCGGCCCATCATGAGAAAGCATTAAGTGTGCAGAAGCCAGCCCTCCTGTGGCTGCCTTGCTCTCCAGGGAAGTGGCTTTGAGAAAAGAGCAGAGCCTGTAGCACTGGGGTGGAGCCCTCAGGCCTGGCTGTACACAGGAGCGCACAGATTTTCAAAGAACCGCTGGCATCTATCTAGAAGAGGTTCCAATACCCCTACTCCGGTAGGGGCCAGATCTGCCACCAGGCTGGACACTGCCTACCCTTCCCCAAGCCCTCCGGAGCGTTTCCGCTGGAGCTAGGCGCTCCCAGCCTGTGAAGGACGGACGCTGGACCCGCACCTCTGCCACGAGGAGGCGGCCTCCAGTCCCGCGGGAGCGGAACACAGCGGTCCCTCCTTATCCCACCGTCCCCGTTCCCTTTCGCCTGCAGTTTGTTACGACCCCGACCCACGGCGGTGGCGCAGAAGCAGATTCTCCCTCTGACCTCCGTCAGAGCGTCAGTGCGCAGCGGCGTCAAGGGCGTCAGAGTGCCTACGTCACTCACTTCACCTCTTAGTACGCAGGCGTTTTATTATCTCACGTCATTACATGAAGAAGGGTGAGTACAGCACATTAGATAGAGTGAGACAACAGTCATGTAACTTATTACAGTATATTGTTGTAAGTATCCTCCTTTATTAAGTTATTGTTATGTCTCGTACTGTACCTAATTTATAAATTCAACTTTTTCATAGGTACGTATGTAGAGGAAAAACATAGTACATACAGGATTTGGTGCTATCCGAGGTTTCAGGCATCCCCTGGGGAACTTGGAACATACTCCCCACAGAACGGGACTGCTGTGGTTGTGTGGAAACCCTAAAAGCTTTGACCTCCATGTCCCCAGTGTGAGGTCACTGAGCCGATGCTTGGAGGTGGGCCTCTCCCACCCTTGGAAAAAGTAATGACGAGGCAGGAACCACAAGGCAACAGGTGCAATGGGCAAGAATGTCTGAGGAACATTCCAGAACTAACTCTCCACAGTGCTTTTGAGCTGTGGTGAATGAAAAGAAACTAGGAGCAGACGTAAGTAATTTTCCAGATCTCTTCTTGCTGGAAGTTGTGAGCAGGGGTGACAGCCACCCTCGCCTTCTGCCTGAGAAGCCAGCCCTTGGGCTTTCAGAAAATTGGGGTAGGCCCTCGGGAATGAGATTCTGGGCCTCCACATGAGAGCATATATGTGTAAAACCAAGATTTATGCTGGTATTTGTACTTCGAGTTGGGAGAGCAGACTTGCCCATATTGTTCTGAAAGCCTGGACCAGTTTATGCTTCCCTAGTGTATGAAAGTGCCCATTTTCCCTCATTTTTGACAGCAGTATTTTAAACCTTAATCATTTTGCAAAACTACTAAGGATATAAAGTGGTATCCCAATATTGATCTATTTTAAATTTTCTTAATTATGAGTGTAATTGAGCATATTAAAATATACTTATTGGACATGAACATTTCTGTTGGGGTTATGTGGCTTCATTGATTTGTGGAAGCTCATTTTACAGGAAGGCAATTGGCTCTTTGTCTAGCACATGAATGGCCAATAATCTCCCCAGATTTTGTGTTCTTTTAACTTTGTTTTCTTGTGCCAAAGTATAAACATTATATCTAGTTAGACTTAGCAATGTTTTCCTTTAGGGTTTCTGCGATTTATGTCATGCTTATGTCACTCCAAGATTATGAAACTGTTAACCTATTCTTTTCTGTTACGTCTATGATTAATTTTCTTTTCTAGAATGGCCAGCCAATTATGCCAGTGCTACTTATTATCTAATCCTTCTTTTTCCTGCTGGTCTGAAATGCCTCCTCTTTCATATGTCAAACAGTATTGCTCTCTCTACTTATCTGTCACTAATTTCCTTGTGATCTTTGCAACTCTCTCTTCTCATGGGCCTTAGTTTATTCCCGTGTACAGTGAAGGGTTGGGAGAGATGTTTAAGTCCCCTTCTAGCTTTGACACTGCCAGTTTATGCCACAATTCTTCCGTGATATCAGATTCTCCTCCCTCTTAGGTCTTTTTCAACCCCATGTGGGGACAGCTCACCTAGCACCCAGTGCCCCAGGGTCTATTGCCAGGGATGTGCCTGTGCTACTTTTATTGTTACCTTTTCCTTCATGAAATCGCTGTTTGAGTCTTTGAAAGCTTAAATAAATTCTTGTGTTCTTTCATAGTGAAACAAAAGGAAATGAAAGTGTCTTTGTCAGTGATTCTTAACTTGTGTCTCTGGGACCAGTGGAGGACAAAGGATTTTGAATAAAGTGATAGGAAGGTATTATTTAAGCACTTGAAAAGCCTTATGAAAATTGGGACCCACCGATTAATTTCGACATTAATCTTCCTTGCTTTGGCTAAGAAGTCTATCTATACAGTGTGCTCATATTAGTTTGTGCTGGTTGGCAGTGGGTGAACACATATTTACTGAGCTCCAGGTGTTGTACATACAGTAATTGATTTCTTTCCAAACCTTGTCAGATTAGTACAATTATCTCCACTTTGAAGATGTGGAAGCTAAGTAGTAACCTGTCCTAAGTCAGTAGGTTTTGAGCTTGAGGATTTGAACTCAGATCCATAACAACAAAGCTTTTGCCCTGTGCTTCCCACATTGCAGTTCCCCAGTGGGGAAGATCTTCTTGGTAGTTAAATGTTTTTGATTAGTTAAGAAAGGGGTACTGGATCTTTTCTCGTGGTGAACAATTATGGTACAAACCTGTGAAAATTGGTCCTTGTGGAACTGCTGGGCTTTGACCCTGGGAGTAAAGTAGCTGTGTGTGCACAGAATTCCCAGCAGGTGGCACTGCAAGCTCAGCAATGAAGCCATCCTTCCCTCAACGTCCACCTTGAGCTCCTGGGTGCCTCTGGGGACCTGCGCACAGATTCAACAGATGGGATTTCCCTTTAAGTTTACTCTGAATGCTGCCAGGCGGGCACAGCTGTGCTGTTGATTCTCTTTTGGATTAAGGTGGGCCTGGGTGATCCCTCTCATGACTTGGACCTGGTACAGCATCTGTCTCCTTAGCAATTGGATGGCCCAGGGTGGGGCTCCTGTGCTGTCCGGTGATTACACCCCTGTTTATAACAGGTGGTAGATTTCAGGTGGGGGAGATCTTTCTGCTGCTGCACGCAGGAGCATTTACTAACTGTACACTGGAAGGTCCTGATGGAAAGGGGAGAAGTGAAACCATGAAAAACTGGTGTGCTAGGGTTAAGGCAGCAGGGAGGAAGCAGCATAAGGGACGGAACTTGCATTTATTGAGTAGCCTCTGTGCCGGCCATTGAGAAGGGAGGTTGATGGCTTTGGTTTTTCCCCAGACTCAGATCGCGAATGGATTTGAATGAATCAGTGCGTTGGAAGGTGGAAGGAACACGGAAGGTGAGGAGGAATGGTTATGGGGAAGAGAAGTCAGACACTGAAGGGTGACTTATTAAGTGAGTTATGGGCAATTACTGCTTAATTCCATGGAGAAACTCTAGAAACCATTGCAGAACACATGTTTCAGAGTTCTCCCAGTCACTGGGAGTACGAGCTGGGGGCATTTCTAGTCATTAGTTAAAGGCTGCCTACCCCTCCACTTCCGAATGGGGTGCATTAAATGCCAGGCATTTCCAGCCTCTGGGTGGGCATACCAAGTGGGTTCTGTTAGCCTGAGGTAGCTCTCTGAGAAGACAGGTGCTGACATGAATGTAAAAGTGAGGGGATTCGAAGGGGTACAGGTGGGCACCAATGTTGTCTCCTACGCTTGGAGCCTTAGCTTGATGTTATAATACACATTGTACTCTCATATTGGTGATGATTCTATCAGATGTCATTAAAGCTTTTCAATAGTTAGATTCCTACTAGTTCCAGCCCTTAGCCCTTTAGATGGGAATAAGATGGATAAATAAATTCAGGACAGAGAATATAGTCTTGGGGACTTACTTGTAGAATTCCTGACTTCTCCTCTGTGAAACTCCACAGAGATTCCTCTATGAATTTCTTGCCTCTCACAGTGTTTGCACTTCACAGATCAGACGCCCCACAGTACCAACACCTGGTCCCAACTAGAGGACTGGCTCTCCTGCAAAAGGAAGAGACTGGATCATAGGACTCTGCTCTTTCGAACTAAAAGGGTCCATAACCCTAATAGATGGACAACTCTGGTCATATGTGTGGACCACAGCCATGGTCCATATATTGTGTGAAAATGTGAGATAAGATTCCTGCCCTCCAGGAGCTGATAGATTAGTTTAGAAATTCATGGTGCAGATGTAAGGGATAGTTCACTGTGCCTGACTGAGTACTTCCAACATGATGACACAAATACAAACAACAGTGTTTTTCCTTAAAGGAAGAATCATCATGGGCCTAATTGGTAGGATGAGATTAAGGAGACAGGCTTGAACTTGACTTTGGAGGATAATGTAGGGTTTAGAGGGGCAGAATGGTGGACAAAGAGAATTCCAGTTGGAGAAGTTACCCCAGGAAGAGATGAGGATGAGTGGGGCAAGCTCAGAGGACAGTGAGCATTCTGAAGGAGGAGTGAGAGCATGAAGAGGTGTGTGGGTATAGGTAAGGAAGGGCTGTAGAATTCCACTTTAATTCTGTGCATAAGTGGCTTTAAAAGCATTTTTCATGAAGCCTCCTACTCCTCAAGACCATGGCTAGAGGAGAAGGGATAGTGGAGAAGATTCCAGGGGTCCTCCACTTCAGTGCAGCCCTATTTCCTTTGCGTTTGGGTTTCCAAATGAAAATTCATTTTAACAAAGGTTTTTATGGGCTGAAAAAAAGACTGAAAATTATGGCATTAGTGGTGGGGGAGCCATGAAAGTTTGAAATCAATGGATGAATTGTTTAATTAAAGTTCATAAATCATTACTGGTGCTTGCCCTACTGCATGTTGTGCAGATGAGTAAGGCAGAGTGTGTGGGGTGGCACCCCATGCGCAGGGCTTAGGGGGAGGAAAGCTGCAGCATGCAGACAGGTTAGCAGTAGGTTTTAGTCGTCCTGACATGAGTGATCACACCTGGGACAGTCACTCTCGGACAGCATTTTAGCCCTTTCTCCACACCTGGGCTTCTGCATTTATTTTACACTCAACTTCTCTGTGATAACTATCACCTAAGCTAAAGATTTCGTTTGCTTCTTGGAAGTGCCATTGACTCTACAGGTTAAGGCTTCTAGCCTGCACTTCTGCCTCTGCAAAGAACAGCCTGAGTGCAGTGGCCAACAGTGAGGCACTCGGGGATTTTAGAGTCGTGACGACTTGCAGAGCTCTGGCCTTTCACACATTCAAAGTCACTTAGAGAAAAAGCAAACCTTGAGTGGGCCAAACAAGAGATGCCTGTGAGCTGGCTGTTTATATCCTCACTCAGTTTTTCAGATCCATGCTTGTATAGCACATGGCTTTTCTCTGTTTCTTCCTCTTCCTTGACTGCTGCTGCCTGTTGACTCAGTGTCTTGCCTGCTGCCTGTGCAGTAATTAAAGGAAGAATTTTAAGCCCACGCCTTTGGCAGGAACAGTGATATGCAAAGGGATGTGCACACTCTAATGCCATTTGGGCAGATGTAAAGAAGATTTGGTTAGGGAAAAATTTACAGGCAGAGGTGTTGAAGAGCACATGTCCCATACACTCATTACCACACAGGGAGGTATGTCTAGAGTGGCTTCCATGCCTAGCGCTCCGGGAGAGAGAGGTCCTACCTCCTAAAGGTTCTGTATGTTTAGGGACTGTGGAGCCAGGAGACATCTCTATTACTGTTACAGTAGAGGACCCCTGGTGGGTAGGGTTAGCAGCCATCCTGATTTGTCCGAGACTGCTGTTCAGGTTCTAGTACACGAAGTCCTGCATCCTGGGAAACGCCTTAGTCTCATGCAAACTAGAACGGTTGTGAGCAAGTGGCCTTGTTGGAAAGAAGCAGCCTTCAGAAAAGCTAAGGAACTGGGTCACATCATGTGTGTTGAGCTAACCCACACATACTGAGTCAGGGCTCTATAAAGTCACCAAAGGGGAAAGAAGACAAGCTCCAGGTCATAGGGATTTTTCTTTCCTTATTCTGTCCCCTGCCCTTCGAGGCTTGAGAAATGCTCTGTACTGACTCTAGCTGATTCTGTGGCGATGCTTAGGAGTAGGATGCAGTGAAGCTTCTTGCCACTGGGTTTGATAAGGAGTTATATATTCAACAGAGTGATGAGTGTGTATTCCAGTCCAGTGTCCGATTCTCAGGGAGAGCTCTTGGGGCTCTTTGACCATATCCATAATTAGAATGTAGAAAGTTATTTACCCTTTGGATTATCAGTACAGGTAGATTTATTAATTGCTCTTTGATGAGGAAACAGACTCTTTACCCTTTTATTCCAGAGTGTAGAATCAAACTCAAGGCCGTTGTCCCATTTGTTCAGTCGGGGTAGGGGGTTGCCCATATCAGATCTATCTGTCTCTAAAGCATGTGTTTATTGCACTGTACCATATTGCTTAAAATGAAGAGCAAATCAGAGCCTCAGTCAAATTTAAGAAAACTCATAAGGGCAATCAGGTGGAAAACAGAGTTTTCTGTCCAAGAATGTCTGTAATGGGATTCAGAGCAACATGTCAATGAAGGATCCCACTTCCCCTGATCAAAGCTGTAGTGCCAGGAGCTCTCCCCGGGTCTTGGATAACCATGCCAGTAGAGCAAGCTCTCCTAGAGTGGCTCCGGTCTTGGGCACCCCCATTACATCCACCTCTGGGAAATTCCCTTGATGAGGTAGGTATATACAGTTTCACCGCATACCCAGTTCAACACAGGAATGCTTTCCCCATTATTCTCAGTCAACCCGGAGAACTTACTCTTCAGTGGGAGTCATATGAGAGTTTCCCCGCAGCAGGCCATTCAGCTTCATTCAGCAAGGCTGATGGCCTACTTCATCATGCAAAGTAAGCATTCAAATGCACAAGGATTTCTCCGGCTTGGATACTTACGACAGCCCCTCTGAAAGTCTAATTCCGGTTTTGTGCACTAACACACTTGCCTGTGTTGTTTTCCCCAGGCCCCTATTAGATATGCCACATGACTATTTCGCATCTAGAAGGGTTAACTACTCTGGCTGTGATTGAATCGTAAACGGGGCCTGTCCCACTTTCCCTCCTGCATGTGCTTCCCCTGTTTCCAAGGCAGCCAACTGCCTCACTGACTGTGTCAAAGTCCCATAGGCAGGTGATGCCCTGTCTCTGTCTCAGGGATAATCTATGATTATTGTTCTCATTATAGCTCAGAAAGGTTTCCAAGTTAGTAAAAATGTTCATGTTTTGAGCATTATCTTCTTTAGATGCTCTTTAACTGCAGATCCACTGCTCTACCGCTCAAACCCATCTCAAACATGGGTTTGAAGGGTGTAGCTTCCCCAACTATCCAGGCAGGGGCCACCCCAGTGGCCACTGCCCCCAATCACGAGGTTTTCCAGTTGCCGTAGTCTGGTTACATTGATTTACACATTTCCAGGGAAGACCAGGAAGGAATTGGGGGGTTGGGGGTGGGCGTGCGGGCTCTTAGTTTTCAATGCAACAAAAGAAGTGACTCTGAGAAGCCTCTGAGTCAAGCCAGGGAGTTTGTGAGTCAGCCTTGCTATCAGGAAACCTCACTTCTGTTCAGTTGAACGAGCTCACTGTGAAAACCCCAGGAATGGGGAGGCAATGGATGTCCTCTGGACATTGGAAACCAAAGGTTTGTGTTTCCTTAAAAAATCATGTCTAGATTCTGGTTCAGCTGTAATACATTTCTTCCACTGGACTAAAACTCCCAATATATGCAAGGAAATCCTCCCTGATTCCTGTAGCTCTGGGGCTCAGCTCTTGAACTCTTTCACGCTCACTATCTTGGGCTAACAACAAAGGATTTAAAATCAGAAGACATGGGTTTGAGTATATATGCCTGGCTATTGGTTGGCTGGCTTTGTGGTCTTGGAGAAGTCATCAATCTTTCTGAATCTGGTTTCTCATCAGTAAAATACTAACTCTTGGGACTTCTATAACAGTTAAATAAAACAACAAATGTCAATGCTCTTTTCAGACTCCAAGGCTCTCTAGAAGAGTTTGCTATTATTATTACTGCTACCTGCAAAATTCCGGGGAACCTGAGGGTACATAAATGGCACTGTTTGGCTCACCCTGAAGCAGCTGTTGTGGTTCTGTCTACTGCACATGGGTGAGCAGTTTACTCCAAGGGAATAGTTCACTCATTACAGACTGGTGACTGCTACAGATAGCACAGGGTGCCTCCCACCTAATGTAGAACACGGCCTCCGCCATCCCCAGAGCCAGCCAGATGCCAGATGCCACACTATGTGTGCAATAGAGAGGAGCCAGACCTGCTGTTTTATAAAAATGTAATGGCAGGTATCTAATGTGATTAAGGCTTGGGTGAACTAGCCTGTTCAATGACATGTTGCTCTGAATCCCATTACAGATATTCTTGGACAGAAAACTCTGTTTTTCACCTGGTTGCCCTTATGAGTTTTCCTAAATTTGGCTGAGGCTTTGATTTGTTCTTCATTTTAAGCAACATGGTACAGTGCAATAAACACATGCTTTAGAGATAGACAGACTTGGGTTCAAATCCCAGTTCTGCTTCTTAAAAATGGAATGGATTTTGGTGAGTTACTATAACTCTCTAAGCCTTGGTGTTTTTACCTATAAAGCAGGGATGATAACATCTACCTCATAGGGTGTTTTTGAGGAATAAGTGAGATAGTGTATATATAGTGCCTAGTTTAGCACCAGCTGAGGTACACATAAATGGCAAGTGTCCAACAAATGGCCAGTGAGTCACCTGCAGCCCACCTGACCCCAGAGTAGGGTCCACTTTGGATTTGAGTATGTTTCTGTGCTTTTCAAGTTTCATTGTGCCTGCAGAGCAGCAGGTGACCTTGTTAAAATTCAGGTTCAGATTCAATAAGTGTAGAGTGGGTCTTGAGAGTTTGCATTTTGAACAAGCTCCCAGCTGATTCTGCCACTACTACTCAGGGGCCATCTTTTGAGTAGGGACACTTTAGCCTCAACTAGTACATCCAACCTAGGAAGCCAGTGGGGCCCAGCCGTGTGTCCTTGGCTGCACTTGCTTAACTCACAAGTTCTCAAGCACTAACTATTTAACCCACTGTTGCCTGCATGACTGCAGAAGAATCAATTGTAAAAATGAAGATTCCTGAATTCACTCCAGGAGATTTCTGTAGGTAAGGGGAGAGACGTGTGGAATATGTATTTTTAAAAGGCCTTCTGGATGATCCTAAAAGGAACCAGCCATGTAACAACTGCTGCCAGGCGTTGGGCCAGCATGTTGAGATCCATATGTTATTATAATTGAAGCTGAGCATGACTCACATGTAATCCTGAGTGCTGCATCATGCAGCTGGGCACCATGGCAGCTCACAGACAAAAGGATAAACAGGGGTGAGTCATGTCTCTTTGGACATTTGATTCACATCATGACTGGTATTTGAAGCTACTCTCCACTTCCACTATTAATAAAATATTCATATGTCTATACATTTATAGGATTCTGATCATGTGGCCACTAATGGGAAAATTGGATGTTCCCGGCTTTTGCTTTGCAAAGCAGCAATATGCTGTGTTTAAGTGCTCAGATTTTGGAGTCAGACCAAGGCTTAAATCCTGGCTCTGCAGCTGAAAATTTTGTGACTTTGGGTAAGTCACTTAACTGTGTGAGCCATGGTTTTCCTACCTGTAAAACGCAGATTATGTTACCTGTATTGTAAGTTTCTGGTGGATTATCAAGACAGACACTTGCATTCTCATTCCTTCTTGCATCAGATGATGGCAACTAGATCCTTCCAGCATCATAGTCATCCTTGCCTCCTCTCTTGCTCTTATATCCTGGATTCCACATGCTGGCAAATTCTGCTTGCTTCGCTTTCAAAATAGACACAGAAGCCTGTCATTTCTTCCTGCTCCTCTACTACTGTCCTAGTTCATGCCACCGTCATTATTTTTGTAATGGCTTCCTCACTGGTTTCTCTTGTTCTACTCTTGCCGCACCATGATACAGTCTCAGTATGTCAACCCGAGTGATTGCGTTACCGTGCAAGTAGATCATGTTACTCTTCTGATCAAACCCTTCAATAGCTGCCCATTTTTCTAAGAATATAAGCCAAAGTCTCTACAAGGGTCATTTTCAAGGTCCTGTATGATCAGTCTCCTTGTTACCTCCCTGACCTCATTCCCATTACTTTTTCCTCTGCACTGCAGCCATGGAAGCCATATGTCAGACAAGCTCCGACTTTTGTTTCTTTGCCCTGGGATACCTTCTGCCTGAGGTGCTCTTCTCTCTGATGTCTGCATGATCAACTGATCCTGCTTCAAGTCTGTGTTCAAATGTCACAGTGATTCCTGTCCCAGACCAACCATTTAAAACCTTCTCTGCCCCCTGTTCCCATATTCAGGAACTCTTTTACTCAATTCTGTTCTTTTTAAAATTAAGATATCATTGGTATACACTCTTATGAAGGTTTCACATGAAAAACATTGTGGTTACTACATTCACCCATATTATCAAGTCACCCCATACCCCACTGATGTCCCTGCCCATCAGTGTAGTAAGATGCCACAGAGTCAGTACTTGTCTTCTCTTTGCTGCACTGTCTTACCCGTGACACCCCCACACATCATGTGTACCAATCATAATACCCCTCAATCCCCTTCTCCTTCCCTCCCCACCCGCCCTCCTATAGACCCCCTCCCCTTTGTTAACTGCTAGTTCCTTCTTGGAGTATGTGAGTCTGTTGCTGTTTTGTTCCTTCAGTTTTGCTTCGTTGTTACACTCCACAAATGAGGGAAATCATTTGGTACTTGTCTTTCTCCACCTGGCTTATTTCACTGAGCATAATACCCTCTAGCTCCATCCATGTTGTTGCAAATGGTAGGATTTGTTTGTTTCTTATGGCTGAATAGTATTCCATTGTGTTTATGTACCACATCTTCTTTATCCATTCATTTACTGATGGACACTTAGATTGCTTCCATATCTTGGCTATTGTGAATAGTGCTGCAATAAACATAGGGGTGCATATGTCTTTTTGAATCTGAGAACTTTTTTTCTTTGGGTAAATTTCTCAATTCTACTTTTAATTTTTTCCCATCATCTTCTAACACACCATAGAATTTACTTTTTTTATATTTGGTGTCCGTTGTCTGTCTTGCCCCCCAGGAATGTCAGCTTCACAACGACAGAGAATGTTTTCTTCTCTGATGTATTCTGTGTACCTAGGATGTACCAGTATCTCTCATATAGTGGATGCTCAATGCATATTTTTAAAATTAATGAATGATGCATGTGAATTGCTGATTACAGTGATTGGCATGTATGTATCATTGAGTAAATGGTAGTTTTTATTATCTGTGAAATACCTGAAGACCTGTCATGTCTTGTGTGGCCCTGCCGTATAGTATTTGTTTTCCCCTCAGAGAATATATGCCTCACCACAGCCCTACAAGGTGAGTGGGCTGGGATTCCCACTCTTGTTCTGTAGCACAGAGGGGCTGAGTGATTCATGTAACTAAAGTGTTAACAGAGCCAGAGCTGAACAGATTCCAGGTCTCTCAGTTCTGAGCCTGTGCTCTTTCTATGCTGCCATGAAAATCAGAAAGAAAGTGAGATGACTTCGTACACCAAGTTCTCAGCCTCCCCAAGCCTGGCTTACATGTTAACCCAACACCCAGTGCTGAGGTGTACAGGTGCCAAGATAATGTCAGTACTCTAACATGAGCCTCATTTATCTACTTTACCTTGAAACAAAGATCTGTAAATTTGGGTGACATTGAATTGAATGACAAAGATCAATTATAAGAACTTTCACACAATGGATTAAAAAATCACTGATTCCCCAAAGAGATTGCAAATGTCTTTTTTTTTTGTTATTTGGCTAAAAGAAAATCAGTTTGAAATAATGTTAAGCTCTACTTGAAATAAGTTATAATATATGCACTGGTAATCAGAAAATGAAGATAAAAAATATCTGTAATCCTGTCACCCCTACAAATCAATAGCTGTCATTTTAATGTTCTTTGCTTGCCTGCATATGTTATTCTTGCATGGCTTGGCAGTTTTTTTCTTCTTTAATTTAATGTACCCTACACATTTTAGCTTTACTTATTTAGGCTTTGGAAATTTGTATTTAACATGCACACAAAATACCATTTGGTTTGTTTGCCACAGCTCATTTAGCAGTTCCCCTGTTGTTGGATTTGTGGTTTATTTCCAATGTTTTACTGTTTACATGGCCGTGCCATGACTGTTTTTGTATATACAACTTCTCCTTTAGGGGTTTTCCCATCTTGATATCAATTCTCAAGAGTGTTTATACTGGATTAAAAAAAATATTTTATGACTCAATAAATATGGTTCCTTTTTTTGCTCCTGTTTATGGTTTGGGATGGTTTCATCAAATAGTTAATATGTATTTTATAGATGAGAAATTAGGAAATTATAGATCATTATTCCCTGTTCCTTAATTTTTGCATCAAGGCAAGAGTTTTTATGATGGCCCCATCGTGGAGATAATACTGTTGGAGTTTTTTTTTCTCTGGAAATTCACTCAGTAAATGGAGAGTCTTCTCTTTTGGAGGACTGTGTTGTCATCCTTCAGACATCAGAATTCTTGTTTGGATTCTCTCAATATAGACTCTAGTGGGAAGAGGGGCCTGACTGGGAGTCTGAAAATTCAGATTTAAATCTTAGCTCTGCCGCTGATAAAAAAAAATACTGTGTAAATCTTTTTACATGGCAAGGTGTATTATCTTTTTATTATAGAGAAAGAAAAAAGTCCAGTTAGCCAAATAGCCTTCTAAACTCCCAAAGAGTGTTCTGGGGGCTTAGATTTATGCTTTCGTTTTTAGACCTGACTCGTTAGAAAGATGTATCCTGTGGTGCATGTGAGATTGTGTGTTTTTTAGTGGGTTGATTGCATGTGGTAGAAAGACAGATCTGGATTTGACTCCAGGGAGATTTGACAACCTCTCTGAAATGGGGAAAATAATAAGGCTAGAGGGAGAATTAAATGAGACAGTATAAGTCACATGTCTAGCAGATGCTTGGCATTCAGACATCTGCAGTGTTAGTTATTTACTATAACATTGGTGTATTTTATTTTGGTATCCATGAAATATTTAGGAGTATTTTTAGGAGCATTTTCTCATTTCAAGGGTGTCTTGAATTATTTCTGGAGACAGGCTGACTCAGTTGGCTATATTCAGCAAATGATAGCTAATACTTAAGCTATTTATTTCTGTATATTTGCTATGCACTGTGTCTTTCCTGTTGGTTCAGATAGAATGGATTTATTTTCAAGTCAAGATGAATACTTATGTCCAAGACTCAGAATTTGGATGCAGAGTTGCAAGCACTGGTAGCTTAAGAGCATAAATATTGCTGCCACTTGTCCATGAGATGGAAAGTAATAACTTCTCTCATCCATTGCAATCCTATCTAAAAAGGTCTTTATTTTACTACTGAAAAATATAACAATTCTTTCCATTTCTATGCCACTCTACATTTTATAGAACATGCTCACATGAATTACCTCAACCATATCTCACTACACTCCTTTGAGGAATTCAGATTTGAAAAGCATTTTTTTTTTTTATTAAGCACCCATTATATGTTAGCCTTAGTTACAAGGCACTTCCACATGACTTTCTCATGTAATTTCCACTTTCAACACTGATGAAGGACAGGTAATTGGAAAGCAGAGGAGCCAGGGCTCACACTCAGATCTTGGGCTCCTAGTCCAGTGTTTTTTGGTAACAACCTTGTTCTCAAAATTGATGATGTGAGTTCCAGCTTGAGTCAGAGGACTGGGGCTCTAACCTCAGTGAGTGGCTCATGGTGGGACTGGGGAGAGTCGTGTCCCCTCTCTGGGCCTCAAGTGCCTCACTTATTAAGTGAGAAGCTTGGACACGATGACCTCTTTGGTGTCTTCTGGCCCCGACAGTCCCTATGCCTGTGGGACATACTCCTGTTAGGGGAAGATTCTGAGCTGTGCTTTCATTGGACGGCTGTCCAGATTTGGAAAGAAGTTTATGAGAGAAGCTCATAATGGGATGGATTCGGCACTGGAATGATCTGGTGACCTCCATATGCAGGCTGTATCCCAGCAATCTTGACTTGCAGTGCCCCAGACAGCCTGCCCGTGGAAAACCAGAAGTTTGCCTTGATCCTGCTTGTCTGACACAGAAGGCTTTTCCCTCATTCTCAAGAAAGCAATGAGAAGAGAAAAAGGCAAGAGTAATTCTGATCTGCTTTTATAATAGTCTCAGGTGCACATATAGTTACTTGGAAGGGATCTTGGCAAGGACTTATTTTAACTCAATAATTTAATATACTAGGAAACTGAAGCCCAGATCAAGGGAGTACAAGAAGGCCAAGACATCACAGTGAGTTAGAGGCAGTCTGGACTCAAACCCAGGGCTCCTGGCTATAGTCCTCTTATTTCCAATAACCGGGAACTTGGCCAATGCTTATTTTGACATTCCTGCTGGCCATCAAGTATATAAAGCTGTGGTTGATTGATGCAATCTTAGATGGCCTTAATGGAAGCTGCAAAAATACAGTGTGGAATTCTGGTAAGAACTTGGGCTTTGGGGTCACTCAGTCTGGGGTTCCCAAGTTGTGAACTTGGGCAGGCCACTCAGCCTCTTTGAGGACGTGCAAGTGTCTTGGCAGACTGGAGCATGGTGGGCACCACACAGGTGCTGGCAGCTGAGACTGAAGAGCCAAGCAGGAGCTACATCATGGAGTGCTTTTTTATTCATGAATGGTGTATATTAATCATCCTTCCATAGCTTCACCTCCTTTCCTATTTGGAGAACAGAAAGAGATAGAAAGAGAAGGGGATCTAAAATGGAAGATCAGATTTGTGTCTTCGATTTATGTCACCTTGGGCAAGACAATCTCTGTGAGTCTTGTTACTTCACCTTTATAGGATCTCTCTTGTGCGCTCATTGTCTCACATCCTCTTGGCCCTCTGTTCCAGCTGCAGCTGCTATAAACAGTGCTGTTCAAGTTCCTACCAGCTCCACTGTTGACAGCACCTCAATACAATGTGTGTTGTTTTCTGTCCCAGCATGTGTACAAGAGGCCTGCCCAACCCTCATACACATACAACCTGGATGGATGAGAGAGTTAGTAGTACCCCACGGAACATTTCTCAACTAATGGGAAAGGAATGCAGGGGCTCTTCAGAAAGGTAGGCAGGCAGGGATAAGCACCACAACTGAGGCTGAGTGGATAGTATCTCCTTGTGTACCCCTATCCATCACTTCTGCTGTCTGACATCACTTCTCAGACCACTTGCACACAAGCCCTTGTCTCGGGTTCTGCTTTCAGGTGAAGCCACGCTAAGACATTACCTGTTAAATGGGGGCCATAATATACCTTCCTCATGGATTGTTAAATGAGCTATGTATGCACACGACAGAATAAAGATGAAATGAGGTGTGCATCTAAATGTGCATGTAAAGCACATGGCATGGTCCCTAGTCCGAGTAAGTGCTGTGGAAGTATTTCATGTTATGATGTGGCTACTACTTCTGTTCATGGGCTTCCATCAATCCTGCTGTCTGTAACACACATTTTATTTGTGGAAGTACAGACTGAATTTTAATATAGTAATACAATTTTTGTTTTCCAGGCCCTTTCAGTGTAAGGGTAAAAAACATAATAAAACAGATGTCTTTGGATCCACTCCACTTATGACTGAGGAACTTCCAGCTTTACTCCTTTATTTTCTCTGGTTCGGTCTTGGTGTTTCCAGAGACAGCTTTCATGTGCTCTGTTACTGTAGGGGATCCAGCACTTCCTTTTATGTCCCCTGCTGTGTATATGAAGACAAGAGTTTTGTGTCCATTGTACAGATATGAGACTGGAAGCTGAGGTGCTTTCTCAATTTGCTGAAAGTCACACAGCTAGTGAGTGGTGGACTCTGAAATTTCACTGGGTCTGATTTCAGAACCCAGGTTCAAGCCCTTGTTTAATTGCTGTACTGTATTAGGTCAGCTGGTATCTCTTCAACATTTTCATTCCCTTCTTCATTATTTGGCTGTAGTCACTCCTGTGTATCTAGGGAGCACAGGTGATTTTAATTGCCTTCTTTAAGAGACACCAACAACCTTACCAGAATGAAACTCTCATGACAAAGGAGCCCAGGAAAGAAATCTCATCAGAAAAATAGAGGAAGTTTTCATGGAGTTGCTATGAGTCAGAAACTTTTAATGAATCCAGTTGTATTGTTTACCAAGTTAAGATCCTCTCAGATGTCAGGAGATAGATAGATGCGTAGATGTCAGCTCATAAAGTATAGCTCTAGTGTGATAGCAGAAATACGAGAAGCTGGAATCCCTCCGTGCTAAGAGATAATGAAGGAGGCCAGAGATAAGTTGGAAGAAACACTGGTTACCAGGAGGGATATCAATTGTTTCTTGCTAAATCAAATATTTATGAGACTGGGATTTGATTGCCCATGGTTTTGCAATTCAAGGGAAAGATAATTTTCTAGAGATGCCCAAGGTGTTGGAGTAATTCAGATAACTGTACCTTGTATGGAAGTAATTAATCACTAGAATTTGGAATGCATGCAGATTGTGATGGGGATAGAAGATATTTTGCAATGTGAAAGCTTGGTGGTGTAACGTGTTGCAAGGATTAAAATATATCCTGTTGTCATAGGCACCATTCCATCCCTTGTCAATACAGAACATATAGTTTTGATTTTTGATTTTACTCACGTTTATTGAATGCCTTCCATGTGTTAGACACTTTTATATTAGTTTAAAATTTTTTAATGACCATAAAATCATTAAGTTATATATTATTATTTCACTTTGTGGAAGAGGAAACTGAAATTCAGAAAGTTTAGTGGTACCAAGGACACAAAGCTGGTAAGGTAAAAGTTAGGCTTGGTACTCAGGTCTGTATGATACCCAAGTCCACAGTGTTTCCCCCACACTGCTTTGCCACTCAGATATTCCTAAACTACAATTTCTGGCCCAAAAGGAGGTTATAGAGACTTGGTTTAAGGTGTGGAGCAAAAAAAGCAATACATTATTTTGAGTAAGGATGAAATAAGCGAGGTCAGGATCATTCATCAGCTGTGCCCACCGGATTCATTGCTGGAAAATTCCTGCTCACTACCTTTCGTGAGAAATGAACCAAAGTCTGTTAGAGCCGAAGGAACCTAGCACTCATGTGATTTGACCTCTTCATTTTACAGATGAGTACCCTGAACTCCATAAGGGGGAAATGATGTGCCCGAGGTTGTTGTATGACGAATTGGTGTCAGAGCCTGCTCCCTAAGAGTCCTAGCTCTCTGCAGCACAGTCTTGGTCTGTTCTCTGCAACTACAGGAGAGAAGGCTGATTCTCCTTTGCCATGACAGCCCTTTAAGCATTTGGTGACAGTGCTCCTATGCCTGAGTCTCCCCTCTTCAGGCTAAGCAGGCTTTCAGTAGTCAAATGGTGACATCACAGTGGAGTTTCCAGATTCCTTACCATGTTCGATCTTTTCCAGAAATTTGTTATATTGTCAATTTCCCTCTCAAGCTTTAGTACATAGAACTGAATATATCATGCCAGGTTATATCAGTAAAAGATTTAGTTAAGGTGAGTGGATATAATTTCTTGCAACTTGCACAACTAAAATTAGCTACAATTGTTGGTTTCAGAATTACAGAGTCATGAATATGGAAAATTGAGATGAAATAGAATGATTGCTTTTCCTACTTAAAATTTATGAAAACATTGGACAAAATAATACCCAAAATAAGTTTTGCATACATAGTTGAAGAATAAACGAAGTACAGAAAATACTCAGTTGTCAAAACAAAGAGGAAGCTCAAAGTAAAGCTGGAAAAGCTTATGTGGTTACTGTAACATCATATAGAATTTAAAGTCTGGGCCAGTAATGACTCTATAGCATCTTACTATGCTGACAGACAGTGACTTGCAGTGGGTGGTAGTGGGGACTTGATGATATGGGTGAATGTTGAAACCACAATGTTGCTCATGTGAAACCTTCATAAGACTGTATATCAATGATACCTTAATTTAAAAAAAAGAATTTAAAGTATGGGGACTGGGGGTTAGGAGGATATTTAAGGCCTCAGATTTCATGCTATAGATGAACTACTTGCCTAAAGGCAGGAGTCATGAAGATCTGTTTCTGGAATAAGGACTAGGAAAACCTGGCATGCCTCTCCCAGGAGGCCGCAGGGAAGTTTGTAATCTATCTGGAACAGTATCTGGTAAACAAATCACCAAAGAGAACTCAGAAACCCAGTTCTGCAACAGACATGATATGACTCAAAGTAGTACCAATGTAGTATTAATACCAAACCAAATATTTCACATAAAATTAGCCTAAAACCAGTTAAAACCATGGAGACCAACAGAGGCAGATTAAGTATATCATATAGAAATACTTCCAGAGCACCAAGACTCGCCAAGTGCTGTTGGAGATGAGCACACAATCAAATGTTAAAAATCACGCAATGAAGTAAATTGCCATGAGAGAAATCAGCAGGTGAAACAAATATTGGCAGATGAGCTAAGTATCACCTCAAGATATAGAAATAGAATGATCTAAAACTGATATTAAAATAAATAGATTTTAAATGATCGAAGAGATTAACAAAAAGCTAAGAGGAATAGAAGCTAAGGCACACACCAGATAATTTGAAAAAAATCACAGGTAGATACGAAATAGAACCAAAGTGAAATTCTGGAATGAAAAAAGAGTTCATTAAAATAAAACCCTCAATTGACAGATAAAAATAATGATTTTGAAGTAGATCTGAGAAAATTATCCAGAAAGTAGCAGAGAGAGGCCAAGAGATAGAAAATATAAAGCAACCGGGACGTGGAAGGCAGAGATTCCAACATAATAGAAGTAACAGATGGAGATAATAGGACAGAAGCAAAACTGAAAGAAATAATAGCTGAGAATCTCCACATTTAAATGCATGAATTTTACAGATGGAAAGAGCACACAGGTCTTTATCAGGATAAATTAATTCATCAGTTTGGTAAATGCTTAATGAACACCTATTATATACCAAATACTGTTATAGGTGCCGAACCAAACAGATAAGAGCTTTGGCCCTCATAGAGCTTCTGTGTTTCTGCTGTGCTCTGAGGCAGAGATCTCGTCTGACTTATCTCTGCACAGGACCAGGCATGATATATCGTGGCTCCTGACACGATCTGGGTGCCCAGTAAAAACTGGATGAATAATGGAATTAAATTTTCCACTATCTATCTCACCATCTTTTTACTCTGGTAGGCTCCATTCTATTAATTTTTAAGACTGTACTTGTCTGTTCTCGGAAAGAAGTAACCAAGACCATCCTCCTGCCTGCCCACACCAGGCCTTTGTCACTTCATCCTTGGTCACTCTGTAGTCTTACTGCTGCTGCCTCAGGATCAGCCTCGCGGTCTCTGTCTTAAACTTTTGCAACTCTTCCCTGATCTGTCTTCCTTCCTCTGGTCTGTCTCCTCTCTAACGCTTTATTCACACAGGCACTCAGGATGATTTTTCTAAAATGTGTTTTGAGTATGTCATTTTTTTTGCTTGCAGTCCATCAATGACCCCTATAGCTTTCTTAAACTATACAAAACACTCTTTTTTGATTTTCGATTTTTTTAAATTATCAAATGTACATCACAGTAGTTCAATAGTCCCCCTCTCCCCGTCCCTACCCACTTCCCTCCCCCGTGGCAACTACTAGTGACTTTTCAGTGTCTCTGAGTCTAATGCTGTTTTGTTTCTTCTGTTTTGCTTTGTTTTTATACTCCACAAGTAAGTGAAATCCCATGGTATTTGTCTTTCTCCGCCCACAAGGCACTCTTTAACCTGGCTGCTTCCCACCTCCCCAGCCTCCCTTCTTCCTCTGCCTCTATTCCTGCCCCCTATGCCACTCATACCAAATGGCTTACAGTCCCTTGATGGCGCATAAGCTTTCAATGTGTTTCTATCCTTTTATTTATTCTGGTACATTTGTATGGCATTCTTTTTCTTCCTTTGTTCCCATTCCTGACTGCCAGGTAAGCACATATCCATCTTGACATTCGGTTCATGGTTCGTGTCCTCCATGGTACCCCTCCTGCCCCTCATCTTGTTGTAGAGTTAATCTTCTGTTCTTTGACATCCTGTGCACTGATTGGATTTTTGTCATAATGTCCTTAGGCTTGCTTTGGTTTTTTTTTTTTTTTTTTTTTTTTAGCCTATTTGTCTCCTAGAGGCTAGATGCCATTTCTTATTTTTCTCTTTTTTCCCTCCAAATACCTAACACATCCTTCACACCCAGTAAATGCCTTCTGAAAGGGGAAATGGATAAAGGAATGATGGTGGGCACAAAGAAGATGTCTATTTTGAAATAGAGAATTGATCATCTGGCTTTGTTTAACCCTGAAAGCCTACTTTGCTACTTTTTGGCCATGGAGAGTTAACCTGAAAGTGTGGATTTTCTGAGGCACAACTTCAAGTCTTAAAACTATGGTAGTTCTTTATTCTGACTTTGTAGGAAGCCTCCAGCCAATTAGAGATCTTGAAAGTCCCCCTCAAAGGTAAAGAATGACCACATTTGCTTTAACCACAGAAGCAATTAACTCTCCAGTAGTGTGGAAAACAGCTTTTGAGCTGTATTTATCGATGCATAGATTTCACAGAGCTGTGATATTTGAAGACAAATGGCTGTGTCCATAATTAAGACTGCTGAGAAATTGGCAAGTGTGATATGATGATAGAAGACCCAGAGAAGGGGCAAGGGAGTACGACTGGTCAGGGCGGTACGGTCTCTGTGACCTTGGTGCTCTCTTCCTATTCATTGATTTCCTGATTAAATATAACTCTTCAGTCAGTTCTCATATACTGCAAGTTACTGATGCCCTGCTGAGGAAGTAAAATGACCTACAGATGAAATTGTAGGGAGGATCATCTCACTTTATTTTTTTATTCAATATAACAAGATGGTGAAGAAGAGGTTCTCCTTTAGTAATCTTTTCTATTGAAGACTTACTTTCATTATGTTATAAAACTCTTAGAGCAGGCAGCAGTCACAATTGGCAAGAGTCTTGATTTCGAACTGGATTTGAGTTCTGACTCCACCACATTTAAATGTTGTCTCTCTTTTAATCCTTACCAAAATTTTGTGAGGTATTGTGACTCCCATTTTAGAGATGGGGAAAATGAATCTTAGTGAAGTTAACTGATTTTTCTGAACTCACATAGTAAATGGTGAAGTCATTTGGTATCAAAGACTGGTTCCAAAGAAATAAGAATACGTATCCTAATTTGTTCTGAGTTTTAGTCTGACTAGCTATAGTAATAATTAGGAGTCATAATGGCTCTCTGTTTCCCACTGCATAAAGTCCAAGATCACTGGCATGGCATGCACGGCCCTCCATGTTCTGACTTCCTCTCTGGCTTCCCTACCCCTCTGCCTTCATCTCCCTCCCGCCCTGCTGCATATGCTGTGCTCCAGGAGCTTGTAGTTTCTAGTACACCCAGTTCTTCTCTTTCCTTTGCTTTTACTTATGCCATTCTGTCTAGAATACCCCTTCTTCCACACCTCTCACCAACTCCTACTTGATGTTCAGAACTCCTCAAATACTCAAATAAAATAGTCACATCCAATAAAAAACGTATTCTTGAACTATTTCATTCATGGAGACTTCCTTGAACTCTCCAGGTTGGGTTAGGGACCTCTTTTTTATACAGCTGTACTATTCCGTGTGCCCTAACATTGCATTCATTACCTTGTATTATAATTGTGTCTTTGCTCGCTGGTTCCAACTAAACTATGAACTCTTTGAAGGGAGGCTCATGTCTTTGAATTTGAGAACATGGAGTGTTTGTCACTTTGTAGTATTCAGTACACACTTGCTGAATGAAAATGTATTATTTAGGATTCTCCAGAGATAAAGAACCAATAGGATATAGAGAGATGTACATAAAAGGAGATTTATTATAGGAATTGGCTCACATGATGCTGGAGGTCAACAAGTCCTACGATCTGCCATCTACAAGTGGGAGAACCAGGGAAGGCTGTGTAATAGTTCAATTCTGAAGGCCTGAGAACAAGGGACTCTGAAGGTGAAGGGCAGGAAGATGGATGTCCCAGCTCAAGAACAAAGAGTATTCATCCTTCCTTTACCTTTTCATTCCATTTAGGCCCTCAGATGATTGGATGATACCCACCCACATAGGTGAGGGTGGGTCTCTTGCTCAGTCTACTGAATCAAATGCTAATCCCTTCCAGAAACATCCTTACAGACACACTCAGAAATAACATTTTATCACCTATCTAGGCATCCCTTAGCCCAGTCAGGATGATATAAAATCAACCACCACAGGAGACACCTGAGACATACACACTTTTATCAATTTTAAAATACCATTTGACAGACTCAGTTGATGGGATTAATAGGTTTCCCTGCCAGAGGGGACTGCACTGGGGGAAGGGACTCAGCAGGTCAGGCTCTTACTGCTCTAGCCAGCTAGGATGCAGGTGCTGAAGCCTTTAGACTCAGTACCTCTTGGGGGGTGAGGGGGTGAGCACCAAGTTTGGTGCTGTGCTGAAACTTCCTTCACTAAACATAAGAAGAATTTGGACTTAGTCTTATCCTCATGTTTTATATGTTGTGTGTAACATAAGACTTGGTGACAGACATGTCTGTTGGGCATTTGCTATTTCCTAACACCCTGTATGTGTAGTCAGGCTTTAGGAGTGACCTTACTATGAAATTTTCTCTCTTTAGGGATAGTTAGTGAAACCTTGAAACCTCAAGAAAGTAAATCCCTAGATCCCTAGCCCTGGACAACTATGGCCTGGGGCTTGCATCCACATTCTCCACTCATAAGTCTGCTGCCCAGCTACAACACAGATACATAACCAGATAAATAAAGGCAATGAGTATCATAATTTACTATAGGCTCTGGCTGCTGTATCCCATTGTGTATAAAATTGTAATATTCCGAGAATATCTCTCCTGGCTTTAGTGCATCTGCATATCAATAGGTATTTCCAAGGGGTGGAGATAATTAGTTCATCTACATATGAATAGGTAATTACAAGGGTGTGTGAGGGTTTGTCTGGACTGGAGAGGTTGGGCCAGCTCTCTTCTGCTGCAGCCTGGTTAAGAGAGAGAAGGGATGTCTGCTTGTAAGAAATAAATGGGTTTTTTAACTTTGTTTCTTCTTTTCACTCAATTCGGTTTTAGAGGTATTTTGCCCCAGGATTTTACCCCCAGACTTACACCGGAGCTGTGAAATCGGACCCTTCTCGTACTGATGTTAGCTTGGATTAAACCTGACTTTTCCAAGCTCTTTAAACAGAATTCCTTGGACTTTATTTAAGACTCACTTCATTCTTGTTTTTGGACTATGTTAAAGTCTAACATATCTTGTAACCAAGGTTTTGGGTTATGGCAGAGGACCAGGTGGTTGAGGCCTTCTATAAGTTTTCAAGGTTCTAGTCGCTCCATCTAGATGAAACTAAAACAAAGAAAAATTCTGATCATAAGTGTAATGCCTTATGCACTTTAGGGAGATAGATATGTGAACACAATAGTAAAGAAGAAATTGAACGATTTGAGAAATTGAGATACACAGTATTTTTGAGTAAGTCAGCCATTCTCATTCTTTTGGACAGCTCCAAGGACCTGCCTTCTTAGGGGAATTTTAGAACTCTGAGAACTCAGTCTGTGGGCTGGGTTTAATCAGAATGCAGCCATTTCCTTTTTTGTTTCCTTGTCATTGAAAGGTGATTTGGTCAGGTGCCCACCTCTCCAGGCCAGAAGTCTTAACACAGGCTTTTATGCATGGTTTGAACACATAGGTTATATAGGTGGTCCCCAAGATATTTGAGAGGATTGTCTCATCACTTTGCCCTCAGCCAACTGACCTTCACAAACTGGAGGCATCACCTTCACAAGGGCAGCTTTACTTCCTCCTTTGAAAAAGTAATTTTCTTTTGTGAGTAACATGCTGTGTCATGGTTTATAACAATGGAAGAACTAAAAGCAGTAGAACCCAGGGGGCAAAAAAAAAAGGCTATCTGTCTAAGGAATAACAAGAACTGATTTTATTCTCTGCCATGCAGTGATGAAAAGGCATCTTGTAAAAGCTTTTAGTTGTTTTTTTTCCTCTCCTAATCACATTCAGGAACACATCTAATGCGTTTTATGGTTCTGAAAGGAAAAAGGAGAACCATTTTAAAGAAGAATTGCCTTCGTTTTAAAGATTTTATCTGACTAGAGTGGGAGACATGAGCTCCTTATGAAGTGTACAAGTCAACACTGTGTGATAGGGACATAGAAGAGTTAGTATGAACTTGGTTTGGTAGAATCTGGGAAGGTTTTGTACAAGGGTGATATTTAAGCTGGCCCTTAAAGGGTGTATAGGAGTTTTCTAGTTTAAACAAGAGAAAGGACTTTCTAAACATGGGAAAAAGCATGTGCAGATGCACAAAAGCATTCCCCCAAATCTCTACATATTCTTTTTTGTTAAGCACTAAAACTGCTTTTTCTCTTGGAAGCAGTATAAGAAATGATGTTTAGGCTTACAGAGTAGACAAAAAGTCTGCATGAGTGATATGTATCTAAAATATTGAGTTAACAGTACAATTTCAACTTTATTCTTTCATTCAACAAATGTTGTTGAGTATCTGGCACCGTTCTAACTGCACACCAGCCAGGTGACACAGCAATGAATAAAACTGACAAAAATCCCTTCCCTCAAGGTGGTTAGGGCTTCTCAATGCTATTTATAACGTTCCTGAGAGTTTTGATTTGAGGATGCTGGGAAGCAGCTTCCTTCTCTGCCTGTCACTCTCTAAGTGTGTGTGTGTGTTAGCGGAAATATATGGATACTTCACTGCTGTGTAACACAAATAACTATATTGGGGATGGCAAATACAGGCCGGTGTGCCATTCCTCCCTGTCCCTGCTCCTCCTCACAGATAGCTGATTCACTATGGCTTTGTTTCTCATTGAATCTGAATACAGCCCTGGAATCCTTCTCACTGTAGTGCTCCGAGTAGCCACTTCCAGCTAATCAGAACTGGCTTGGAAGATGAAAGCTGTAGGTCAGTCCCTCTGTGTGGTTGGGAGTCAGTCCATACTGGCTGATGATGATAGTGATAAATGTTTAGCCTTCTGCTTAGTTCAGTTCAACACAGAACTATCTTGGACACTTCCTATGTTCTGGCATAAATTATGGACCTTGCTATCAGGAGCTTAATGTGCAGTGAGTAATCGAGACAGCTATGTTAGCCAGTCCTCCCAGTATGAGGTTAATAACCATAGTAGAGATTAGGTAAGACATGCAGGGAAACACTGCAGCCTTGGCCAAGAACTTGTTTGCAGCCTTATAAGGGGCTCTAAGTCAGAGGCACCCAGCTAAGCCATGCCCAGATTCCTGACCTACTGAAACAGTTTTAATTTGCTAACTTTAGGGTGATTTGTACCACAACAGATGTTACACAGTGCGGTAATGTAGGCCCTGATTCATGCTTGTTGCTAAATGATTTATCTTAAATGGAAATAACTAGACAATTTATATCTATTAATAAGGACCTATCCTAAGCTTCTCTTCTGCTTCCTCCTTCATTCAGTAATAGCTTAGCTTTTCTCATTGCCTTTGGTGAACAACTTGAAAAATGTGCCTGGAAGCCTAATGTACATGAAGCTCTCCAGCTATACCCATTTTCTGGATGTTCACAGTGGTTTTGGAGGCAGTTTATATATGGCAGTGAAGTCAAGATATCAAGAAGATGCCTGAGCCAATCCTCAATGCACTTTTTAAGTTTCTTGCCACCTTCTGCATCATCAGCCAGTTCATCAAATTTCATCAAGCACCTACAGAGAAAAATCAGATTTGTGTCCCTTTCTCAAAGACTGTATAATTTAGAAGGGAAGCTAAGACATGTTCACACTTATATGCAAGGCAAGATAGGAAATGAAGATAGTTGACCTTAAATAGTAGAAGGAGCAAATTCTTTGAGGGTAAAGTATCTGGGTTTAAATCCCAGATCTGCCATGTATAGCTGTGTGACTTTGGACAATCATCTGTCCATCTTACCCTATAAACTTCCTTCTATAAAGTGAGGATAATCACAGTGCTTTACAGCATCATTGATGAGTGGGAGCAAAAGGGATTTTGGGTGAAAAAGTGCTTTGTAAATAACCACCTCCATATGTTATAACTAATGATAATGACAACAAATGAAAGACTATGGGAGATCAGGGAAAAGGGGGGAGATGGCTTCTGACTGGAGGACCCGGGGAGACTTATAGGAGGGCTGACATTTGAGCTGGGTTTTGAGGAATGTTTTGGGGGTGGGCAGTGTGGGCAAAGGGGGAGTGGAGTTGAGCTTATGTGGTGCATCTGAGTGCATGTGATGCACTTGGGGGAAATAATGAGCTGTTTAATTCTGGAATTATGTGATGGGAGGGGTGGAAATGAAAAGTGGACTCAGACCACTAAATTCTCAAGTTCCAGGTTGAGGGGACTTTCAAAATTTTTTTAGATTTTGTAATTCTGTCATCATGCACACAGAATTTGGGAAGGCTTGGACATAGCCCATCACCTTAAAAAACCTAATCTTATTTGCCGCTTATCATATCTACTCTCAGTCCAGAGTGTGGTGACAAATACTCCCTGTTATTCCTCTTTGGGTCACTTTCAGACCTGCAGTGGTTTCCTCGAAATCGCTTTCCTATAGGTTGTCTTTTTATACATGGTCTTTATTGAGATTACTAAAACTGTTCACTTTTTTGTCCAATGCCAGAAGAGCCAATTGGTTGGCCTGGCCTGGATCTTCAGTGTTTCTTTCTTTTCAGAGTCTTGAGTCTCTATAACAAACTGACCTATAACTTGCTAATGTTGGCAGCCTTTCATAACTAGCTTTGTTGTATTATTATGCTATGAGACCCTTTCCCTACAAAATAGAGATGAAAAGTAACAAATTGGCCAAAGAGAACAGAGAATTCTAATTTCTATGTCCTTCCTTCATTCATTTGTTTATTTATTCATATAACAAATATCTATTTTGCTAGGCAGTGTCTCTGTAGTGTTAGATAAAATATATGATTTATGTCCTTGGGAGGCTTATATTTTCATTTAGGAGCTAGTTATTAAATAGCTAATTACACAGGAAAGAATTATTTATTCATGATGGTGGCAAATGCTATAGCCAAAGAAATTCTATGGTATTCTAAAAGTGGGTACTGTGGGAGCTAACCCAGCTTGGAATAGATTAAAGAATCCTTTCTTGTAGGTGTGATAAGTGAGCTGAGATATGAATGATGATTATGAATAAGCAAGAGAAATGGGGAGAGGGAGGGAACAGCAGAGGAAACAGCATGTACAAAAGTCCTGTGGGAAGCATGCCACTTTTGAAGACTGCTGTGGTTGGAGAGCAGCAGAGAATGGCATGAGATGCAGCCAGAGGGCATCCCAGGAGTCAGATTATACATGAATGGGAGTCCATGTTTGGGATTTTGTTCTTTGTCTTAAGAGCAAAAGGAAGCCATTGACAGATGTTAAAATCCCCCCCAGATACACTGTGGACAATAGAATGGAGGATGGTAAAAGTAGATATAAGACACTAATCATAATAATTCAAATCTGAGAAGAAAGTGGCTTCAATTAGGGTCATACTACTGGGGATGGAGAGAAATAGACTCAAGAAATGTTAGGGTTAAATCAAAAGGACTTGGTGACTGATAGAATATGGGAGAAGAGAGAGAGGGTGTGTCAAGGATGAGTCACAGATTTCTGACTGTTGGGTGTTTTATGGTGACAATCACCAGAGAAGGTGATTCTGAAAAAGGACCAGGTTTGGGTGAAAACGATCTTACCTTGTGTAGTGCACCCAAGGAAGCCAAGAATTGGAGGAGTTAAGTAAATTGCTTTAGGTTATACAGCAAAGTGGTAACCAAAATTTAGATTTTGGACTCCTCATTGTTCAATTTCTCTTCCTCCTCTTGACTGCCATGGCAACAGCCTTCTGAGTTATTTTTATGTTTATAGGCTGTTCTCCTTTTAATCTATTGTCCACACTGATACCCCATTCTAAAACCTTTCGGTATCTCCCATTCTTTGACTAAAGAATAAACTGAAATATCCTTTCATGGCATAAGAACCATTACTTTGTCTGAAAAGAACTGAGTCAGTTTGGGGAATGTGAATTTAGTGAATAGAATGTGAGGGTGAAGAGAGATAAGAGACTAAGGAGCAAATTAGAGTCCAGTTTAGAAAGGATTTTGTAAATAATTTTCACATGTTTAGATGGTAATTTAAGAGAAATGGAGGGTCATTAAAGGATTTTCAAATAGCTTTTATTTTTATCAAATATGGACAAGACTTATAAGGCCAATTTATTCTACAATGCTTTTGTAAAGAAAAGAACAGTCCCCAGCTCTGCACCCTAACCCCATTTCCTGCCTTTAGAGAAGTAGCCACTTTTAGTGGTTTTGGTTGATTTTAGATACTTACTTCCAACTTTCTAAATCACATGCTTATTTTGCTACTCTTGGTTTTTTACTTTAAGGTGTTTATCAACTCCCCACTACAGAAGATTTTCGCTTCTTATTCCCCTCTTGGCCTCATCACACACACACACACACACACACACACACACACACACACACACACCTAACATCCCCCAATTTCCTGATGTACATTATAGTTGTAGCTAGGTAATTATTCAGGGTTTACATTATTATGACTATGTCTTTTCTATTCAGAGCTGAGAAATAAGGTAAGCTTTTCCTTTCCTGCTCAACTGTTTGTTGTGTGTGTAGTTAATAAAGGTCCTGATTTTTATCTGCTTAGCTTTCTAGGTATTCATATCTAATTTCTCTCTCAACTCACCCCAGGTTGAGTAAATAACCTCTCAACACATTAAAACACATCAAGTATTTTATTAAGTTTTATCTTCTCACAGAAGTTTAGATTAGGGTCCTCTGTTATCAAGACTGTGCGTGTTGTGAGCTGTCATGTGATACGATACGGCCTTTCTCCATCATCAGGGGTGTCCCTTGCCTCTCTCTGCTGAGGGATTCCTTATTTTTGTACTTCTAGTTCTTGTTCTTTCATTGCTTAAAACTTACATGTCCTCCAAAAGCTTCATAAGAAAAGGTGCTTCGGCAGTAAATATTTTGAAACCTCGCATGACAAACAGTATCTTTGCTCTCACACTATCTTGGTTGGGTACAGTCTCAACTGGAAATAAATTTCCCCTTAAATTTTGACGGTATTGCTCTGTTTCAGTTTCCACGGAGAGGGCCAAAGCCAATCTGATTCTCCTTTGTGTGAAGCCTGTCTAGACCCTTTGGAATCTCTTGCAGAAAGCTTGTATAGCACTTTCAGGATCTTCTCCTTATTCCTGTAGCTCTGAAATTCTTTTGTTGACATGCTTTGGTGTAGGTCTGTTTTATCCATCATTCTGGGCACTCAGTGGCCTTTAAAATGACAGAAAGTCCTGTTTGTCTGGGAAAAAAAAGATCAATTTATTCCTAAGGTGATTTATTTATTTTCTTTGCTCTCTTTTCAGAACTCTTTGTATTTGGATATTGAACAAATGGAACCAGTGTTTTAATTTTGTATCTTTTTTTCCTTCCTTTTCCCAATCTTTTTCTTTTTATTCTGCTTTTTGGAGTAGTTGGTCAACTTTGCATTCCAGTCCTGTATTGAATTTTTCATTCCTGTTATCATATTTTGAAATTTCTAGCCATATGCCTCTGAATTTTATTTAATAAAATTATATTTTTGTCTTATGGATGTGTTGCCTTCTCTTATCTCTCCAAAAATTTGAATTTTTTTTTTTTGTATCTCCCTGCATAGTCTGTTTTCTTACTAAGTTGCTAATTTCTCTTTATTTTGGTCTCTGGCTTTCATTTTTAGATGTTTTTCTCAACTAGCAGTGATTGTTATTGACCATTCATATTTAAGAATGGGGCATGAAAAACAAATTATGAGCTGTGTGCATGTGGGTAGGGCTTCTTTTCCATTTTGGGTGGGATTTCTTGTCAACTATGAGCTTTTGTCATCTGTAGAGAGATCTGGCTGCACAGTTTCTCTGGGGAGTCCTTGATATCACTATCTTTAGGTTCTTTTATTTAGGCTGGTCAGATTCCCCAGAAGAGTATCTTTCCACCTGTTGCATGAAAGGTGTTGCAGTCTAGGTTTTCTAGGAAGCAGGTAATAGCATGCAAGAAATTTATTGCAGAACACCCTTGGGCTCAACACTTAGAGAAGTGAAAAGAAAAAAAGCAGGGTTGGGCAAAGATAATTTGGGCTCAGTGAAGGCTTCAGCTGACCCCATAGGAACTCTGAAGCTAGGTTGGGCCTTATAAATTGTCTGCATTGGTATGAGGGCCCTTGGTCTGTACACTCTCATGTTGGTCAGTCCCTGGACACAGTGGCCCCTGATGGGAGCCACGGCTCTGGGAATTCTTCAGATGAGACATTTCCTGAATAGGACTGACAGCTGAAGGTATTCTGCTGTCAGAACTTCTGGCACCTGGGGGAAAAATTCCTTGGTCCTTCAGATAGTTAATTTTGTGTATGTGCTTGACTGGCTAAGGGATGCTGAGATGGCTGTTAAATAAATTACTTCTGGGTATGTCTGTGAGAGTGTTTCTGGGAGAAATTAACATTTGAGTTGGTAGACTGAGTAAAGAAGACTGCCCTCACCGATGTGCATGGGCACCATCCAATCTGTTGAGGGTCTGAGTAGGACCAAAAGCTAAAGGAAAGGAGAATGTGCTCTCTTTGCATGGGCTGGAGTATCCATCTTCTCCTGCCCCCAGACATTAGTTCCCTGGTCTGGCTTTCAGGCTTGGACAGAGGCACCATTGGTTGTCCTTGTTCTCAGGTCTTTGACTTGGACTGAATCATACCACCAGCTTGCTGGCTTTGCAGCTTCCAGATGGCAGGTGGTCGGGGAACTTCTTGGCCTCCATAATAGCATGAGTCAATTCTTGTGATAAAACTATTTCTATATATAAAGCTTTGTTTTCTCTTGTGCAGTGAATAACAATAGAGTTCTAACTGACAACTTGGAACCCACTAGTCCCCATTTCCTCTTGTCTACTTGCTAATTTTTAGTCATTGCTTTATATTATCATCACTTACTGTGTATGTATCTATTTAGTTTTGTGTCCTTTTCACCCAGCAGGTTACATGATGCATAATTTTGCCCAATGAATGTTCATTTTGTTAAATAGGAATTGCCTACTATAGTAATATATGTATTATCTAATTCATCTATTTTTTGAAACTGATCCCTTCATCCTTCAGCCAAATAGCTGGGTGAAGATAATCAGCGGGAGAGAGGTGGGTATGGTGAATGTTTATCAGTGAGCTTCAGCTTAATGTGAGGTTCCTCCCTCCTCCGGCAGTGCCCTCGAGGGGCTTGTGCCCTCATCCTGGGGCCCTGTATGTTCACTTGCTGGCCAGGTCTCCTTCTGATCTTGGATGGGATCCACATTGCTGCTTCTGGGTGGCTTGAGCAGTGGCTGAGATGACATGGCTCCTATGGTGTCTGTGAGGCCTGGGGTGGGCCTCCACTCCTGTGATCACCAACCTGTCATCATTCCTCTGGGCCTGTGTGATCTTCCCCACCTTCCTGCTCTACTCATTGCTCTCCCTGAGACCAGGAAACTGTCCTGTGCTGGCCCTTTCTTTGATTCCTAAACAGAATATTTGCTCATTGTTTCCTATAGTGCCTCTACTGTTTAGACTTCTTTTTGATTAATTTTTTACTGTTTTTGTATTTTTTTAAAGAGTTCCATATATCAGTGGTATGGTCTGAATTTTGTTCCCCCAGAATTCCTATGGGCCCAGTGTGATGCCGTTAGGAGGTAGGGCCCCTGGGGGGCGGTTAGGTCATGAGGGCTCCATGTGGCCCCACGAATGCGTCTGGTGCCCTTATAAAAGAGGCCCTAGAGAGCTCCACCACGTGAGGACACAGGGAGCAGACGGCCATCTGTGAGTTAGGAAGTAGACACTGGGTCTGCCTGCACCTTGATCTTGGACTTCTTAGCCTCCAGAACTGTGAGAAATAAATTTCTGTTTATAAGCTGCCCAGTCTATGGTATTTTTGCTTCAGCAGTCCAAATGGACTAAGACAATAAGGAACTTAAAACAAATTCTCGCTAGGATTGGTGGTACAATAATGTTAGTAACACCATATGGCCTCTACTCTAAATTGTTCCTTCTTATTTATACTTAGCTAATATTCTGTATTGACTCTAACCACTTTACTATTTCCTGTTTTAGAACAAATCTATTTTCTGAGATTCTCTCTGAGAGGTGGGGGAGGCTTTTGTTCCCTGTATTGGATTATGAATTTCAGGCCCAAGGCTGAGTTCAATTATATACCAATATGTAGTTGGTATATACCTGCTGTGCTGCATAAAAGCTGACCACCCTCCCCTCCCCACCAGCTTCCTGGTACCATACTAGATACTACATAAGACTCCTTCTGGAACCTTCTGCTCACAGGATATATGAAAGTGAAATACACACGAGAGTGTGTAGCAGAGGGTAGCAGAGTGTGTACTGATAGCAATTTAATAACCATTAGGGAAGGAACTGACAATTTTTAAGTATCTACAGTGGTAAGGCCTTGTGCTTTGTGATTTATTTTTTTAGCCCTTAAAATAGCTTAAAATGCATGTGCTAATTATCCACATCTTACTAATGAAGCCCTATGTTTCAGAGAATTTAAACTCTTCAGTGTCACCAAACTAGCAAGTAGAAGAACTGAGACTCAGTCTCAAAGCTGTTTCTAGAGTTCATGCCCTAGCCACAGTGCCACGTTTCCTCTTGTCTGAACTTGAGGGTGAATTTGAATATCTGTATCCAAGGAGTATTACTATTTCTTATACATGTGTATAAATAGCCTCTGACATGTCATATATAAAAAACTGTACTATAGTTTTTTATAATTGACCCCTCTGTGCTAGAGGGCAGGCCAAAGGGATTTTTAATGGAAGCCCCCCTCTCAAACATTCATTTCAAAAAAGGAAGGAGGAAGAGAAGAAGATGAAGAAGGAGAAGGAACATATGATGAAGAGAAAACTTAACTTACAGAGGACGTCTTTGGGGGCTATGATCTTTGGGAATAAAAAAAGAACATAGATTATTTAAGCCCACATTTGTTTTATTATGAAAGTATCAGGGAAAAATCCACTGAATGCATGTTAAATGTTCAATACTTGTGTGCTGAATGCAAATTAATTGCTAAAACCATCTGGTAATCATTTGAATCTGGCAGTAAAAGTGATGAGTGAAGCATTTATCATCAATCTGAGGGCACATTTTTCTAATGGATCTTTTATTCAAGTTTTATGTTTCTGTTGTGAACTTAAGTCTTTTTTTTAGCTGCAGAGTGCTTCCAACTTCTATTTGTAATTAGGATGATTCTAACAATGTAATGGTAGCCATAGAAATAATATTGCAATTGGCCTTCATTGATCAGTAGAGCATCCACCTCTTGACCCCACAAATGCAAAATTTTGTTAAATTAGGAGAAAAACCAATGAACACACTTCCATTTTAGGGAAGTTCCTTCTACTGGTTTCACAATGTGCATAGAAGTATGTGTGTGTGTATGTTTTTGTGAGGCTATGTATGTATGTGTGATTTAAGGAGCACAAATTTCAATTTCTAATGTCTATCATTGCAGAGGTGCTTATCTAACCTTGAGGATAGTATGCTCCTCAGGCACACTGGGAAAGGAAATAGCATCTTTGGTTTCAGACTAGTGTCTTTAAGAAGGGTATTACACTTAACAGGGAGCAAGAGGAGTCCTTATGTAGGGTCCTGTGCTTTATTGGGCCCTGCAGATGACAAACACACCAAAATAAAACTTATTTAACAGCACCTGGATAGCTCTCCCACTTAGACTCCAGCCCTGAGCACCGGCACATCGTGACCCATTACCCCATACATCAGCTCAGGTGATTATCACCATTTAGGCCCCAGGGAAATGCTTCTTCATATCTTGTCTTGAAATAAAAGACAGTTGTATGTGAATACTTGAAGTTTTGTGGGTTTGCCTCCATTCATGTCAGAGATGGACACTTCTTTTGTAAGCAGGGAGAGTTTGAGAAGCAGAGCTTTAAAGAAAGAGAGAAGGCCAAATAATTATCTTGTTGAATCTTTCCTATTATGCAAAAATCTATTACATTCATGTTATTTAATGATCCATTAGTATTGTGGCACTGACCAGCATTCATTAGGAAATGCTGCTCTTTGTTTCTTTAATATGTAGTTCCAGTGATTCTCATGAATCAGCATGATAGTCACAAGAGCTGTACATATATGTGGAGCAATATTTGGAGGTGTTAATCAAGATTGTTTAAGTACAGGTGGAATTTAAATTTAATTTTTTTGGGAGCATAATTAATTCTTTTAAATATTTTAAAAATAAAAGTAGCTATTTGCCATTTTAGTATCCAACGCCGATCTACTTGCCAATGTAAAGAATCAGTTTCATGACTCATTTGTTTATGTTGAGACCTATGTTTACAAATCGGCAGATGAAATTTTGAATATTTTTTGGGGCAACTTTGGGACTCTTGAAGTTAGAATTGAGTAGGGAAAAATATGAATGAAAATGATCCCAAGACATTGTCTAGATAGAGTTAGCTAAATGGATAAAATAAAAATCATCAAATGTGCATTGGCTTTCTATTGTTACTGTAACAAATTACCACAAACATAGCAACTTGAAACAACATATTTATTACTTCAGTTTCTGTAGGTCGGAAGTCCAGGCATAACATGGCTCAGTTTCTTCTCTGCTTAGCATCCCCCAAAGCCAAAATATAGGTGATGGCAAGGTTTCACTCTTTTGTGGAGGTGCTAGGGATGAACCTGCTTCCAAGCCCATTCAGAGTTTTGGTAGAATTAGTTTCATGCAGTTATAGGACTGAGGTCCTCATTTTCTTGCTGGCTGTTGGCCAGGGGTTCTACATGTCCAGAGGCTGCCTGTATTCCTTGGTGTGTGGCCCCTGTCCCCCATCTGCAGAGCTGGCAATGGTAGACCAAGTGTTTCTCAGACTGTGAGTCTCTTTGACATCCTCTTTGGCCTCATCTCTCCTGCCTTCTTCTTCCACAGCATCTAAGTCTTCTTCTGCTCTTAAGGTATGTCTTTGGCTCATGATAATGTCCCTGTCTTAAAACCAGCTGATGAATAAGCTTAATTCCATCTGCTCAAACCCTTGAGAGCAGTCCCTGCATTAGTGTTTGATTGGATAGCCAGGGAATGGAAATACTGGGGTGACACATTTGGAATTCTGTTTACCACAAATGCTTCATGATAATAATGATGCTTACTGTTTATACAGAACTTTACTATTTATGATATGTGCTCACATACATTAATTTGTTTGGTTAGCACATTAGTTCATTTATCTTACAACCACCCAATGAGGAGGTGTTACCTCCATGTTACAGTAAGGAATCTAGGCAGAGGAGATGTTCAGTGATTTGTCTCCCTGCCCTGTTCTAGGTATGGCGCTGATACTTTCGTTCTTCATTTTGTTCAGCAATCCTGGTGCCATGGCTGCCTTTTAGACTTGGGACAGAATTTGGCCTTTAGCTTTGATCCTGGGCAATCCTCATGTCTTGGCTCAGCCTCATCTGCTTTCAGTTTCTGACCACTTCACAGCAGTTCTCAGTGAAGTTGGTACTCTCCGCTGTTTATTTTTTTTAAAGCCAATCTAGCTGTATCATTGGATATCTTGCTCCTTTATGTAGTCTGTATCACTCCCTAGCCTATACTTCTGGAAAGACTATGTAGTAGAGTGGAAAGAACATTAGCCTCACAGTGATGAGACTTTGTCATCCGAGTGTATGGTCTTGGGTAATCTATATAACTTCTTTGAGTCTTAAAGTTCTCAATCATAAAATTGGGAATAATTATACTTGCCTTTCAGAGTTGGTAAGGATTAAATAAGTTAATAAGATATGGACACACCTGGCACAGTATCTGAGTATGTTAGCTGCCTGAAAAAATGATAGGTGCTACCGTAATTAACAATTTACATCCCTCTTTCTCTTTGTATTGCAAGTGCTTGGAGGATCAGACCTGCATTGTACTCATTTTTGCATCTTTGTTTCCTAGCACATAGTGGGTTCTTAATAAATTCTTGACTGCAATTTAAAATAAACTTAAGGCTGGCGTTCCTCATCTAGTCCCACATTGTTTGATGGGGAAAATGCTTGGTGTAAAATCAATGTGACTGATGGCTACTGCTCCTTAGCTATTAATTGAAAAACAGAACTAGAAGTACATTATTTTTTCTTCTCTTCATTAACTTTGCTTTCACTTGTCCAGGTTCATTCTCATTGACTTGGAATTGCTCCCAGGTGTATGGTTGTATTAGCTTTGCTGTCACACATGTTATTGGCAGGGGGCTGCCATTTTTTCTTTTTTCTTTTTTTTGTATTGTCATGTCTACAGTCCTTTTCATGGTTCTCAGATTGAGCTCTCTCTGTAGCCTGTTGGTGCCACAGATAACTCCTGCTTGCCTTCCATTGTCCCTTTGAGACCTCCTGAGCAAGCTTTTCTTCTAAGTACTTCTGGGCTATGATGGTTTGGGGAAATTCCCTTGAAATAGAATTCCTGAACACACCCAGATGCTCTAGAGCCTTAAATGATGTGTTTCTTCAACTTTTTTTTTCCCCAATAAAATATTGGAAAGAGACATTTACTTGTTGCATAATGTCTTCTATCAGACATTTCCTAGGATAGGGTGTGGATGGGATGTTAATACACAGGCTGAAATACCAGATCTAGACTTGATGCTTTAGTTCATGATGTTGTCATCATGTTGTCAGTTTTTACTGGGATTACGGCAATGGCCTTCCACCTGGACTACATGTATTCATTCTTGCACTTTTCTAAGCTGTTCTCCATGCAACATCTAGAGCAATGTTTTTGAAATGCAAATCTCATTTTGTAACCCCCTGACCTGCAACTCCATTTAAACTCTTTAAGTACTTCAACTGTTACTGTACCCAGTCTGTTGGCATTTTACAAGTCAGAACAAATCTATCATTTTAAATTTCTTTAATGCATTTGTCATTCCTCCCAAGTGAAGATTATCTGTGCATGTAATTATTGATTCTTGTTGATCATGGAGTGAGTTAGGTATGTACTTAGACTTGTTTGAGGGTTGTAAAAAGCCAGAGAGACTTGATTGTAAAAAGCCAGAGTTCCACGCGCTCTCATAGCCTCATGCTCTTGGTAGCCTTCTTCTCTGAACCTCAGTTCCCATATCTGTGAAGCAGGAATAATAGAACCAGCCTGTCCCCTGTGAGTATCAAATGGATTGATAAACATAGAATACTTAGCATGGTTTCTGGAATAGAGAACGCTCACTATGGAATCTAGAAGCTTGCTATTTTTATGGGAAATACCAGGGAAAGTCTGTGTAACCAAAAATTTCTTCCCCATTACCTGTCTGTTGCCTCAGATTCCAACTTTTTAATCATTCCTTTATGGACAGTAGAGAATTGAGAATGTTGCAAGTTCTGTGGGAACAGAAACTGGTCCACAGATGCTAGCATGGAATGGAATGAGAAGGCCTCAGGAGACAGTGATGGGTGGACTGAGTCTTTTTTTTTTTTTTATTAAGGTATCATTGATATACAATCTTATGAATGTTTCACATGAGCAACATTGTGGTTACTACATTCACCCATATTATCTCGTCCCCCCCACATACCCCATTGCAGTCACTGTCCATCAGTGTAGTAAGATGCCACAGAGTCGCTACTTGCCTTCTCTGTACTATACTGCCTTCCCCGTAACCCCTCTACATTATGTGTGCTGATCATAATGCCCCTTAATCCCCTTCTCCCTCCCTCCCCACCTGCCCTCCCTACCCCCTTCCCTTTGGTAACTACTAGTCCCTTCTTGGAGTCTGTGAGTCTGCTGCTATTTTGTTCCTTCAGTTTTGCTTTTTTTAAATTTTTTAAAATTTTGGTATCATTAATCTACAATTACATGAAGAACATTATGTTTACTAGGCTCCCCCCTTCACCAAGTCCCCCCCACATATCCCTTCACAGTCACTGTCCATCTGCGTAGTAAGATGCTGTAAAATCACTACTTGTCTTCTCTGTGTTGCACAGCCCTCCCTGTACCCCCCATGCACTATACATGCTAATTGTAATGCCCTCTTTCTTTTTCCCCACCCTTATCCCTCCCTTCCCTCCCATCCTCTCCAGTCCCTTTCCCTTTGGTAACTATTAGTCCATTCTTGAGTTCTGTGATTCTGCTGCTGTTTTGTTCCTTCAGTTTTGCTTTCTTTTTATACTCCACAAATGAGGGAAATCATTTGGTACTTGTCTTTCTCCACCTGGCTAATTTCACAGAGCATAATAACCTCTTGCTCCATCCATGTTTTTGAATATGGTAAGATTTGTTTTCTTTGGACTGACTCTTGAAGGTGCTGAGAAGATATATCCAGATAACTGACCAGCCCTTCTACCGGGCATGAGCCTTGGTGAGCACGTTCTTGCTGGATTTGCTCTCCTCTCAGGGGATTCTTTTCTCATGCAGCCCCTTTTCAAGTTTCTCGGGACTGTGACCTTATTCCCCTCACTCAGAAAACCCTGCTATCCCATGCAAAGGATGAGGCATAACCCCTCAGATCTTGCAAATTTGTATTTTCTTGCAAATTTAAGCAAGGTCACAAACTATAGGTGGATGCACATTGATGCTTGTGATCCAAAAAGGGACCCAGAAAAGAAGTGAAATCTGGTCTTCTGAATAAGGGTCATATTAGTCCCTCTTAGTCTCTCACCTATTGAGAATCTTGACCTAATTCTCTTTAGGACATCACCCATGAAGTAAGCTGACCTTGTAAATATAAACCTTATTTTTCCCCAGAGTTAATGCAGTACAATTCCATACTGAAGAGAGACTATTTCTCCTGTCAGCAGGGTTTTGTCCTTGATCTTATGAAATACAGACTCTCTCAAAAAAAAAATACAGATTCTCTAGTTAATGGGCTGAGAATCTCTTGGCATTGCCTGTCCCTCCTTACTCACTGCTAATGGGTATTTTCTTTGTCACCTTAAGGGAGAGAGGGGATGTGCCAGTTCGGATCTGGTGGATCTCTGATTAATTTTGATTCTAAGTGTTTTTCTGATAAAAGCTGGTGGATGGGAGGTAGTGGGTGGGGGTGGGGTGGTCAGTTTATCCTGCCACACAAACAGTTTGAGCTCAACCCTGGATTGGTTTCTGTCCATGTGACAAGAACCCAGACTGAATTAGGTGGCCTTACTGTGGGGTATAATAGCCCTCTCTCTTTAATTACCAGTGGACTTGTCTGCTTCACTTCCTACTAGATTATGAATTCCTTGCAGTTAGGGGCTTACGTTATTCATGTTTGAAACCATAAAAGTCCATTCCCTAACTAGCTGCTTGGATGGCATTAAAAAGGTGTTTGCTAATTGAACACAGCCAAAGCAAAATAGATTGCATAATTGAAAAGAATCTTTTAAAAGCTCTCTAACAGAGCTATTAAAGGCATCTCAAAAGTGTGAAAATATTTTGAAAAATATTTCTCAAATTCCCATTCCCTCCTAAAAGCACTTTACCTCTGTTGGCAGATCCACCATTAGGACCAAGGAGTGAGCGTTTTAATCTGAAATCTTCTGGACATCAGTTTTCTGTGACATCCTCCAGTGTGGTTCTACCCTGATTCCTTTCCTGAGCCCACTGAGGCAGCAGCAGCTGGAAGGGTTGTTGACCTTTTGCAGAGAGGGACTTCTCAAGGGCTAATTTTCTTCGATTAAGCTGCTTGGATCTTGCTGCATTGATCAAGCAATTAATTTATAGCTGAAGATGTACCTTAAAGTGCAAGGCAGCTTTTTATCTTGAACATATTGATTTTTGTTCCCTCTTTTTCCTACTACCTACCTTCAATATATGGATAAACATTTGTTTTTGTGTTTGGCATATGGGTGTCCTTTGGTATTTTTTTTACAACTAATTTCTGGATTCATGAAGAAAAGAACATGATTTTGATCATAGAAACCCAGCTGTTCATATTTTCTCAGTATATGTTTGTGGTCTGGCTGTGTCAAATTGGATTTTTGCTCTTTATATATATATATATATATATTTTAATTAAGGTATCATTGATATACAATCTTATGAAGGTTTCACATGATCAACATTGTGGCCAGTACACTCACCCATATTATCAAGTCCCTCCCATACTCCATTGCAGTCACTGTCCATCAGTGTAGTAAGATGCCACAGAGTCACTACTTGTCTTCTCTGTGTTATACTGCCATCCCTGTGACTCTCCTATATTATGGGTGCTGATCATAATGCCCCTTAATCCCTTTCTCCCTCCCTCCCCACCCCACCTCCCCAACCCCTTCCTTTTGGTAACCTCTAGTCCCTTCTTGGAGTCTGTGAGTCTGCTGCTGTTTTGTTCAGCTTTGCTTTGTTGTTATATTCCACAAATGAGTGAAATCATTTGGTCCTTGTCTTTCTCCACCTGGCTTATTTCACTGAGCATAACACCCTCTAGCTCCATCCATGTTGTTGCAAATGGTAGGATTTGTTTTCTTGTTATGGCTGAATAGTATTCCATTGTGTATATGTACCACCTCTTCTTTATCCATTCATCTACTGATAGACACTTAGGTTGCTTCCATATCTTGGCTATGGTAAGTAGTGCTGAGATAAACATAGGGGTACTTATGTCTTTTTGAATATGGGACCTTGTTTTCTTTGGGTAAATTCCTAGGAGTGTAATTTTTGGGTCAAATGGTATTTCTATTTTTAGTTTTTTGAGGAACCTCAGTATTGCTTTTCACAATGGTTGAAGTAATTTACATTCCCACCAACAATGTAGGAGGGTTCCCCTTTCTCCCCATCTTTGTTGTTCCTTGTCTTTTCAATGTTGGCCATCCTAACTGATGTAAGATGATATCTCATTGTAGTTTTAATTTGCATTTCACTGATAATTAATGATGTGAAGCATTTTTTCATGTGCTATTGTTCATCTGAATTTCTTCTTTGGAGAACTGTTCAGATCCTCTGCCCATTTTTTAATCGGGTTATTTGCTTTTTGGGTATTGAGACATGTGAGTTCTTTATATATTTTGGATGTTAACCCTTTGTCAGATATGTCATTTACAAATATATTCTCCCATACTGTAGGATGCCTTTTTGTTCTGCTGATGGTGACTTTTGCTGTACAGAAGCTTTTTAGTTTGATGTAGTGCCATTTGTTCATTTTTGCTTTTGTTTCCTTTGCCCAAGGAGATGTGTTCAGGAAAAAGTTGCTCATGTTTATATTCAAGAGAGTTTTGTCTATGTTTTATTCCAAGAGTTTTATGGTTTCATGACTTACATTCAGGTCTTTGATCCATTTTGAGTTTACCTTTGTGTATGGAGTTAGGCAATAATCCAGTTTCATTCCCTTACATGTAGCTGTCCAGTTTTGTCAACACCAGCTGTTGAAGAGGCTCTCATTTTGCCATTGTATATCCATGGCTCCTTTAATGTATATCAATTGACCACATATGCTTGGGTTTATATATGGACTCTCTTTTCTGTTCCACTGTTCTTGTGCCAGTACCAAATTGTCTTGATTACTGTGGCTTGGTAGTACAGCTTGAAGTTGGGGAGCATAATACCCCCAGCTTTATTCTTTCTTCTCAGGATTGCTTTGACTATTCAGGGTCTTGTGGTTCCTTATGAATTTTAGAACTATTTGTTCTAGTTTGCTGAAGAATGCTCTTGGTATTTTGATAGGGATTGCTTTGAATCTGTAGATGGCTTTAAGCAGGATGGCCATTTTGACAATATTAATTCTTGCTATCCATGAGCATGGGATATATTTCCAGTTATTTGTATCTTCTTTAATTTCTCTCATGAGTGTCTTGTAGTTTTCAGGGTATAGGTCTTTCACCTCCTTGGTTAGGTTTATTCCTAGGTATTTTATTCTTTTTGGTGCAATTGTAAATGGAATTGTTTTCCTGATTTCTCTTTCTGCTAGTTCATCATTAGTATATAGAAATGCAACAGATTTCTGTGTATTAATTTTGTATCGTGTAACTTTGCTGAATTCAGATATTAGTTCTTGAAATTTTGAAATGGATTCTTTAGGGTTTTTTATGTACAATATCATGTCATCTGCAAACAGTGACAGTTTGTCTTCTTCTTTACCAATCTGGATGCCTTTTATTTCTTTGTGTTGTCTATTTGCTATGGCTAGGACCTCCAGTAATATGTTGAATAAAATGGGGAGAGTGGGCATCTTTGCCTTGTTCCCAATTTAAAGAAAAAGTTTTCATCTTTTTGCTGTTAAGTATGATCTTGGCTGTAGGTTCGTCATAGATGGCCTTTATTATGTTGAGGTACTTGCCCTCTATATTCGTTTTGTTGAGAGTTTTCATCATGAATTGATGTTGAATTTTGTCAGATGCTTTTTCAGCATCTGTTGAGATGATCATGTCATTTTTGTCCTTCTTTCTATTGATGTGGTATATGATGTTGATGGATTTTTTATTTTTATACCATCCTTGCATCCCTGGAATAAATCCCACTTGAGTGTGATGGATGATCTTTGTGATGTATTTTTGAATTTTGTTGCTCTTAGTATTTTACTTGTTCTTTTCTCTCCAGATGGTGTGAATTCATACTTTTTGTAGGTTTGCTAAAAGCAGAGGTAACACCCTTAATCTGTCACCTAATGATGAGATGGATTACTATTAAACAATAGGATGCTGGTTACAAGGGTACATGTGTCAGCAGTGATGGCTTATGCTGAACTTTAAAAGCCATCATGACCTCACAGTCTCTGCTTTCTCCTTGTGTTGTGGGTGTAGTCACTGGTGTCCAGAATCCAGTCGTCCTACAGTGCATCAATGAAGGGAACCTCAGAGGTGGGTGCTCTGGTCAGGACGTGACATGCGAACAGGCCCTCCCATAATGTTTGCAGGGTCCAGGGCAGGTGCATGAATGGAGGCCCACATGTCTAAATATTTAAAATCTATGAATCAAACTGCCCACAGCCTGGCTTGGGTTTCCACCCAGGTCCTATAACCTATGTCTGTGTATTGTTCATGAGACTTGTAGACTAAAGATGCCACATTCTTCCCTTAAGGCCAATCCTGTTCCTGGTAAGCCAAAGGCAGAGTAGAATCTGGGCCAGAGCTCAGGACTCCCCGGCAGTAACTGGATCGGATTGAATGCAGGATGGGGACTGACCTGGTCTAACTCCTCAGGGCTGAGGTGGGCAATTGCTCCTTACCACATCACGTTTCCAACAAGAGCATAATAGGCCATTCTAAACGCTTCCTGAAAGTACACCATCTGAGCAGACAAGATGTAGGAGAACCATTATTAGGGGTATCTAGTCTTCCTCAATACTCAATTTGGGTGAGTTTGGGGCAATGAAATGTAAACAAAAGTAATTACTGTTTATTTGGCATCCCAGGCAAGAGGTGGTGATTTTCTTTTTCTTCTGCATACATACTCAGTCCTGCATCCTCTGGTCTTGGTCAGGAGTAGGGAGAAGGATTTGGTTTGTATGACCCTCTTAAATAATTTCTGTTAGCTCAATGGATTCCAGAAATTTAAGGATAAATCTTTCTTATGGGATTACAAAGAAAAAGAATTACGACTTGGTATTTGTGATACTTGAGGCCCTCCAACACCTTGGGTCCAGTGCAGGGGCCCTGACTGCGTCTAAAGATGGTTCTCCAGGTCCTGACCTGGCCCTGACCATGGCTTTGGTTTACATTGTCTCAGTAACTGGAAGGCTGCCCACCAAAAGCCTCAGTCCCTTGCCTGTTAGTCAATCCAAGAAGTGATAGAAATGTCCCTTTAATTGAAAGCAGCCAGGGGTGGGATAGTGAAGTTGGCTGCTGACCGGACTACAGGCAGCCTGGAGAAGGAACGTTTGGTTATTGCCATTGGCAACATTGCTTGACATCTCCAGTTAAGTCATTTAGCCATATTCTTTGACTTTGCTGAGATGTCTCTTTAGATACATGTTTAATCTGAAGTGCAGAGCAAATTTCCTAATTCCACTTGGAACTTCTATCTTATCACATTTACAGCTGTGCTGTCTTGAGAATATTCTTTGTGCCAGAGACTATATGTAAGTCCGGGAAGAGGAAATCCCAGGGCAAAATACCTCTGAAAACCAAAATCAGTCAAAGGGAGAAATAAAGTTTAAAATCCATTTATTGCTTACAAACTGCAGTCTGGGGCCTTCCCTCTTTCCTGCTCCATTAAAAGCAAAACTGCCCCCTCCCCCTCACCTCTCAGGTCCAGATAAGCCCTCCAACTTGCCCAGGTAATTACCCATTGATATGGAGATGAACTTCTTTCCACCCCTGAGGAATGATGCAAATGCCCTAAAGTCATGCTTCTTTCCACCTCTGAACACCTATTGATATGCAGCTGTACTTAAAGCCAGGTGAGATATTCTGGAAATACTACAATTTTACCCACACTATACTAAGCATATTAGATGCATTTAGTTTTCATAGCAACCATAGGAAGTAGGTACTATTTAAATAGATAAAGAAACTCAGGCACAGAGGTTAATTTATAATACATCACCCAGCTAGCATGCGGAAGAGCTGTGATTCAAATACAGGTTCTTCCCTGGTGGTCTGATGGTTAGGATTCAGTGCTCCCTCAGATACAGGTTTGTCCTGCTCTTAACCTTCATGCACTACTACCTTTTTATGAGAGATTCTTGTGTATTTATCTGCCAGTGGGATCAAGAATTTTGTCTTGCTCATCTTTTTATTTCAGGTACCTGGCTAATACATATTTATGAAAAATTTTCTCATTTTTATAGTAACAAGTAATGTTATATTAAGCAAAATATCCCAGAAATTCTCACTGGTCTTAATTTGCTTACTTGGGTTCATAAGGTTGAGTCAAAGTTTAGGACAGGTGCTGGAAAAGTTTTCTTGTAAAGGGCTGATAGTAAATATTTTAGGCTTTGTGGATTGTACAGTATTGTAGAAAGAATAGTAGTGCCTCAAAGATATATACCTCTTTATCCCAGGAACCTGAGAATACTGTTCTGTTACATAGCAAAGGGAAATAAAGGTGGTAGATGGGAGAAGGGATTAAAGATGGCGGTGTGAGAGGAGAGACAAAGCCTTCCTCCTAAAACTGTATACAATTAGAAAATGTAGTTGGTGTGTAAGACCCAACGGCCTTATTCCGGTCTGTGCTTCCCCCCCAGTGAGGAGACGAAGGCCACGGCAGATCGATGCAACAAGCAAGAGGTTTATTGTTATTCCAGCTAGCTGGGGTCCAAGTGTCTGCCCGACACAGCGGGTTTCAACAAGGACCCCGAGCACTCAGAACCAAGGGTTTATATAGCATTTTCAAAACACTTAACTCTTAGTAATTTTCTACAGCTGCACATTATCTTTGCAAGACATACATCCTGGGGTTAAGCAAGAGCAAGATAAGACCACTCCTCAATTGTTAGGGAGGTTCTGCACGATAAGCTTGGTATGTAGGATTAACTGACCAAGGTTAGCTGACTGAAGGCCACAGCTGCCCCCATCCCGGTGTTCATGATTAACTTGTTTTCCAAGGCCTTACCCAGTTCCAGTTTTTTTTCTTTTAAGTCACAACTTCAGAAAACTGCTTCTAGGCCCTTAAGATGGCTACTCTTATGCTAACTTATTCTCATTCTTACATTCCCCTCTTCTTCTTGTAACTATTTCAATCATGAAATTAGAGGTCATCTGTTTGGTAGTGCAATAGGGGAAAGGCACAATATGAACGGCGCAGTCTTAGCTTTTGAAGGTTGTCTTTGTCCTGACGTGGTTATCTTGGAATAGTTTTTGAGAACGGTGTGTGGGTCAGCTAAACAGCGTTGGTGTCTCTGGACGCGCACCTGGTCACTTTAGGGGTCTTCTGGTGATTTTTAAGCTGGAGAGGATTCTCAGTAGGTTGGGCTCTCCACGTGAGATGGTCGTCAGCTGTCTCGGCTGAGACAACGGGTTTCACATGAGATGCGTGGATCCAGGTGGCAATCCTGTCAACTTTGACTGCTGTTGGGGTGGTCAGTAACACTAAGTAGGGTCTTTTCTACCATGGCTCAAGGGTCTGCGCTCGGTGTCACTTTACAAACACAAAGTCTTTAACTTGGAACAGGTGGGCTGCTTCTGAAGTGCCGGGCTCATAGACTGCTTTTATTTGGGTCTACACTTCTCTTTGGACTGCCTGAAGAGCTTTTAACTTATTATATAAATCGCGGTTGTCAGTTTGGGTAACGGGGAAGGGGTCTTTGAATATTAAAGATAATTTCTTTCCTTGATTTCTCTCTGGGACACTGGCGCCTTGGTTTGGGTGCACGTCAAAAAGATTGCATGCTCAGCCTCTAAGGTGGGCTGAGATATTGTCTATTTGCTAAAGAATCTTGCTTTTTACTATGCCGTCTACAGCTGGGTCTGCATGCTAAGTCAATTGCTCAGCTTGCAAGATTACTTAGTCAGATCTGAAGGAGGAAAGACAGCACACAGGCCCGGGCCCTCCAGTATTCTAAAGCGAATCTCATACACGATTACAAATGACTAGCATAACAAAACATGTGCTACTCTTCTCTATCTGGGGAACATTAACTGATCTCACTGAAGAATGATTCTAGAGTTTCATGTTTAACATAGTTCTAGTAGGGGGGAGCTCTAGCATGTAGTTACATTGCTCTGATTGCAAATATCTCGCCCCGCCTCTTCTAGAGGCTCTTACTTTATTCTGTCTAAGCCTATGGTCCCTGTCTCATTCTCTCTTTTACAGGTAGAGACTCTAGCTGCAGCTAGGGAAAAGGGGCGATGACCGCTCTGGCTGCTTCGTGCTGAGAAGGGGGCGCAGTAAAGGGTGCAGCTAGGTCTCTATCACTGGTCAGTTGAGAGGGCTTCAGAAGGCTGGCGCTTCTATCTTGGGTTTCGTTTCTATTACTATTTGCTGTTTTGTGGCTTCTAGGCAAGATAAAACAAATTGTGTTATTAGGTTATGTAGCAACATCTGGAGTTGGATTTTCTATTCTGGAAGGAGGCTGCATTATTGAAACAATACTTTAAAATCACTTTCATTTTTATTAGAAGTAACCAGGTTAAGAAAATAATTAACAGCTGGCTTGATTATTTGCACAAGTGCAGCAAGAAGAGCAATTGATTACACAGGGTCTTTTAAATATGCTTTGCTGGAACTTTTTGCAAGGAACCTCAGATTGAACTTTTAAAGGCCTCTTGAGGCCAGACAGCCAAGCCAGACCTGCCATCAGGCTTTGCCTGCAGTACCTGTAGATTTGGATGAATTCCTCTCTTCTCGAGGTCTCTGCACCTGCCAGGAAGCGACCTTCTTTACTCACCTGGGAAGGCTGCTGGGAACTCTGCAAGCAAGGTACTAGGCTAGTTCTTCCAAGGGGCTTTGTTGGCCCTATAAAGTCAATCTTAGTTCCTTAAAGTTGTTCACATCTGAGTCCATGCACATGTCTCTCAGGTATGACATTCTAGCCAAAGCTCTGGCAGTATAACCAGTGTTTTTAATTAGTCTTCTCACAAGGAAAGCAGATTCTTACTAAACTCGTGCAAATAAACATACTGCCATGGAATACAAAAACAGTCACTAAAAGTTTTTAAACTCTGTAGGGATCAGGTAGAGAGAAGGATGTCTCAATTCTGCTTATAAAGACAGCCATCTACTAAACTGTTGTCAGCTTAAGAGAACAAGCTCAAAACACTATCAGCAACATTCGAAACAAAAAGACACAAAACTATTTTCTTTAGTTTATGTAATCTTATGCAACTAATACCTGTTCTGCTGAAATCCAGTTCTTTACCAGTCCAGGAACAACAAAACAGTGACTATAAATGACAAAAAACTTACAAATGACAATGGTCAAAGATCTGACGAGAGCTCACTGTAAGACGGTTGATATAAGGAAATTCTGATATTTCTGTAATACAAAACATTCAGTAACAAAGTTTAGCATTATTCTCTTTGACAGTGCTTTCCTGGTAAATATATATATATATCAGATAAATAAGCCAAATTAGTCAAATACTTTCTCTAATGAGAAAAAATTCTTCTGACATGTTCCAGGGGCCCTCTGGAAAATATCAGAGTTAACTAGAGGTAAAAGCACTTTTTTTGCATTTAATTCTTTTAGAACTGTCTATCATTACACATTTATTGTCTATATACCCAGCACAGTAAACGAGATATCTTAAAAAGGTGGGGCAGCAGGGGAGACTGCTGCTGTCAGTTTTTAAAGACAATATATACAAAGTCAAAATAATCTATGTTACCAAGCATTCTTGAGAGAATGGTAGCAGATGGTAGATTTTTCTGCTTTCATCTTCAGGAGGGGAAAAAAGCTACAATAAGAATTCACATTTAGCTGAAAGAACTGTCCAAACTCAAGGCAGATTATAATATCACCAGGCATACAAAAGACCTGTTAGAGATACATACAAAGAATGAATATGGCTATAGTCAAATTCAACTTAAAAGTTTAAGCAGAATCTCAAATTTAAATGTCTCTTTCTTTCACACAGATATTCAGATTTGACCAGAAATATGCTTTGAGATGAAAGAGATCAGGCATCTTACTTCTTCATTTAGGGATTGAGAAATGATGACTTTTGGCTTTCTAACCAGCTATTTCATTCATGGCATCAATAGTGGGTTGTGGTGACATGGAAATGTATGCTGGATATTTGGATGGTTTAAAGATTATATACAATTAATAGCTTACAAACAGTGAAAATAATAAGAACATAACTCAGCATAAGTGTCCAAGACCAGATACAAAAAAGCAGAGAAAGTGCTTAAGTCTACAGGTCTTCCCTGAAGGCTTCAAGAATGTTTTACTCTTTAATAGTAGACAGAGCTTTTAATAGAATTTGCATAGCAACTTATAAGATCATTTGCATTAAAAAATATGGAGAGTCTTCCATGTTTTTTAAAACATACAAACATATCCACAGCATATAAATTAAACAAGAAGACCTGGTGGTTCTCAAAAAAATCTATTACAACTTTCCTCAAAAGTGGTCACACGTTTGCCCATCTAAACTTTTACAGTGAAACCTGTTTTTCTGGGAGAAACATAATCTTGTCCAGATTCTACACAATTTAATTTTTAAGAATAAATTTTGGTTTGTTAACTAAGTGCATTTAATCAGCTAAAAAAAAAAGCTTTATTACTATTCTGCTTAGGAGGATAAATTAAGAAAACAAATAATCAGTAACAACTTTAATCATTTGTTGGTTAGAGAGATTTTTCTACTTGTAAAAATATAAGGAATAAATAATTCAATTTCTCATGCCATGCAATCGTTTTCAATAACAAAATATTTCAAAGGCAAATAAAGGTTACACAGTTGTTAACAAACTTTAGCTTTTAGTCTTTTTAATATTAAGATATCATTTAAAAAAAAATATTCTGGCAACTCACTGAGACTTTAAGCATGAGAAACTGCTTTGATAAAACAATTAGAGAACTCTTTGCAATCTTTCAACATTAAGAGCAGACTAACAATTAAAGAAAACTGTTTTTTGTTTTGTTTTTTTAACTGGAAACAAAATTCTAATTTTGCTGTGCACTTGATATCAAGACTCACTTGCTTTAATTTCACATAGCATGACTATATCTGTAAGAATATAGTAATTTATTCTTCATTTGCCCCATGGTCTCAAGCACATAAACGGGTGAGAATTATGCCTGGGCTTGCCGGGGTTTGTCCCGCCTTATCTCTAAACATCTTGACCTTCCTCCAAAGCAACAGGCTGAGCGGATCCGCTACAACAAAAGGCACCACGCTGCTGCACCACACTGCTCTCTCTTTGTCTCTGTTCTCCGTCCCTCTCTAACATAAACAGCTGCACTTTAGAACAAAGCCACTTTCTTTTATCAAAAAACACATTCTTTAGCATGCAGATGAGTTTCCATTCTTTATACTTTCTCTTATTAAAACATACATCTTTTAGCATAGAGAAATGTTTTCCTTATTTAAGTAGTTTTCATTAGAACTTAAAATCATTTGATACTTTAACTTTCAGTGAACACTGAAAAACAGGCCACCGTAAACTGTTACACTAGCATTCTTCATCTATGAACATATATTATCATTTTTGGAAATGTGCTTTACAACACAATTTCTCATTAGGCACAAAATATGTCTATATAACTTAGCAAACTTTAAAAATTTTGGTTACCACAAAAATTCTCAAGCTGTTTGCATACATACACACTGTTATACATTAATACAGTATTATTATTAAGATGTTTATTTGCTACACTTGTTTACTTATTTTTAGCAACTATGCCAGATTACTTAGAAAACTTTTACTAAACATTAGACAAAGTCAAGCTTTTCTTCAAGCCTTTTCTTGAAATGTTTAACTGGTAACATCAACTTAAATGACTTTAAGTAAACTTTGGCTGCTGATAACCACAATGACACGCCCGCCTCAGGCAAACCCAAATTAGCATTAATGCTTAACATTTTCTATCAGATTTTCTGGAAGTTTTAGAATGCCCAATTTTCACAAGCGCTTGTCTTTAAATCAATTTCATTAATACCATCCGGAGGTAGAAAGATATTTTCATTTACACACTTAGACACACAAACATACAGACTGAGACATAATGATAAGGTTCCCTCCGGCAGCCAGCCAACATTAAAGGATGGCCACTTGAGGTGCAGAAAACACGAAATTTTCTCTTCCTGATGTCCGTGCTCAAATTGTGAGCTCTCTCCCTAACGTCTGAGAAAAATGGTCTGTCATGAGAGACAAGGGGGTCGTCTGCGTCTGTCCCATTTCTTCTGTCAAAAAGACTAAGACAAACACGACAAACAACAACCAGGCGCCTACAGAGAAGAATCTGCCGCGGCCGCGGAGACAAACCTGAAAGTTAAGTTGAGGGCCTGTCGGACTGCAGCGGCAGCCGACTTTCCTCACAGATGAGGACCTCGTCCTCCAGACGGGGGCAAGGGACGTCTCCCAAGACCCCTGGTCAGCGACCTGCCAGCGCGTCCACCTAAGTCAATGCTGACCCAGAAACAGATTGGAGCTCCCACAGGTTGAGGGCCTGTCGGACTGCAGTGGCAGCCGACTTTCCTCACAGATGAGGACCTCGTCCTCCAGACGGGGGCAAGGGACGTCTCTCAAGACCCCTGGTCGGCGACCTGCCAGCGCGTCCACCTAAGTCTATGCCGACCCAGACACAGATTGGAGCTCCCACAGGCTTTATACAGGTTTCAGGCTTGTTCGCGAACAAAAACACTGGGTGCACTCACCAGCCGGCAAGGCACTTTCTGATTAAACACAGAACGTTCTTACAGGTTTGACAAGAGACACACGGACACAAACACAGTAATACCTGGCCAGGGCAAGCCTCCGATCCTTGGCTTGTCGTTCCTCCGGGGGGGGGCATGCGATCCCGGACGAGCCCCCAAATGTAAGACCCAACGGCCTTATTCCGGTCTGTGCTTCCCCCCCAGTGAGGAGACGAAGGCCACGGCAGATCGATGCAACAAGCAAGAGGTTTATTGTTATTCCAGCTAGCTGGGGTCCAAGTGTCTGCCCGACACAGCGGGTTTCAACAAGGACCCCGAGCACTCAGAACCAAGGGTTTATATAGCATTTTCAAAACACTTAACTCTTAGTAATTTTCTACAGCTGCACATTATCTTTGCAAGACATACATCCTGGGGTTAAGCAAGAGCAAGATAAGACCACTCCTCAATTGTTAGGGAGGTTCTGCACGATAAGCTTGGTATGTAGGATTAACTGACCAAGGTTAGCTGACTGAAGGCCACAGCTGCCCCCATCCCGGTGTTCATGATTAACTTGTTTTCCAAGGCCTTACCCAGTTCCAGTTTTTTTTCTTTTAAGTCACAACTTCAGAAAACTGCTTCTAGGCCCTTAAGATGGCTACTCTTATGCTAACTTATTCTCATTCTTACAGGTGCAACTAATTCTGAGAGAGCAACAGGAAAAAGGACTGACTGCGCCAGACTGCACACACCTGGAGAAAAGAACAGACCTCACGGAACAGGGTAACGTACCAGAGCTGTGGCCGGCGGGACCCAAGCCCTTCCCCCACCCCAGCTCACCAGCGGGAGGAAGAGGAACAGAACAGGGATGGAGTTGAAGGCCTGGGACTGCTGAATACCTAGCTCCGGAGATCTGCTCTGGGAGCACAAACCTACATTTCATGGTGCTTTCATGATACTCATGTGATTATGGGGTTGGAAAGTTAATACAGGCAGAGTTCCTGGAGAGACTGAGATTCTAGCCGCTTGTGGAAAGCAGGGATCCATATCCAGCTGCTCTGGGACAAAAGCTTATACCTGTGTACTTGACCCACTGGTTAAGGCAGTGGAGACAGGCACAGCAGCCAGGAAGCAGGAAACAGCTCTTTTCTCCCCCCAGGCATGAATACTGCTCCCCTGCGACCCCAAACATTGCTTCAGGGGCTAAGCAGCTCCAGAGTAGAGCTTCTGGACACTAGAGGGCACCATATACAAATATGAAATGCCAAAGGAACCTGGTCCAGAGTAAAATTATTAATACAACTCCCGAGCAAGATTTAAGACTTGGACCTCGTGACTCTTCCTGAAAGGGAGTTCAAAATAAAAATCATCAATGTGCTAATGGAGGTATGGAAAGACATCTAAGAACTCAGAAATGAATTCAGGTCAGAGATCCAATTGTTGAAGAGCACAATGGAGGGTATTAAAAGCAGGTTGAATATGGTGGAGACGATAAATGAAATAGAAACTCGAGAAGAATACAAAGAAGCTGAGGCACAGAGAGAAAAAATGATCTCTAAGAATGAAAGGATATTGAGAGAACTGTGTGACCAATCCAAACGAAACAATATTCGCATTATAGGGATACCAGAAGAAGAAGAAAGAGAGAAAGGGATAGAAAGTGTCTTTGAGGAGGTAGTTGCTGAAAACTTCCCTAATCTGGGACCCCAGATAAATACAAATAATTATTAGAGAATACTATGAAAACCTATATGCTAAGAAGCTGGAAAACCTAGAAGAAATGGACAACTTCCTAGAAAAATACAACCTTCCAAGACTGACCAAGGAAGAAACAGAAAATCTAAACAGACCAATTACCAGCAATGAAATTGAAGCAGTAATAAAAAAACTACCCAAGAACAAAACCCCTGGGCCAGATGGATTTACCTTGGAATTTTATCAGATATACAGAGAAGACATAATACTCATTCTCCTTAAAGTTTTCCAAAAAATAGAAGGGGAGGGAATACTCCCAAACTCATTCTATGAAGCCAACATCACCCTAATACCAAAACCAGGCAAAGACCCCACCAAAAAAGAAAATTACAGACCAATATCCCTGATGAATGTAGATGCAAAAATGCTCAATAAAATATTAGCAAACTGAATTCAAAAATATATCAAAAGGATCATACACCATGACCAAGTGGGATTCATCCCAGGGATGCAAGGATGGTACAACATTCGAAAATCCATCAACATCATCCACCACATAAACAGAAAGAAGGACAAAATCTGCATGATCATCTCCATAGATGCTGAAAAAGCATTCGACAAAATTCAACATGCATTCATGATAAAAACTCTCTACAAAATGGGTATAGATGGCAAGTATCTCAACATAACAAAGGCCATATATGATGAACCCACAGCCAACATCATACTGAACAGCGAGAAGCTGAAAGCTTTTTCTTTAAGATCGGGAACAAGACAGGGATGCCCACTCTCCCCACTGTTATTCAACGTAGTACTGGATGTCCTAGCCACGGCAATCAGACAAAACAAAGAAATACAAGGAATCCAGATTGGTAAAGAAGAAGTCAAACTGTCACTATTTGCAGATGACATGATATTGTACATAAAAAGCCCTAAGACTCCACTCCAAAACTACTAGAACTAATATAGGAATTCAGCAAAGTTGCAGGACACAAAATTAACACACAGAAATCTGTGGCTTTCCTATACACTAACAATGAACTAATAGAAAGAGAAATCAGGAAAACAATTCCATTCACAATTGCATCAAAAAGAATAAAATACTTAGGAATAAACCTAACCAAGGAAGTGAAAGACCTATACCCTGAAAACTGTAAGACACTCTTAAGAGAAATTAAAGAGGACACTAACAAATGGAAACTCATCCCATACTCCTGGCTAGGAAGAATTAATATTGTCAAAATGGCCATCCTGCCCAAAGCAATATACAGATTTGATGCAATCCCTATCAAATTAGCAACAGCATTCTTCAATGAACTGGAACAAATAGTTCAAAAATTCATATGGAAACTCAAAGACCCTGAATAGCCAAAGCAACCCTGAGAAGGAAGAATAAAGTAGGGGGGATCTTGCTCCCAAACTTCAAGCTCTACTATAAAGCCACAGTAATCAAGACAATTTGGTACTGGCACAAGAACAGAGCCACAGACCAGTGGAACAGACTGGAGACTCCAGACATTAACCCAAACATATATGGTCAATTAATATTTGATAAAGGAGCCATGGACATACAATGAGGAAATGACAGTCTCTTCAGCAGTTGGTGCTGGCAAAACTGGACAGCTACATGTAGGAGAATGAAACTGGATCACTGTCTAACCCCATAGACAAAAGTAAATTCGAATGTAAGTTATGAAATCATAAAACTCTTAGAAAAAAACATAGGCAAAAATCTCTTGGACATAAACATGAGCGACTTCTACATGAACATATCTCCCCGGGCAAGGGAAACAAAAGCAAAAATGAACAGTGGGACTATATCAAGCTGAAAAGCTTCTGTACAGCTAAGAACACCATCTGAACAAAAAGGCAGCCTACAGTATGGGAGAATATATTCATAAATGACAGATCCGATAAAGGGTTGACATCCAAAATATGTAAAGAGCTCATGCACCTCAACAAACAAAAAGCAAACAATCCAATTAAAAAATGGGCAGAGGAGCTGAACAGACAGTTCTCCGAAGAAGAAATACAGATGGCCAACAGACACATGAAAAGATGTTCCACATTGCTAGTCATCAGAGAAATGCAAATTAAAACCACAATGAGGTATCACCTCACACCAGTAAGGATGGCCACCATCCAAAAGACAAACAACAACAAATGTTGGCAACGTTGTGGAGAAAGGGGAACCCTCCTACACTGCTGGTGGGAATGTAAATTAGTTCAACCATTGTGGAAAGCAATATGGAGGTTCGTCAAAGAGATCAAAATAGAAATACCGTTTGACCCAGGAATTCCACTTCTAGGAATTTACCCTAAGAATGCAGCAGCCCAGTTTGAAAAAGACAGATGCACCCCTATGTTTATCGCAGCACTACTTACAATAGCCAAGAAATGGAAGCAACCTAAGTGTCCATCAGTAGATTAATGGTAAAGAAGATGTGGTACCTATACACAATGGAATATTACTCAGCCATAAGAAGAAAACAAATCCTAGCATTTGCAACAACATGGATGGAGCTAGAGGGTATTATGCTCAGTGAAATAAGCCAGGCAGAGAAAGACAAGTACCAAAAGATTTCACTCATATGTGGAGTATAAGAACAAAGAAAGACTGAAGGAACAAAACAGCAGCAGAATCACAGAACCCAAGAATGGACTAACAGTTATGAAAGGGAAAGGGACTGGGAAGGATGGGTGGAAGGGAGGGATAAGAGTGGGGAAAAAGAAAGAGGGCATTACAATTAGCATGTATAATGTGTGTGTGGGGCATGGGGAGGGCTGTGCTGCACAGAGAAGACAAGTAGTAAGTTTACAGCATCTTGCTACGCTTATGGACAGTGACTGTAAAGGGTTTGTTGGGGGGTCTTGGTGATGGAGAGAGTCTAGTAAACATAATGTTCTTCATGTAATTGTAGATTAATGATACCCTAAAAACTAATTATACAATTTAAAAGAAAAGGTGGTAGACGAAATTAAGTTTGATAATTAACTGACTTTACAATAGGGAGGTTATCCTGGATTATTTGGGTGGGCGCAGTGTAATCACAAGGGGTTGTTAAAGCAGGAGAGAGGCAGAAGAGAAAATCAGAGGGATTTTATGTGAGATGTGAGAAGGCCTCAATCAGCTGTTTCTGGCTTTGAAGATGGGGATGGGAGCTATGAGCCAGTGAGTGTAGGCAGCCTCTAGAAATTGGTGAAGACAAGGAAACTGAGTTCTCTAGATGCTCCAGAAAGGACTGCAGCCCTACTGGCAACTTGATTTGAGTCCACTGAGCCTGTGTTTTGGTTTCCTATCCTAAAGAATTGTAAGGTAATAATAAATGTATTATTTTATGCTGCTGTGTGCCGATTTGTATTAACAGTGATAGACAACTAATACACATATTCTCAGTCACAACTTGCAAATCTGTCACTGTGGTGTGAGAGAACAGCCACAGTGTGGGTAAAATTGCAGTATTTCCAGAATCTCTCATCTGGCTTTAGAGCATCTGCATATCAATAGGTGTTTCCTAGGAGTGGAGAGAATTAGTCCCTCTACATATCAGTAGGTAATGACAAGGGCATGTGAGCATTTATCTGGACTGGAGAGGTTGGGTGGAGCTCTCTTCTGCTACAGCCTGGTCAGGAGACAGACAGGACTACTGATTGTAAGAAATAAATGGGTTTCTTAACTTTTTTCTCCCTTTGACTGATTTTGGTTTCAAAGATATTTTTGCCTCAGTATTTTCCCCCTGGAGTTACACACAGGCAATATGTGAACAAATGGCTGTGGCTATGTCCAAATGAGTCTTTATTTACAGGAGCAGAGTGGTCTGCTGATTTGGCCCATGGAATACAGTTTGCCAGTGTCTGGTTTATGATCTACAGCACAGTGAAGTGTATTTTGTGGGCAAAGATAAGGAGGTCTATGATAACAGAATGAAGATCTGGTCAAGTATCAGTGGGACGGTAGATTGAAGAGGAAAGAAGGAAGGAAGCTAGTATTTATTGAGCATCTACTATGTTGCCATGTGTTACAGGTACTACTCTAGGTGTTTGTGTTCTCTTACATAAACCTTGAAATCACATGGTAGGGTTTTTATGCATACCCTCATTTTTACAGATGGGGAAACAGAGTTCAGAGAGTTTGAGAAATTAGGTTCACACAAGTAATGAGGTAGGTTTTGAAATAAGTCTCCCTGATTGTAGGTCCCTATTTGTCCATGTGAGGGATGTCTTCTTTGTTCCCCATTTGCTCTTTTTGAGTCCCCACAGCCATAAGACCTGCTAGGCTGCTAGATGCGCACTAGGCTGAAATGAAGGGGTTCAATATTTCGATTCTTTTTTGGACTCAAATTCAGTTATAACATTCAGCGTTTGGCCTCTCCAAGGTTAACAGTCTCACTTTTTACAGCCTTGTCCACTCTTCAAAGGAGAGATAAGATAGTTGATGGAAAGAACAGCAGCAGGTCATAGCTAATTTTATTTGGGTTTGAATGTTTTATTGAAGTTGATGGGTTTTTTATTCCAAACAAATGACACAGTAGGTAAATTCTCAATTTGGAGTAGAGGATTTGAGTGCATATTTAGCAAGCGATATTTCTCCACATCTCACTGTTGCTCTGATGTAAAGAATTATCAGTGTATCAATCTTAAGGGCAAACTGTTATGGTTAGCAAGCCTCAAAGCTGATATGCTTTTTCTTGGATTTTGCAAAATCCATCTAATTCTTTGACAGGTGGAATTAATAAAATTAGATCCAAAGATCCACTATTATTTCCTGGAAATAAAAGTACTATACTAAACATTTAACAGGCTCAGAAACTAGCAAGATGAAGGACTGACTAAACCACTCATGTTTAGGAATGGAATTTCCAAGATGTATTTTATAAAATGTGACTTCTGGGGTAAGTAAGTCCCAGGAAATTCTACTTTAAAAAAGAGTTCTATTATCAAATACTCTAATAAAGAATTAAAGTCAAGTAGAATCTCTGTTTATGGGATATCTTAGAACCTAAAAGAGTCTCCAGGAGAATAAAGGTATACAGTGTTTCTAAAACTCATTTGACTAAGGGCCACTTGCTTCACAGAGCATCTTAGGATACCAGTATTTCACAAACCACCCTTTGGAAAATGTGGAGGGAATGGTATGAGTGAATGCACAGAGGCATGAAATAGCCCAGCAGACCTGGGGGCCAATCAGTAATTCACCAGAGTTTTGGTGTGGAGGGGGACAGAGCAGGGGCCAGGTAACAGAAAGCACTGCAAAGAGGTTGGATTTTGTCCTAGATAATGAGTGCAATTTAAATATTTTAGGAATGGTAGACAAATGATCAGATTTAATGCTTTAGAAACTTTGGCTTTGGTGTGGAGATGAAATCTGAGGGGCTGAGGCCTGGAGGAAGTCAGGCTGACTAAACAGGCCACCACTGCTTTAATCCACAGAAGAGATGTTAAGTACTAAACCAACATAGTTAACAACACAATCTCACTGACCAAGTCTGAGAAGGAGGGAAGATGAGACGACAGGAGATTGTACAGGACTGGGTGGTAAGGAGAGAGCAGAATCTGAGTTGACTTCCAGGTTTCTGATTCAGGTGACTGAGGGGTGTTGGTATCATTCACCAAGAGAAGGACTGTGAGAGGGAGTGAGTGCTTGGAGGGAGAGGTAATGAGTTCAGTTTGCGATACACTCTTTACAGCTCCGATGGAACTATTCCCATATGGAGCTATGTGGGAAGCAGTTGGCATCTTGTTTAGCTTCTGTCATTTCCTATCCGACTTCGCGCTTCATCGGTCCAGCTCCCTTTCCTGTCTGTGGACTATCCTCTTCAATTCTTCACATGATCTTATAAAAAGAGGCTTTCTTACTGAGAGCATCGCCATGGCCAGACACCATGCTAAAGCACTTTATTTAAATGTAGTATCATTTATTTAATTTATTTCTTTGAACATCTGTATGTAGTATGTATTTTATACCCATTTTATGAGTGAAATATTGAGACAAGGAGAGCTAAAAATCACTTGCTCATGTTCACTCAATTATAAAGTGGCAGAGTTGGGGTGCCAACTTGACTTTTTTTTCCAGACTTAATTTTTAGAGCACTTTAGGTTCACAGCAAAATTGAGCAGAAGGTACAGAGACTTCCCCCGTACCTCCTGCCCCCAAACGTGTATCGCTTTCCCATTACCAACATCCCCCTGACTTGTTTATTGCTACAGTTGATGAACCTGCATTGACATGTGATCATCACCTCAACCCTGTAGTTTATGTTACAGTTCATTCTTGGTCTTGCACCTTCTATAGTTTTGGACAGATATAATCTGTATCCAGTATTATAGCACCATTCAGAAGGGTGTCACTGCCCTAAAAATCAATCTGTTCTCATCCCTCTCTCCCCCTCGACACCCTTTGCCAGCTAGACTTTGAATCGCTGTGGGGTGCATATCAGGGCCCCCCATGTCAAGTTCCTAGCCAGGCATCAAGCATTCCCTGGTCCTACTTCACAGAAAGGATGTGCTGGAAGACCTTTGGATGTGTCTTTTGAGAGGCCTTGCCTCATCCTGCCTTGATTTTTGCTGGTAGAGTGCTTGCTGTCCTTCCTTCCATGCTGTTACTTCCTCAGGGACAGTGACTAACTGAACCTTATTTTTCTCCCAGAGCCCAGTACAGTGTCTAATGTGGAATAAGTGCTTCATATGTACAAAGATTTTCACAGGCCAAGATTTTTATTTTACTCTTGCCTCTAGGTTTATTCTAGGTTTGATGGACTCCCTTCCCAAGTGGGTGCTTCCCCTAGACTCAGGATATTGGGACTATCCATGCCTGTGAGGTTATAGGAGAAGTGGTTCTGGAAATCCAAGCAGAAAGATCCAGGGAGAATTCTAAGTATACGGAGTTCTCTCAGCACAGTCCTTGCCTACCGTGGCCCATTTCTTTTTTTGTATTGATTTTTCTTTTTTCTGTCCAGATAAAGGGGTACATTAGGAATTACTGTTTCCTAAATTTGCTCTGCTCTTCTTCCCTTACATGGGTAGAATGCAGCGGAAAGGGCAATGGATGTAGAATCAAACAGCCTATATTTAAAGCCTTGTTAAACCCACTTGCCAGTTGTGGGTTCTCAGGCAATCACTGAACATGTGTAAGTTTCTTTTTCCTTTTCTGTTAAATTGGTATGGTGTACCTTTCTGCCTACCTCACAGTTACCATAAAAACCAAATACTCTAAAGGGTGTGGAAATACTTTGTGGATTTGAAAGCACTATGCTTATCTAGAAGGTTGTGGGAAAGTGCCTCGGGCCAAGATTGCAGAATACCGTGCTCCAGTGAGGGAGAAGAGTAATGAAATGTTCTGGAAGGCCAGGCATGGGATTCTTCTGTATACCAAGGAGCTCACTTAGAAATTAACTAGTTCTGAAGGCAGCTCTTCCAATACAAAACCTTCTGGACATTTACATACTGACTCATGTGGAGGGCAAAGCAAATGATCTAGAGGAATGATCAACTTTTGAATGTCAACTTTTAGGCTGTGGGATGTCCGGCAAGTCACCTAACCCTCTGGTCTCAGTCTCCTCACAAGTTCAATGAGAATACTAATGTCCACACTTCTAAGATATTTTGATGACTAATAGGACAATGTGTCTGAAATGCCTGACCCACAGTGGTAGCTTCTTTTATCAATGAATTTTTCTTTTAATTATTACCACCAAAGTCTTCACCTTCTTTCCTCCTGGCAGAACTGTTCTCTGCCCCCTGTTGTCCCAAGTACTTATGCATACCTCTCGTGGCATGCTCACCAGGTGGTGTTACACCAACAATCTGTATGTGTGGTTTCCCCCGTCAACCCCCATGACCTTCTCCAGTACAAGCGCCTTGAAGACAGGCATGAATTAGCTTCTGCGTTATTTAGTTCAGTGAATACTGTCCATTACATGCTAATGAATGCACCCATTGTACCTTCCACCTCTTTACATTGCTTTATTTTCCTTCATAGATCTCACCACTTCTTAAATCTATTCTATTTATTAACTTACTATCTGTCTCCTTCACTAACAATTTCAGCACCAAGATAATAGGGATTTTTGTCATGTTTGTTTACTGTTGTGGACAAAATCCAGAATGATGTTTAGGACATGATATTCAATCAATATTTGTTGAACGAATGAATGAATTTTATTTATTACTCATATAAATGCTGTGAGGTAGGTATTATTAGAGGTTAAATGACATGCCTGCTTGCTTTCAGCTAATCAGAGTCAGTGTGGAGATTTTGAAATCAGATCCTTCTGACTCCAAAGCTTACTCCGATTTCAATATACTAACTGGTTCCTTATTAGTAACTATCATAAGTGAAGATGCATATATGTACAGTGTTAAGGGAGACTTGAAGAGGCATAAAGCAGCTTTCTTCCTATTCTAGCCTTCTGAGAGACAATGTAACATGGAAAGGCCTGGCATCTTCAGGCAGACAAACTTGGGCATGAATTCTGGTTCTACTCTTTATTAGTGTGGTCACCTTTGAAAAGTTCCCTAACTTTTCTCCTCCTCAACTTTCTTATTATTAAATATTTATAATACTTTCCTTTTTGGGGGTTTTGGGTAGGATTAAATAAGATAAAATTTGCAGCACACACCAAGTAGGAAATTAAAAAATGACATTTCTCCTCCTAATGGCACCTCTATCTGTACCCATGGCACTTAGTTATCCTATCTAAGTCTTCCTGTGTGTTACTATTATCTCCATGGCAGTATTTGAAGCTCTTTGAGGATAGAGGCGACATCTTCAACTACTTAAGCATTTGTAACTCTGGGGGTGAAAATATTTTCCCAGCCCAGGACAAAATACATTTGAAACCAAAATCAGTCAGAGGGAGAAATAAAGTGGGAAAAACCCATTTATTGCTTACAAGCAGTTGTCCACTTCTGCTCCCCCGTGTCTCTCACCACCCAGCTGCAAAAAGGGGAAGCACCCAACCTCTCTGATCCAGATATGCCCTTGCTCTCCCTTGTATTTGGAGATGGGCTCCTTCTCTGTACCCCTTGGAAACACCTATTGATGGAGATGCACTAAGGCCAGGCGAGAAATTCTGGAAATACTGCGGTTTTACCCACAGTGTTTCACAACACTTCCTGGGACTTATAATGGTGGCCTCCATGCTCTTCTTGATGAGGAGCTTCTTTGATTTTTTCAGAATCCCAGGAAAATCCCCAGCAGTAGGCATGAATAGGTGCTGACAGGGCAAGTTACTGCTAATAAGTTTCGGAGTGGAAGATGGACCATCTTCCAGGTTGAAATCCAATTATGTCAAGCCTCCAAATCAATCAATAGAACAAGGTCAACATGTCTGCAAACTTCTGAAGATGACACTCTCTTACAGATATTTTCAGTTGCTATCTTGATTTTCTTTTTTATTCCCTCACGGCCACCAAACAAATGCCATTACTAGAATGTGAGTTGGTGGAAAATAAAAGCTAGGAATAAGTTCTTTGAATTAATGTTACATATTAAAAATTAAAATGGATTTGTCAGGTACTTTAAGGATTGAATTCCTAGATTGTTTGTTGATAATCTAAACTTCATAAGTTAAAAAAAAAATCTGTTTAGACAAGAGGCTCAGTAGCCTCTGGGAAGTCTTGAGAATAAATTTGAGCAAGGCAGAATATTGTATGAAATCGGTCTCTTAATGTGTGAATTTCAAAGAGATGGTGGTAAAATGGGAAATATACATTTGTTATTAACAACTGAGGTTAGGAAGGCATTTTGATTTACAATGGAGGCGGATTGCAATTTCGCTTTCCACTGGATAGGCAGAAAATGGGCTCTGCCTCATTACATTGCAAGATTAGTGTTTGTGCTGAATCCCCATCCAAGTGAACAAAGTGAGGCACTGAAGTCTGAATTACTGGGTTTCTTTCCAGGAAGTCACTGGCTTTCAGCTCAAATAGTGTTTACTGCTCATTGTTCCTGCTTCTGCTTCTTATCCCACTGGTTTATTTCTTTTCCTTCTTAGATTCAGCTGTGACCAGGTAAAGTTGATCTCCCAACTTTACTCATACCACCAAGTCAGATTATTTCTTTTGGCAACTTTGTCCATCTGTAGTCAACTTTCATGGTAAGCAAATAATAACAAAGGCAGGACATGCTAGGTATGGAAGCAACTCAAAGGTTACTGCAAATGTCCATTTGTGTAACCCCAGTTGTTGGAACAGCCATCACTTTCTATGTAATAAATAACCCTCAGCATTTGTAGCTTAAAAATAACTAGCTCATGATTTTGTGGGTCAGCACCTTGGGTTGGGACTGGTTGCATGAAGCCAGGTTTGGCTGGTTTTGGCTGGACTCTTTCATGCATATCTGGTCAGCAGGGTTGGCTGGGGACTGGCTGGTCCAAGATAGCTTAGTGGAATAGCTTATCTTAGTTCCATCTCATCATCCATTAGAAAAGTCAAAACTTGTGCACGAGGACCATGGCAAGAATCCAGGGAGCAGACAGACGTGTACAAAGTCTCTGTGGCTCAGGTTCAAAACTTGCATAACGTCATGTTCACTGTGTAGTTACCTAAGCAAATTACCAGCCTAGACAGATTCAAGAGTGGAGAAATATATTCCACCTTCGATGGAGAAGCTGCAGATAATTGTGGCAATTTTTTGTAGCCTACCAAAGGTATCTTTTGAAGTTTTGTTTTAAGGATTTGCTTCCATCCATTCTAAGTCCATCAAATCATTCTGTGTGTAGAACACTCCTGTGGAGTCATCTCTTATTCATTTCTGGGTCATTCCCGGGTCTTATTCAGATACACAGATGCATTGGCAACAGACGCAGATCCTTTTTCATGTCTCTCAGACACTGTACGGAGAACTTAGGGAAACCAGCCCTCAGAAATAGTCACCATAACCTAGGCAGATAAATTAAGTTAGAATAATATCCCTAGATTCTGAAGCACTTGTCCTTCATTGTCTCTTTCATTTCCACAACAGTCCTGTGATGTAAGCAGGACAGATATTACTGCTCTTTTTTTCCTGATGCAGAAAGTGAGGCTCAGAGAATTTCAGTGAGTTCTGTGAGAACTCACAACTGTAAGTGGTAGTTCCGGTATTTGAACCCAGGTTATTTGACAATAGATCCATCTCTTGAATCACTATACACATCATCTCTAGTTGGCTGGCTTGCTACAGGCTGATGTTTAGACTATATTGACTTCCTCTACTAGTCATAAACTAATATTTTTCAGACTAAAACTTTGGGTTCTACAGGATGTAGCCTGGTGGTGGCCTGGACCACATAAGCCTGAATGAGGGGCATAGTCATCTATGAGGCAGATCTAGGGGCTGGCCCAGCATTCTGAGTTTCCTTTGTCATCCTTTCTTGACTATAATTTTCCTTTGTACTCCCAAACTATGAAGCTTTCAAGGTGAGTAGTGAGGATGGGATGGTAGGGAGGATGATGTCTCAGTTTGAAGACAGAGGGCACTGCTTCTGTCTTATATTGGGGAAGTCAAAGGATGTCCCCTGGTGCCTGTGGACTTCCTGTGGTGCTTAGAGCCCTGGTAACCCCAGGTACAGCAGTGGGATAGTGGAGGGATATGAGTGCTTGAGTCAGACACATCTGGACTCAAATTCATGTTCTGTTTACTACTCATTTATAAAATGGCAAAGTCCAACCAACTGTATAGGTTATTGAATAAATAAAATGAGATTATGTATTTAAAGTGCTTCACATAGAATAAGTGCTAAATAGTTTTGTATGTTCCTTGCTTAAGGAATACACTCATGTTTGATAGAAATATCTCCATAATTCTCCAATTCCAGTTCAAATTGCACACAAACTAGATAAAAGGATACCTTCTCTCTCCTTTCTTTACTTAAGTGATTTTCTATTTTAAACTGAAGGCTTAATAATTCAATTTGACCTAATATATTCAATTAACACCTGATATATTAGGCACTGTGTTAGGCACTAGGCTAGGTGATGGAGTAGAAATACAAGTAAAATACATCTTTGTTCCAAAGTTTCTCACAGTCAAGCAGGGGAGATGTGAGCATAAGGACCGTACTACAAGATAGACTGATACAAATGGAAATAGAAGCCCCCAAAAGAGCTATGAAAATATGACAAGAAAAGATGTTAATATCAATAAAGTGTAAAACATTTTAGAGATTTCATTGGAGCTGGATGAGTTACTTGGCTTTACTAGGTGGGATATGATGTTGAGGGAAAAGATCACAAGAGAAAGGGCAGAAAACAGGACTAAAAATTAGAATATATTTCTTGGCAAGTCTGATTAAGTCTTCATCTTAGAGACTTATTATGGTTTTATCATCTATACATTAAGATTTACCAAATTTTTATCTCTTGGATTTTAAATTACCATATATAATTGCTGTCACAGTATCTCCATTTGGATTTCTACCCGACATCTCAAGCTTAGCATCTCAAGTCCAAAATTGAACTTATCATCCCCAGCCCCAACCATCTCATACTCACAATCTTCATCTCAGTTGATGATAGCACCTTCCTTTTAGTAGCTAAAGCCAAAGAGCTTGACCTCCTCTTTGACTTGTCTCTTTTTTATATCCCACATTTAATTAAATTCAAAAAGCATGCCTCAGCCCTGAGGGCCTTTGAATGAACCATTCTGAATGATCTTGCAGGCATTTCTGTGGATAGCTCTCTCATTTCTTTCTGATTCCCTTTATAATGAAGCCTGCCTGGATAACCTCTTTGCTACTACAACTTGTTTCTTTCCCTCAACCACATACTTCCTTCTCTCCTTACTCCAATCTACATTTTCCCCATTCCAGTCATTCTACTATGCCATATAATTTACTTTTTAAATCGAAAGAGCTGTGTGTGTTTATGTGTTTACATGCTTGGTATAGAATAGGTACTCAAAAAACATTTGTGGAACAGCTAAATGAATTCTGACAAAATTTTTGTCCATTTACTATTCTGTCCAAATACCTTTCTCTGTTCTAAGTACATACCATGTTTCAACTGGCAACTCAATTATTTTTGTCGACCAGTTTAGTGTAGGAGAACAAGATTGTTTATAAGCAATATAAGTATAGTATGTAAAACTGTAAGCTATTTTGGAAAAAACAACATAGTTACAGAAATATTAATACATTTTTTTCCCAGAATTCTTCACTGAGAAAAAGAAGGATCTTGGGAAAATGATCAACTATGGGACATACAATACATATGAATTAACATTCAGTCCTGTTTGAATAGGCTTTGTGGCTGCATAATTTTGAGATGGAAGCTTTTGCCTTTTGCTTTGCAAATCATTCTTTGCAAAGTCTTAACCTGACCTGCCATGTCCACTTATTTTAACGAAACATGAAGCTGCTTAAAATGAAATTTCTCATCTCTACATTCTGTTCCTCTGATTAATTTAGTGTTGGCATTTAAGCATGATTACATTCCCTTGAGAATCAGTGATGTTTTAGGCAATTTCATCTGTTTAATTTACATTTTGTTGAAAGGCTTAGGAAGGCAACTGCTTTTTAAATCAAGATCCCCAAATGTCCATGCGTCCTGATTATAGCTGATCTTTCTATTTTCATTATGCTTTCATGAGTTGAACTTATTAAAATATGAAAATAAAGGAAAGCAAATCCACCATGTCAAATAAAATGCACCACTGCTTTCTCCTCTCCATACAGAGATGCTTTTCCATCATGCCTCCATGCTTTTTAAATTAAATGTCAAGTTTTGCACTGGATCATGGGTACAGTTTTGCTTTGCCTCACCCTGGACTGTCTTTGACTTAGTGCTTATTACCATAAGACTATTATATGATTTTATATAATATATATGATTAGAACAACTAATACTAGATTTTAATGTTGAACAAGTCAAGGTGGTTTTTAACCAATATCCCATAATTGCTTCTTTTCATTGTCTATAATAAAAATAATGAGGATCTAAATTATTCTAACAAGACTATGTTACATATTTTTTATACTTTTCACATGTAGTATAAACTGTACAAGAAAGAATTAGAATGACTGTGTTTCCAGAGCTGATGGAGTATGTCACTATTATTATTTTTATTATTGTCTATTCTATTCCAATATATTCCCTAACTGAGATAGAGTACCTCTTCTCACTTGTTTTCATTAATTTAACAAATCCAATAATCCTTTATTGAGTACTATGTCCTGTTCATGTGCTCGACCTTGGGCAAACAAGACAAGGCAATTTCTGACTTGTGTAGGTTGTGTTTAAAATCCTTTTGGCAAAGAAATTTACTCTTTTCTTAAAGTCCAAACTTAAAATGGATGTTCTCTTTGTGCAGCACTATACTTCTTTTTTGAGTAATATTTTTAACAGTTCCCAGGTACCAGTAACTAAACAGAGTAATATTCATTTATTTTTTATTTAGCTTATGTTTAACTTACTGACTTCCACTAACTTTCTGGTACAATGGGTAGATATACTCTAGATATTTGCCCAGGCAGTAATCCAAGGTGCCCCAAGGAATTTCCAGTCGTAGTGCTGCCAGACAGCTATGTCTGGGAGGTCTCTCCCTATGCACTAGCTGAAACCTCAGTCTGGACAGGGGATGGTTCTTGACTCTAAATGAGAAAGAATTCTTGAGCAGGTGGGAAGAATGTAGGTAAGGAAGGAATTTATTAAAGCAAATGAATGGCAGCGGCCTTGCAGGCAGCTGAGAGCAGGAAAGTGCAGAGGTGCAGAGGGAGGGAGAGGAGGCCTGCTGCACAGGGTCCCCCAGGCGATGGGAACTTAAGGGCCCAAATCTGAGCTCTCTGCAGCCCCTCCCTACTTATCAGGGGTAAAATCGAGACTTGGAAAGAGAATGAAATAGCAAAAAGACAAAACACAGTTGAGATGTGAGAAAGCTTTATTTAAAGGTATACATTAAAGAGAAAAAGTGCGGGTATCCTCAGAGAGGAGGCATGCTAAAAGGCTGGGGTTTCTGTCTTTTAAGCATTTTTCAGGAATACCACAAAGAGCCAGGGAGCGTAGACTAGTCAGGTGGTCTCAGGATGCTTATCTCTGGTGAGAGACATTGTGTCTCCTCTCCTCTATATCAGTCCTCCAGCTAATTCTGCAAAATAAACTTAACACAGGAAATTTATTGATCCGGTTCATCCCCACAGTAGTGGCTTCCCTTTGGGAACCTAGCAATCAAGACTGCCTGCCCTGCCCCTGAGGTGGGTTATTGTCTGTTTGCTAAAGAATCTGTTAGGAATCTTACTTCCTAACTTCCTGGTTTTCAAAATGGAATCTTAGCCTTAAGATGGAATCTTTCTTCCTCTTACTATACTGTTTGTTTAGTAATTCTGTACACCAACTGCAAGTTCAGGTCCCCAAATTGCCCTCAGGTTTGATAATTCACTGGGAAGACTCACAGAACTTATTAAAGCTGTTATACTCACATTGTGTGGTTCATTACAAGGATTAAGATCAGTCAGAGGGAGAGATGCTTAGAACAGGGTTCAGCAGAGTTCCAAACGTGCAGTTTCCATCATTAATCTCCTGGCAATGATGTGTGATGATATGCATGGAGTATTGTCACCCAGGGAAGCTCACTTAAGCCTTTGTGCTCACTTTGGTGTTCCATTCCATAAGCATGATTAATTGATTGATTTCCCATAGGGTTTGATAAAGAAAATATTCAACACAGCTGTCAAGGTCAGCAAACAGCTTTTTTCCTCCAGTTGGCAAAGCCCTCCCAACTCCCTCCCCCGCTCCTCTGGGCTCCTCTTTTGCCCTGCGCATGCCGAAATGCCACACATCAAAAATAATATTAATTGCTCCATTTGCTTGTGCTCAGGGCGTGGACCTTGGGAGATTACTCCCCTCTGAGCCTGCCAGTGTAAAATAAACCTCAAAACTCCAAGACCTCCAAGTGCCGATTGGTTCTTCCATCAGTGATCCAGTCCAGGTTTTCCAGTATTTTCCGTAACATTTGGATCCCTGACTGGGAACCCAACCGTGCTGGCCCATTGTTGCCACCAGTTTGGGGCAATGGTGGGGTGGTGATGGAACGGTTGATCGCAGTGGAGAAGGCGCGCCCTGCCTGATCTTTCAGCAGTCTCCCGCCTGGTAGCCCTGGCCAGCCCCGCTCTGCTGTTCCCACCAGACCCAAGGAGGTTTGGCAGGTGAGGACGTGGTTCTGACATAGAATCCGGTAAGGCCCCGGGGCCCCTGACCCAGCCAGTCCCACCTGTTGGGGTGGAAGGGGAGCCTGGTCACCTCCTGGAGACCTCTCAGAAGTCTCTCAGGAAGACATTCCCAGGAGGAGAAAGTTTAAACTCTGGTCTGAGTGTGTGAGTGAGTGTGCAGGGCTGCTGCCATTCAGTCTGCACTGAAGCTGTGATTCTACCGCCTGTGCTATGGAATCTGAGTGGGGCCTCATCTGCATTCACAGTCAGCTGCCACAGTATAACAGTGACTCAGCTTTGGCTGACCTGGCCCAGGACTTACATGGGTGCACCTTAGTCAAGGCTGACTAAATTTCTGCAAGGAGAGTGAAGAGATGGGCATCTGATTGGTATCCTCTCTAGAGGAGGCACCCCTCCCTTGTCTGTTGTCATGGCACCGTTACACAGACACGTCATGGGGTCAGGGCACAACAAATCCACAGTTCTCGACACCATGGTCAAAAATTTCAGGAATAAATTTTCAGAAAACTAGAGAGTAAAATTAACTCCAAGCAGATTGAAAACCCTGTGTGAATCTGTATTGCCCACCTTTAGTGTAGGGTGGCCTCCAGAAGGAACTCTAGATGTCCCAACAATCTGTGAGTCTGGCAGGTCATCACTAGAGATCCAGGTCATCCGATTCAGTTTCCATACTTTAACTCCTGGTTAGAGGTTGCCCAGACCGTTCCCCCTTGGGTGTGATTTGCTTGCAACAGGCAGGGACAAAGTAAGGTCTTAGTCACCTCAACAAAGCAGCCCACAAAGAATCAACAGAAGACTGAGCCTCCGCAAATTCTTGCTGGTGATCCAGAGGAAGAGCCAATATTGCCCCCACCTTATGTGCCCCCAAGACCATCAGCTCCCAACCCCCAGTCCTGGACACCCTGCTGCCATCAGCCTCCCCGCCAACTCCAGAACCAGTGGACCCACTCTCCCCCAGACCAGCAGCCAGACTAAGCCCTCAGCCAGGAGCAGGTGCCTTCAGATGCTGGTGCAAGAGACGTGGGAGCCTGGCTGGTCCATGCTTTACTACCAACCCTTCTCCATGACTAACCTCCTCAATTAAAAACACAACACCCCATCTGAAAAGCCACAAGCCCTGGTTGATCTCATGAAATCCTCTTCCAAACCCATCAACCAACCTAAAAAAAACTCAATAGTTTCTTTGCATCCTGTTCACAGTGGAAGGGAAGAGGCAACTGGGGTCCTTGATCATGGTGCATGGGCTAAAGTCACTGTTCCCAAGGAACGCCCCTACTGGGACTTCACCACCCCTGAGGGACAGCACCAGATCTGCCGATATCAGGATGCCCTCCTCCAGGGGAGAAAAGCCAGGTCCAAAAAGCTTATGAACATGACCAAAGTATCTTCAGTCACTCAACAACCAGAGAGTCTCCTGGGGACTATTACAAAAGACTGTGTGAAGCTTATTGCATCTATACCCCTTTTGACCCTGAGTCACCAGGGAGTCAACAGATGGCCAACACCTCATTCGTAGTTCAAGCCGCCCCAGACATCAGACAAAAGTTCCAAAAACTTGAAGGCTTTGCCAGGATGAATATCACTCAACTGATTAAAATTGCCAACAAAGTATATCTAAACAGAGAAGTTCAGGCTGACAGAGAGGCTGAAAGAAAAATGAAGAAAACGGCCAGCTTCCTGGCAGCTGCCCTAAAAGAAAGAGAGATGACCAAAAGGCAGAGAAAAGCTGGCCGCCAAGAGGGGGGAAGCCTAGGACGCCCCTGGCCAGGGACCAGTGTGCTGACTGTGAGGAGGAGGGGCATTGGGAGAACGAATGTCCCCACCGAGGCAAAGCCCTGAAGCCCGGTTGCTGCCGGGAGGAGGCCCACGGGGACAGGCTCACTGGCCTGGCAGGAACAGACTCGGCCTGATACGGACGGGCTCTCTCACCCTTGGCCCCCATGAACCCCCCATCAAAGTGAAAGTGGGGGGACAACGGACAAACTTTTATGGTTGACAGAGGGGCAGCACACTCTGTGGGCACCCTCCCTGTAACTCCCCTCAGTAAAAGGACTGCAACTATTCTCGGAGCCACTGGGATATAAGCAGTCCAGCAACACTTTTACCAAGCCTGCCAGTGTGAACTTGGAGGCCACAAGGCCTGACATAAGTTTCTCCACCTGCCCGAGTGCCCCGTTCCCCTCCTCAGCTGAGACACACTCTCAAAGCTCGGAGCCCAAATAACTTTTGAACCAACTGGATGCACAAGCCTCAAACTAAACCCAAGCCAAGAAGAGCCAGGGTCCCTCGTACTGGCAATAGCCACACCCAGGGAAGAGGAGTGGAGGCTATTCTGTGCCCAGACCCTCTCAAGTAGCCCACCTGAATGCAGAGCTGCCTTCCCCTCAGTATGGGCTGAAGACAACCCACCTGGACTTGCTCATAACTGAGCCCCTGTCACTGTAGAATTGACTCCAAGGGCCCAGCCACAAAGACAGCGGCAGTATCCCTTCTCACAAGAGGCAAGGGCAGGCATCCAGGAACACCTGATCAGACTCAGAGAGGCAGGCATTCTAACCAAGTGTCAGTCGCCCTGGAACACCCCACTTCTACCAGTCAAAAAGCCAGGAGGGGGGCACCAGCCTGTTCAAGACCTGCGAGCCATTAACTGGGTGACTGTTTCTTTACATCTGGTGGTCTCAAACCCCTGCACCCTCCCCAGCCAGATCTTGGGGTCTGCCAAACGGTTCACTTGCCTAGACTTAAAAGATGCCTTCTTCTGCCTCCGGCTGGTCCCCCAAAGCCAGCTCTTGTTTGCCTTTGAATAGATTGAACTGGATACAGGGTGGCAGATGCAGTCAACATGAACCTGGCTTCCACAAGGGTTCAAGAACTCACCCACTCTCTTTGGACAGGCATTGGCTGCAGACCTTGCCAGCTTTCTGAGGGAAGCCACGTGCTGCACCCTCCTGCAGTACGTAGATGACCTCCTCCTTGCCAGTGACAAGGAAAATTGTGCAAAAGGCACAAAGGCCCTCCTGCAACTCCTGTGAGACTCAGGATACTGAGCCTCATAAAAAAGGGGCACAAATCTGCCAGCAGCAAGTCTGGTACTTGGGCTTCCTCCTCACCCAGGGAGAAAGGGCACTAGGGCCAGAGAGGAAAAGGTCATTATCTCCTTACCTCAGCCCCAGATGAAGAGAGGCATACGAGAGTCCCTGGGGGCTGCTGGGTTTTGCAGAATCTGGATTCCTGGATTCTTGGCAATGGCAAAACCCCTCTATAGCCTCCTGGGGGTGCCAAGACTGAAAGCCCCCTGTCTGAACAGAAGAGGCAAGAGCCATCTTCCTGGAAATAAAGGCTGCTTCAGAACAGGCACCAGCCCTAGGCCTGCCAGATACAAAAAAGCCCTTCAATCTCTTCATACATGAAAAAAAAGTAGCCATTGAAGTTCTCACATAAACTGTTAGGCCCTGGCAGTGGCTGGTTGCATACCTGTCAAAAAAATACTAAGCCTGATTGAGGCAGGATGGCCACCCTGCCTCAGGACACTGGCAGCCACATGTCTATTCATTAATGTCAATGTCCCCCATACTGTTGTGTCCCTTTAAACACACAGGGACACCAATTCGTCTCCAACTCTCGGCTGGCACAATACTAAAACTCCTCACGGCTGTCTGGTTCCCAAAAACATAGCAATTCTGCATGGTAAAGAACACCAAAAGGAAAACAACCCTGTAACACAGGGGAACCAGCTGGCAGATAAGGCAACTAAAACAGCGGCTAATAAAAAATAAAAACCAGATAAAGCTCCTTCCCTCACTGTGGCCCTAAAGCCCACAGAGGAGGCCTCTCCACCCAAGTACACTGAAAAAGAGAAGAGCTGGGCCATGGCTGAAGAAGCCACCCTAAACAAACAAACAAACAAACAAACAAACAAACAAAAATGATGGTTGCTGCCTGACAGATGCATCTTTGTCCCAACTGCAACTGGAAGGCACCTAGTTAGCAAATACCATCAGCTCACCCACCTAAGAAAAGCTGCAGAAGCCCTCCTCAAAAAGCAATACTACATCAGCCAGTTGCCAGCACTATTAAGCCGAGCAGTAAGTTAGCAGTGCATGACTTGCACCAGAAGTAACACTCTATCTGCACTGCAACCCCCACTGGGTGTCCAAAAAAACAGGAGTTGCCCCCCTTAAAGACCTTGAGATAGACTTTACAGATGTCCAGCCAAGCAGAGGACTCAGATACCTTCTAGTAATAGTACTAGTGTGTACATATTCTGGGTGAGTCTAAGCCTTCCCAAACAGGACAAAACAAAGCCAGGAGATAGCCAAAGTCCTCCTGAGAGAAATTGTGCCCCAGATTAGCCTACCGTCTACAATTTACAGTGACAATGAACCTGCCTTTGTAGCAGATGCAGTACAGATTTTAACTAAATCTCTCAACATTACCTGAAAACTCCACATGGCATACAAGCCACAAAGTTCAGGGAGAGTGGAGCGAATGAATCGCACCCTCAAAGGAATCCTAGCTAAATTTTGCCAAGAAACTGCCCTCCCGTGGCCAGACCTACTGCCCCTGGCTTTCCTGCATGCTCGCTGCACACCTGGGACTCAAGGCTTTTCCCCCTTTTGGATTAGTGTATAGACGCCCTCCCCCGTATTTAGGAAGCCTCCCAGGGAACCTACACCAGATAGAAAATAAGAGAGTAAGAGAACAGCTCCAAGCCTTAAGAGCCACCCTAAATAAACTGCAGCAATATACCATAGAAAGAGCCCTAATCTCCTTAGGGACCCCAGTACATTCCTTCCAGGCCGGGACTCAGTCTGGGTCAAAAATTAAAAAAGGGACCCTCTCAAACCTCAGTGGACTGGCCCCCACATTGTTCTAACCATTCCTACTGTCCCCAAAGATACAGGCATCACTCCATGGGTCCATCATTCCAGAATGAAAAGGGCCCATAATCCAGACAAAGAAATACATCAGTAGAAAGCCCAGCCAGACCTCCAGAATCCTCCACATCCGATGATTACCTTCTGACTAATGAACACCTGCACGCCGTGGATCCTGGCCCTCGCTGGAATAGAGTCTCTCATCCTGAGCATTAAACTCTCTGCCGCTGCCTCCTCTGATTAACTGTTCCTCAAGAAGTTGCCCTTTCTATTGTCTATTGGGTAATCGTTAAGTTGTTCTGCTGTGCTTACCTGTCTCTCCTAACTGAACTCAAGTCAGCCTGCATTTCCAAAGTACCTCTCTATAATGTTTAACTGTATAAAAGTTATGAAGTGCATGGTCATCACCCAAGAGAGCTGCCCTCACTGGCCCTCCACCTTTAGCACCTGTCCTCACACATGCAAATAAGCCAGCCTGAGTGTAATGTTCAGCTGCATAAAAATAAAAAAGGTCTAAGAAAAACTGGTTATTTTTTGTTAAGCGCAGGCTTATCAAGAGTCTGAAGACCTCATTTCAACTTGTACACACAAAGCCCATACAGACAAATGCATGAAAACATAATCATTTGTGTTCTTCACAAAGTACTCAGGACTTTAACAAAAAAAGTCACACACACAAAAATCCTAGCTCAAAGCAATTAAAAGTATAAATACATGCCATTATAACTCTTTCATAAACCAAAAAAGATGATGCCCCCTAAAACGAAGTGTTTAAAGGGGCATCGGAGGGGGGAGTGATAAGGAAAATATTCAACACAGCCGTCAAGGTCAGCAAACGGCTTTTTTCCTCCAGTTGGCAAAGCGCTCCCAGCTCCCTCCCCCACTCCTCCTGGCGCCTCTTTTGCCCTGTGCATGCTGAAATGCCACATATCAAAATAATATAAATTGCTCCCCTTGCCTCAGGGCTCGGACCTTGGGAGATTACTCCCCTCTGAGCCCACCGGTGTAAAATAAACCTCAAAACTCCAAGACCTCTGAGTGCCACTTGGTTCTTCCATCAGTGATCCAGTCCAGGTTTTCCAGTATTTTCCATAACAGGTTGACTTCAGTCTCTAGTCTCCAGCTCCTCCAAGGGTGAGCCAAAGGTCCTACGGTAACTCACAGGGTTGGTGTGGGTCACTTTAACTCACATTGTTGCGTTTTGGCTAGCCCAGGCCCTTAAGCTGACACTGTGTATCTCCCAGTAGGCCAGGACAAAGGCCAGACTTCTTTTTGGACAAGATTAAGTTCTGTCAATGCATGAGGGAGGCCCCTTAACTTTCTTTTATCTCTATTCTCTCACTTTCAGAATGAGACTAATCCTATGAAATTGTTGGGGTTGTTATTTAGGTTAATGCTGCAGGATGAAAACTACTTCAGATTATAGAAGTAGAAAGTGAAAAATGTGCCACTTTTCTTCCTTTAGTTTACCATTCTCTTTGTTTGTGTGTGGATGCTGCCAGCCCACTCTTGTTAATTGTGTTTTTGTTACCAACTCTAATTGTTTTGATAAACTTTGCCTTAGTCACCCTCAGCGGGAGCCCTTGGGTTTGTCCTTTTTCCTACCTCAGTGCACTGTTGATCATCTTTATTTGGGTACTGTAATGCAATGAATCTCTTCAAATTTTGTTGGTTCTTCCTGTGCTTGAGGCTGAAGTTTTTCTCCAAGACTTTACTTCATCAAGTTCCCCATTGTTCCCTGATGGAGTTTCTCTAATCAATATTCTACAGTCTTTCCAGGAATTCTTATCAATTTCCTATCTGTCCATGTAAGAGAGCTGCTATTTTGGCACAATAGGTTTTTTTCTTTTTGGGTTCTTGGAGAGGATTAGGATGGAAGAGGAAGGGGTGAGGTGTACTTTGATTTCTAAACTCATTGAGAAATAAGGCAGAAGAGTTAAATAGGGCCCCCAATTTCTTTATTGGCAAAATCTAGGTATTGAAGAATATGACCTTTATTTGCAGACAAATGGATTTTCTATTGCTGAGCCCTGAAATTCAATAGACACAGGCAACTGTTAGTATTCAGACAGAATGTGTGCTCTCTGTAGACAGTCCTGCTCCAGGTGGGAGATGAGAGAAGAGCTATCTGAGCATGCTTGCTTTATTCTCATCCGAGTTTCCAAGAAATATGTCACTCCTACTCTCCTGGGGATGATTAAAGGGGCAGGAGAAGCCAGAGTTTTACAGAGCTGAGCCTCCACCACTAGACGTGACTATCAGGAATGATAGGGTTGGATATTGCAGTAATGGCCCCATTTTGTTCATGTCTTCTTGTATCTATCACATCCACTAGTCTTCTCTCACATTGATCCTGGGTTTGGCCAGGTGCCTTGCTTTGGTTAATGGGAAAGTAGCAAACATGACCTGAGCTAGCAACTGAAAAGGGCTTGCACTTTGGGGCTTGCCCTCCGTTTCTGCTCTTGGAACCCCATGACCTCTGTGGGAACAGGAACAGGTAGCCTGCTGGAGGGTGAGGCTCTGGTCATCCCAGCTGTCTTAGGGGAGGCCCCGATAATCTAAGCAGCCCAGTTCACCCACCAGCTCACCACTTACATGGGAGAGTCCGGCAAAAGAATCATTCAGCTGCATTACCAACCCACAGAATTGTGATAGGATAAATGAAACCACTGTGGACTTGTGGTGGTGTGTTATAGAGTGGTAGGTAATTGACAAATGGGGAAGACACATCCCCACAAAATGGGAAGTTATGGTCTCCATGGGAAGGAGGCAGTGGGAGTGGGCCAGAGATTCTGTAACAAGTAGTATTTTATTATACATAAAGACTGAATAATCACACCTTACTTTCTCCAGTCTACAACTGTGAAGTTTGTCCATGGACAAAAAGAGCAAAGAAGGAAAAAGGTTAACCGTAACACTGATACCCATAATAGAGTTAGGTATGATTTCTTTGTAGTATCAGCAAGTAAATCCACAAAATTCAAGACCCTAGGTTCTGTGAGTCTTCCTCTCCACATCATATTTGTTCTGATTTTACATTCTATTTTATGTCAGTGAGTTTAAAACTATTTTCTCAAGCACTTTGCAATCTCTGGTGGTAATTTACCTGGTGTTTCACTGGGATAGAAAAATTCCTGCCTTTGGATTTATAGTTTTCAAGGCTAGAGCCCTCATTTCAGAAGAATTCTCTTTCTTAATTTGATTTCTGACAATAAAAAGCAGTGCATAAAATATAAAGTCTATAAAAAGAAATCATCAACTGCGATTATAGAAACTGCTTTCCCAGTGGGAGAATTATGTGGTTATTACCAAAGCATGGCATAATGTGACTGCATGAAATATAAATATACATACAAATCAATATCGCCTCATATTTCAGAAAAACATGCACATCACAAACACTTCTGTACCAAAGACACCTTGATAAAAAGAATATAGGAAAAGTATATTATGTAAGGTTTGTATTTTGCTGGGAGAAATGTTCAGGGGGCTAACTTAATTCAACAAACCTTTATTGAATACCTGTTCTATGTCAAATATTTTCCTGGAGCTATGGACACAGAAATACTAGCCCTGGTTATTGCTGTCAAGGAAACTGTTGTCTAGTGGGTACAAGCAGTGTGATTGGTCTTACAGCAAAGATACATATATGGGAACACAGAGAAAAGGCCCTAACATGAATGGGAAAAGATCTCAGCAAAGACTTCCCAGAGATGGTGAAGCCGAAGTGTGTCCTGCAGTGGGAGTAGAAGTTAGCCAGTGGGAGTTGAGTGGGGAGGTTGATCTGGATGGAGAAATGAATTGTGCAAGACTGGATTGGAGTGGGAGGATCAATATAGTGCCTTACGGAGGCCTGCTGAACTAGGAACCAGCATGGTTAAAACAGAGTAGGGAGTGTGGAGTGATGAGTCCAGTGGTCTTGATAATAAAGGTGAACCTGGTCCTTTATCATATTATCATAAAGGAACTTGTAGGTCATCCTGTGGGTTTGGACTACCATGGTACAGTGAAGAGTCAGTCATGAAAGGGTTTTAAATGGGACCATGATGTGGCAACATGGTATTTTTTAAAGAAGATGTCACTAATTAGTAAATGGAGAATGGATTAGAGATAGGTCAAATGCACATTTCAGAAATCCAGAAAACAAAAGATGAAGTTCCAAATTAAGGCAAAACCATTAGGAAGAGAAGTAGACAGATTCAAGAAATATCTAGAGTAAACAGGATTAGATTATAACATTAGTCAGAATACAGGAAATAGAGGGCATACTCAAGCTAGTTATTTTGAGGTGAGTTTTAGTAAAGTAACCATTTACAAAGGTGAGGGCAGAATGTAGGTATATTATAGGGAAGATTGATGCAAGACGAAGTTATTTCCACTTCTAGGCTTAAATTTCAAAGAGGACAGAGTAGTTACCAGAACCTGGTAAGGAACAACTCTGCAGAAGGGTTGACAGGGTCTGTGACCTTTGCTCAAGGTGACAGCCAGCTCACAGGGACCTACTAGAAGTGGAGCTGTGAGCATGACCACCCTGACCTCACTCTGCCGTCTCTTGATGCATGTCTTCTTGGGCCTCTGCATGGCTGAATGATGCCCTCCATATGGATCCAACTTCTGGGGATACAGAGCAACGAAAAGGTGAGAAGAAAGTAGATCTGGGGAGAGAGTCTGGAAGGTATCTAGCACAGTAACACACTAAATGCAGCAGATCGGAAATAGAAGAAGTTGGGACGACCTGAATTCTAGTATAGGAGAGGGTGTATGGTGATCTCATTTATTAATGTAGGGAAGTACAAGGCAGATCAGTGTATTATTGTTATTATAGTTTTGGAAAAGGGAAACTTAGAGAAAATGAATTTAGTTTTGGAGATGCTGAGTTTCAGGTGCCTCAGGGGCTTTCATTGATTCATTTAACTGATGTAGGTGGGCAGCCAGTGTGGCGACAGAAGGCCACTTCTTTAAGGGATAACGAATTCCTTCTTCTTGGAGAGCTGTAGTCCAGCCCCTTGTACAGTTTAGAAGGGCTGGTCATCCTGGTGATCTCTCCAAGTCAATGAAAAAGTCAAAACTGTTGTTGGTGTTTAATAAGGCTAGAAACATTCAAACAAGTAAGTTTCCATAAAACTGATCAAAGTAAAGCACATTTTACTGCTTAAATGGCATCATTTTAACACATTTTTTTATTGAGTTGAAGTAGCATGATGAAATGGAAAAGCTAGGTTTGGAGCTAGACACAGTTTAATTAGAATATGAGCTCTGTGATTTGCTTGCTGTGTGTCTAGGGCAAGATACTATTTCTCTGGGTCTCAGTTTGCTTTTGTACATGGGGATAACAATCTATTTGTCAAAAGTCCTTGACACGGTGCTTGGAATGTAGTAGAGGGGCAATGGAATTAAAGCAACATTAAAAATACCCTTTAAAAAGTTTTTTGAGTTAGAAATAATTTTTAGAGCTGGAAATCAGGTCAATGGTTAATATGTGTATTATAAAACTTTGGCTGAGGAATTCATTTTTTAGGTTCTCTGATTGTGACATGCTTATAGACACTTCTGTGTGACCTTGTCAAGCCCTGACAATTCATTTCCCATAAAATCAGGAGACAAGCAGATTAGGTTTGTTGTTGTTGTTTTTTTGCTAATTAATTTTTCACCAAGAAAAAATTGCATCTAGGCCTAACGTGACCCAAATATCAAATGGAATAAGTTTTCTGGAGGAACAATATTACTGCTCTTTCACTCTCAGTTTGCTAATTGATGACAATTTTTGTTGGCATTTCTATAAATTAGGTGAGTTTGAGAATATGCTACTGTTTTCTCTATCATTAACTTGTCTAGGAGCATGAAACTATGAAGGTTGTCGGCATTAATTCTTGTAAATGAGAAAGGTGTATGGGGACCAGGGATCTGTTGACTGCTTCAGTGCCATCAGCAAGTACTCTAATTTTCTAGGGTCTGCACAGCTGGTGTCTTTTATGACATACTAACTGAGTGTGGCACTTAAATGTATGAGTGATACCATATTAATTGATTCATATAGTTTTATCAATGTACCCTTTTAAATTAAGATGTGTAAGTGGCTTCTAAATGAGGTCATTTGGGAACATTAAAATGAACAAGCAGTATTCTAATGTTATTTATTTGCCTGCAAGAAACAGTAAAACACTACTATAAGGTAAGTGAGCATTTCTTACAAACTGGATTGTGGAGGACACAGAATGGGAACTTCTGCATAGCTGGGCCTCTCTAGAGCTGGAAATGAAAAAGCTGCAACTAAGGCAAATTTCCCATCCCTTTTCCTCCCAGGGGGAGTTTGTGGTCATTCTTCAGGGATATCTCTGCTTCCTCCTGTGCACCTGCTCTGCTCCCCTTTCCATAGACCAGCATTCTCTTCCTTTCTTATCATCCTGAATGTGGCCAACAGGAGTCATGTTCATCTCTTCATCCACATTCCACGACAGCCCTCAGTCATAGCTTGGGCTTATCTTAACATCCTTGTCAGACTGGCCTAACTGATCTTCCTGAATCCTGTCTCACAAGTCTCAGGTCCCTGGCCAGTCAATGGTTGTCTGATACCAGATCAATCCCCACCCCCTGTCCAATGCACTATTGCCAGGAAGATGTCATTGTGTGGTCTGATGTTTGCCCAGAAGGAGTTTGAGTGGGATGTGCAATGATAGGCATCTTTTGTATAAGTAAAGTCAAATAGAAAAATAGAATCAAGTCATATCCATTACAAAATGTACTGCAATTCATTCTTTTGAAAATTTCCAGTTAGATAGAAGAAGGAAAGGAACTAATATGCTCTGACATGTAAGAAATCATCCTGAAGCAATTATACAGTCAGGCCAGCTATCTCAGATGTCATGGGACAGAAGGGTTCATAGTCCAACTTAAGGTACTTTAAGCACATAGCTTATCAAATCAATTTAAAAGAGAAAGAAATGCAAAGAAAGAGATCAGGTTACTATACTTAGGTTAAGATATAAGCAAGATGTATACACCCCACTGTTAGGCTGGGGGAAGGAAAAACAAGGACATGCAAACAGAACAGAGAGATGCCATAGGGGGAGAACAGACCAGACCCCAAGGTCCTTGCCTTATATGGAAAGGGGACAGCTCTTCCTGAATTCCATCCTGATGTGCCAACTAAGACCCGGATGTCAGCCTCCTCCCTCTTGGAAGGAAAAAAGTTTCTAGTTGCCTATTATGTCACCTTTAGCCAATCATACCTCTCCACGCCCCCTAGGATAGCTTGCCCACTCCTCCCCCTCCTAACCCCTTATAAGCGCCCACCTCCCTGACCGGGTGTGACTTCCCCGGCCTGTGATAGCCAGACCGCAGAACATCACCTGGGAGTTGCACTCAAATAAACTACCTGGCCCTTTGTTGCCTCTCTTCGCCTGCTTATTTTGGCTAAAATTTATCTTACACCCACTACCCGAAATATGCTATGTCACATATTTTGTCTCTCCCCCTTTCCTGCATCAGCCTTCTGCGCTGATGTTGTGTACCGCAGAACTGAGGTTTGAACAGAGGGGCAGAAGTACCTGGGCACAAACCCATAGTGTCTTTGTAGAGATGCAGGTGGAAGTGCACATGGCATGCCTATAGCCCACACATTAGCCTGAGGATCTGGTATGGATTTTATTATTTGTGTTTCTTAGGCAGAGGATACACTGGGCCATATACACTGGGCCTATCCTGGTAGCTGATTTTTAGATGATAGCTGTCAGCCCAGAGGTAGCATAATCATACCTTATGAATTCATTTTTCATCCCTTTCCATTTATTAGTAGCACTCTTGTTTATTCTTGGATATATTCCATTTATGCTATCCATTTTTAACATAGCTTATGGGTTACAAACCTACTTACTATTGGTATTTAACATACCTTATGAATCCTATGCTTTACAAACTGCTTATGCTTACTTCTATACTTAACACTTCTAAGGGGGTTTACCCATCCCACTTATTTTTCTTTTCTTTTAGAGCAGAATTGAATATTCTCAAATAATAGGATAAACACACATTACAACTTCTATGGCCTCTGCATTGAGATAAAACTTCAATATATGTTATCTCATTTAAAATCCTTAACATTCCTTAGAGGTAGGTACTATTATTAAATAGGAAGCTGAAAGTAAGTGGAATTACATAAATTGTCCAAAATTCACACAGGTGGTAAGAGGCCCTGCTGGAATTCATATGATTTCTGTTCTTCATGCTGAGACATACTGAGAGCTTCGGGAGGGTCTGACCTCTGGTGCATATGCCTTTCAATTCTATTACATTGAAAACATCTGCTTACAAATCTGTCTCCACAATCTACAGTGAGGTGCTCAAACATGGAGCCTGTACTTCATGCAGCTCAGTACCTGCCATGCAGGCACAAGTGTTTCACACAGAATGCATCTCAATAGATGTAAATAGCCCCCTTTCAAAGCTCTTACACTCTTGCCTACCCTTTTATTTCCTTAATTAGTTCCTCTTTCTCTCCCTTCTTCCTTTCCTCCCAAGGAATATTAACATTTGTTAGAGGATCTTGATGTGCTGACGGGGGTGTGTTTAAATTACTTCTTTTATATCATTCCCTCTTGCCCTATTCACCAGCTTTGAGACTGTGTTCCAACTGCTCAACATTTATAGGCAAGAGAGAGAGATCTCTAAATGTCGTTCAGTTCAAAGGTATGATGACCTAGCTCTGCAATAGTACAGGAGTGGAAAGGAGCTTTACTTAATGAGGCAGAACATCTGAGCTGCTAGTCTAGAAAAGATATCCGAAGTGGTATGTTAGTTGTCAGCCTCTTGGTTTTTACTGTACAGGCCCTCTTAGTTCCCTGAGACATAAAAACGAGTCATTTAAAAGGCATTAGATACATTTCTCTGGTTTAACATGTTTACTGAGTCTCAGATATTCTGAAAATTGGTGAAGCCTGCAACTCATAGGTGTCAGTCTTTGGAAATATCCACATGGGGCCAGAGGGTAGCATAGAATGATAAAATGTGGGTTGGCCACCATTTAGGAGAGAATAGTTTCTCTATTTCATATTTTTCAAAAGATAAACTGGCAAAATTAGTTTGGGGATGAAAGTGTTAATAAGAGATATCAAAAGGCATGATTTCATCCTTCATTTTGTCTGATGAGCTGTCTGAGAATAGGAAGGGGAAATGGCTCAAATGCCCACTCTGGTTTCCGAAGACTTTCCCAATCAGTATTTACTGAATCCTACAACATGTCAGGCACAATGAACAAGACTGAGTCCCAACCCATCCGTCAAGTCATCTAACGTATCTCATGTCACAATATTTCCACTCAGTCAGTACTGCCTCCCGTTGAAGCCCTTCAGTCCTCCGATTGTGTCTCTTTGTAGACCCCTCCCTTCTTATTTACTCCTGCTCTTCCACCTTCTTTCTCTGCTCACTCCCTCCTCCCTGCCTCTCTCTCTTCCTCCCTTCTTTCCTGCAACATGTATTAACTTCTGTGTACAGCTACCAGGATGGACACTGGGAAGACAGTGGAGACCAAGAGTTTCTGTTTTCAAGGGGCTCGCAGTATAAATGGAGAGGCATTTCAAGCCAGAAATTACAATACAATGTCATAAAGATCTTGCTTTACATTTAGTTGTATGTATTTCCTCCATGCAGCCCAAGGTAATATCACAATAACTTTTCTTTAAAGAGTAAATCTTTAAAAATAGAGAATCTTGGTGTAAATCGTCTTTGTATTTTCCAGAGTTCCTTGTATATGTTGGAATTGGATGTGCAGTAAGTATTTCCTGAATCAAAATGGAGAGAATCAAAATGCTGGGCAAGTTGTGTGAGACACTAGGTCATGCCTTGCTCTTGTTAGTTTCTTGCTGACTTCCCTTTTTTAGTTTTTTTTTCTGCACCATGATGAAAATAAATAACTTTTATTGCCTGCTTATTATGTACCAAGTACATGGTGCTAAGTGAAATAGATATTATTATTCACATTTTACAGATGAAGGAATTGAGGTACAGAGAGAAAAACAAATTCTGACCAAAATCGCAATGCTATGAAGTTGAAGCAGCTTGGATTTGGTTCCATAATGTGAGCTTTTGTTTATGATTCTACATAGCACAATGTGGTAGATACAGAATAATAGGTTTAGAGTCAAATAGCCTTGACTATTTTCTATAACCCTTCAGAAATTAATTAATCCTTCTGAGTGTTAGTTTGCTGAAAAATTGGGAAAGTAATATTTATTTTAAATTAGTGCCTCTAGGATTAAATGAAATAAGTATTCAGCACAAGCTGGGCACTGAAGCAATGCTGACCCTCTTCCCCTACATCCTCTCTCTTCAGAGACTCAGTTCTCTTGAGAACGGGACCTACTTATTCCTGTTACCTGGGGAATAAACCTTTTATACCAGGGTGGAAATGCTTTGTCCCTTTTATAGGGCTTAGTGGTAAGTGGGTGATGTGGTGGGGGTACTGCAGGGGCTCTGGACCCCTAAAACCAGTCACCATATTCCAGAAGTAGAATGGGACCACAGAGGTCATTGTGCACAGGAGTCTTTAACAGATCTTGGCCACAGAGCACGGAAATATTCCTAATGATTATACACAATAGTTCCTCAGCAGTTTCTGGATGGCCTTAAAATTCCTTGAGAGCAGTTGAGAGAGGAATAGATGGCCCCCAGACTTAGCATCCTTTTCTCTAGTCACAGAATGGATCCTGGTGTGTCCCCTCTTCCCTTCCTACCACAGGCTCAGAAATCTCAGTGTACTCACCTCTCCCCTATGACACCCCACTGCCTACTCTGTTGCTTGGGTCTCTTCTTGATTTAGGGCTTTCCTTTCTATTTGCCTCTGAAGGGAAACCCACAGGCCTTCTGGCTTCAGGATGTTGCTGACTACTTATAGAATGCCAATAATTATAAACAATGAATATAAATATTATATATATACACATATATAATATATATAGGAAAATATATTTAATATATGTATAGGAACAAGCTTCCAGACCTGACTCTTCCCTGACATGAAGCTAGAAGTCATACTGCTTTTGTTCTAAGTAGTGGAAGCCACCATACACCCCCAACCCCAGACTCTACCCTCTAATGACAACAAGTTGAATAATGGAAGGAAGGAAGATAAGAATGGATGGTTGCTAATTTCCAGAAAACAATGTGATGTAGGCCAAGGAATCAACAGTTTTTTTGTTTAATGGGCCTTTTTGGCAGTCTGGTGAAGATTAGAGACCACTTCTCAGAATGAGGTTTTTATATGGATATGATACATAAAATTACAGAGGATAGCAATTATACTGAAGTAAGGGAATCAAAATATTAACATGACTCACACCTTTCGGTACATTAACCAATAAACAGTTTTAGATACAGGAAAGCAATGACTGTATCTTGGTTGCCCATGTGAGAACACACAGCTTCATCGGTAGGGGTTGAATGACTACTAAAGGGGGGAGTAGTCCTGTGGAATTTAGGCCAGGAATCTGTAGACAGAAGACTGTGATTAAGTGTGATTAGGGGCGATTCTAAATACGACTGTGATTTCAAATTAGTGATGTGTGTAAGTGATATGTTTGCAATAACTGTAATGTTATATGAAAATACCTGTCATCTCTCTTGGTGACAAAGTCATGGGTATTCCTAATACTACCGTGCTTTTTTCCTCACATTCCTTAAGTGAAAATAATTTGCAATATGTTTTTGCATCCAAATTCATGGAGTCCAGAAATCTCTTTATAGTCCTATTGGTGGTCTGTGGACCCAAATTAAGATACCCTGTTCTAAGACCTCCTGTCAGTTGTCCCCTCTCTCTGTCCTCTTCACTAGGCCATCAGGACCTGCCTGTCCTTTGGGCTTTCCTTATTTATCACATAATATTGTCCAAATATCTTGAAATGACACCTATAACAGGATAAATGAACAGCATCTGTAAGAATAAGATAAACTTATTGTATCAATTATAGCAGTAAAATTGGCTTGAGGCTATAAAATCCAGTGATAAAATTTTGCTTTCCTGCCCTTGCCATTTTCTGTCTTGAAAAAAAAAAAGAAGTGGAAGGGGTGAGGAAAGGAAGATAGCAATTGCTGATGGAGCATAAGGACCGCACAGCTCGTTGCATCTTTCCAGGTGAGCATGAATATGCAGATTGTAAGCATAGGATAAGAAAAAGACCTGGAGGTTCTTTTCCTAGTCTCCTTATATTTTTAGTGCTATATCCAAACATTGTTATCATCTGAACTGGGTTTTTCTCCCATATGTGTTAGGATTTCAATTATGATTATGTGCTTACCGATTTCTGTGTAGAAAGGAATGCCATCTCATCTCATGGATCATCTGACCCTTGTTGATCCAGCAGCGATAGGCAGGGGGTGTGTCAGAGCCTGAGTGTTGAGTGTGCTATGTTGTGTGAGCTGGACCTCCTCCACCTCAGAATGAATGCATCTTGGATGGTACCAACTGCTGCTTTCCTCAACTGACACAGACGAAAGAGGGCATCTCCAAAATACCACACAGGTTACGTTAGTCATGCGTTTTCATAAGAATATGGTGTCTTGAACACAAGGGAGGAGAGTCGTATTTGCATACACAAAGAGTCATGTCCCTGTAGTAAAATGTCCAAACTCTATCTTGCTGCGTCCCACTGAGTCTGTAGGATTTGTCCTCTGCTTCCTTTTAGGCTTTTCTGCCAGCACTCTCTCATGTGTGCTTTGAGACTGAGCCACACCACACAACCTGCTGATTTCCCGGACATCCCAGGTCACTACACGCCTCTGTGCTCTTGTCCATGTTGTCCTCATTGGCTAGAATCCACTCATTCTGCTATTTTTCTGGTAAACTCAACATTTTGCTCAAATAGAGCTTACTTCAATCAAACTCATTCAGAAATCTTTTCCTAAAATCTTTTGAGAAAAGTTTAGTAGTGTCTTCCATGTGTTCTCACACTGTTTGTATATGGGTGGCATAGTTTGTTTTTTTTTTTTTGTAGATAATTATTTTTTATTGAAGGTTAGTTGACACACAGTATTACATTACATTAGTTTCAGGTGTACAACATAGTGATTCAACATTTATATACATGACAATTCTAGGTAGCAGCTATCACCATACCAAGCTGTTACAATATCTTGACTATATTCCTTATGCTATACATTACATCCCGGTTACTTATTTATTTTACCATTGGAAGTGTGTACCTTTTGTTTGTTTGTTTGTTTGTGAGGGCATCTCTCATATTTATTGATCAAATGGTTGTTAACAACAATAAAATTCTGTATAGGGGAGTCAATGCTCAATACACAATCATTAATCCACAACAAGCCTAATTTTCGTCAGTCTCCAATCTTCTGAGGCATAACAAACAAGTTCTTACATGGAGAACAAATTCTTACATAGTGAATAAGTTCTTACATGGTCAATAGTACAAGGGCAGCCATCACAGAAACCTTCGGTTTTGCTCATGCATTATGAACTATAAACAGTCAGTTCAAATATGAATACTCATTTGATGTTTATACTTGATTTATATGTGGATTCCACATTTCTCTATTATTATTATTTCTAATAAAATGCTGAAGTGGTAGGTAGATACAAGATAAAGGTAGAAAACATAGTTTAGTGTTGTAAGGGAGCAAATGTAGATGATCAGGTGTGTGCCTGTAGACTATGTGTTAATCCAAGCTAGACAAGGGCAATAAAACATCCACGTGTGCAGAAGATTTCTCTCAGAACAGGGGGGGTGAGGTTCTAAGCCTCACCTCTGCTGATCCCCAATTTCTCACCTGATGACCCCCCTGCGACTGTGCCTGTCTTAGGTTGTTCCTCCCTTGAGGAATCTTACCCGTCTCTGGCTAACCAGTCATCTTCCGGGGCCATACAGGGAAATGTAAAGTTGGTAAGTGAGAGAGAAGCCTTATTGTTTGAAATGGTTAGCTTTTTATTTCTTTGCATATTTATGCCCTGTAGCTTCTATGCCCAGCATTTGTCTTGAGGTATCTTTACCACTTGGAAGAATTATGATACTCGGTAAATTTGATATGAGGCACGAATTCTATTTAAGGGTTGTAATTAGGAAGGAAGAAGAAAAGCTATAGAAGTAGCAGGCGGCAGAAAACATGGGAAGATTGATTATTTCTTTGACATATCTTCTTGTAGAGTAACTTCAGCATATATAGGTTTTAAGCTACTACTTAAATTGCGCACACACATTAACATAATAGGAGTATAGTTACATAACCAAAGCATACCTGTAATTACCAGCCATCTCCAGTGAAACCAAGAAAACCAGTTAGGCACCTTAGGCATTTGTGAAAACTTACCTATGATATGGTGGATATTTTCCAACTGAACTTGAACAGTCTGAGAGAAATCAGACAAATTAAAACAACCCATTCCTGGGGAATGTTCACATCCCTTATGTTCTTTTAACAGTAAATAGTCTGTAGTTGTAAGATTTTGGAGTGCTACAATTTGCACTTCTCCTAATTCTTGGTTGAGTTCCAACAGTATAGATCCAGTCAAATTTGTTGTTTTACTGTATGCACAGGCCAGCTTAGATATCTCCTTCATTCCCATGGCAAGTCCAGGAGCTGGTGGGATGAGTGCATCTACAGCTGTAGCAGTGCGTGGATCTTTGTTGGGGTTTTTTGATGATCATCTTCTGGCATGAGTCTTCCAGAGAGTGCTGATGTTGGAAGTTCTTTTTCATATCATATCTTAGTTCATTTTTGGGGTAGCCCAGTTAGGCTTTGATCCTCTGTATAAACACAAACAGACACTTTGCCTACACTTTTATATGCCCTTTATACCCTTGTGTAGAACTCATTGGAGGTTACCACACAGGAACTGCCTTTTTTTTTTTTTTTTTTTTTTTTTTTTTGGTATCACTAATCTACACTTACATGATGAATATTATGTTTACTAGGCTCTCCCCTATACCAGGTCTCCCCTACCCCCCCATGCATGCTAATCTTAATACCCCACTACTTCTCCCCCCCCTTATCCCTCCCTACCCATCCATCCTCCCCAGTCCCTTTCCCTTTGGTACCTGTTAGTCCATTCTTGAGTTCTGTGATTCTGCTGCTGTTTTGTTCCTTCAGTTTTTCCTTTGTTCTTAGATTCCACAGATAAGCGAAATCATTTGGTATTTCTCTTTCTCTGCTTGGCTTGTTTCACTGAGCATAATACCCTCCAGCTCCATCCATGTTGCTGCAAATGGTTGGATTTGCCCTTTTCTTATGGCTGAGTAGTATTCCATTGTGTATATGTACCACTTCTTCTTTATCCATTCATCTATCGATGGACATTTAGGTTGCTTCCAATTCTTGGCTATTGTAAATAGTGCTGCGATAAACATAGGGGTGCACTGATCTTTCTCATACTTGAATGCTGCATTCTTAGGGTAAATTCCTAGGAGTGCAATTCCTGGGTCAAATGCTAAGTCTGTTTTGAGCATTTTGATGTACCTCCATACTGCTTTCCACAATGGTTGAACTAACTTACATTCCCACCAGCAGTGTAGGAGGGTTCCCCTTTCTCCACAGCCTCGCCAGCATTTGTTGTTGTTTGTCTTTTGGATGGCAGCCATCCTTACTGGTGTGAGGTGATACCTCATTGTCGTTTTAATTAGCATTTCTCTGATAATTAGCGATGTGGAGCATCTTTTCATGTGTCTGTTGGCCATCTATATTTCTTTTTTTGAGAACTGTCTGTTCAGGTCCTCTGCCCATTTTTTAATTGGGTTATTTGTTTTTTGTTTGTTGAGGCGTGTGAGATCTTTATATACTCTGGATGTCAAGCCTTTATCGGATGCGTCATTTTCAAATATATTCTCACATACTGTAGGGTTCCTTTTTGTTCTATTGATGGTGTCTTTTGCTGTACAGAAGCTTTTCAGCTTAATATAGTCCCACTTACTCATTTTTGCTGTTGTTTTCCTTGCCCGGGGAGATATGTTCAAGAAGAGGTCACTCATGTTTATGTCTAAGAGGTTTTTGCCTATGTTTTCTTCCAAGAGTTTAATGGTTTCATGACTTACATTCAGGTCTTTGATCCATTTTGAGTTTAGTTTTGTATATGGGGTTAGACAATGGTCCAGTTTCATTCTCCTACATGTAGCTGTCCAGTTTTGCCAGCACCATCTGTTGAAGAGACTGTCATTTTGCCATTGTATGTCCATTGCTCCTTTATCAAATATTAATTGACCATATATGTTTGGGTTAATGTCTGGATTCTCTAGTCTGTTCCATTGGTCTGTGGCTCTGTTCTTGTGCCAGTACCAAATTGTCTTCATTACTATGGCTTTATAGTAGAGCTTGAAGTTGAGGAGTGAGATTCCCCCTACTTTATTCTTCTTTCTCAGGATTGCTTTGGCTATTTGGGGTCTTTGGTGTTTCCATATGAATTTTTGAATTATTTGTTCCAGTTCATTGAAGAATGTTGCTGGTAGTTTCATAGGGATTGCATCAAATCTGTATATTGCTTTGGGCAGGATGGCCATTTTGACGATATTAATTCTTCCTAGCCATGAGCATGGGATGAGTTTCCATCTGTTAGTGTCCCCTTTAATTTCTCTTAAGAGTGACTTGTAGTTTTCAGAGTATAAGTCTTTCACTTCTTTGGTTAGGTTTATTCCTAGGTTGTTTTTTTTTTTGATGCAATTGTGAATGGAGTTGTTTTCCTGATTTCTCTTTCTGTTGGTTCATTGTTACTATATAGGAAAGCCACAGATTTCTGTGTGTTGATTTTGTATCCTGCAACTTTGCTGTATTCCGATATCAGTTCTAGTAGTTTTGGGGTGGAGTCTTTAGGGTTTTTTATGTACAGTATCATGTCATCTGCAAATAGTGACAGTTTAACTTCTTCTTTACCAATCTGGATTCCTTGTATTTCTTTATTTTGTCTGATTGCCGTGGCTAGGACCTCCAGTACTATGTTAAATAACAGTGGAGAGAGTGGGCATCCCTGTCTAGTTCCCGATCTCAGAGGAAATGCTTTCAGCTTCTCGCTGTTCAATATAATGTTGGCTGTGGGTTTATCATAGATGGCCTTTATTATGTTGAGGTACTTGCCTTCTATTCCCATTTTGCTGAGAGTTTTTAACATGAATGGATGTTGAACTTTGTCAAATGCTTTTTCAGCATCTATGGAGATGATCATGTCGTTTTTGTCTTTCTTTTTGTTGATGTGGTGGATGATGTTGATGGACTTTCGAATGTTGTACCATCCTTGCATCCCTGGAATGAATCCCACTTGGTCATGGTGTATGATCCTTTTGATGTATTTTTGAATTCGGTTTGCTAATATTTTGTTGAGTATTTTTGCATCTACGTTCATCAGGGATATTGGTCTGTAGTTTTCTTTTTTGGTGGGGTCTTTGCCTGGTTTTGGTTTTAGGGTGATGTTGGCTTCATAGAATGGGTTTGGGAGTATTCCCTCCTCTTCTATTTTTTGGAAAACTTTAAGGAGAATGGGTATTACATCTTCTCTGTATGTCTGATAAAATTCCAAGGTAAATCCATCTGGCCCAGGGGTTTTGTTCTTTGGTAGTTTTCTGATTACCGCTTCAATTTCGTTGCTGGTAATTGGTCTGTTTAGATTTGCTGTTTCTTTCTGGGTCAGTCTTGGAAGGTTGTATTTTTCTAGGAAGTTGTCCATTTCTCCTAGGTTTCCCAGCTTGTTAGCATATAGGTTTTCATAGTATTCTCTAATAATTTTTGTATTTCTGTGGGGTCCGTCGTGATTTTTCCTTTCTCATTTCTGATTCTATTGATTTGTGTTGACTCTCTTTTCCTCTTAATAAGTCAGGCTAGAGGCTTATCTATTTTGTTTATTTTCTCAAAGAACCAGCTCTTGGTTTCATTGATTTTTGCTATTGTTTTATTCTTCTCAATTTTATTTATTTCTTCTCTGATCTTTATTATGTCCCTCCTTCTGCTGACCTTAGGCCTCATTTGTTCTTCTTTTTCCAGTTTCGATAATTGTGACATTAAACCATTCATTTGGGATTGTCCTTCCTTCTTTAAATATGCCTGGATTGCTATATACTTTCCTCTTAAGACTGCTTTTGCTGTGTCCCACAGAAGTTGGGGCTTAGTGTTGTTGTTGTCATTTGTTTCCATATATTGCTGGATCTCCATTTTGATTTGGTCATTGAGCCATTGATTATTTAGGAGCGTGTTGTTAAGCCTCCATGTGTTTGTGAGCCTCTTTGCTTTCTTTGTACAGTTTATTTCTAGTTTTATGCCTTTGTGGTCTGAAAAGTTGGTTGGTAGGGTTTCAATCTTTTGGAATTTACTGAGGCTCTTTTTGTGTCCTAGTATGTGGTCTATTCTGGAGAATGTTCCATGTGCACTTGAGAAGAATGTATATCCCGCTGCTTTTGGATGTAGAGTTCTATAGATGTCTATTAGGTCCATCTGCTCTACTGTGTTGTTCAGTGCTTCCGTGTCCTTACTTATTTTCTGCCCAGTGGATCTATCCTTTGGGGTGAGTGGTGTGTTGAAGTCTCCTAGAATGAATGCATTGCAGTCTATATCCCCCTTTAGTTCTGTTAGTATTTGTTTCACATATGCTGGTCCTCCTGTGTTGGGTGCATATATATTTAGAATGGTTATATCCTCTTGTTGGACTGAGCCCTTTATCATTATGTAGTGTCCTTCTTTATCTCTTGTTACTTTCTTTGTTTTGAAGTCTATTTTGTCTGATATTAGTACTGCAACCTCTGCTTTCTTCTCACTGTTGTTTGCCTGAAATATGTTTTTCCATCCCTTGACTTTTAGTCTGTACATGTCTTTGGGTTTGAGGTGAGTTTCTTGTAAGCAGCATATAGATGGGTCTTGCTTTTTTATCCATTCTGTTACTCTATTTCTTTTGATTGGTGCATTCAGTCCATTAACATTTAGGGTGACTATTGAAAGATATGTACTTATTGCCATTGCAGGCTTTAAATTCGTGGTTACCAAAGGTTCAAGGTTAGCCTCTTTAGTATCTTACTGCCTAACTTAGCTCGCTTATTGAGCTGTTATATACACTGTCTGGAGATTCTTTTCTTCTCTCCCTTCTTATTCCTCCTCCTCGATTCTTCATATGTTGGGTGTTTTGTGCTGTGCTCTTTCTAGGAGTGCTCCCATCTAGAGCAGTCCATGTAAGATGTCCTGTAGAGGTGGTTTGTGGAAAGCAAATTCCCTCAGCTTTTGTTTGTCTGGGAATTGTTTAATCCCACCGTCATATTTGAATGATAGTCGTGCTGGATACAGTATCCTTGGTTCAAGGCTCTTCTGTTTCATTGTATTAAATATATCATGCCATTCTCTTCTGGCCTGTAGGGTTTCTGTCGAGAAGTCTGATGTTAGCCTGATTGGTTTTTTTCTTTATAGGTGACATTTTTCTCTCTAGCTGCCTTTAAAACTCTTTCCTTGTCCTTGATCTTTTCCATTGTAATTACTATGTGTCTTGGTGTTGTCCTCCTTGGATCCTTTCTGTTGTGGGTTCTGTGTATTTCCGTGGTCTGTTCGATTATTTCCTCCTCCAGTTTGGGAAGGTTTTCAGCAATTATTTCTTCCAAGATAGTTTCCATCCCTTTTCCTCTCTCTTCTTCTTCTGGTACCCCTATAATACAGATATTGTTCCTTTTGGATTGTTCACACAGTTCTCTTAATATTGTTTCATTCCTGGAGATCCTTTTGTCTCTCTCTATGTCAGCTTCTATGCGTTCCTGTTCTCTGATTTCAATTCCATCAATGGCCTCTTGCATTCTATCCATTCTGCTTATAAACCCTTCCAGAGTTTGTTTCATTTCTGCGATCTCTTTTCTGGCATCTGTGATCTCCCTCCGGACTTCATCCCATTTCTCTTGCGTATTTCTCTGCATCTCTGTCAGCATGTTTATGGTTCTTATTTTGAATTCTTTTTCAGGAAGTCTGGTTAGGTCTGTCTCCTTCTCTGGTGTTGTCTCTGTGATCTTTGTCTGCCTGTAGCTTTGCCTTTTCATGGTGATAGGAATAGTCTGCAGAGCTGGGACGAGTGACGGCTGGAAGAACTTCCCTTCTTGTTGGTTTGTGGCCCTCCTCTCCTGGGAGAACAGCGACCTCTAGTGGCTTGTGCTGAGTAGCTGCGCGCAGACAGGGCTTCTGCTTCCTGCCCGGCTGCTATGGAGTTAATCTCTGCTGTTGCTGTGGGCGTGGCCTGGCTCGGGCAGCTACTCCAAAGTGGTGGAGTCGCGTTGGAGCAGGAGCTGCTGGGAGGCTATTTATCTCCATAGGGGGCCTCCCTGCTCCCTGCAGCCCAGGGGTTAGGGTGCCCAGAAATCCCCGGATTCCCTACCTCTGAATTAAGTGTCCCGCCCTGCCTCTTTAAGACTTCCAAAAAGCACCCGCCAAAACAAAACGACGACCACCAAAAAAAAAAAACGGTGGCCACTCGTTTTTCTTTATTCTCCAGTGCCAGCCTCAGGCATCTGCTTACCGGTCTTGCTGTCCTGTTTCCCTAGTATTGGGGTTCCTATCCCTTTACGACTTCCAAAATGTGCTAGCCAAAACAAAGCAGCAGAAAAAAAAAAAAAATTGGTCGCACGCTTTTCTTATGTCCTCCGGCGCCTGGCCTCCTGTGCCCGCTCACTGTTCTTGCTGCCCTGTTTTCCTAGTATCCAGGGCCCCCTGGGCACGTAGTGTGTCTGCACTCTGGCCCGGATGGCTGGGGCTGGGTGTTCAGCAGTCCTGGGCTCCGTCTCCCTCCCGCTCTGCCTATTCTTCTCCCGCCGGGAGTTGAGGGGATGGGCGCTCGGCTCCCGCCAGGCCGGGGCTTGTATCTTAGCCCTTTGCGAGGCGCTGGGTTCTCTCAGGTGTGGATGTGGTCTGGATATTGTCCTGTGTCCTCTGGTCTTTATTCTAGGAAGGGTTGTCTTTGTTATATTTTCATAGATATATGTTGTTTTGGGAGGAGATTTCCGCTGCTCTACTCACGCCGCCATCTTCTGCCCCTCTCGCATAGTTTGTTAATTCATTCATCCCATGTTTATGAGATCTGCTCAGTCAAGGGCTCAGTCTCTAGGCACTGATGAGTAAGACAGACATGTCCCTGCCTTCCTGGAGCTTCTTGCCCCACAAACATTCTACATCGCTCTATCTTCTTATTTACCACTTGGTAGCAACTCAACTAAGGAACACAGTCCTCATTTCCTTAATTTCTCCTTGAACCACTCACAAAAGCACTTATGCTGTAGTTGGCTTTATTGATTGAGGGATTTTTTTACATTGCAGAAATGGAAAATATCATAAAATTTAAGATTAGACCAAATTTTTTTCCAGCTTTACTGAGATATAACTGACACATAACATTGTATAAGTCTTAAGGTGTACAAGGTGATCATTTGATACATTTATAGGATGCAAAATGATTACCACCATAGCATCTCCTTCCCTAAAGGTTCTACCACTTTCCTATGGGGGACTGACCAAATTTCTCAGTAAGTTCCAGCCATCTGCCAGGCTGATTCCTCTGTTTCCTTCTGCAGGAAACAATTGCATCTTCATTTCTCACAACAGTTTTTCAGAATAGTTTAATTTTCCCTTCTCTTTTTCACTTTCAGGCATACTTACTAGAACCGAAAACTAATTGAGGAGCTCTGCGGAAGAGATGTCATCTGCCCTGGGGATTTCTCTTTAACAGTAAAGGAGAAGTAGTAAAAAAAATAGGATACTTTAGGTTTTATTTTCTTATTCATGATAAGTGGAAGGATCCAGGATAGAGATATTTTTACTTTATTAATATGATTTATGTACTTCATCCAAACGTTTACAAGGCAGAAGTATCTACAATCAGGTTTGGTTTTAAGTAACATAAAAAAAATTCTGCTATAATATAATGCTATATATTGACAAAATATTTATGGCTTTATAAAGGAATGTAATTTTATCTTTACTGAGAGGCAATGATAAAAGATTAACAGACTGTAGAAAGATGAATTTAACTTTGTTATGAGAGACTAGGGCTTGCTAAAACCAGTTGTGGGTTTACTGAGTCAGAGCCCAGGTTTTTTGTAATAAAATATAATTTTTGCAAACTTTAAAAAGACATTTAAAAAGATATTACTTTTTTTTTCTTGCCATAAATCTACTCCTTTAGTTCTCTCCCACTCTTACTTTACCACAGAAAGTTTCTGCGGCCTGTGGAATTATTGACCCAATTTTCATTATGTTTTCAAATTCTTACATGTTTGAAGATAGATTTATTATTTATTTGTTTTGGTAGCTAATATTTTCCTGATTCTTCAGGTGTGGGCTGGGTTAATTTGAATTGAATGGATCTCTGTGTACTTAGCTTGGTTTTCATGTTGCTATTGTTATTGTCATTACTATTATTAGTTGGCAAATTTCATTCCAGAAAATTTTCATATGTATTTTATGTATTGTAATAAAAATCCACATAATATATTTTGTATCTTGTTTTGTTTAGTTCTGTTTGATCTGCATTTCAAACTGTTCAATACCAATTTTTTTTCCAGCTTTATTGAAATATAATTGACATATAACATTGTATAAGTCTTAAGGTGTACAAGGTGATCATTTGATACATTTATGTGATGCAAAATGATTACCACCATAGCATTAGCCAACACCAGCATCCCATCACATAATAACCATTTCTTTTTTTGTAGTGAGAACAGTTTAGGTATACTCTAAGCAACTTACAAGTACATAATACAGTATTAGTATAATTACCATGCTGTGCATTAAATCCCCAGAACTTGTTAATCTTAAAAGTGGGAGTTTACACTCTTTGACTGATATCTCCCCATTTCCCTTACCCCTCAGCCCCTGACTCTTTGCTCTGAATTTGACTTTTTTAGGTTCTACCTGTTAGTGATATCATACAATATTTGTCTTCCTCTGTCTGACATTGCACTTAGCATAATAGCCTCAAGATTCATCCAAGTTACTACAAAAGGCAAGATTTCCTTCTTTCTCATGGCTGAATAACATTCCATTGCTTGTATTATATACAACATCTTCTTTAACCTTTCATCTGTTGATAGATCCTTAGGTCGGTCTCACACATTAGCTATGGTGAATAATGCTGCAGTGAACATGGGGCTGCAGACATCTCTTCGAGATCCTGCAAAACTATAATTTTTAATGATACATGATACTTCATTGAATTGATTGATATCAGTGTTTACTTCACCATTTCCCTAGGATAATTAAGTTGCTTATTTCCATTTTAAAAATCAGTGTGAATAATTTTATGATTAACTTCTACTTGGATTTAACTTTTTTCCGTAATTTGAATTCCTGAAGATATAATTACTGTCAGTAAAATGGTTTCTGAGTTCTTGATTTCCAAAGTTTCCCAAAGGCTTAAAATAGTATATAACCCTACCAGTTAAATAGAAGACTTACTGTTTGATTGCTCACTAGCTAGTAATTTGTAAAATCACTAAAGACACTATACTATGAAACATTCTACTCTTTACTCATTCGACTCATTGTTGCTACAAGGAGTTAATTACTATATTACTATAATGGGAGTTATATATTACATATATTGTATATGTATATTTGGTTATTAGTTGCTTTTTCTCTTATAAATTATTCAGTGTGTTCTGCTTATTTAATCTATTAATATCTTAGTGATTTCTTACTTTATAAGGCTTTCATGTATTATAGTTATTTCCCTGAATGATACTTCCTGCAATTTTATTTTCCTTTTAGTCTTTTTAAAAGTTACCATTGACATTCAAGAAATTTTAAATCTTAGTGTTATCAGATATGTAGATCTTTCTTACTATGCCAGAACTTAAAAGACTGGAGTAGATGTCATGACTTCCATCTTTCTGATTTTGTAATTCTTTGAGTTCATGATTTTTATCATAGAGATTCAACATACACATTTTTTTCTGTCTGCTTGAAGTTGGTGTGCCTTAGTGGACACTACCTTTCATCCATATTTCAGAGTACCAGTTTCATAGAAAATAAAAATAATTGAATTTTATATTAAGTTAACATGCTAAGAAGCACAATAAAATCCCCAAACAATGGCAAAACAATCAATGCATAATTTATGAGAATTTATTCAATAGAAAACAATTGATACTAACTGTATTTAGTAAACCATGTGGCCATGTCCTTCATTAGTACTCTTTAACAGCTAAGGAAACACAACTAGTTGTCTATTCTGGTTCCAAAGCAAACAAGCTTCCTCTGTAACTTTTTGCATTAGTGATCAGAGAGCTTCATTTTATTATCATTATTATAATAACATGGATTCAATAACAGTTAAAATTTATTGGGAGCCTATAATGGGCTAAGTACTCTTCTAGGTGCTGAGGATACAAATAGATAAATCCTCTTCGGGAGTTTACATTTGGAAGAGTTTCATTATATAATGAGGAAGGATGTGGTGACTCCTTTGAAATTCCTCCCTTCTTTTTTTTTTTAAAAACAAGGAAGGCCACAGAAAATATTGTGGCAGAAAGAACCTGGATTTAAAGAAATGTGACTTAAAAAAAATCCTTTAGTATAGTATTTAGAAAATCTTGATGCTGAGAGAAGAAACCAAGAAATAAAAAAATCCCCAAAAGATATGTCTTTGAACAGAAAGAAAAAAATCCATGGACTTTTGAAATTCATTACTTTTTGTGCCCTGGGAGCTTGGCTTGCTGTGGCTTTTATTCTCCTTCTTGGAGGGATAAAGATTACTTCTAATTTGTTTTCCAATCCACCATCCACATTCTAGTAAACTGAATTAAATGCAAACATAACTTCTCACCTTCTTCTAACCTTAGTTATTAATAAAATCTTCAGTCCATACTTCATTCAACTCAAGCTTCTATCTAACTCATGTTCTCTTCAAGATTTTACATATTAACAGGGGCTATGAGCTTTGGGTCTGCTAGTTAACTTGGGTTAATGTTTGGTCATCTGTGCTCGGGAATGGGAGATAATCCACCAGAGAGGTTGAAGGAACTATTTTGGGCCAACAGAGACATGGATGAGCACATTGTTGCTGGCTGGGGCAAGGGCTTCCTTCACAGCTCTCTCTGTTCTCTCTTCTCTTTCTGTTTACCTGTTAGCCAGGTGACTGACTTAGGGATCTTCATGATGGAAGGTACCTAAACTTACTCAAAGTAGATCAAGAAAAAGATTAACCGGAAGGATTCAGGGAAAACTCACAGAACCCATCTGTGCAAACACACCTGAGGAGCTCCCTGTGTTCTAGTTGCTGCTTCTCTTTGAATACCTGCCCTGTTCCCATGCTTCTCCACCCCCTAGCTTTATCGAGTTAAAATGCACAAATAAAATTACAATATATTTAAAGTGTACAGTGCAGTGATTTGATATACATATATATTGTGAAAGGATACCCCCTTCGGGTTTCTTCATATCCAAGTTCACGCCAATTGCAAGAAACTTTCTAAACACGTGTTTATGTGCGACAGTATAAACTACACCTTCCCAAAGTCTTTTGATGGCAGGTGGTAGCCGTATTAGATAAACTTATATTGTGTTTTCTACATGCCAGGCCCTCTTCTAAGTGCTTTAGAAGTTTTAGCTCTTTAAACTTCATAAAATAAAACTCTGCTGATGATACTATTATCCCCATCTCAGAGTTGAGAGGTGATATAACCTGCCCAGGCTCACACAGCCAGTAAAATTATAGACTTGAGATTTGAACTCAAGCAGTCTGGCTCCAGAGGCTATGGTCTTAACCATCATGCTTTACTGGTTTGCTTGTTTTTTTACATTGCCAGGTGTACCTGTTCTATTGCTGCCCACTGACATATAAGCGTGCACCAGTCCTGGTGCCAATCCTGCATGCATCACTGTGGAACTTCACAAAACTGACATTTAATGTCAGTGCAAATCAACCTGTCACATGGTGACATTGTGTTTTGAGGCAGAAGATAAAAATTGATTGTGTGGCTTTGCTCAATATCCATCATCCTTTTATTTAAAGAAAATTGTTGACTTAGCATTATTCAGTACATATTCATAAAATATCGGTAAGTTAACAATAATAAATTACCAGCTGGAGGGTGAAGAGTAGTTTAGAATAAGTCATTTTGCCATTCCTGTGTAATTTCAATGTAATCCTGAATAAATATAACTTCAACCCAGAACTGAGGCCATTTCAATCTCAATGTCCAATGGACATCAAATCTACTGAATATTTTTATTCTTTAGTACATCTATGCATCTACCAACCCCAATAAAATTTAGGAAGCAGTATGATAAGAGTCTGAAGTAGGTAGACTTTAGGACCAGACGGATATTAGTTCAAATCTTAGTAATAATTAGGTCAGGAATGGACAGTTCACTATGAGTGTGCCATTGTATGAAGTGGTGACAAAATAGTATAAATGCTAAAAGCTCCCATTTAGAATTAGCCAAACTGAGTCTGAAATTTTGAGTCTACCATATCCTAGCTTTGTGATTTTGCCTTCCTTTCTTCATCTGGAAAATTGATGTAATTTTTGTTGTAAAGATTAAATAAGAAAATCATCTTTCCATCAGAGAAATAACTGTTAGCAGATTATTTAGTCTTCCTTAGCTTCCTTATTTGTAAAATGAAGATATTAGCATCCATTTTCTAGGAGTTTGTGAGGGCTTAATGAGAAAAATGTAGGTAATGGGCCCAATGCTCATTAATTCCAACATAGTAGGTGCTCAAGTACCTGATTTTCTTTCCTTTTCTCCTGTTATGACCTAAATCAAAGTTCTGAATCAGGTACATTTTAAAGTATATTTTAAAGTCTTAAATGATTTCTTATTTTACATTTGGCTTTTTAATACACAGAACTTATTTTGGTATATGGTAGTAGATAAAGGTCTAACTTCATTAGGGTTTAAATTGTCCTGGTAGTATTTATTGAATAATCTTTGATTTCTTCATTCATTTGTGATATCTCCTTATTCATTAAGTAATATGGGTTATTTTTAGGCTTAAAAAAAATAACCTATTTGTTGATCATTCATTACCAATTTATATAAAAAAATGTTGGGTTATTCTCATTTATTTATTCTATCAAGTAACTGTAGGACCACTTTATAAAGTTAGTGATTTTTACTTCTAAACAGGGAAATGGATGTCTCTCATTTACTTTTCTTCTGTTATTTTGGTAACCAGGTAACTTCCTTAGAGCATCAAGGTTAATAAATACATATCTTTTTCTCTTGTCTACTGTGATCCACATGTCCTAAGTACCTATCATTTTGGATTAATTCCATAGTAGGTGAGTCTATAACCAGCTGAGTAATATCAGAGCAGGAAAGGGAAAGGAGAGTACTAACCCAGGATGCTTAGATCAAGCTAATTAATAGCATAATGTGGATAGCTTCCACCAAAGGTTTTATATTTTTGGAAAATTTCCAAGAATTCCCCACTTGAGGTCTCTGTTGAGATGGGCTACTTGTGTTCTGAGGATAAATGGTGACTTTTTAATTGTGAGACATGGATCAAAGGATTCAACTCTTGGAGTTTTACTGCTTTGCTATTTGTTAACAGAACCTGATCATGTTCTTTCCATTGGGGTTAAGAGGGTGTCTGTCTGTCTCTGATATCTTTCAGAGAACAGTTCTTCAGGATTTAGGACATGCAAGGATTGCTGGCTGGACTTTGAGGCAGACTGACCATATCTGCTCATAAAACTGAGTGCACTATATGAGTGCCTGGCAGTATTTTGGCCATATTTCTTGTGTCAGGACAGAGGCTAAGATTACAAGTTACATTTCTAGGTGTGTAGCTGGCTTGTTACTAGACCACAAGAAAAGATGAACTTCAAAAGGAGTTGATATTACTGTATTTAGGTTAAGGTCAGGACCTTGGGTAACCCGAATGTTTTTGAAAAATTGACTAGTGTTAATTTGACAATTTCATTTGTCTTTTTTATTTTGCCTGAAAAGTAGAGATGTCTCAAAGTGTGTGCAAATACCTTACAGAACTCTTTAATGACTGTCCCAGTGTATGGTTATTACTGGGAAGGTAGTGGAAATTTACCATGTAAGAAACACCAAATAGTTTTCTGATGCTGTTAAGAGGTTGCTCTTTGACAGGGAACAGCTTTAATGATGCTGAAAACAAGCATGCAGCAACCTGAATTTAAAAAGTGAAATTCCTTCTTGAGAATCAAATAGACCCTGAGTTTTGGGGCTTTCATGCTCCATTTTTATGGTTTTGCCAGGATTATGTTTTGGCTTGTAAGACATGAAGTAGAGATATCCTCTCATTTTTCTCAAATTCCCCCAACTGTGTTGGTATGTAATGGTGGCCACGTTGTCCTTGCTGTGGTGTGGATTTCATGAAGGATCCTAACATGGTTCCGTTTGAGGTCATCTGGTGCTACCAGTCAACTATCCTGGGAATGCCAGAACTCATCACCATATAACTTAAATTTATATAGTTTCCAGAATTTGTTCTTTGATGTTGGGGCTGAATTTTGGCTTTCTATAGTGGCTTATTTGAACCCTCCTAAAATCTGGGTATGAGGGGCTTCATAGGGGCAAGTACCTTTATAAGGACTGTCTACTTGACATAATGATGAGCTAGAGTCTGTTAGTTTCTAGATCATCTATTTTTAAGATAATTTTTCCTTTAGAGTGTCTACTTTCTTTGTCAGCATTAGGGCATCTAGAAGTTTCTTAACTACTTAATCATTTTTGATGGGGACCCATCTTGTATTTAAAAAGAATTACATTATACTTTTCAAAGCATCCCAAATCATGGATAATCCCAATGATCTATCATGGGTATTTTTGTCTGAGGGAATCCAAGATGACAAGGGGCCATTCACTTTTGTTTTGTAAAGCCATTAACTCTGTTTTTTGTTCTAAGACTTTCTCAATATGTTTGGGCAAATGCTAAAGGTCTGTTAGGAGAACTGTTTCCCATTCTGGTATTTTTTTACATACCAAGTCCTGCATTTAAGGCCAATCATAAAAAATGAGAATAATGCAGTAGAAACATCTGCCTGTGGATCTCCCCCTGGATATTAACTGGAGTTATGGAAAAGGTGATTCTGATGAATTTGCTCTTTCTTTGCTTGTAAGACTGGGTTTATATCTAGTCATTCTTTATATATAATATATTTAAAACATAACAAGCATAGTTCTCAGTAAGTGTTGCCCCACATTTTGTGCTTTTTTAAAATTCCTGTTCTGTTTGGTGGACCTTAGAAATAACTTCATCTTTTTCAAGTATTTCCAATAAGATGTTTTTTTTTTTTTTTTTTTTGGTCAGACTTTAGCACCAAAAATCAAATGGACTTACTAAAACAAATGTATTAGTGATTTTAGGTCAAAGATACTAGAATACTGAGTTGCAATACTATTGAAGTCTTGTAAATTTGCCTTTTCTTTCAGAGTTTGGGGAAATTTGTGATAATTATCTGTAAGTCAGTCCAAGGCCAGATTATAAAATCTACCTGCCAGGTATGTATTCCTGTTTTGGTGGGCTTATGGTTAAAGGAAACTGTGACCTTTTGGATGAAATCAGAGGGGGGAAGATGGTTTCAGATCAGGAAAATTGTGGGAAAAGGGAAGAAGATTTAGATAAAAAAGATAATACGGAAAAATTGGTAGACTATCAGAAGGAAGAAAAGGTATTGTAGGATACAGGTAATGAATAGAGGAATAAGATTTTGATGGATCCAAAAGTGAAATGGTTCTTAAATTTCCACATATTTCATGAACTGTAGACAGAGAATCATTTATGAATGTATATACTCTAAAAAACTTCATATATATTCATAAATGTATTTTGGATAATAATGATGCTTTGATGAAGAATTTTTAGGGGCTTTTTTATTCCAACAGAAGTAGGAAGACCATAGATTATTAGGAGTTTTGTGCTGCTCTGGGATGCCTCTAAGATGGAGAATTTTGGTAATATCCCCAATTCCCTAAAGTGTTTCTATAATTCCAAATTATTCCAGGTGAAATTGTGTCATTTTGTAAGGTAAAAGCAGGTATCTGGGCTGGCAGAAGCACTGACTTGAAGATAATGGACTCAATATTCTCCAGGCACACCTGCCTTTTTCCTATTTCTTGAATATGCCACATTGATTTTTATCTCAAGCCCATTGTATTTGCAATTTCTTCTACTGTAATTGCATGTTCAGTTTTCTGTTCACAGGCTAACTCCACAAAGCTGTCTTCCTTGGTCATCTTATTTAAAATAAAAACACCTTTTAGCCTTTTCTCTTATTTTTTTTACTAACACCATCATGCCTGATTTTTTTTATGTCTATTTTTGTAACTTATTGTTAACTCCAGTAGCGTAAGGTTTTGTTTGAAGTATATGTCGCTATACTCTGCCATCAGAATCATTCCTGGCACATATCAGGTGCTTAATAAATATTTATCAAAATAGTTAAAATACAGTGTTACAAAGGCTAGAATCTGTATAGCAAGGATGTTATTGCTGCTTAATAACTTATTTGCTCTTTCTTTTTTAATAGCTTTATTGAGGTATATTTTATGTACCATACAGTTCACTCATTTAAAGTGTACAATTCAGTTATTTTTAGTTTATTCACAGATAACATGTAACCATCACCGTGGACAATTTTGGAACATTTTTATCACCTCAAGAAGAAACCCTGTATCTTTAGTTATCATACCCTTATTCACTTTCCCCCTACAATTTTCTTCTTTCTTGAAAGATGATCTGAAGGCTGAGTCACCACTGTTAGATGTTATATATAACATATGAGGAAACTGAGGCACAGTTGATATGGAGTATGTGTGTAGCAGTCCTCTTTTATCTCTTAATGCTCTTAGCCACAAAGTTCAAGATATTATTCCTAATTTTTTAGATATGGAAATTAGGGAAATTGGAAGCTAAGGAGTTAAGAAACATGTCCATGGTCACATAGCCACTCTCCAAAGCTCTTCTCCCTTGGTGGAGGTAGTAAGGAGTGTGAGTGAAATTCACAGCTAGCATGTCCTATTGATGGTTTATGAGGCATTCAGAGTTTTGATGCTGGGCAATGATGATCAAAGAGAAGGGTCTTGTGTTACGCTAGTGAAGGAATGTGATTCTGTACAAAATTACAAATAGAGGTGTAACTGATGGAAGTGCTAATGGCCGTTCATTTTTTTTGCTGTCAATGACCATTTGGACTTGAGTTACAACAAGAACTGTTTAGAGACCCATTTTCCCCCTCAGAACACCCATACTTCTGTTTCAAACTGAAATGATGAGCATTTTCCTTTATTCCATTCATCTACATACTTGCTTATCCAGCAAATGTGTTTTTGAGATCCTATAATACTCTAGGTATTTGCAGTCTTCCAGTTTGGGGATTCTTTTTCCCAAGGAAGTTATCTGACATACAGAAAATCTTACATAGAAAAAGCTTTATGCAAAATGTTACCGATCATATTATTGTTTATAACAAAGAAACATAGACTACTAAAATATCCAACACTAGAAAATGGTTAATGGATGCACTCCCGTGTCTAAATATTATGTAAACAGTTAAAACAAGTAAGATTTAATTGCTCAGGTAATGCTTTGGATATAGTGTTAGATGAACAAAGTAACACTGAAAATTCAGAAATGTGTGACTCAACTATGTGTAAGTAAGTACACAGAGAGATGACTTGGGGAAGCCCTCTGTGACCCACCCAACTAGATTTGGTCCCTGTATTAAACCACTCCACACTTTTCCTTTATTACACTTATCACATTTGTAATTCCTTGTACAAATTCTATCATTTCTATAAGAATAAAGATTCTGTGATGGCAGAGACTGCACTTACCTCTGTATTTCCAGCTCCTACTTGGCACTGATACATAATGAAATATTAATGAATTAATTGTTAATTAATAGAAGAGGGAAATAAGTTAATTAATAAAAGAGCAAAAACATGCAACTAGATGACGTGGTGGTGGCCTTGTAGGAGATGATTAAGTGTGAGGACACTGGAGTCAAGACATCTTAAGTTTGTCCTCAGGTCTACCCCGAGCTGGTACCTCTAGGTCTCTCTAAGCCTCTTTTCTTTTACTATAAAATAAGGATGATTATACTACTTACCTTATAGGATTGTGGTGAGGATTATATGAGGTAATGTATTTGTGAAGCCAAACTGGGCCAGAGAAAGTTTCCAGTAAATGACAGCAATTACGATCATTGTTATTTTTTCTGTATCTTCCCAATTTTCCACAATGTGCATCTATTTATTTATGATTAGAAAAATCAAATTTAAAAAGAAAAATAATGAACAAAATTGGTATACTGCATGAGTCTTCCTCCTTACTTGTCCCAGCTAGGAGGTTAAAATGTGTTCAGTGACTGTTCTCTGAAATGTCTTCTACTTTTTAAAAATATTGTGAGACTTCTTCCCTCCTCCATGAGTCGCTGCTTTTTAAAGTTTAGAAGGTACCAAAAAGCCCATGTGAGTAAGATCTCGGGACAAAAAGTTTATTCTTAAGTCAAAGATTTTTATGGTATAGAAAAATAGTTTGTTGAGTCTTCCCACACAAATTCTCATACAAAAGTATGTTGAAAATCCTTTAGTCAATATGTGTGAAATACAGAAAACAAATAGTTTGGCACTTAGCACTTCTGAGGAATCTATTTTGGGAGAGCTTTTGTTTAAATTCAATCCCTGGGAAAATAATCTAAGTGATTCCAGTTGAGAGAGTGCTACAACACCCAACTCTAGGGAAGTTGTCACTTTTACAGGTTGTTAACTATGTGTGCGCAGCCAGAGGCTCATATTGGTTAGCAGCACAGTAAAAACAGATTCCCCTAATAGTTAACATTTCCACTCCCAACTCCTCCCTCAAAACTCAAGTTAAATGTTATCCTCATTGAGAAGCCTTTCATGATCCCCACACAGAGTTGTTTACTTTGATTTTAGGTTGACTGTGTTTATTGTATCTATCTCTTTTCATTAGAAATGCCTCTAAGGAAAAGTATCATTTGTTTTTTTGTACCTTCTATGCTTGGCAAAGGGCTTGATGTGGGACACAGGAAGGAAATATTTATTAAATGAATGAATTATCAAGCCAATTAAAGACTCTTACAAAACCATCTTTTTAACCAAACAGGATTCACAATCATAAAAAAAGAAACCGGGGGAAACATAAGTTTGTTTACATTTCTATGGCTCAGGCAAAAATTGCTCCTGATCACATGTTTATGCCAGAAGAGCACTGATTAACACTGGTAGTTTTGTTTCCTATTTTGTTTATTGTTAAGTCCTTGAGGGCAAGAGTCATGTCTCAGTTATCTTTGATCCCCTGTGTCTAGCTCTGTGGTTAGATTATGAAAGGCCTTCAATTCTGTACGTGTATTCTGTGAAAGTTCCCTTAGAAGTCATTTTCTGGATAAGATGGCTCTTGATTTTTAATTCTCAAACTTCATTTCTCATTACAATGTTGTCCATGTGATATTAATTTAAGAAAAACTGTACTTACATTCTTCAAGCTAAATATATTTTAAACAAATTGATGTGAGGTAAGCCTTGTATCTATGTTATAGATACAGCTTGTAGATTGTCAGAATCATACAAAATTGCTTGTACTAAGTGCCAGTTTCTTCTCCGGAAAATTTCTTAGTTTGCTGGGAGAGACAGACAAGTAAGTCAGCGATGGCAATGACCTTAGCCTAGGAAGATGCCCTGGGGGTTATGGGAAGCCAGAGGTGGACTGTGCATCTAACCCAGTCCAGAGGGTGATGACGAGCTGAGCCTGTCCAGGGAAGGTAAGCAGTTGAGCTAAGTTTTTTTTTTTTTATGGTCGTTGAATCTTTCCAGGCAAAGAAGAAGGTGTTTCTAAGAAGGGAAGGAATATGTACAAAAGCACAGAAGAGAGGTTAATGTTCATTTTGGAGGCCCAAGTAGTTCCGTGTGAGTGGACTATAGGCTGTGTTTGTGGGAATGGTAGGAATTGGGGCTTAGAGGCAGATAGACACAGGGCAGACAAGATATGTATGGCATGATAAGATGTTGAGACTTTTTGCTGAAGACTGTGGGGTATCATACAAGGGCATGAAGGTGGCACTAGTACATGGAAGAAAATGTATGCATTTACAGTAGAGAAGAAGAGGAGTAAATCATTAGTACAAATATAACGGTGGGAACTGTGACTGTGACAACTTAATATCAGAGAAGAGTCTCGGATTCAGGTTTCTAGCCTAGAAAATTGGATAATTGGTGGTGCCTTTTATTAATTCATTCTTTTTTGTAATTTAACATATGGATTTAGTACCTGTCAAATAGCACACCTTCTTTTAAGCATTATGGATAAAAAGATGAATAAGTTATGGGCCTTAAGAAGCTCACAGCCTTGACATTTGAAGACAGAGATCCAAACAAATAATGATGATATAATGTGTTAATTTCAGTGATTTTTTAAAATTATAACATAGGCTGGGGACTTACAATAGGGTGTGATTAATTTTCTTGGGAGTCACTAAGGAAGTATGAGAGAGGTGATGACTCTTGGGCTGGGTCCTGAAATAGGAATAGAAAGCTCTGAGTGTACAAGGGGCAAAGCTTATTCCAGGGAAGAGAACATCATGAGCAAATGCACGATGCTTCCAAGAAACCACAAGCAGCTCAGTATTCCTGAGGCATATGTACTGAAGTAGTTTGGACATGCGGCTGGGATGTGGTGTTGAGCAGGAGCTACTCACGGCCCTAGTGACCATGCTAAGGGCTTTGGACTCTACCAGGGAAATCTGTGGTTCTCCCCTGGGGATGCACATCAGACTCATCTGAAGGCTCCAAATGCAGTTCTGGTATCTGGGCTCAGCCGAGGTCTCCTGAATTAGAAGGGCCAAAGGTGAGCCTCCAGTGTATGTTATTTTCAAAGCCCCGTGGACCACTGTTGCAAAGCCACTTTAGGGAATGATGTAGTCGTTGAAAGTGAAGCCTTTTTCCTTGCCCACAAAGTATTCTCTTGCTTTTCATTTGTGTGTGACCTACGTCTGTCTGATAAAATACAGATTGATTGGATCATAATGCTTACTGCCCAACCTTATAATAATCAGTTGCCACTCTCCAATCAAAATGCACAGAATAAATGGAATCTGATGACTGTGGAATCAGCCTCCTTTGTGGATATATCCTTACCAGAAACCACATAATGTGAAAATGACCATGAATAATTTTTTTCAAAACCACTTCAGTTATAAAAATATCTTCCCAAAGTGTATAATTGAATAATTCAATAGATTTTTATGAAAGAATCAGATACTGAAGGTTGGTCCTTGTCCCTTTTTTTTTTTTTAAAGACATGGATGTCAGTGTTTGTTTAGAATGGGTAAAAGATTAACAACAAATTAAAGTTCTGAAAAAGCTGATAAAAATTTCATCATATAACCCCAAGATAGATAAATTTTTTCTAATTACATACTATATATAAAAAAGAAGGAAATTGTGTCATATGCAACAGCATGGATGAACGTGTAAGACATTATACTAAGTGAAATGTGCCAGTCACAGAAGGACCAGTGCTGCAGGATCACTGTGATATGAGGTGTCTGTAATCAAGCCCGTAGAAGCAGACAGTAGAATGATGGTTGCCAGGGGCTGGAGGGAGGGGGCAATGGGGTGTTGTTGCTCAATGGGTATAAAGTTTCATTTATACAAGATGAATAAGTTCTAGAGATCTGCTGTACAGCATTGTGTCTATAGTTAACAGCACTTCATGGTGCACTTAAGATTTTGTTAGGCAGGTGGACCTCATGTTAAGTGATCTTACCACAATTATAAAAAGAAAAAGAAAATCCTTATATTTTGAGTTGAATTTGTTTTACTCTTTCAGTTTGCCTGGTAATTAGTAAGGGCAATGTCTCCTAATACTTCCTAGGGAGAGCCAAACAAAAGATCTATATTTTTTTGTTATCAAAATAAATAAGCTATCCAGCCTGAAGACAGGAAATGAAATAATGATTTCAGGCAGAAAAAATAGATAATCTTCCTTTCCTGATGAAACGGTAAGTGAGAGCATATGAAATACTTCGGAGATGGGCAGTTCGTGATGTGTCACAGCTTGAGGTCTCTGCATCAGTTGTCAAGGGCTCTGTAGGAATGCCTGGATTTCACACTTCAATTCTGAGTAGCATCTAAGCCTGTTTGAATCAAGTCTACTGAATAGGGGGGATGGAGTATAGATATTGGGAAAGAGAAAAATCAAGTAGCTGAAGTAACAAGTTCCTTCTGTTTTAATTACTTTAGGAACTGGCAATATTTGGAGTAAGGGAAATAAAAGGTTACAGAATTATATGACTAGAAAAACTAAAAAATCATTGGGTTCCTTTTTCTAATTCACACTTAAATCCACTTTCCTGAAACAATCTTGCTTTTCATTTAATCCTTAACTTGTAAAGTAATGACTTCTACATAGTAGGCACTTAATCAATATGGGTGGAATGAATAAATAAATGAATCTTTTCAGTAAAATACCAGTCATAGGGTTTCCCAGCCATTCTTTTTTCCCTCTAGTGATAGGGATCCTATTGTATTTGGAAAGTTCTGTTTCAAAGCCTTTCTTTCTATTAAGCATATGCCGTTATGGTAGAGAATATGTATTTTGGACTCCAGCAATTCTAGGTCAGTATCTACTGCTCATCGGTCATAAATTATTTCACAAATTATTTACCTTAGCTCTCAGCCTCTATTTCATCCCTGCAGAATGAACCTTACCGCTTGCTTTACTGTTGGACTTAAATGAGATTATTCAAATGAAGAACATAGCACAGTGTCCACTAGGTAATAAATACTAAATAAGTTAGCTTATTATTGTTGTTAATAATATTATTTCCATATACAGTCTGCTGCTAGTCATAGATCTCTTTATGCAGCCATACAGAACAAATCTAATTCATCTTTCACCACAAAGACTTTCAAATATTTGAAGATTATTGTATTATTTAAGTTGGTAGAGGTAAAGAGGATAAAGCTGATCATTAAAAAAAAATGTTGCCATGGGATTATGTTAGTGTTCTGTTTTGCATCATGAAACAATGATATGATTCCTGAATAAGAGTAAACACTCAGAGTAAAATGCTTTAAGCAGATCAATTTGCCTGAAATTTGAATTAATCTTTCCATTACTGTTAGGCCATTTCTTAAAAGTTGTTGATACTTATATTTCTCCATCTCTGTGATAGAATCCTTGTCCTTTGGACTGGAGAAATTCAACCTTTTTTATAGTAAAATGCAGCATTTTTTAGATTACACAGGCTTTACAATTGGATGGCTTATGGGTCTATAATAACTCTGTAGTATTAACCCTGGGCAAGTTACCTTTCTGGAGTTTCACTTTTCCCATTGATAAAATGAAGAGAAAATCTGTCACACTGGAGCTGGTGATATTATGAGATAATAATAGTCATAACTAGTATTTATTAACCACCTTTTATGTGCTGTCTATTAAGCTACATACATTATATTGATCATCCTGAATTTTAATAACTGTTTTGCAAGGTAGAAACTGTATTTTCTAAATAATGAGCATAGTAGTCAAAAGTGTTACATTCTATTGTCTTTCCATGTTGCAAAGTCTTACAAGAGTTTTTCAATTTCATGATGTAAAAAGAAGCAGTATGGCAGGGTGTTTATAAAAGCTTTCTTTTAGACGGTTTGGATATTCTATCTAACCCTACCATATCCTAGCTATATGATCTTAGTCAAATTACTTAATCTTTCTAAGCCTCAACCTGCTAATTTGTAAAGTGAGGATGATAACTTTAATACTTCATAGAATTTCATGACATTAATTGAGATAAGGTATTATAGTAATTCCAGTAATAAAAGCTAATGTTTTAATTGCCCTCACTATGTATCAGGTACTCTTCGAATCATTCTACATATATTAACTAATTTATTCCTCAAAAAAAAAAAACCCACCCAACTTATTTGGTAGTGTATTAGGGTTCTCCAGAGAAATAGAACTGATAGTAGATATAAATACAGGCATAGACATAGACACAGATATAGAGATAAATGCAGGCAAAGAGATCTATTAAGAATTGGCTCTTGTGGTTATGGAACTTGAGAAGTCCATAATCTGTCACCCATAAACTGGAGGTCTAGGAAATCCAATGGTGTAATTCTAGTCTAAACCATAAGGCCTGGGAACTCAGGGAGTCAATGGTATAAGTACCAGTCTGAATCCAAAATTCTGTGAATCGGGAGGGCAGGAGAAGTTGGGTGTCTCAGCCCAAGCTGAGATCAAATTTGCCCTTCCTCTGTCTTTTTGTTCTTTTCAGGCCTGCCATGGATTGGATGATGCCTACCCATATTGGAAAAGGTGGTCTTGACTTTTTATCTTACAGATTCAAGTGTTAATCTCTTCCGGAATCACCCTCACAGGCACACCTAGAAATAATGTTTACCAGCTCTTAGTTCAGTCAAGTTGACTCATAAAATTAACCATCACAGATAGGTACCATATTTCCCCTTATTCTATACAGTGAAAAACTAAAGCACAGATAAATTGCTTTCCCCAGATACAGGAAACAGATAACAAAGGGGTTGTGTCAAGCATATGTGGATGTGGATGTGTGTGTGTCAATGCAATTGTCTGCAAATCAATTTAGAAAGCACAAATAACTCAACAGAAAACAAGTGGAATCAGGGATATCACAATACTACATATTGGAGAAGATATGAGCCATAGGCTTTCTTAGATGTTGTTATTGGAAATGTAAATTGGGTCAACCACTTTGGAGAACAGTTTGGTTTTACTTACTTTATTGAATATTCATGTACTTTATGATCCAGCAAATCCACACTGAGGTGTAAATGCCCCAAAGAAACTCTTGCATATGTACAATTGGAGCTCTGGGACAATGTTCACAGCAGCCTTTTCTACAATAGCAAAAATAAAATGGCTCAACTGTTCATTAACAGGCAAGAGAGGGAATCTATGTTGGTATGTTCACAAAATAGAACATAGCTGTCAAAGTGAATGGACTCTGGTGACATTCAAAAATACGGGTGAATATTAGTAAATATAACATTAAGTAAAAGTTAATCCCAAAATATTACTTAAAGTTGATTACTTTTGTAAAGTGGAAAACACTGAAATAAAATACTTTTAGGAATACATATAGATGTAAGAAACTATATACAAAAGAAAGTCAAGAAAACATTGAGACATAATTCATCTTGGTTATCTTGGGTAAAGGCAGGCAAGGAATGTGAATGGTGGTCATAAAGTGAGAGGTAGGTTGTGAAGACCCTAACTTTTGAGTGGTGAGTTCATCAGTATCTATCACATTAGCAGTAAATTAAGTGGATAAACAAGTGAGCCATACATACATGCAGCAACAATAGGAGTGTGTTGTGAATGTTGGGTTATGTTAAGCCAATTATGTTCATCTGAGGCCCTAAAAGAGGGGAAGGAATATTCCAGTGTTCATAGTCTCAACAGATGTGCTATGTTATCACTATTCCTATTGTTAATTTTATTACTATATTATAAAATGAAATAGGTTGCTACAGGTTGTTTAACTCTAAGCCAGGTACCAAATATTGTTCTGAGTTCTGGGGATAAAGAAGTGAAAAAGACAGACAACATTTATTTCTTCATTCAGCTTACATTTTCCATTGCATGTGACCCAATCCTGGCCACTTAGACCAAACAGAATGTCTGGTGAGGGGTTTCTGGTAAAGATTTTCTTCTCTTTAAAAAGGATACACAAGATGGATATTGTTGTATTTATTTAGGGAGCTGGAAAATGCAGTAACATCTTTTCATCATAACAGGAGCTTCTTTGAGGACAAAGCTGACACACTGAGGGTGGAAAGAATCTGAGTCCTTAGTAGTGTTGGGTTCTCACCTTGGAGCCTCCTTACTTAGGATTTATTTTAATGGTTCCATGATGATAAATTGATGGTACATTTTCTGTATTGCTTAAGTCATTTCTATTGCTTTCAACCCAAAGAACCCTAACTGAAATAGAATTTGGCACTATGAATGGGATACTGTGAAAACAGACTTGAAGATTTTAGAACGTTAGAGGTAGCTAGAGAATCATGACATTCCCGATATCTGTAGATATCCCATTAAGGGGATTGTGTAAGTTCTTCCCGAATAGTGATGTAAATGCCAAGTATAAAAGGATGTAGTGTAGCATAAAATTAAGCTTATTGGATGCAGAAAGATCCTGCTCTGCATGAATAATACAGCTAGTCGCCATAGCCCCTGTGGTGAGATAAGCTCTAACTGTTTCTACTCGGTGTGGCCTCCTTTTAGCATCCTTTGCTAAATAAATAAGGATGTGTGTGTGTGTGTGTGTATTTATGTGTTCATTTTCTACCATTCACTGGATCACCTTGTACTTGATGTCATGAAAAATACAAAAATGAAAAAAGATACAGAGATCATGTCAAAGATCCACAAGTAGCTACTAGAAAGCTCCATGAGCCTGAGTGTCCCATTAACTGGTGGTCTTGAAATACACTGTGATGCTGAAATAAGAGAAGTCTCACCTGGCTTGCAGGAAAGAAAAGGCTTAAGGTTCCATGATATTTTCTTTTCTTAAACTTCTTGAACATGCTTTCCATACCTATATAGTTCTTTCTTCAAAGGCAAGGAAATTTTCCCAGGAAAGCAAAGATCAAGGTTTTTAAGTCAAGATAGCTCCAATTCTGAATCTGATTCTAAGAAGTTGTGTTCGAAATTCACCATAATAATTGTATGACTTCAGAAAATTTACTTTTCTTCTCTAAGCCCCAGTGTTCTAATGTAAAATGGGAATATTAAATATATCTCAAAGAATTGATGTGAAAATTAAATGCTTGACATATATTTCTCCTCTAGGTATAGTCTCACATGTTTTCCTCAAAAAAATTTTTTTTTTTGGTCTGGCCTCTGACACATTCAAGGCTGTACTTTTGATATTGTTACTGATTTTGCAATCAATGTGTCCTAACCTCCAGTGTTTCTCACTTGGCTTTTTGTTATCTAATTTGTAATCTAAACACTTCTTATGCATCCATTCACATTCAGCTTTTCCTTCTGGTCTTGACATTTTCTTATTGATCAAGAACATCTTTGAGGACATTCTAACTCTGCCACTCATCCCCTCAGGTTTAATATGTAGAGTGGGTCATCACCTCCTCCCTTGAACACTTTCTGCTTCCTACTCATAGTCCCTTCCATCTGTGTTGTGCTGGATAATGCAGGCTTTGTTTTGTTTTGCATGTTAACCAAAAATCTGTATGTTGCAAATAGACATTAGAACACTTGCTGTTGTTATATACATACATGTATTTATATGTATGTATACACAAACACTTCCTGTTTCTAATCTGACATATGCATTAGAGAAATGGATTGTATGATAAGTATACTGATCATAAAATAGAGAAGAATAAAACAATAGCAAAAATCAATGAAACCAAGAGCTGGTTCTTCGAGAAAATAAACAAAATAGATAAGCCTCTAGCCAGACTTATTAAGAAGAAAAGAGAGTCAACACACATCAACAGTATCAGAAACGAGAAAGGAAAAATCACGACGGACCCCACAGAAATACAATTATTAGAGATTATTAGAGATTATTAGAGAATTATTTATTATTCTCTAATAACAGAAATACAATTATTAGAGATTATTAGAGATTATTAGAGAATAGGGGATTATTAGAGAATACTATGAAAACCTATATGCTAACAAGCTGGGAAACCTAGGAGAAATGGACAACTTCCTAGAAAAATACAACCTTCCAAGACTGACCCAGAAAGAAACAGAAAATCTAAACTGACCAATTACCAGCAATGAAATTGAAGCGGTAACCAAAAACTACCAAAGAACAAAACCCCTGGGCGAGATGGATTTACCTCGGAATTTTGTCAGACATACAGGGAAGACATAATACCCATTCTCCTTAGAGTTTTCCAAAAAATAGAGGAGGAGGGGATACTCCCAAACTCATTCTATGAAGCTAACATCACCCTAATACCAAAACCAGGCAAAGACCCCACCAAAAAAGAAAACTACAGACCAATATCCCTGATGAACATAGATGAAAAAATACTCAACAAAATATTAGCAAACTGAATTCAAAAGTACATCAAAATGATCATACGCCATGACCAAGTGGGATTCATCCCAGGGATGCAAGGATGGTACAACATTCAAAAGTCCATCAACATCATCCACCACATCAACAAAAAGAAAGACAAAAACCACATGATCATCTCCATAGATGCTGAAAAAGCATTTGACAAAGTTCAACATCCATTCATGATAAAAACTCTCAGCAAAATGGGAATAGAGGGCAAGTACCTCAACATAATAAAGGCCATCTATGATAAACCCACAGTCAACATTATATTGAACAGTGAGAAGCTGAAAGCATTTCCTCTGAGATCGGGAACTAGACAGGGATGCCCACTCTCTCCACTGTTATTTAACATAGTACTGGAGGTCCTAGCCATGGCAATCAGACAAAACAAAGAAATACAAGGAATCCAGATTGGTAAAGAAGAAGTTAAACTGTCACTATTTGCAGATGACATGATACTGTACATAAAAAACCCTAAAGACTCCACCCCAGAACTACTAGAACTGATATCGCAATACAGCAAAGTTGCAGGATACAGAATCAACACACAGAAATCTGTGGCTTTCCTATACACTAACAATGAATCAACAGAAAGAGAAATCAGGAATCAACTCCATTCACAATTGCATCAAAAAAAAAAAAAAACCTAGGAATAAACCTAACCAAAGAGGTGAAAGACTTATACTCTGAAAACTACAAGTCACTCTTAAGAGAAATTAAAGGGGACACTAACAGATGGAAACTCATCCCATGCTCGTGGCTAGGAAGAATTAATATCGTCAAAATGGCCATCCTGCCCAAAGCAATATACAGATTTGATGCAATCCCTATGAAACTACCAGCAACATTCTTCAATGAACTGGAACAAATAATTCAAAAATTCATATGGAAACACCAAAGACCCCGAATAGCCAAAGCAATCCTGAGAAAGAAGAATAAAGTAGGGGGGATCTCACTCCCCAACTTCAAGCTCTACTATAAAGCCATAGTAATGAAGACAATTTGGTACTGGCACAAGAGCAGAGCCACAGACCAATGGAACAGACTAGAGAACCCAGACATTAACCCAGACATATATGGTCAATTAATATTTGATAAAGGAGCCTTGGACATACAATAGTGAAATGACAGTCTCTTCAACAGATGGTGCTGGCAAAACTGGACAGCTGCATGTAGGAGAATAAAACTGGACCATTGTCTAACCCCATATACAAAAGTAAACTCAAAATGGATCAAATCCTGAATGTAAGTCATGAAACCATTAAACTCTTGGAAGAAAACATAGGCAAAAACCTCTTAGACATAAACATGAGTGACCTCTTCTTGAACATATCTCCCCGGGCAAGGAAAACAACAGCAAAAATGAACAAGTGGGACTATATTAAGCTGAAAAGCTTCTGTACAGCAAAAGACACCATCAATAGAACAAAAAGGAACCCTACAGTATGGGAGAATATATTTGAAAATGACACATCCGATAAAGGCTTGACGTCCAAAATATATAAAGAGCTCACACGCCTCAACAAACAAAAAACAAATAACCCAATTAAAAAATGGGCAGAGGAACTGAACAGACAGTTATCCAAAAAAGAAATACAGATGGCCAACAGACACATGAAAAGATGCTCCACATCACTAATTATCAGAGAAATGCAAATGAAACTGCAATGAGGTATCACCTCACACCAGTAAGGATGGCTGCCGTCCAAAAGACAAACAACAACAAATGTTGGTGAGGCTGTGGAGAAAGGGGAACCCTCCTACACTGCTGGTGGGAATGTAAGTTAGTTCAATCATTGTGGAAAGCAATATGGAGGTACATCAAAATGCTCAAAACAGACTTACCATTTGACCCAGGAATTGCACTCCTAGGAATTTACCCTAAGAATGCTGCAATCAAGTATGAGAAAGATCAGTGCACCCCTATGTTTATCGCAGCACTATTTACAATAGCCAAGAATTGGAAGCAACCTAAATTTCCATCGATAGATGAATGGATAAAGAAGTGGTACATATACACAATGGAATACTACTCAGCCATAAGAAAAGGGCAAATCCAACCATTTGCAGCAACATGGATGGAGCTGGAGGGTATTATGCTCAGTGAAACAAGCCAAGCAGTTAAAGAGAAATACCAAATGATTTCACTTATCTGTGGAATATAAGAACAAAGGAAGAACTGAAGGAACAAAACAGCAGCAGAATCACAGAACTCAAGAACGGACTAAGAGGTACCAAAGGGAAAGGGACTGGGGAGGATGGGTGGGTAGGGAGGGATAAGGGGGGGAGAAGTAGGGGGGTATTAAGATTAGCATGCATGGGGGGGTAGGAGAAAAGGGAGGGCTGTACAACACAGAGAAGGCAAGTAGTGATTCTACAACATTTTGATACGCTGATGGACAGTGACTGTAAAGGGGTTTATAGGGGAGACCTGGTATAGGGGAGAGCCTAGTAAACATAATATTCATCATGTAAGTGTAGATTAGTGATACCAAAAAAAAAAAAAAAAAAAGCAGTTCCTGTGTGGTAACCTCCAATGAGTTCTACACAAGGGTATAAAGGGCATATAAAAGTGTAGGCAAAGGGTCTGTTTGTGTTTATACAGAGAATCAAAGCCTAATTGGGCTACCCCGAAAATGAACTAAGATATGATTTGAAAAAGAACTTCTAACATCAGCACTCTCTGGAAGACTCATGCCAGAAGATGATCATCAAAAAACCCCAACAAAGATCCACGCGCTGCTACAGCTGTAGATGCACTCATCCCACCAGCTCCTGGACTTGCCATGGGAATGAAGGAGATATCTAAGCTGGCCTGTGCATACAGTAAAACAACAAATTTGACTGGATCTATACTGTTGGAACTCAACCAAGAATTAGGAGAAGTGCAAATTGTAGCGCTCCAAAATCTTACAACTACAGACTATTTGCTGTTAAAAGAACATATGGGATGTGAGCAGTCCCCAGGAATGGGTTGTTTTAATTTGTCTGATTTCTCTCAGACTGTTCAAGTTCAGTTGGACAATATCCACCATATCATAGATAAGTTTTCACAAATGCCTAAGGTGCCTAACTGGTTTTCTTGGTTTCACTGGAGATGGCTGGTAATTACAGATATGCTTTGGTTATGTAACTATACTCCTATTATGTTAATGTGTGTGCGCAATTTAAGTAGTAGCTTAAAACCTATACATGCTGAGGTTACTCTACAAGAAGATATGTCAAAGAAATAATCTTCCCATGTTTTCTTCCGCCTGCTACTTCTATAGCTTTTCTTCTTCCTTCCTAATTACTACCCTTAAATAGAATTCGTGCCTCATATCAAATTTACCAAGTATCATAATTCTTCCAAGTGGTAAAGATACCTCAAGACAAATGCTGGGCATAGAAGCTACAGGGCATAAATATGCAAAGAAATAAAAAGCTAACCATTTCAAACAATAAGGCTTCTCTCTCACTTACCAACTTTACATTTCCCTGTATGGCCCCGGAAGATGACTGGTTAGCCAGAGACGGGTAAGATTCCTCAAGGGAGGAACAACCTAAGACAGGCACAGTCGCAGGGGGGTCATCAGGTGAGAAATTGGGGATCAGCAGAGGTGAGGCTTAGAACCTCACCCCCCCTGTTCTGAGAGAAATCTTTTGCATCCGTGTATGTTTTATTGTCCTTGTCTAGCTTGGATTAACACATAGTCTACAGGCACACACCTGATCATCTACATTTGCTCTCTTACAACACTAAATTATGTTTTCTACCTTTATCTTGTATCTACCTACCACTTCAGCATTTTATTAAAAATAATAATAATAAGGAGAGAAATGTAGTATCCACATATAAATCAAGTATAAAAATCAAATGTGTATTCATATTTGAACTGACTGTTTATAGTTCATAATGCATGAGCAAAACCGAAAGTTTCTGTGATGGCTGCCCTTATACTGTTCACTATGTAACTTATTCACTATGTAAGAATTTGTTCTCCATGTAAGAACTTGTTTGTTATGCCTCAGAAGATTGGAGACTAATGAAAATTAGGCTTGGGGTGGATTAATGATTGTGCATTGATCATTGACTCCCCTATACAGAATTTTATTGTTGTTAACAACCATTTGATCAATAAATATGAGAGATGCCCTCACAAACAAACAAACAAACAAAAGGTACACACTTCCAATGGTAAAATAAATAAGTAACCGGGATGTAATATATAGCATAAGGAATATAGTCAAAATATTGTAACAACTTGGTATGGTGATAGCTGGTACCTAGAATTATCATGTATATAAATGTTGAATCACTATGTTTTACACCTGAAACTCATGTAATGTAATACTGTGTGTCAAGTACCCTTCAATAAAAAATAATTATCTACAAAAAAAAAAAATAAGTATACTGATCATTATGGGAGTAAAGGCATGAGTTCAATTCTGCCTCTAACATCTACTCATTGCATGACCTTTTACAAACTACTTAGTTCCTCTGTAAAATCAGAATAGTAATAGCATCTTCTTTAAGGGGTCGTTGAGAAGATTAAATGAGTTAAACTTAATAGCCTAGAAGAATGAGTGCTTAAAAAGTGTTAGCTATCATTATTTATCTCTGATGCATGGGGAAGGAATTCTACTAATATACATTTAAACAAATTTCTGTGAAAAGAGGAGTTACTGTTTATTGAATAACCACTATGAGAAGATCCTGAATAATAATGGTAATAGCCACCTGTGCCGATCCCCTACAGTGTACCAGGGGCTATGTTAGGTGTTTTACCTAAATGAACTCATGTGGGCTCTTTAGAACCCTGAACCAAGGTGACAGTTAGCTGGGTAAAGATGGCTCAATGTCTATGGTCCTTTCAGAAATTTGGGATTCACCATGCCCACCACAGCTAACATGTCACCCCCACCCAAAAGATGCATCCATATTTAGTTCAGATTTGGTGTGTCTACCAAAAGGTTATCATCTGTCCATTCCTATGCAGTCTCTCCCTAACCCAAAGTCACAGAGCTCGCCTCTCTCTCAAACTTTGTATTCTCCCCATTAGATCTCTTCTACCATTTTAAACTATATACAGATTGTTTCTTCTATCATTTCTTGTGAGTTAAGTTTGGTGTTCCCCTGAAAACATTTTCCTTTGAATTTTGCTAGTGGACCTGCCCATGGACTGACACCCTTAGGGGTCTGGAGGTGATACCAGCATCATCCAGCTTCCTGGTGCTTCTCGCTGACTTTTCCTCCTCTGCTCTCTGGAAAAATTGTCTCTGCTTTTATGAGGTAGAGGTATGCAGAGAGTGCTAGACGAACAGAAGATAAGGCTGATGTAGAGGGTAATAATCTTTGGCTATGGAGTCAGACAGATTTGGAAGGAAGTACTAGTCATATTTTCTACTAGCTCTGTGACCTTGGGAGAATTAACCTTTCTAAGCTCCAGATATGTCATCTATAAAATCAGTATAAAATTAATACCTACTCCATAGAGTCATTGTAGGAACAAACTGAGATAATTTAATTTTGATGCTAAGGGCTATGCTGGTATATAAGAAAATTTCAGTGTCAGTCAAAATTATTATAATCTTTATTACTGTTTGTACTACCAGTGCTATCATTTATTGAGCATCTGACAAAGATCAGACCTGATAAAAGATACTTTATATATGTTGGTTCATGTCTCCGCAATTACATGTGGCAGATACCATTTTTAACTTTTCTGAAAAATTTTCCTATATAGAAAAATGGGACAATAGCTAGGAGAGGTACTTGGAAGCTAGCGAGTGTTTTTTTTTTTAAATATAGGAAATATGATAACAGATTAAATGATGATGTAAAAATTTATTAGAGAAGGAGAGACAAAAGATGGAAAAGAGAGAGAAGGATAACTGAGACCATGAGGGAATGAAATTCAAAGCATATGTACAAGGCAGGAGGGTGACCATTGCTGGAAGAAGGAAGGAATGTTTCATGGTCAAAACAGGAGAGAAGGAGAAATGGCTGCAGATGAGGTGTTCTTATAGATTTGAAAGTACAGGAACTACTTTCAGATGGCTTCTTTTTTTCTTAATAAAATATAAAGTAAGACCAACTACTATATATATATAGGTGAAGTAAGGGATCTTTGAGGAAACTGGAGAATTTTCTGCAGAGAGGAGACAGAGTTTCTTAGAAGAATGCAGGAACATTGCCCAGCATTGTTGAGTTTGGGGTTGGTGATCATGAATATATGGTGAAAGCAGTTTTCTAAGTTGTGTGATATTCTTCGACAAATTCAGTTGCATGAATGAAGATGAGAGGAAAGCAAGGCTGGGATGAGCACAGTTGAAGGATTTGGAGATAAGGGAGTTAGAAATACCAATATGAGCTTAGTAACAATCACAAGCCATGGATCAGGCCTGGGGTCTATGTGGTAGAAAAGTTGGTGGTTAGGGAGAATGTGGAGGGTCACTTTCAGTTGTTGCTCTGGGGTTACTAGAGCAAAGGAGCTGGAAGAGTGAGAGGAGTTTGTGGTTGGTTAGTAGGAGATTGAATTTATAATTTTGGAGGTGATGTGGTTTCTGGCAGTGTCATGGTCCAGACCACATGTGAGGTGAGTGAAATATAAACCTTTATTCTTGCAAAGTGCTAAGATTTAGAGTTGTTTGTCACTGCAGCAAGAGCTGATTAATTCAGGGGATCATGTGAGGGGCTTGCTCTCTCCCCACTGGAGAAGTCCCTGGGGCTTCCAGAATTACTGTTTAACAACCACTGGTCCAGGCAAAACTCCTCACTGTTTAATGAAGGCTTATTTCAGGTATTTTCAATTTTATCAGATATTGGAATTAAAGTGCAAATAATGCATCCAGGGAGGCCAGGCTTACTGCTTTGTTAGCCAGTTTTCTTCCTTCTCTGTAAGCCTCTAGCACCTGCAGAGACAGATACTCTGGCATGAGTTTTAAGTCAGACAGACTTGAAATCAAATTCTATCTCTTTCACTTACCAACTGTGCAACATTCAGCCAGTTACCATCTCCAAGCCTCAGCTTTTAATTCCTAATATAAACTGTCATGAAGATTAAATGACACAATTTATCCTAAGAATTGAGCACATAATTTGACAGAGTGATCACATCTATTGTATCACTAGGCCATGTATCATAGTTCATGAGAACAAAGTCTGTAGAATTTCCTGCCTGAGATCAAATGTCAGATTTTTTTTTTACCCACTATTTATTGACAAGTAGGTGAGAAACAAAGATCTCTGAGCCTGAGTTTCTTCATCTATAAAATAAGGCAATAGTAGGGCTTGCCTCATTGGGCTGTAGTGAGGATTAAGTGAATTAACGCTTGTGAGGCAGTTACAGATGCAACCAGAACACATGACATGCTATGTAAGCAGTGGATCTTACTATTAATTCCTTTCTTTGCTTCCTACCTGCAGTTTTCAACTTGACAGTGTAGGAATTTATATGAAGTGTTAATAAAAAGTTTAAAATCCTATATAGAACGTGGCTGTTTCCTTCACCTTATTTAGAGGCAATTTAAGGAATATTTAAATTAACTGCTTAGTGTCTATTACAACTAAGAATTAACATAGATCAGATTGTTTTTAGTGAAAAGTGCGCCTGGGCCCCTTGGGCCTGAGGAGGAGGTGTTGGCTGGGCTGTGCACTCCCTGCCAGAAAGGAAACTGCAGCATTAATATTGGGTATTGGTAATGAGAGGCAGCTTCTCCACTTCTTTGACTGGAAAACATAGGCTAAGTTAGCTGTGCAGATAAGAAATGGCTGTTGCTTATGGTGGCTTATTGTCCTTTAAGAGTCTAGGGATAAGCCTCAGTGGAACAAGAGAGTATTTTTCCTTTCCTTTGCTCCTCACTTCCTGTTGTATCCTGACCACAAAGAGGTAACTGAGTGTTTACATCCTTCCCCCTTCCACCCTCAGCTCATACACTTTTTAGTGCTTGTCCATGCCGTTCACCTTACCTGGAATGCTCTTTTCTGTCTGAAAACCTGGTCTTTGTCCTGGATTCAGCTCACATATCACCTCCTCTGTGAAGCCTTTCTAACCTTTCCAGGGCAACTATCTTGTACATTGACAATATCTTCTTGTGCTTCCACTACTCTTTCTAAACCATCTTTGACACAACTTAGTGTCTTTAATTAATTAAAAGTCCATCTGTTCCAACAGACCCAGGCATCCGTTGAAAGCAGGGTCATGGTTATTGACATCAGGGTTGTCAGGTCCTGCTTCAGTGCCTGCAGTACTTACTATTGCATGAATAAATGAAAGAGGGAATGAAGGTCATAAAAATGACAGCTGCACCATCATAGTCTTAAAGCATTTTAGGGTCCTACGAGTCTCAAGAGAGCATGAGTACCAGATGACTGATGGCTATACAAGGCCCATGGTTGTGCTTTCTTTGGCATCTTATGCTTTAATGGGCAATGCAATTGTGTAGAAATCATGAATGATTATGGTAGTCATACATACAACCTAGCTTCTTTTCATCTAACACCTAGGAGAATTCACTCATTTAGGTTAACAGCAGGCACTTGGGTTTGTGACTTAGTATCTAATCCAATCCCCTATTTCACAGTTAACAAATTTAAGGCTCAGTGACTAAGATCTCACAAAAATTTAAGTTTCAAATAAAGAGCAATTCTATAAACACAGAACTTGGCTGGCTGCTTTAACATAGCCTTACAAGCTGGTTCTTAGCTTACTTTGATGCCAAAGACAGTTTTCCCAGAAGCCAGAGGTAGCCTCCTAAGGACTAATTACACTAACTACTTTCGTAGAAGATCTATAAATCAGAATGCCCATTTATTAAGTTATAAAAAGTATAACTAACTGACATATAGTGGAGGACTATGAATACTACCTGGTCAGCACATTTTCCATACAGAAAATTGCTTAAATGGGAAATGAAAATAAAATTCAAAAGGCTGATTGATTTTTAACACAAAAAATGATTAAGAAAACTGAAGGTAGAATTCAGCTACCTTGAATCCATTCCTTGGTATATTAAATATTAAACTATTCAGTCTGTTCATTCCTCAAATGTTTGTTGAATGCTTGGTATATTCAAAGCAGGATTCAAAGATGAATAAGACATGGCTTCTAATAAGGACACATGAATAAGACACAGTCTAATAAAGAAAAGTAATGAGAGTTCTGATATGACAGATTGATATGGGATAGGTTTTATAATTTAAGGATGTAGAAAGAACAGTGATTATTCAAAGATGAGTGGTAAGCTTCTCCTGTGATGAAAATGGGAGGCTTCATGAAAAAATTGTGCTTCATCTAGGATTTGAGGGATGATTAGGTGTTCACTAGTTGGAAGGGTGTGTGTGTGTGTGTTGCAGTATGTGTAAAACTCACAGGTGTGCTGCAGAATGGGAAATGACAATATTTGTTGGCACATAGAGTTTAAGAATGAAGGTAGGGAGAGTAGCAAGCAATAAGGAATGGGTCAGAGGCCAGAATATGGAGGGCCTTGTATATCCTACTTACAGTTTGGATGTGATCAAGTGAGGTATTTTAAGCAGGTGAGCAACATGTTCATATTTACATTTTGGAGTCACATCTTTGAAATTAGCGTGGAATATGGATTGGAAGAGGGGGAGACAGGATGCAGAGAGAACAACAAGGAAGCTGTCAAGTAAGAGAAATGATGAGGCCCATTGTTAAGACAGTGTCAGGAGTTTGGAACTGAGACCATAGCTAAGAGTGGGGAGAATAGAAATGAACATAGTGAGGGATTAAAGATGGTGGGATGAGAGGTGAGACAGAGGTCTCCTCCAAAAATGTCATATAATACAAAAATATAGTTAATACAACTAATCCTGAAAGAGCAACAGGAAAGAAGGCTGCGCCAGACTGCATACACCTGGAGAAAAGAACAGAACTCAGGGAACAGAGTAACCTATGAAAATCATGATTTTGTGGGACCCAAGCCCTTCCCCGACCCCAACTCACTGGTGGAAGGAAGAGAAACAGAGCAGGAGGGGGTGGAGGCCTAGGACTGCTAAATACCCAGCCCTGGAGATCTGCTCTGGGAGCATGAACCTCCATTGCATGGTGCTCTGGAGATTAGTGGGGTTGTAAAGCTAAGACAGGTGGAATACCTGGAGAGACTGAGATTCCAGCTGCTTGTGGAAAACAGGGATCCACATCCAGCTGCTCTGAGACAAAAGAAAGATGAGCAGCCTCAGAGACTTCCTAAAGGCGAGAGGGCTGCTAAAGGGGCAAGGATTGCGCAGAGCTTGCTGCTCAGGAGAAAGGACAGGTGGACAAAATTGTCCAGGTGCACTCTACCCAGCAGGTTGGGAACATTTAGGAGCTTCAGGTGCTCCATCTCCCTGGCTGGCGATGCAGCTCTGAGACCCCCCACTGTGATACACAGTTTGCTGTGCTTTCTTCCTGGCCTGCCGGTGCAGGCTCACAAACTAGCAGCCCCTGCCCTGGCGTAAGGCCAGCCAGAGGGGGGCCCCGCTTATGGCAGCTACAAACACAAAGCACAGAGGCTTACACCTGCGCACTTGGCCCACTTGTTCTGGCAGTGGAGACAGGCACAGCAGCCAGGAAGCAGGAAACAGCCCTTTCTTCCCCCCAGAATGAGCATCGCTCCCCTGTGATCCCCGACATCGCTCCAGGGGCTGAGCAGCTCCAGGGAGTACAGCTTCTGGGCACTAGAGGGTGTCGTATACAAATATGAAATGTCAAAGGAAACTGGTTCAAACCCAAATCCCACAAACACCAGAAAAAGGGCCAAGTAAAACAGAACTCATCAATTTTTCTGAAAGAGATTTCAAAATAAAAATCATAAACATGCTCATGGAGGTACAGAAAAATACTCAAGAATTTAGGATGGAGATCCAAATGGAATACAGTGGAGGGTTTTAAAAGTCGATTAGATATGGTGGAGGAGACTATAAATGAAATAGAAATTAGAGAAGAGGAATACAAAGAAGCTGAGGCACAGAGAGAAAAAAGGATCTCTAGGAATGAAAGAATGTTGAGAGAACTGTGTAACCAATCCAAATGAGAAAATATTCATATTATAGGGGTACTGGAAGAAGAAGAAGAGAGAAAAGGGATAGAAAGTGTCTTTGAGGAGGTAATTGCTGAAAACTTCCCCAATCTGGGGAAAGAGATAGTCTCTCAAGCCATGGAGGTACATATCTCCCAACACAAGGGACCCAAGGAAGAAAACACCAAGACACAATAATTAAAATGGCAAAGATCAAGGACAAGGACAGAGCATAAAAAGCAGCCAGAGAGAGAAAAAAGATCACATACAAAGGAAAACACATCAGAATATCATCAGACTTCTCAAAAGAAACCTTAAAGACCAGAAGGGAGTGGCATGATATATTTAATGCAATGAAGCAGAAGGGCCTCGAACCAAGAATACTTTGGCAAGATTATGATTTAAATTTGAAGGAGGGATTAAACAATTTCCAGATAAGCAACAGTTGAGGGAATTTACCTCCCACAAACCACCTCTACAGTGTATTTTAGAGGGACTGCTATAGATGGAAGTGTTCCTAAGGTTTAGTAGCTGTCACCAGAGGAAATAAAACCAGAGTAAAGAAAGTAGAACAATTAATTACTAAGCAGATGCAAAATCAAATCAACCACCCCCAAAGTCAGTCAAGGGATATATAAAGAGTACAGAATATGATACCTAAAATACAAAGAATGGAGGAGGAAGAAAAAGGGTGAAGAAAAAAAGAACCATTAGATTGTGTTTGTAATAGCACCTAAGGGAGTTAAATTAGAGTGTTAGATGGTAAGGAATTTACTCTTGAACCTTTGGTAACCACGAATCTAAAACGTGCAATGGCAACAAGTACATACCAATAGATAATCACCCTAAATGTAAATGGTCTGAATGCACCAATGAAAAGGCACAAAGTCACTGAATGGATAAAAAACAAGACCTGTCAATGTGCTGCGTACAGGAGACTCAGTTCATACCCAAAGATATACACAGACTAAAAGTGAAGGGATGGAAAAATATACTTCATGCAACTGATAGGGAGAAAAAAGCAGGAGTTCTGGTACTTATATCAGAAAAAGTGAACTTCAAAACAAAGAAAGTAACAAGAGACAAAGAAGGACATTACATAATGATAAAAAGGGTCAGTCCAACAAGAGGATATAATTATTATAAATATCCATGCACTCAGCACAGCAGCACCTCCATATGTGAAACAAATACTAACAGAATTAAAGGGGTAATAGAATGCAATGTGTTCATTTTAGGAGACTTCAACACACCACTCACTCCAAAGGACAGATCAACCGGACATAAAATAAGTGAGACAGTCACTGAACAATGCATTAGAACATATAGACCTAACAGACATCTATAGAACACTCCATCCAAAAGCAGCAGGATACACATTCTTCTCAAGTGCACATGGAACATTTTCAAGAATAGATCATATACTTGGCCACAAAAAGAGCCTCAGTAAATTCAAAAAGATTGAAATTGTACCAACAAGCTTCTCAGACCACAAAGGTATGAAACTAGAAATAAATTATGCAAAGTAAATGAAAAATCCCACAAACACATGGAGGCTTAACAACATGTTTCTAAATAACCAGTGGATCAATGACCAAATTAAAACAGAGATCAAGCTATATATGGAGACAAATAACAATAATTCAACACCACAAAATCTGTGGGATGCAGTGAAGGCTATGCTGAGGGAAGTATATTGCAATACAGGCCTACCTCAGGAAAGAACAATCCCAAATGAACAGTCTAAACTCACAATTAATGAAACTAGGAAAAGAAGAACAAATGAGGCCCAAAGTCAGTATAAGGAGGGACATAATAATATCAGAGCAGAAATAAATAAAATTGAGAAGAATAAAACAATAGAAAGAATCAATGAAAGCAGGAGCTGGTTCTTTGAGAAAATAAACAAAATAGATAAACCCCTAGCCAGACTTATTAAGAAAAAAAGAGTCCACCCACATAAATAGAACCACAAATGAGAAAGGAAAAATCACTATGGACACCACAGAAATACAAAGAATTATGAGAGAATACTATGATAAATTATATGCTAACAAACTGGATAACCCAGAAGAAATGAACAACTTTCTAGAAAAATAAAACCTTCCAAGACTGAACAAGGGAGAAACAGAAAATCTGAACAGACCAATTACCAGCAATGAAATTGAATCAAAAGCTACCTAAGAACAAAACCTCTGGAGCAGATGGCTTCACCACTGAATTTTATTAAATATTTAGTGAAGATCTAATACCCATCCACCTTAAAGTTTTCCAGAAACTAGAAGAGGAATGAATACTTCCAAACTCATTCTATGAGGCCAGAATCACTCCAATATCAAAACCAGGCAAAGGCACCACAAATGAAAATTACAGACTAATATCCCTGATGAACATAGATGCCAAAATCCTCAAAACAATAGTACCAAACAGAATTTAAAAATACATAGAAAAGAGAATCCATTATGATCAAGTGGGATTTATTCCAGGTATGCAAGGATGGTACAATATTCGAAAACCATCGTCATCATCCACCACATTAACAAAAAGGACAAAAACCACATAATCATCCCCATAGATGCTGAAAAAGCATTTGACAAAATTCAACATCCATTCATAATAAAACTCTCAGCAAAATGTGTATAGAAGGCAAGTACCTCAACATAATAAAGGCCATATATGACAAACCCACAGCCAACATCATACTTCACAGCAAGAAGCTGAAAACTTCTCCTTTAAGATCGGGATCAAGACAAGGATGCCCATGTTGTCTTCTAAGAGTTTTATGGTTTCATGACTTGCTTTTATTCAATATAGTCCTGGAGGTCCTCGCCATGGCAATCAGACAACACAGAGAAATAAAAGACATCCAGATTGTAAGGAAGAAGTTAAACTGTCCTTGTTTGCAGATGACATGATACTGTATATAAAAAACCCTAAATAATGCACTCCAAAACTACTAGGACTAATATCTGAATTCAGCAAACTTGCAGGATACAAAATTAATACTCAATTCTGTTGCATTCCTCTACACTAATGATGAACTAGCAGAAAGAGAAATCAGGGAAACAATTCCATTCACAATTGCATCAAAAAGAATAAAATACCTAGGAATAAACCTAGTGAATGAAATGAAAGACCTATATCCTGAAAACTACAAGACACCCTTAAGAGAAATTAAAGAGGACACTAACAAATGGAAACTCATCCCATGCTCTTGGCTAGGAAGAATTAATATAGTCAGAATGGCCATCCTGCCTAAAGCAATCTACAAATGCACTGCAATCCCTGTCAAAATACCAACAGCATTCTTCAACAAACTAGAACAAATAGTTCTAAAATTCATTTGGAAGCACAAAAGACCCCAAATAGCCAAACCAATCCTGAGAAGGAAGAATAAAGCTCTTGGGATTATGCTCCCCGACTTCAAGCTCTACTACAAAGCCAAACTAATCAAGAAAATTTAGTACTGGCACAAGAATAGACCTATAGATCAATGGAACAGACTAGAGAGCCCAAATATAAACCCAAGCATAAATGGTCAATTAATATATGGAAGGAGCCATAGACATACAATGGGGAAATGACAACTTCTTCAACAATTGTTGTTGGCAAAACTAACAGGTACATGTAAGAGAATGAAACTGGATTATAGTCTAACTGCATACACAGAAGTAAACTCAAAATGGATCAAATACCTGAATGTAAGTCATGAAACCATAAAACTCTTAGAAGACAACATAGGCAGAAATCTCTTGAATATAAACATCAGCAGCTTTTTCCTGAACATATCTCCTCAGGCAAAGGAAACAAAATAAAAAATGAACAAATGAGACTACATCAAACTAAAAAGGTTCTGTACAGTAAAGGACACCATCAGCAGAACAAAAAGGCATCTGACAGTATGGAAGAATATATTTGTAAATGACATATCCGACAAGGGGTTAACATCCAAAATATATAAGGAGCTCACATGTCTCAACACCCAAAAAGCAAATAACCTGATTAAAAAAAGGGCAGAGGTTATGAACAGAATATTCTCCAAAGAAGAAATTAAGATGGCCAACAGGCACATGAAAAGATGCTCCTCCACATTGCTAATTATCAGAGAAATGCATGTCAAAACCACAATGAGATATCACCTCACACCAGTAAGGATGGCCAACATCAAAAAGACTAGGAACAACAAATGGTGGTGAGGATGTGGAGAAGGGGGAACTCTCTTACACTGCTGGTGGGAATGTAAATTAGTTCAACAATCGTGGAAAACAATATGGAGGTTCCTCAAAAAACTAAAAATAGAAATACCATTTGATCCAGGAATTCCACTCCTAGGAATTTACCCAAAGAAAACAAGTTCTTAGATTCAAAAAGACATCTGCACCCCTATGGTTATTGCAGCACTATTTACAATAGCCAAGATACAACAACCTAAGTGTCCATCAGTAGATGAATGGATAAACAAGAGGTGGTACATATATACAATGGAATGCTATTCAACCATAAGAAAGAAACCAATCCTACCATTTGCAACAACATGGATGGAACTAGAGACTATTAATGCTCAGTAAAGTAAGTCAGGCAGAGAAGGGCAAATACCAAATGATTTTCCTCATTTGTGGAGTATAACAATGAAGCAAAAGTAAAGGAATAAAATAGCATCAGACTCACAAACTCCAAGAAGGGAGTAGCCATTACCAAAGGGGAGAGTTGGGGTGTGGGGTTGGAGAGGGAGGCAGAATGGGATTGAAGGGTATTTATGATTAGTTCACATGGTGTTGGGAGGTCACGGAGAAGGCAGTGTAGCACAGAGAATACAAGTAGGGACTCTCTGGCATCTTACTACACTGATGGACAGTGACTGCCATGGGTTATCATGGGGGACTCGATAATCAGGGTGAATGTAGTAACCACATTGTTTTTCATGTGAAACTTTCATAAGGGTGTATATCAGTGATACCTTAATAAATAAAAAATAAAAAGCAAAACAAAAAAATCTGGAAGTTTTAATGGTGGAATGGGGCTGGTTCTTGAGATCTATCATCTTTAATGTAACTAATCTCCTTTAAATGAGATATTTGGGTTGTTTCCAATATTTTCCAATGATAAATAAAGTTTCAGTGGGTATTGTAGCTATTCACACCCACACACACACACACACCCCTAAAAGGCATATATGCCTTTCCAGTCACTGGAGCCTTTTCCAAAAGTGCTGGTGAATCGCAGCACTGTGGTGGGATGGGCTGAACTCTGGTGAGTCTGAGAAATTGTGATGAGGCACAGATGAGCAGGGAATGAGAAATCCTCTCTCTCAGGGCTGAGGGAACACCGATGTCAATGAGTACCATAGATGATGCCAGTCTCAGGAGGAGGCTGTGAAACGGAAGGCTCCACATTCATTCAGAAAGGTCACATCCAACCCACCCAAATCCTCTTTAGAACTTTGGCATCAGACAGATGTGGATAAAAATTTTAGTACTGCCACTAGTTTTCTGTGACCTTGGGTTTATCATTTAATCCTGTTTGGCCCCAGTTTTTCTCAGATGCAAGGTAGGTATAAAATTTCTTCCTGGCATTATGCTAAGTGAAATGAATCAAACAAAGACAATGAATCTGACATACATGTAGAATTGAAAATAAACACACCGAAGTCATAGAAGCAGAGACCACATTGGGGGTTTCCCTGGCAAGATAATAAGTCCCGGGGCTGTAATGTATAGCATGGTGACTATGGTTAACAATACCAAATTCTCTATTTGAATATGTTGCTAAAAGAGTAGATCTTTGTAAAGCTTTCATCACAATAAAAATATTTGTCATTACATATGCAATGAATCTTAACTAAACTTACAATAGTGATTGTTTTACAGTCTATACATATAACAAATCATTATGTATACCTGAAATGAATATAATATTGTATGTCAGTTGTATGTCAATTAAAAAGATTCTTTTTCACAGACCTACTGAAACGATTAAATAATATTACAGGTATATAAATTGCCTATCAGAGCGGTGGGAGTGTAGTAAGGGTCTGAAAAATATCCATTTTTCTTTTCTTTTTAAATTGAAGTATAGTTGATATACAATATTATGTTGGTTTCAGGTGTACAACATAGTGATTTGGCAACATTTATTTTCTTCATTCTGTGATTTCCAGCAAACAGGAAAGAGTAGAGAAGGAAGTCAGGGGAGCATCTAACTTCTTGATTCCATCAGGCCATGGAGAGACTCCCTGATTTCAAAAGCCCTGGACTGGGAGGGAGAAAGCCTGGATACCAGTTTTCCCCCACCCTGACTTGGCCTCTTCTCTTTCACCTTACACATGGCAGCCACAGTGATCTTCTTGCATGTCTGAATGACTAGTGAGTCAGAATCTGGTCCTTTCTGAGCAATGTTTGGGTAGCAGTGGTGCATTTAATTTTGTTCCTGGGGCCACTGGGCATCCCAAGGACACTTAAATTACTAGTCAGAGAGAGCAGAAATAGTATTGAAGAAAAGGAAAAAACATACAGGCCATTCCCTGTTTGAAAAGGGTCTTCCTTATGAAATTCATTTCAGTAAAGCAACCCTAGTTATTTACCCAATAACTTGAAGTTTGTACTTTTGACCCCCTTCACGCATTTTGCCCATCCCCTGCCCCCTGCTCAGGAAACCACCAGTCTGGTCTCTGCTTCGACTTTGGTGTGTTTGTATTTTCAATTCCACATGTACGTCAGATCCTTTGTCTTTGTTTGATTCATTTCACTTAACATAATGCCAGGAAGAAATTTTATACCTACCTTGCATCTGAGAAAAACTGGGGCCAAACAGGATTAAATAATGAGCAACCCCTATATGTTGGATGCTGGGGACCTAAGAGAGGACAGCAACACAGAGTCCTTGTCCTAGAGAGAAGTTTACAGTTCAGAAAAATATTCTTAGGGCTCAACACCTTGGGACACAGACTCTGCTTTCCTCTTGCTTTTGTGTAGAAACAGGCTGCTGCAGAGTTAAAGCAATTTGGCTGAAGGTGCTGCAGTTTCAAGCGGCTGACCACATGTCATTATGCCAAAAACAGAGGAAAAATGAACTGTCCAGTCCTGAATTGCTTAGACCGATGCTGGATTTTCAAGATACATACCTTCCAGAAATAGACGGTGTGACATTCTCATTCTGGAAGGCTCTTCCTGGACATGAGAGAGCCCCAAGCTTAGGGCATGCCGGCTCTTTTCCTCGTTCCACTGTGAGCTTTACTTACTCTTCTGATGATAAAAATGTCAGGACAGATACATTTCAAGGAAATGAACATTTTAAAATGTTGCCTGTTTAAAAATTAAAATTAATTTTTCCTGTGAGTCATGATCTCATTTTTATAGTGTCCTGAATAATTCAGGAGCTGCAGAGTCTGGAGCTTGTGCTGCACCTTTGGGCTGCCTTGCTTGGGAAGCAGCCCATGTGTAGAAATGCTTACCTTGGACAGAATGAATGCCCCTGGGGACTGCACAGCACGGATCTTAGGGCTATCATTATGAATGGTATAGCTTACAAAATCTTCAAGAACAGACTGGAAAGGGTATGCAGTCAGATCCCAAATTGTAGGTTTATCTAAGAGAGAGAAGCAGGTCCAAGAAGTGGATGAGAGAGGAGTTAGTACTTATGGATCGCCGATTTCTGCTTAAACCTTTTAATTATCCTTTGAAATCCACAGGAGAATGTCTAAACTCCTTAGCATGAAACACAAGGCCCCTGGTTTTCTGGCTCCTGCCTATTTTTCCATCTTCAACTTAAGTCCTGCTTCTTTGCAATGAGGACCTTGGGCTCTAGCCACAAGTGGAGCAATTTGCAGCTTCTAGAGGCAACGGCTAATTTGAACTGCTAACCTTTCACCTACCACTGCTTCTGCCTGTCAGACATCCCGCTCATCCCTTCCCTCCTATAAGACCTTCTTCCCTTGTCCGCCTTGCTCTGGCTTCATTGTCCCGGCCTTTGGGAAGCCTTTCTGGAAACTCTAGATTGTTTTGGGTGTGCTCTGTATTCACCCAGTGCCTCACGCTTCCTTCTCTCAGGTTCTTATTTTTCTATACCGCCATTGTCTGTTTACAATTTTATAAAGTTTTCTTAAACTCAGAAGCTCTTTTGTCCATCTGGCCAATACTAGACACTCTTCAAATGCCTGTTGAATTCATTGAGATCAGTTAGACCTACTACCTCAGCCTCAAATCTACTTCCTCAGGGGCAGGACAGTGTTTGATATTCCATCAGGATTTGCTGCTGTTTCGTCAGGCATTGCTATTTCACGTCAAAGGCTGCTGGTAGATGGAGAGCATACCATGCAGGTCACACCTGGAACGGCCCCTGAAAAGTCTTCAGACTCTCTTTCTGTTTTACAACTGAGGGAATTAAGGTCCAGAGATAAGAAATGCCTCATCCAGCCTATTAGCAATGAATCCAGGATTAGAGTCTGGGAATTGTGATGGCACTTTAAGATCTGTTCCTCACGCACAGATCAAGTCTTCCCATGCCAGCAATGAAGAGCTTTGGGAGTCCGTGGTAGAGTAATGGTTGAGAAATGCAAAATATTACAGAAAAGGAAAAGAAGAGAAACTTGAAGACAAACTGCACAGGGTTTCATAAAAAGAGCCTTTGGGGTGCACATGCCTACTGGCAAATATGCTGTATTATAATTTGTCAATCTATATTTTTCAAATTAGAGTGATATAAATTTCCTGGTTATGAGTAGATGCTCAGTAAATGTTTAATTCTTGAAAATTGGATCTGAGGAAAAATTAGCACATGATTGCTCTAGCTAAAGAATATTTCTTATATTTATTTTAATTTGAATATAAAGGGACACGGTGCTCTCTTGGTTCTAAGTGTTTTTCCTTAATTTAATAACCTTATTATTGCCCTATTTATTTGTCCCCTTGCCTACTGTTAAGGATTTGAAATTAATTCTCTTATGCAGTCATTTCAATGCTTTCTTTGCTTTTGTCCTCACAGATCAGGAGGCTAATGTTCTGGGCCATACGAGTTCCTTGTGTGTTTCTGCACAAACCCCAGCTGGGGACAAAAAGCGTGCTCTTTACTCTGTCACTCAGGCACTGTCCTAAGAAGGACCCACAGTGCCAGGGGCTTAGCCCTTCCTCATATATCAAAGCCTTTTTAACAAGCCTTGACAGAATCTCAGAAAGCCTCTGTTCAGAAATATTAAACTAGTCATGCAGATCCATGAAGTGATTTATTCATTTATTTTTCCTTAAAAAAACTGTGATCCCAGTACAAGCATTTCTTTCTTGGGAAACCTTTCCATTTTAATCAGTTTTCTTTCCTAGAGAACTTACCCCTAAATGTTGTATCCGATTTGTGATGCAGACAGAATGAAAGCAAATGGAGACGAGAAGGGCTGGTACACTGAGGGTGGATTTGTTCTTCAGACAGTTGCTCAGTTCCCCTTGAATCACTGAAGAGAAAACGTTTTTGCTGTCAGGCCTATTTAGGAAACAATGCTGTGACTCTGAAACCTCTTTAAACCCAGTCACACTCTGAAAGATGTAGTCTTCTTTTGGGTTATCTCTTCAAGACTGGAAAATATCAGGATTGCGTTTTTTTTTTGTCAGTTAAAAACTTATTTCTTAAATAAAACTTGTGTAACTATAAGGGTCAGTAAATGGTGCATGGCTGTTAAAAATCAAATCAAACCAAACCAAATACCTGTTATCTTAGACCATGTTAATTTTGATAATGTCCAAAGTGAAGGAGATTATGGTGCTTTCCAGCACATTTTAAACTGATCACTGCTTTGATCAATGCATTCGTCTCTAGAAGCTATGATTTTAAGAAGGATATAGCTAGCATATTCTTGAAGGAGCATGTTCAGAGGTAGATCAGGATAGTGGGAGGGTGCCAAAAGTGGCCATCTGGAAACATCTGAAGAAACTAGACTTGTACAGTAGTCACCTCCATCCATGGCTTCACTGTCCTCAGTTTCAGCGACCAAGAGGTCAGCTGTGGTCTGGAAGCAGATGGTCCTAATGCTATGTCACCATGTCTACATCCATCTCCTCGCTTCATCTCATCATGGAGGCATTTATTGTCTCACATCATCACAAGAAGACAGGTGAGTACAGTGCATAAGATACTTTGAGAAGAGAGACCATAGTCACATAACTTCTGTCACAGTGTAGTGGTCTATTTGCTCTGTTTTATTATTTGATAATCTCTTACTGTGCCAACTTTATAAATTAAACTTTATTGTAAGTATTTATATATAGGAAAAATATAGTATATAGAGGACTCAGTACTATCTGTGGATTCAGGCATCCACTGGGGATCCTGAAATGTATCCCCTGCACCTAAGTGGGACTACTATTGAACTAAAAAACAATTGTACTCTCTGTCCTGCCTTTGAAAGAGACTTTATGGAGGCCTCAATTCACCAACGTTCCAAAGGAATTTGGAGATGGGTGGGTCCCATTTATATCCATCCCTGTAACTCCATGCCTTCCTTAACCCAAAGATCTCCAAATCCTGCTAAATTCACCAACCTCTCCAGCAAGACAGCTTCTCTGTACTCCTTTAACATTCAGCTTGCGCCTTCAACTCCTCTTAGATTAGCAAATATTTATGGAGCACCATCTACAGGAGCCTTTGTATAAACATCTTCAGATAGGCTGGGATTCAAGGGAGGCGAGGCATGGGGTGCCTAGAGGTTTGGATTCTACTTTCTTTGCTACTTGCTAGCTGTGTGATCTTAGAGACACTTTAATCTCTCTGAGCCTTTTTCCTTATAATACATCTTTATGGGGTTGTAGTAAGGATTAAATAATACAACAGATGAGAATATGGTTGGTTTGATAAATGTCTAGTTTCCTTTTCTAGTTAGGCTGTTGCTCTCTAACAACATTTATTAGATAACTGAAGAAAACTTTTTTATTTCTACCCACTTCCTTCCCTTAAAAAAGAAAAACCTATCAGCATGAATAAAAGCATCTTGATTCTTTTTCCCTCTAACTTTTGTACAGAGCCATTTGTTAGAGTTGTTTGTAAACTAACCATATCACTAAAGCTAAATCCCACATTTACTGGGATTTGCCTGCCTGTTATTCAATTCAGAGAGCTACTCGGCAAGTTAGGTACAGTGTATTATTTTGGCTGCTTCAAAGGTAGAGAAGTGGGAGTTCCAAGAGTTTGAGGGACTTGTCCCAGGACATACGGCACTGCAAGGATGCACAGAGCCAGAATTCAAAGCCAGGTCAGTGTGGCTGTCAAAACCATGTTCTTTCTGCAACAAAGTAGATCTCTGGGTCCCAGGAGACAGAAACATTGTCTCAAGCCTTCTTGCTATCCTATTACCTACAGTGCCCTGCTTGAAGTAGGTGTTCAATAACAATTTATTTAATTGGGTTGGGTTGAACCAAATGATTAATTTATCACTATCCTTTGCTTTCCTGTTTATAATTCTAGTTGTACATGTCTTGACTCATTAATAACTACAAAGGCTCATTTCCTAAGACTTATCTGAAATCAGATTAGAAATATTTTTCTAACTTTCCAAAGTAGTTTATAAGAATTTTACAAAACTTTCAATTAAATTCTTGGGGTGTTTTAAATAGGACTTTCATGCTTTAAAGTTCAAAAGTAATTGAGGCAATACCATCAAAGAGCGATGCTGAGAAGATATTAATTGAGACATAGATCATAATAATGGTAATGCTCTTTTCAAGTATCAAGAGGTTTGGAAATGGTTTCTTGGAGTTTATGGAATCTTATTTATTTTCAAGGACATTGATATTTATGGAAGGCATGTATCCAAAACCAATTTTAATATTTTCTGTACTGACACCTCTCCCATCACTCAGTAGATCACTCATCACCATACTTACATTTGTTCTGTCTCCAAATTTGGAGATAATATTTGTGAGGAAGATTGGCTCAGAGGAAAATGCATTGACTTTTACATCAAACAGACCCAAATGTTAACTCTCACTCTACTTTTTGTAAACCTCTTAGCTGGACTTCATGCTTCAGTCTCCCCCTCTTCAATCTTCCATATATTGCCACGAGAGGCTAAACTTTAGATGTAATAACCTCCTTCCCTGTCACAAAACTTTTTATTTCTCTCCATTTCTGTAAAGTGAAGCTCAGAGTTCATGCACTGATTTTCAATATCTTCCACAACTGGACTTTAACCTTCAGTTTGGCATAGTGGCTAAAAGGAGGCTTTGGTATCAGTCAGATTTGGATGGAGTCCAGGCCACTGCTGTCAGGGAGCTGGAAGAAGGGTGAGGTGGGGGACTCAGAATTTCCAGGTACTGACCTCTTGGTCCTCTTCAGTTTCAGTAATGGCTTTTGGGTGATTCAGTCTCTGGATAATGGTCCTCTTTTAAGTCCAGCCTGCTCCCTGCTCTTCTCCAAGATGCTCTCTGAGTGTGTGAGGTTGGGGTTGATGCTGCCTGTTGCAGCAGGTGGGGAGGCCTAGGTCCCCACAGGCAGGGCCTTTTACTGCTCTCTGGCTCTTCTCATCTCCACCACAATGTTTGTTTGCTTGCTTTTTCTTTTGCCTGGCCTCGAGGGGTGACTGGTGAATCCACGGTCCCTTTCTCTGGCCTCCAGCAGGGTCTTGTGGTTCTTCTGTCTGCCTTCACACTCCACCGAGGATGCTCCTAGTTAACTCTTCTGAAGCAGCCCTTTCTGTAGCCCTCATCTATAGAGTTGCTTTGTTCCAGCTGTAGCATACCTGATGGTCCACGGGGAAACTTTTGGGTTCCTCACAACACTGGAGTTGAGGCTGCTTTGGCAATGCTGATTCGGCTCCCGTCCACCTGCCCTGAATGTGTGACTTTTTACTTCTTGTTGTTCAGATTACCATGTGTATTACCTTTCACTGCTGTCTTCAAGTTCCAAGCAAAGAGCAGAGCACAACCCATATCTCTTGCCCCTGAAATGTTGGCCTTTTGACATGCGGTTTGCCTGCTTCCCTCTCCTTTTGAATAGGAATCCCCACTGTCCTCCTAAACTGGAAGGAGCAGGCGGTTCTTTCTGCTCTGGGCTTCAGGAAGCTCCTCAGGTTCTAGCTTCCTCCTTCCCTAGCTATCATAAATGGAAGGGGTATTTTCTCTATGTTATGGGGGAAAAACTCTGTGATTTGAGTTGATTCAGTTGGGTTCCTATAGGGAATATGGTGCAGCTGTGAACTAGGAGTTTCCTATGTTTGATATACAATACAAGGCTTGGTAAGTGCTCAGAAGACTGTAGTTGTGAGCTTTTTATCACTCTTACTTTTGATGTACTTCCCTGCACAGTAAAGACAGAAAGTATTTTACACATGAATCCGGATTCAATTTCATTTTATGCTTTCAATAAAGATGGTTTTATTAAACAGACCACAGAAAGAATTTAATCTTTGTACTCTTCTAAAGATATGAAACAAATTTAAAACCAAGCAAAAGCAATTTTTCTAGACAATGATAATATTAGAAAGAGCTAACATTTTTTTAAAAAAGACTTTACATGTTCCAGAAGCTTTATATTTATTATCTCATTGAATCCTTGCAATGGCCCTCTGAGGCAGGTACTGCCAGCAATTCAATTTGGGGTATAACTCGGGTTAATTTATGTTCTCAAGGTCACAAGAGTAGGAAATGAGAGAGCCAAAATTGGAATTCAGATAATCTGAGGAGAAAGTTCATGTTTTTTATATTTTGCTTTATCAGTTGCCTTAATGTCCTGACTTTATTCAGGATTTATGCTCACACTGCAATCCATGTACTGTCTTGACCTTCTCCCACTTTGTGTATTCAGAGCTCAAGGCACCAACCACACTGTCCTTGAAAGCTCCTGCTTGCTGTGTCATCCTCCTTGTCCTCTCCACCCTACAACTAGCCTAATGCCAGTTTCCTTTAGATTCCCATTTCCTCCCAGGTTGCAATTAATATTTGCACTCATGCCCTATATAATGGCTATTTTTAGCTCTGTCAGAGCATATAATCCAATCTGCCTTCTGCAAGGTGTATCTAGATAGATGTCTGTTTCTCATACAGTTTAGTGCAAGGATAACTTCTTCCTTTGTTGCTGAAATAAATGGAATCAAAGAGAAGCCTTTTCTTAATGTGAATTACATTAGGCCCTGGGAGAAAAGAGGGATACTGAGGCTCTGATGACTGTCTGTAGGCACATCTGGTCAAAGCAGCCAAATGACCAAGTCATTATGAGGGTAGAATCAATTTCAAAGAAATAGCAAAGTACATAAACATAAATAGCCATATACAACAATATCTGATAATAACCATTGTGTTTATAGAGATAGGGAAGACTTGGGTAGAAGAGATTTTAAAGAAGAGAGAGAATCAGAATTTCTATTTTAACTGCATTAAATTTAAGATGCTTATTAGATACTGGTTTCAGGTTTCAGGTAGGAAACTGAGGAGATATCACACTGACACCTGAATATTCAAGTCTAGAGTCTAGGGAAAAGTCAGAGGCAGAGACATGAATTTTGAGTCATCTGCATAAGATTTACCCTAAAGCCATAGGTCTGGAGAGTATGGGGAAGGATAAGGGAAGAATGGGGGTTCATGACAGAGGTGATCTTTTGAGCTAAATGTCTGTGTTCTATGCTATACTGTGTAATACTCATGTTTCTTTTATTATTGTTCATTTTTAGTTAAATGCTACTTAAATAATGTGGGGTAAATGGATGTTTCCACCTAGAATTTCCTCCTGGCTTCCATAGTGGTGTGCAGATAAGGGTCCCTTTACGTACCAAAGGATGTTTACCATGCGGAGCCTCCTGTTGATCTGGGGAAAGGGGTAAAAAGAAAATGGCCATTTTCTCCTGTCATCTATTCCTGGTACCTAATTTGTCTGGTGGCCGCCAGTCACCAGGGACCTGCCCATGGAGTTCCTGCTGGAAGAAGCAGGCCGGTGAGTGCACACCGCCACTGCAGAGAGAGGGATGGAGGGTGCTTGCTGGCTGGGGGCCGGAGAGGAAGGACTTGGGAGTGCACCAGGGGAAGCCTAGTGAGAGACCAAGCTGTGAGCACTAAAACCCTTCCTCCCAACCTGCCCTTTCCCTTGTCTTCCTTTGGTTTCAGTAAGTTTATGGGGAACTTGCTCTGGGTGGGAAACCCCCTTACTCCTGAAGCTACATTTTGGCATAGAATCAGCACGGTCCAGTGAATCTAAACTCTGTTCTCGTGGGTGCAATGTTTCAGCAGGCTGCCCCTACAGATAGTGGAGCAATACTCTTGGACCCCACTATGGGTGGTGGGGAGACACCCAGAACCCCTGTATGGGTGGTGGGGATTCACCCAGGGATCCCCCTGTGGGTGGTGGGGATTTACCTAGGGATCCCCCAGTGGGGATTTGGTCTGGGGTAAGGTGCCTCCCAGAGGAGTTGGCCCCTCCCCAGTTCTCCAGGCCTTGGTGTTTAGCAGTTGTAGGCTTCCACCCCTTCCCCATTCCATTTCTCTTCCTCCTGCCGCACAGCTAGGGTGGGGGAAGGGCTTGGGTCCTGCTGGATCATGGCTTTGCTACTTTACCCTTTTCCATGAGATCTTTTCTTTTCCCTAGATGTAGGCATTCTGTAGTAGTCTTTCCTGAAGCTCTTTCAGGATTAGTTGTATTGGCTGTATTTTCATATTATATGTGATTTTGGTGGGATGTTTCTGTCTCACTTCTCATGCTATCATCTTTAATCCACTTTGCTCTGATATTTATTATGTTCCTCCTTCTACTAACTTTGGGTTTCATTTGTTCTTCTTTGTGTAGTTCCTTTAATTGTGAGTTTAGACTGTTTATTTGGCATTGTTCTTATTTCTTGAGGTAGGCCTCTATCGCTGCGTACTTCCCTCTTAGAACTACTTTTGCTACATCCCGCAAATTTTGGACTGTTGTATTTTTGTTTTCAATTGTCTCCAGGTATTGCTTGATTTTTACTTTGATTTGTTCATTGATCCATTGATTATTTTGCAGCATGTTGTTTAGCCTTCATGTGTTGTTAGCATTTTTGTTTTTCATATATAATTTATTTCTAGTTTCATACCATTGTCTGAGAAGAAGTTGCTTGATACAATTTCAGTCTAACTGAATTGATTTTCTTTTTGTATCCTAATATGTGATATATTCTGTTGAACATTCCATGTACACTTGAGAAAAATATGTATCCTACTGCTTTCAGATGGAATGTTCTGTAGATATCTGTTAAGCCCATCTGATTTTACATATTGTTCAGTGCCTCTGTTTCCTTATTTACTTTTTGTCTGGGTGATCTGTCCATTGATGAACGTAGTATGTTAAGGTCCCATAATATGATCGATTAGCAGTCTATTTCTCCCTTTAGTTTTGTTAGTATTTGTTTTACATGTGGGTGCATAGATGTTTATAATTGTTATATCCTGTCATTGGACTGATCCCTTTATCATTATGTAATGTCTTTTTTTGTCTCGCTACTTGGCTTGAAATTAATTTTGTCTTATATAAGTGCTGCTACTCCTTATTTTTTCTCCTTATTTTTCTATGAACGATCTTCTTCCATTTCTTCACTTTTAGTCTGTGTATGTCTTTGGGTCTGAAGTGAGTTTCCTGTAGGCAGCATATAGATGGTTCTTGTTTGTTTATCAGTTCTGCCTCTCTATGTCTTTTGATTTGTGCATTCAATCCATTTATATTTAAGGTAATTATTGATAGGTATGTACCTATTGCCATATTAATTATTTTCTGATTGTTTCTATAGTTTCTCTCTGTTCCTTTCTTCCTTTCTTATACTCTTTTCTTGTTATTTGATGGTTTTCTTTAAAATTTTTTGTGTATCTATTATGGGCTTTAGGTTTGTAGTTACCATAAGTTCATGGATAGTTTCTTAAATGTATAACAGTCTATATAAAGTTGATGGCTGTACTATTTCAAACACAATCTCAATGTTCTTTTTTAAAAATCTTCCTCCTCCTCACTTTATGTATTAGGTGTCATCATCTGCATTTTTTTGTGTATCCCTTGACTGATTTTGTGTGTAGTTGGTTTTACTACTTTTGTTTGTTTTGTTTTTTAACTTCACTCTTGCTTCATAAGTGTGGGGAAAATGGGACTTTTACACCAGGATTCCTGCCTACCCTTAATAATGCTCACTGTGTACATAATAAGAGTGTTTGAACATATATGGGACATTAACTGGTGGCAGAGCCACTGGTCAGTCATGGGATTGCTGGTCCAGGGTGGGGTGGACCAGAAGCCCCCATTATCTCCTACCCTCTGTTCCTAGTACAAAATTGATCAGGCACCTGCCAGTCACTAGAGACCTTCCCATAGAGTTCCTCCTGGCGTAGTAGTGTGGCCAAGTGTGAGTAGGGAGAGAGGGCAGAGCAGCCGGGGGATTCAGAGCAAGAAGAGACTGAGCCATGAAAATAAACCTTTAATTCAAAACCTCTCACTGTTGTCTTCCTTCAGTCTCTTCTAATTCATACAGCACTTTCTCTGGTCATGGAACCCCCTCCTCCCAGAGCTACAGCAAGTATTTGGTCTACTACCTTTACTGTATGTCAATTTTTAATGGTGAAAACTAGGCTTAAGAACATTTCCATCTAAAGAAGTCCCATTAGCATATCCTATAAAGTGATTTAGTGGTGGTAAATTCTTTCACCTTCATTTATATGGAAAACTTTTAATTTCCCCTTCAATCTTGAATGATAACCTTGCTCGGTAGAGGATTCTTGGTTGAAGGTCCTTTTGTTTCAAACATTAAATATTTCATGCTACTCCCTTTTGGCCTGTAAAGTTTCTGCTGAGAGGTTTGCTTATTGGATGATGGGGTTTTCCTTATAAGATATTTTTTGCCTTTCTATACCTGCTTTCAACACCTTCTCTTTATCCTTAATATTTGTCATTTTAATTATTATATATTGGGTGTGGTTTTCCTGTGTTCTTTTTGTTAGGGGCTCTCTGCTCTTCTAGGGCCTTGGTGTCAATTTCAATTTCCTTCTCCAGATTGGGGAAGTTTTCAGCAATTATTTCTTCAAAGAGAGTTTCTTTCCCTTCGTCTCTCTCTCTCTTCTTCTTCTGGTACCCCATTATGCAAATATTGTTTCATTTGGAGTTGTCATATAGCTCTCTTAGCATCCTGTCCTTTTTTCTCTCTGTTCCTCAGCTTCATTGTTCTCCTATTCTGTAATTTCCACCTCATTGATTGTCTTCTACTTGCAGGAATATATTATTCATTCCCTCCATTGTATTTTTCATTTTAGTACTGTATTCTTCAGTTCTGAGTGACCCTTTTTCAAATCTTTTGTCCCAGTTGTTCTCCCTGAGATCATCAGTACTTTAACACAGATCACTGAGCATATTTCTGACTGTTACTTTGAAATCTTTATAAAAAGGATAGGTGATCTCCATTTAATTTATCCCTCTTCCTGGTTTCTAATCCTGTACTTTTGTTTGGAACATACTCCTCTGCCTCCTCATTCTGTTTCTTCCTTTGTATTAGATGGATCTTCCATGTTTCCTGGTCTAAAGACTAATGTCTTAATCAAGAAGGTGTCCTCTGGTGCCGAGAAGCTCAGGACTCTTTACTCACCAGTGCCTGGTTCTCCTTTGTGGTGGAGCCCCAGTTGCTGTTGGTGGGTGCTGGGTGAGCCTTCCTTCCTTCCTGTCTGTCTGCCTACAGTGGCTGATTTCAGTCCTCCATGGGTGACCCATTGCCTCAGCTGGCTCTTCATAAGCTGAGCATTGGAGCTTCTGCTGGGATCATTGTTGGTGGGGCTGCCCTCACCTGCCTTGCATCAATGGGCTGATGGGGTAGGCGGGGCAGGTGCACAGTGTGGCATGGGGCTGGGCAACCACCAAGGAGGAAGGAGTGCTTGGAGCTGGCTTTTGCAGGCAGCTGCCCAGTTGAGCTGCAAAAGGTCCAAGAAGGCTGGAAAAACCTCCCTTTTCCTTCCAGACAGCAAAGTCACCTTCCGTCTGCCAGGTAGCGATGTCTGATGATGCTGGGCTGAGCAGGCTGAGTGTGCCAGGAATGAAAGTTCACAGAGAATCCCCTTGGGGCTGTGACACTAGCAAGGGGGATGGAGCATTTGGGGCTCCTTTGAGCTCCCAACAAGTTGGGCTGAGGGAGGGCTGGGGAATCATCCTCCACCTGCTCTTCTGTGGAGAGAGCTCCATCCAAACCTTGCTCTTTTAGCAACCTTTCTGCTCCTGTTAAATCCTTCAAACTGGTGCTCTGTGTTGGGTCTCAGAGGGACCAGCGGAGTGTGCCTGTCTTCCACACAAGACAGGAGTCTCAGCCTCCCAGAGTGCTCCCACTTTCCCTGCTGTCCAGCCTCATGAATCACCAAAGCCCAGTGCAATGTGGACTTGTGTTTCCAGAGCAGATCCTAGCGCCAGGTGTGTAGAATTCCTGAGTGCTTATCCCCTCCCTGCTCCATTCTTCTCCCTCCCGTTTCTGGGCTGGGATGGAGGTAGGGTTGGGTCCCAGTTGATTTCGGCTCTGCCACTTTACCCTTCTTTGTGGGTCTTCTCTTCACCAGGTGTAGGTGGTCTGTGCTGCTGTCTTCAGATCACTTTCAGTGTTAGTTGTATTTCTGTAGTTGCTTCCTTGGTGTATGTGTGGGAGTAGGTTTCTGCCTTGCCTTTCTACTCTGTCCTCTTCCTCCTCTCCCCTCCCAACATTCCCAAGTTTTGTTTTCCCCATCTGTAGAATGGGAATATAAAAAATACATAGTTCATAGTGTTTTTGAGAATATTAAGTGAGAATAACTTACATAAGGTGCTCAGTACTCTAGCTGGAGCATGGCAACCATTCTACACACAGTTGGCTATGGTGATGATAATGCAGAGAGTTGGGCTTCAAAAGGTTGGGGTGGAGAAATGACATGTTCCAGAAAAGTTTCACAAGGAAGCTGATGCTTGAGTTCATTCTCTTTGAATGATTTGAATTTTTCCAGACAAAGAAGGTGGGGTTGAGAAGGTATGAGGGGTTCCAGGCACAAGAAACAGCAAGTGCAAGGGCATGGAGATGTGAGAATGCTTGGAAGTTTGGGAAATTTTAAGTAATATTTTGATATGGCTAAAACATCAGGGTGCCTATGGGATAGAAGCAAGAGAAAATTAAAGAGATTAAGGTAGGGCAGACTCAAGAAGAGTCTTTTTTATGTTCTAAGAGATGAATACCTAATTTGGTAAATATCAAGGAGTTGTTACTAAATAATTTCTAGCTAGGAAATATGCTGGTCAGATATTTGTTTTAGAAACAAATCATTCTTGCGTTGGGGCCATGAAGTAAAGAAGGACTGAATTCTGGAATTGGTGATGCTGATGGGGCACGAGGGATGAAATGGGATTGGCAAGGCTGATGGATTGATGACACATGGGATGAGGGAGAGATAATGACACCCAAGTTCCTGATCTCAGTAACCTGGATTTCAGAGCGGCAGAGTCTAACAGACCTCATGCATTTTAAAGAACCTTTAAAAGCCACTAGGATATGCTGTCAGGAGCATTTGCATTTGAGGATGAAATAGTACATATAGAATTGAGTTCTGTATTGAAGAGTCCAGACAGAACTCTGTCAAGCTTGACAGTCAAGATGGACGCTGAGTCTGTCATCATCCATTATTGTTTTTCTGCTATGGTGCTTGGTAGGGAAAATCACCCAGGAATCACCACTGCAAACCAATAAGCACTACAAAGTACTTTCTCCATCAAAGCTAAAGGGTGACAAGAAAGAGCAATCATTGAAATGCTATTCCATTCGTATTTACACCCAGATTCCACCCATTTATGCATACACACAGACACACACACACACACACACACACACACACACTTTAGCAAAGGGTCAGTAGTTCAGTAGGGTCTGTGGCCTCAGTAATGAATCCCTTGTTTCTATTCGGTTTTTAGTTCATACAGTTTTTAGTTCATATAGCACTTTCATATCTTTTCCCTAATAATTCTCACCCCTAGTGTGTGAGAGAGGCCAATGGATGTCCTATTTTGCAGATGAGGAGATTGCCTCTCAGAGAGGTTAAAAGATTTGTCCAGTGTTGCAGAGCTGGTAAGTGGCCGAGCTGGTTTTTGCACCAAGTTCTCTGTTTAGGGAGCTGAAGTTGGAATCATGTCGTTGGAGGCCACGTCTAGCACTTTTATTATTGTATTGTGTCAGTAGTTTCTCAAAGTCTGTTATTTACCCTGAAGTTCAAACAAATGGATCTTTTAAACATTTCTTTACACTGATTGTAATCTATTACTGTATTGATACTATATTTGTAGATAAATATATAAATGGATGTATATATGTCTGAGAGTTGTCTAGTTTTTGTAAGAACTCTTTTAGTTGGAAGTGATAGGGACTGAACCTAAAGTAGTTTAAAAAACAAGAGAATGCAATGTTTCACGTAACTCGGTAATCTCAGGTGGCTAGGGCTCCCTTCAGCCTTGGCTAGATCAGAGAGTTGCAATGATTCATTCTCACTTTCTCTCTCTCTCTCTCATACACCCTCCCAGCTCCATTCCCTCCTGCCATCCTTTCATCTCTTCCTCCTTCCATCTCTCACCCCTTTGTCTCTGTTTTCTTCTGTTTTGGTTTCATTTCCAGGCAAAGTCTCTGTCTGGTTGTGAAGACAGTTTTGGAAGCTTAAAACTTATGTGGTTCTTAGTGTTCACAAACTTAGCCTCTTCTCTCCTAGCATCCATCAAAGCATTCTCCAAAGCATTGATTAGTATTTCCTGAGTCACATGCCCTCCTGTGAGCAAATCTAGTTTGAGTAGGACACCCCCAGTCAGGCAGCTGGGATCAGGAGCCCATTGCTGTGGTGCTGGGAGTTTCTCACCCTCACTGTGTGGGAGGGGGCATGGCAAGGCTGCCTTCACGTGCCCCTCATGTGCTGACACCTAATCAGAGAGAAGCCCAGTGTGAAGAAAAGAGAAGGGGACTTGTAGTCAGAGAATCAGGGTGTGCATGCTGGTTGGCCATTTACCAGCTACATGACCCTGGATTGGTTGATATGAGTGTGGTTTTTCCTATCTGTTAAATAAAGACGGTGATACATGTTGTCCCTTTCCCAAAATGGAGGTGGAAGGGTTAGGAAGAAGACAGCTGGGTCTGAACCCTCCTTTGCCCACCTGTCCAGCGCACTCTGTCAGTGCCCTGCCCATCCTGGCTCCCCTTGCAGGGATCCTTTCTTGCATTTCATTGTCCTTCTCCTGGCTTTGGTCTGCTTTTTCTGCTAATGGTCTGCACCTGTGACTCTTCCTGCGGCTCCCCCACTTTACCAATCCTGGAGGTGTATACAGCCCTGGGGAGGCCCTTACCCAGTGCTAATATGTCAGCCCAGCTGCCTTGCTCTGTGTGGTGTGGCCCTGAGACAAAACCAGCCCTGCAGTGCCTCCCTCTTGAAGCAGGACTTCGCTTGGAATCTCACCCTTGCTTATCTCTTTCCTCTCCCCTCTCCTGCCCCCCCAATTCAGTTGCCAGTTTGTCTTGGGAGCTTCTCCTTCAGAAATTCCTTGCACATAATTCTCTTTTCAGTATGAGGGAACTTCATCTAGGACAATTTAGTAACGCCCAGACTTCGGTAGAGTAACTTATTCTCATGAAACCTCATTTTTCCATCTGGAAAAGGAAGATGGTAACATCTACCACATCTGGTTATTGAGTCATAACAGTTATTCTGTAAATGGTAATGATTATTTATAAGTATGCTGTGAGGCCTCCTGCAAGTACCAGGTGCAGGTGTAACTTGAACTTGTGGTATATGAAGCTATCCCAGATTAACCAGTTCAACCTGGTATTGGGGTCCAGCTCTCCATGTAGCTATTTCTTTACATTAAAACTCCAAGATCCATTTCTTCTGGTTCACTCTGTAGTTCCACTGTCTACCCTTGTCTCGTCCTGGGGTTGTGCCTTTGGGTTCTCTCAGGCAGGTCTTCTGCTTGAGGAAGAACCACTTTGAGACATTTGTGGAAATAGCCTTCGCTTCAGTGAGCAGGGATCTCTCTCCCCTCATTTCCAGATTAAGTGCCTGCTGCAGCCTCCCAAGTGAGCATTGACCAGGCCCATTTATTGCTGCAGATGAACTGTGGCAGGCCAGCTGGGGATTGCCGGGTGTGCAGGCTCTCCCTTGCACAAAGCACTCAGACCCTTTGGCTCCAATTTGCTGCTGGCTCGTGGGGAAATTGTAACAAGAATGTGAGTGACGGGCTGAACACACAGGGGGCTCCAGACTGAAGGGCTGGTGAAAGCTCTGTCTGATCCAACACTGTGTGTTGCTGCCCTGCTCAAAGTGGGAAGGTTAGAGCATTTGCCCTGTTCCCTCAGCTCAGTACCTTGACTGTCAAGCACACATGCTTGCCCGGGGCTCTGACAAGCCTTTACTGCAGTTCTGTGTAGGCAGTGACAGCTGCCGAAAAACATCCGGTGGAAAGAACAGAGTGGAGGATTTCTTTCAAGGAAGTGGGCAAGTTTGAAAGTTGTGCACTTGGTATGATTAAAAAATAAGGAAAATAAAAGAATAGAGTGCATTAAGGCCCACAGGAGGCTAGGAGAGCATGCAGTTTGATTCTGCACTTTACAAAGAAACAGGCCCATAGAGGTAGAGGTTTTGCTCCAAAGTCAAACAGCTAGTTAGTGTCAGGAAAAAGGTTTGTAACCTAGGTCTAGACAAATGACTTTTTTCACCTTACCCTTCTACTTGATCACTTCTCAGTTCTCCTGCTGTGCAGTTATTTTTTAAGTAATTTATCATTCAGCATATGTAATTTGAGTTGCCACTGTGTGCCAGCCTCATAAAGATGATCTTTTGTAATTTTTACAACAGTCTTATGAGCAGGCATTGTTAACCCTTGATGATATCAAGAGAGGTGACACAACTTGCTCAGGATCACACAGCTAGTAAGTGGCCAAACCTCTCTACTACTAGAGAATATCCCACACTTTCCAAGATATTGTGTCTCCTCTGAGGACTGGGTTCTGGGTTTTACCAGGATTACAGATAAAAATTTGGTAGAAAGGAAAGGAACTCGCTGGGGCTTAACAGGAGGAGACTGGCATAAAGGAGTCCAGAAAGTGTTGGCTGCTAGTGCACTGCTTTCAGATTCCCTGGCAGTCAGAACAAATATGTCAATGGGATTCTTTAGGATATTGGTGTGAATGTATGATACATGGAAAACACCCTTTGTCTCAGGCTTAAATTAGATTTATGAAAAAAAAGCTTGCCTATAGTTTCTGCAAAAGAAAAGACAGGCTGAGTGAGATGTGGAAAAGATATAATACATTGGCTTGTGTTTTTAAAAATCATGAGGCCATGGTGATTTTGAGTTTTGGAATGAGAAGAAGAAATCAATTTAATCTTTTCTAAGTAAAAAGTTTGTTGTGCCATTCAAAGGAAAGTTGGCAAATCTTACATTCAGAATGTAATGTTATTTCCAGAATGGATTAAGTATGACAGCAAATAAAAGACTTTTCTCCATACGACCACTCTTAAAGGCCCAGTGTGCATAAACAGTGCCTGCGCCTCATGCAGTCCCTGGTGAGGTATGAAACAGGCAATGTACAAAATGAAATATTTGCAATTCTTGGGAAATATGGATCCTTGGTATACCAAATTACCCTGAGGATGAGGAGGAAAATGAATACAACCCATCAGAAGAAGAAAGACGAAAGCTGTTTCTACACATTTTTTATAGTTATGATGAAAAGTCTTTTATTTAAATTAGATTGTATTTTTCATTTGAACCAAAACCTTGAAAAGAAGAAATAATACCTATAATGCTTGCACAGTATCATATCACTTTTAGCGTTTTGGTTTGTGTGTTTCCAATTTTTTTCTTCTGTGCTTGTCTTTTTGTATAATTGTAATCTTATGTATAATTTCTTACAATGATTTTTCCAGTAAAAATATCTGAAGTATTTTCTAGGTTATTATATAGTTTCCAATGATGTGTTATTTATGGTGCCTTATACTTTTTGAGTGGTTAGAGCACAATTTATAGCCTTTTTTCGACCTCTGAACATTGAGGTTGTTGTGAATGGTATTAAATTTCATTAAAACTTCAGTATCTCTCATACTGGGATCTCCTTTAATCAGGTAACATAATTAATTACATTAATGAATTTTCTGATTTTAAACTATCTTTGCATTCCTGAAGAGATTCTACTTTGTTATGATGTGTTCTGAATTTCATCTGCCATTCTTTTATTTGGGACTTTTATATATCCATATTCTTAAATTTGGGTGATTGGTTTAAGAAGACACATAACTTGAAAGCTCATGACTCCCTTGTTAGATCAGGCTTTGGATCATCCACTTCCTATTTTTATGAACTTAAACAAATTACTCAGCCTTTCTTTTTATCTGTTCTTTTATTTTATTTTTATTTGGTGTGTATTTTGAAAAGAGCACTCAAGGGAGATGATGCTTACCTGTCACTTGAGCACTCAATTCTGAAAGGTAATCTGTTGTAGCATTGTATAGGCCAAAGTTATTGTAAATTCGGATAGACTCACACCATTTTTAAAAAAAATATTTATATACTATTTTAATAAAAGATTTATGTTTCAGCTTTATTTATTTATTTTTTTAGATAATTATTTTTTATTGAAGGGTAGTTGACGCACAGTATTACATTACATTAGTTTCAAGTGTACAACACAGTGATAAAACATTTATATACATAATTCTAGGTTCCAGCTATCACCCTACCAAGCTGTTACAATATCTTGACTATATTCCTTATGCTATACATTACATCCCGGTTACTTATTTATTTTACCATTGGAAGTCTGTCCTTTTTTTTTTTTTTTTGTGAGGGCATCTCTCAAATTTATTGATCAAATGGTTGTTAACGACAATAAAATTCTGTATAGGGGAGTCAATGCTCAATGCACAATCATTAATCCACCCCAAGCCTAATTTTCGTCAGTCTCCAGTCTTCTGAGGCATAACAAACAAGTTCTTACATGGAGTACAAATTCTTACATAATGAATAAGTTACATAGTGAACAGTACAAGGGCAGTCATCACAGAAACTTTCGGTTTTGCTCATGCATTATGAACTATAAACAGACTCACACCATTTTTAAGATTATGACAACATATTCCTGTATTACCCTTTATTACTGTGGGTAAAATTGCAATATTTCCAGAATCTCTTGCCTGGCTTTAGTGCATCTCCTATCAATAGGTGTTTCCAAGGTGTGGAGAGGAGTAGTCCATCTCCATATCAGTAGGTAATTACCTGGGCAAGGAGGGCTTATCTGGATCATAGAGGTTGGGTGGAGCTCTCATCTTCTGCACCCGGGTCGAGAGAGATGTGGCACGACTAATTGTAAGAAATAAATGGGTTTCTCCCACTTTATTTCTCCCTTTGACTGATTTCAGTTTCAAAGGTATTTTGTCCCGGGATTTTCCCCCTGGAGTTATAATTACCTTTCAGAGTTGGCAGAATGAGATTTATGCAGATCACCTCAAATGTGGAAGAAGGTATAGGCAAAATATTACCAATATTGTACAACCTGGTAGATCCTAAAGACTGTTCTGCTGTTTGATGGAGAATAACAGGCCTACCCACCTGGACAAAACCCACACTCACAGGTGATTTTCCTGTGTTTCTCACATTGGGATACATAGCTGTTGTGGAAAGAGAATCACAGACTTCTATTTACCCTGGATTTCAAAGCCTGTTATTTATTGACTTCCTTAACCTTTCTGCATCTCAGTTTCATCATCTGTAATAAAGGTTTATTACTATGGCATTCCTTGACTATGGGATACTTGCACCTACATGTTGATGTTTCTGTGGTTGAGGTGCATCTGAAAACTAAGATAAACAATTGGCAGTTGCCAAACAGAAGAGTAAGTTACTGGACTAGTACATTGCCTGAGGCATATGAATTTGTCCATATATGGAGGTTATTTAATCACTTGATTTTTAACTCAGTAGAATGATGATTTCTATCAATATCAGTACAGGGGGTTGCATTTTAGCTTAAATTTGGCTCCCTAATTATTGATTTCAATGCCTTAAAAACTAGAGCATCATGGGGCAGCATTAAAATAAAAAAAATAATATTATGTTTCCAGAAGAATGGCACACTCCAGGCAATGTAATGAAAGGAAATAGAAACTGCCAAATTTCTCAGGAGAAATCATAAAAATCTTGACATGGGAAGTTGGGGTGACCAATTTACGTGTCTGAAGTATGGTCATTTAGGTGCCAACAGCTTTCTGTCATAAAAACTGTTGGCTGACTTTCAAGAGAAGCTGGCTAACTTTCAGGATACTTCTTTCAGTAAAGAAAAAGAATAAAGCTCTGAGAGCTGTACTAGTGATACATTGATATTCTTCTGTTTGCCTGAAAATGACATATTAATCCTAAAGATAAGAAAAGGCCACTATCATGAGTATAGCTGATGCAAAGTCCAAAACTTAGACTCCAAACTTCCTTAGGACACTGAAGAAGAAAGTATGGATAAATATAGATTACTAAATCTAAAAAGGTGTATATTTCTGTGTTATTTACCCTCACCCACAAGCTGTAATAAAGTGGTGTGATTACACTGGGCAACACACTAGAACCTAGTAGGATGTGACATATATGTGTATATATATATATATGTATATGGTGTTCCTCCTGTTTCTGGCACAGAGCTCCAAAAACCCTTGGAAGTTCTTTAGTGATGATAGTGATAAAGGTGCCTTGTTATGTTAGTCAGGTGATTTTTGTGAATGCCTTTAGGTTGGGAATGATCACAAGATTAGAGACTGGAACTTTCAGTCCCCTGCCCCTGAACTCCGGGAAAGGGAGAGGGCCTGGAGGTCAAATCAGTCACCACTGGGCAATGATTTAATCAATCATGCCTGTGTAATGAAACTTCCATTAAAACCCCCAAAGGACAGGGTTTGGGGAGCTTCTGGGTTGGTGTAAGTCTGGGGGGAAATATTTTCCCAGCCTGGGGCAAATTACCTTTGAAACCAAAATCAGTCAAAGGGAGAAATAAAGTGGGAGAAATCTGTTTATTGCTTACAAGCAGTAGTCCTCTTCTGCTCGCCCATGTCTCTCACAATCTGGCTGCAAAAAGGGACCCCACCCAACCCCTTTGGTCCAGATATGCCCTCGCTTCCCCATGTAATCACCTATTGATATGGAGATGGACTACTTTTCTCCACCCCTTGGAAACACCTGTTGATATGGAGATACATTAAGGCCAGGTGAGAGATTCTGGAAATATTGCAATTTTAACCACAGTTGGTGAACACACGGAGTTCCTGGGGGAATGGCTTCTAGAGAGAGCACAGAAGCTCTGCCGTTTCTCAGTAACTTGCCCTATGCCTCTCTTCCCTCTTCGCTGTTCCTGAGTTATATCCTCTTATAACATACTGATATTCTAGGGGGTAAACAGGTTCCCTGAGTTCTGTGAGCTGCTCCTGTGTAACTCTGGGGAGAAAATCCTGGGGCAAAATACCTTTGAAACTGAAATCAGTCAAAGGGAGAAATAAAGTGGGAGAAACCCATTTATTTCTTACAAGCAGTTGTCCTACGTCTCTCTCAACAGAGCTGCAGAAGAAGAGAGCTCCACCCAACATATCTGGTCCCGATAAGCCCTCCTTGCCCATGTAATTGCCTATTGATATGGAGTTGAACTACTTTTCTCCATCCCTTAGGAACACCTGTTGATATACAGATGCACTAAAGCCAGGTGAGAGATTTTGGAAATATTGCAATTTTACCCACATCCAGCAAAGTAATCAAATCTGACAGGGTGTGGGAACTTCTGATCTGTAACCAGTCTGACAGAAGCACAGCTAACAACCTGGGCTTGTGTGGGCATCTGATGTAGGGGGAGAGTGGTCTTATGGGACCCAGACTTCAGCCTGAGGAATTTGATGCTCTTCCACGTAGAGATTATCACAACTGAGTTGAATGTTAGGACAGCCCACAGGTGTCCTAAGCATTGCTTGTTGGTGTGGGACCCCTTGCCCCACTGGTGATCAGAATGCCTACTTGCAATGTAAGTAGCAGATGATCTTCACACCTGTGATAGGCCAGACCCCCCCACCCCCTCTGCCTATGATAGGCTAGAATAGATCTGCCGAGTAGCAGTTTGCTTCCCAGTCTCACGCTTCATTTAAGAGTGGGTTTTGTCCACAGGCTGAGTCTTTCATTAGTGCTGCTGAGTTAGAGGTAACAGGAGTAGAGAGCCATTCATGCTAGCAAGCCCTGCAATGTCCAAGTGAGCTTTTGATCCTTTTGAGTTTTTCTAGAGCTGCAGACATGAAAGTTATGTTAATGTAAAGCTTGAATAGTAATGTTCACATTGTTTAATGCCTTACCTCCTCTGAAATGCTAGTCACACCCAACGTGTAGTGTAATCCTATTCAGAAACCACAGGCACTTTAAAGAGCTCTGGCTGTCAGTTCCAACTTCAAAAATCCCTCACACGGTTATCTACCTGAACTGTAAGAAGAGTCTTAGGAATCTGGTATAAACCACCACTTTTTGTTGTATTAATAGCATCTGTGATCATGGAAACATCAGACATTAAAAGTAAGAGTTGATTTTGTTTGCTTGTTGGCATCAATTTTCTTATCTGATTTATTCTCCAACCAGAGAGGGACTGAATAAAGATGTTGCATCTATTCTATTCTGTCTCCTTAATCACCACTGTTGGAAACCTTTATCTTTGGGCCCTACGCAAGTACCAGTGTTTGCTATGAAGAAGTTAACATATACTGAGATGAATTGTACTCAGTGTCTTTATAGCTTAAATAATCACAGTTGTATGTTAATAGTTTTCTAAAACTAGAAAAAAATACAAAGGCGTATCTACAGTGTTCTTTCTCACTCTTCATTATGATTGAAAGGGTATCTCGCCGCGACCCTCCTTACCCCAGGATGACTCAGGAGACACGGGCCCACGCAAGAGATTTTATTCTCTGAAAGAGAAAATGGCTGCCCCCAGAGTGAGGGAGCAGCACCTCGTGGGTGGGGAAGCGCGTTTTTAAGGAGTAGGGGTAGGGCGTGTTCTGCATTGGTGATTGGATCTTAAGGGGTGGGGGGTCTTAGCGCACCAGAATTTGCTTTCATTCCCATCTTTTTCTTTTCTTAATTGGGCCTCTGTGGAACTGGGCGTAGAATCTCATTCTCTAGCTACTTCCTGCTAGAAGGGGGTGCAGATGCTGGGGTTAGCGAGGCCGTTGCTGTGGAGTTGGGGAAGGGCGGGCATCCTGAGATGATTTGTGGTGTCATCTAGCTGGTTTTGTTATTCTTTGTGAGAAGGCCTTGATAGCCCTGGAGGAGTAACTGGTTGACAGTATGGTTAGAAATGTTCAAAATTTGATTTTGAATGTATTTTTGGAATAGGTTAATGAAGCAGGGAAGGAAAAGGAGAAGAATAATAATAAAGGTAATAGGGGCTAGGAGGGGCAGGAGCCAATTGAAGGGGTAAGGGAACGGATTGTTAGGGGAGTTTTCTAGGAGTTTGGAGGCTTGTTCATGGAGGTGTTTTGCTCCATCCCCGACGAGACTGGATTTGTTGGTGTAGAAGCAGCATTGTTCTTGGAGTAGGGCACATATGCCGCCTTATGCAGCTGTAAGGAGGTCCTGCTTGGGTTGTAGAGTAGATTGCCGGATGATTTGTAGTCTGTGGAGTTGAAGGTGTAAGTGGTCTCATCGGGATGGAGGAGAATCGTGAAGAATGCATTTTTGAGGTCAAGGACAGAGAAGTAAGTAGAAGAGGTGGGGATAGTGGATAATAAAGAGTAAAGGTTAGGGACTACTGGATGGTTTGGAATAGCAGCTGCACTGGTAAATCTTAAATCTTGAACTAGCCTATAGGAGCCATTAGGTTTTTTGACAGCCAGTATCAGGGTGTTGTAAGGGGAACTGGCTGGTTGTAGTAGCCGTTTGTATAAAAGTTCCTGGATAATTGGCTGCAGGCCCAGTAAACTCTTGAGGGACAGCGGGTACTGAGGTTGAGAGGGAAAAGAGGCGGGGTCTTTAAGTCTGATAATTACTGGGGGGCAGGTGGCGATAGAGGGGGTGAGGGTGTCCTAGACTACAGGGTTGACCAGATGGGGTGGCAGAGGAAAAGGAGAGGGAGGTGGGTTTGCAGCAGGTTGGAGGACGAGTAAAAGTGGGATTGAAGGTGAGTTGTGGTTGAGGCGCGGTCCGGGAGCAAAAGTAGTGGAAGCTCCAACCTTGTGTAATAGGTCTCTTCCCATAAGGGGGGTGGGGCACTAGGGAATCACCAAGAAGGAGTGAGAGAGGGCAAGGCCTCTAAAGATGCAGTGAATCATGGGAGTTTGTAAAGGTTGATAAGCTGTGCCCTCTACCCCAACTATAGAGGACTGTGAGGGGGAGGTAGGTCCCTAAAACTCCTTGAGGACTGAGAAGATTGGCCCCGGTGTCCAAAAGGAAAGAGATGGGCCTACCTGCTACCACAGTGGTTACCCTGGGCTCCTGTACAGTGATGGTAGTGGTCGGGTGGAGGAGTCCCGGGCCCCCTCATTCATCAGTTGCCAGACCCAGAAGGTCTATATGTGGAGTGTTAGAGCTGGATGGCCTGGCACCTCTCGGTGTGCAAGGACAGTCAACAGCCCAGTGTCCCTCCTGATGGCACTTACAGCATGGACAGGGGGGCTTCCAGGGATTTGGGCAGGCTCTAGCCCAATGACCCGTTTGACCACATTTGAAGCATGGACCAGGAGGTCCTCCTGGCTGCTGCTTAGGAAGTGAGGATACCCGAGCACCAGTGGTTGGGGTAGGTTGAGAGGCCTTAGCCAGCATTTGATAGGTTTGCTTATGGGCCTTTTCATCTCTTCCATACTAGGAGGGCTGGGCTGGGTTAGTATTTTTTCCCCTGATAATGCCTCCTCTACTTCCATTATGTTGGTTTTATACTTCTAACTTATATACACTGATTGTGCATCTGCTCATCCCTGACAACAGTGGTCTACTCACATTTTATGCAGTGACACCAACATTAGAGAATGTTTTGTTTCACTGAGAGGCATGGGGTGTGGGGCAGAGTATCAGAGTTGTAGTCAGACCTATATTTTAATCTTCCCTCTGTCATGTATTACCTGTGGGATACTGGGAAAATTAAACTTTGAGAGCCTTAGTTTTCTTATCCGTGAAACAGCATTAATAACACCTGTTTTATGGATTTGCTGTGAACACTAAAGTAAGTAATTTATTTAAAAGTATACTGCCTGGCACCTAGTATGCCCCAAATAATTGCCAACTCCCCTTCCATAACATGACTCCTTTTTTCTCTGCCTATAATAGATCAAAGTTCATTTTCTAGAGCAAGAGTTCTCAAAGTGTGGTTCCCTAACCAGCAGTATCAGCAGTAGATGGGGGCTTGCTAAAAATGCAGATTCTTAGGTCCCATCACAGACTCCTGTATCAGAAGTGCTAAGGGTGGAGCCAAATAATCTGTGAACTCCTTCTGGTGATTTTAGGACATGTTTAAATTTGAGAACCACCATCCTAAACTATAAGCTTCCTGTCAAACTAGTCCAAAAATTTTGTTTCTGTTTTGTTACTTTTGAACAAATCTGAACAATATACAGGTTACATGAGTCCCAACTCTCTAGTATGATGTCCACAAGTCCCATTTGCTACTGGCCAGGAGGGAGAGGAGATTAAGAGGGCATGGGCCAATAATAGTGATGGATTCCAAGATAAAAAACCATCACTTAATGAAAAGTCTCTGCTCTATTTCTTCAGCAAGGCTTGGGCCATCCTGGCTTTCTCGGCATTGTCAAACTGTTTCTGCTAATCTAATGGATTTGAGATTGCATATATTTCTGGACTTAATTTACATTTGCCTGATTTTAATGTTTATTAGCCTGTTCAGTCATTGATTGGACAGTTGTCTACACTTTTATGAAATGATGGGTATGCCTGTTGTCATTTTTTCTATAAGATTGCTTAAGCTTTTTCATTTTTTTTACTTTATTGAGATGTAATTAACATATAAGGTGAAAATTTAAGGTGTTCAACATGTTGATTTGATATATTTATATATTGCAAAATGATTACCACCATTGTGTTTGCTAACATCTCCATCACTTCACATAACTACCATTTCTGTTTTTTTGGAGAACATTGAAGATCTACTCTCTGAGCAGCTTTCAAGTATATAATACAGTTTTATTAACTGTAGTCATCATGCCATACAATAGATCCCCAGAACTTTTTCATCTTGTAACTGAAAGTTTGTACCCTTTGACCAACATCTCCCCATTTCCCTTATCCACCAACTCCTAGTAACCACCATTCAACTCTCTGTGTCTAAGAGTTTGGCTTCTTTAGATTCCACGCATAAGTGGAATCTAAACTCTCTTGGCCTTAAACTGCTGCTTAGGGAGGGGTAGGGTGACTGGGTAGTCAAACTGTGCCTTTCTGAGTCATCTCACTTAGCATAATGCCCTTGAGGTCCATCCATGTTGTTACCAATGGTAGGATTTCCTTCTTTCTCATGATGAATAGTAGTAGTCCACTGTATATATATACCAATGTTGAATTGTCTGTTTTCTGTCTTCTTGTAACTGAGTCTCCTTGAAACAGTTATTTTGAATCCTCTTTCAGCTAAATTGTCTGTAGGTTTGGTTACTGGAAGGTGATTGTGACCTTTATTGGTGTCAATCATTTTCATGTTTTTTTTTCCGTGTTCCTTTGAGTTTTGTGTTGCTGTCTTCACATTTGAAGTAGCAGTTACCTTTTCAAGTTTTTACTGAAGTCGGGGAGAAAAACCTTTCATCTGCCCTGCTAGGGATTCTGAGGGTTTGTTAGACTGTCTGTGGATACACCTGTTCCAAGCTTTTTGCTCTCTCTTGTGGCAGAATTTTTAATTCGTGTAAGGCCCTGTCTGCATCTGAGTGCTGACCGCCTTTTTTTTTTTTTTTTCCCAAAGGTGGCGCCACAGCTCCAGGTTGTGGTCTTTCCCGGGGCCAGAAGCTTTGGTTCGCTTTTGGCGGGTGCGCGCTGGCTACCTTGTGAAGCCCTATCGCCAACGCCTTGGGGAGGGTGCGCAGGTAGACGAGCGGGGTGTGGCTGGGGCGGTGGGTGTGGGAGTGTCAGTGGGTCAGGTGACCAATCTGTGGGTGGGTCTCTCCCAGCAGCTCCTGGGCAGGCTTCTTGGTGGAGTCCACCGTGCAGCTAGTCTGAAATGCTCTGACAATCCTAGTATTGTCCCAGATGCGTCGTATCCCCCGTACGTCTGGGAGCTGCTGATTTAGTACTCGGTGGAGCGTGAGAGAAATGAGCCTTTCTGGTAACGTCTGCACGGCCGGGGAAGCTGGGTGCTCACTCAGGACTGCCCCTTTTGCGGCAAAGGTGGCAGATCTCTCTTGGCCCTAAACCGTGCTGCTTAGGGGTAGGGTGACGTGGGTAGTCAAACTGTGCCCCTTACCACTTCAGTGTGTCCAAACTTACATACATTTTTGTTCCAGCTGAATGCTGGATCTACTCTTCTGGAAACCTGGGCTTCCACAAGGCTCCCCTTGTTCTGGGTGACCATCTCAAGTCAGTGTTCCCCAGGCGTCCTTGGACCTCGACCTCAGTGCAGAGGGGCTAGAGCTGGTTCACAAACATTTCAGGGTTGACAGCCGGGACTCAGGCCAGCCTGTCACCTACCCATTGCCTGACGCACAGGTGGGTGAGGCTCCTCCTGGGCCCCTTGGTGTATGGTGCTCAATACCACATCTACCACAAAGACACTTTTGTTTGTGGATGGATTCTGAACATTTGCTGTTGGGGTACAAGTGATAAAAATGAGTGACACCTTATATTATTGCTGCTCCCTGCTTAGCTTTTTCTTAATGATTCATAGGAATTCTTTGTTATTAGGTTCAACCAAATGAGTTGTCAATTTTTGACCATTTTTTCATCTCTAAAAATGATGGTTTTGTATGGTTCAACCTCATATATTTTGGATAAATAATTCCTTTTTGTTTATTTCATAAATATTTTGTCCTGCTTATAGTTTATCTTTTCATGTTTTTCATGGCTTCTTTTGACACAAAGATGTTTCAGATTATAATATAATCAAATTTATTAATACTGCTTTGTAAGATTTTGTAGGTCATGTGCCTTAAGAAATTCTTCCCTACTCTTTCCCCACTCCTCTGTAATGTTACTCTATTATATATGTTTCCATATAGTAAACTTGGATAATTATTCTTAGTTTTTGTTCTCCCAGGTATATTTTAGAATCAGCTTGTTGAGTTATATGAAAAACGAGATTTGATTGGAATTTGGCAATTTAATTTCTGGAGAAAATTGACTTTACAATATTGAGTCTAATTAAAAGAGTTTAGCCAAGTTCTGTTTTTCTACAATTAGTTGAATATTTGTTCTGATAATCTGTTGAAAGTTCTTTTTGGTTTTTTAAGTAGATACTCACATCAACTACAGAGTATGATAGTTCTGTTTCTTTCTTCAGTACAATGCTTACACATATTTTTTTTCCCTCTGTGTCATTATTCTGGACAGTAGATCAAATGCAATGTTAAAAAGAAACAACAATAGTGGGCTTCCTTGTCACATACTTGATTTTTAAAGGAGGATGCATTTAACATTTTACCTTTGAGTATGTTTGCTGTAAGGTTGTTTTTGTTTATCTGTTTTTTGTTTTGGAAGATATCCTTTATTAATTTAAGGACATTTCCTTCAATTCCTAATTTGCTGAGAGTTTTAATCAAAAAGGAATATTGAATTTAATGAAAATTGTTTTTGGTATGTGTTTAGAAGATCGTCTGTTTTTCTCCTGGAATATTTTATTTGGTGAATTACATTAAGAGATTTTTGCATTCCTTGAAGAAAGAAGCTTAGTCATGTTGTTATTTTTAGACCTTTTTAGAAACTGAAGCATTGGGTTTGCTAATTTTTCTTGATTTTTAAAAATATTTGCTATTCCATGCTAATGTTTTGATACCTAATTTATTAAGGTATAATTGATATGTAACAATATATTACTTTTGGACATACAACATGATTCAATATTTATATACATTAGAAAATGATGACCATGATACTCAAGTTAGCATCCATCACTATATGGAGTTACAATTTTTTTTCTTGTGATGAGAATTTTTAATATTTACTCTCTTGGCAAATTCCCAAATATGCAGTATAATAGTAACTGTAGTTACCATGCTGTACACTACATCCCTATTACTTACCCATTTTATATCTGGAAGTTTATACCTTTGACCTCTTTCATCCATTTCTTTGAGCATGGCATTTAATTTCTTATTTAATTTTTAATTACTTTTAGGTTCCACATATAAGTAAGATCATATGGTATTTGTCTTTCTTTGACTTTTTGTTTCTTGTATGATGCCCTTAACATACATTCATGGTAGCAGAAATGACAAAATATCATTCTTTTTAATGGCTGGTTAGCATTCCATTGTATACTTATATCATATTTTCTTTATTGATAGCCACTTAGGTTGTTTCCATATCTTGGCTATTGTAAATAATGCTGCAGTGAACATGGGTGTGCATATATCTTTTCAAATTAATGTTTTTTTTTGGATAAATATCCCCTTTCTTTCAAGGGGAAGTCACATAGCATCATTTCCACCATTTTCTATTGTTAGGCAGTCACCAAGATCCACTCAGGTTCGAAGAAGTGGACACAGACCATGCCAATGATTGAAAAGAGTGTCAAAGGCACATTTTTAACAAGAGCAGGTAGGCTGGGAGATACGGCTGTGGCAGTCTTGGAAAATAAAAACTTCCACATTACCCCGTGTTATCTTCTGTTTATTTACCTATTGTAGTTCATAAGGAGATCCTTAAAACACAAAGGGTCTGTGAGTTCATCTCAACATTTGTAAGAACTGGGGTTGCCTGGGGAATTGTGTTCTATTTTGGAGATAAGCATGGAGAAGACTCCTGAGGGATGGGATGGGTGGTAGCAGCCTAGAGGAGAGTAAAAAAGTGAAATACGGAGGCCTGGGGCAGAGAGAAGGAAGGTGAACCCAGAGTCAGCCCAGACCTGACTTGGGTTATCTATAGAAGGTTGATAATATTAAGCCTTGTTTAGCTAAATTTGGATGTGAATGATTAATTGCATGGAAAAGAAATAATGCATTTTTGCTTAAGTTTTATTTGTTAAGCTTAACTAATCAATTTGAATAAATAAATAATTAAAGCTTAAGCCTTATCGATTAGGCTTCATTTATTCTTGAGTGTGAATGGACTTAAGTGAGATCGCCTGTGACAGGAATTTAATAGTTTCTAGGGAGAGCATAGCAACACAAAGCTTGATGGAAGCATGCAGACTCGGGGATTTGTTGGGTTTAGGGCTAAAGGCAGTAGATAAATGTTTTGACTTCTGAGCCCATTAGTCAAGCTTGTGGTATTTCTAACTGCTTAGAGATGCAGTATATAATACTGCTTACAAGTCCAGAATTTGTTAATGGAAACCTGAGTTTTAATTCCCACTTTGATACTTAATAGCTGAGTGAATTTGGAAACATTATTGGCTTTGAAACCTCAGTTACCTTGTCAACAAAATGGAAATAATAATAGTATCTCTCTCAAAGAGTTGTTAGTGTAGATTAAATATGATCATGTCATGAAGTTCATACTTAGTACAGTTTCTTGAGCATTTGTTATGCATTTAGCCTTGTGCATTTCATCTCCTTTATTCATACTGTGGAGGGTGGTCCAGATTCTCTGTCATCCTCCAGGTGAAACTCTTAACAAGGGAAACAGTTTGCATGCAGACTTTAAAAAAACACACCAAAGATACATGAGCAGAAGCTTCTGTGAGAGGAATTGCTTTGGTCAATGAGTAGTTAGAACAATCCCAGTCCTAATTACCCAAATGTGTACAAGGACCCTCCAGTGCACTCAAGTGCTCCTCCACACCTTACATAATTTGGAGTGCCAGACGGTTGTGCTGCTTGCATTGTGATGAGAATGGAGATGGTGGGTGTACTTAATAGTCCCTTCCTTGAGGTTTCTGCTCTCAGTTATGACTAGATGAAACTTTAAACCTCTGGACTTTCCTGTGGGCTCGGCACTTAATGCAAACCAATTCCAACTACATAGGTATCCCAAAAATAAGGCTGGGAGCAAGGTGGTAGGGTTGGGGTGGGGTGGGAGAGCAGGTTCAGGGATCTCCTGCCCTTGGCTACCTGTCAAATGGCTTGACTTCTGTGAGTCTGTTTTCTCCGTAAAATGAGACTTGAAATGCCTCCCTCACAGGATTTCTGTAGGACTTAATATGTACAAGACTAGTACAGGGATTGGGACACGGTAGGGCTTAATTAATGCTATTTTTCCTTGTTTTCCTGTTCTTTTGTAGTACGGCCATCCCAACAAACATGTATAAAATAGAAACTTCCTAACCTTGGACACGTCTGGAGCTGGAAGTTGTCAAGTCAGAATTACCTCCTCTTGCTGGTTTTAGACTGTTCTCTCACCTTCTGCTGGCTGTGGAGATATGTAAAATCCATCTCTTCCTGCATACTCAATGGACTAATTTGAAAAAATTTGGAGGAAGAGCATAAATATTAAAAGCAGGAGAAAAAAGCAGTCTAGGAGAATCTCAAATTTCTTGGGAGTTTGATTTAGATAATGAATCTAATGAATCTAGTAGGAAAAAGAAAGTTTGAATTTGAAACCTTTTTTGAGGGGAGGATAAGGGGCAAATTAAACTTCTTCTAACCTTGTGATGCATTTTCAAGCTGTTGCCTCTTTCTGACCTGTCACTTTGGCACCCTAGGTACTGAATTTTCGCTTAAATCACTCAAAGCCACTCAATCCTCCCATCTTTCTGTCCCTGCTTCCTCTTCCTCTTTCTTTCTTCCCCTTCCCTCACGTCCTTCCTCCCTCCCTTCCTCACTTTTTTCCTTCCTTCCTCCCTGCCTCCTTGCCTCCCTCCCTCCTTCCCTCCCTTCTTTCAGCCTTTACCAATAGTCCATGTTTCAACCACTATATTAGGCTTGGGATACGTTGTATAAGCAAGGCAATATGAGACCATGGGTTTGATATTGGTTATTGTTTGGTTAATTGAAAAATTACTTAAGGTATCATTAAAATGATGTATATATACCTTTAACATTTTATTCTAACTTGTAACAGACAAAGGAATGTTTAATCATCAATCTTTTAATGTAGGCTCATGCTTTGCCTGTGTTCTTGAGTCTGCTGATGGTAGGTCTGGGTCATTTTTCTTGCATAAACCCCATTCACATTGCATTGCTTACAATTTCCAAGTTCTGTTTCTTTAAACTGGAGCTACAACTTAGGTACTTGCCGAGCAAACCAAATGCAAAATCTTTTAACATTTTTATAGTTTTCCTCAGTTTTTTGAAATCTTTCTTCTCATTGCTGATTAGTATTTAAAACATGGCTTTTCCAAGTTCTGTTTCTTTAAAGTGGAGCTACAACTTAGGTACTTGCCGAGCAAACCAAATGCAAAATCTTTTAACATTTTTATAGTTTTCCTCAGTTTTTTGAAATCTTTCTTCTCATTGCTGATTAGTATTTAAAACATGGCTCATTTTCATTGAGCCTTTTTAAAAACATTCTGTTTAGTTTTATTAGTTTAACAGCTTTGTTTTTTTTCCCCCCATATTTAATGGATTTATACCATAGTTAATTAAATGACATGATGATAATATCAACTACAAGAAGCAGAAGAAGATTTGGGAACACTCGCTCTTGGCGAACTCACATCCTAGCTTTTGGGAGCAAAAAATGTGTAAACACATTTGAGCTGCCCACTCGTCCTAAAGGGTTGGTTTCAGAGTTCAGGCTATAGAGTCGAATGCTTAATCCAGAGAGCTGATTTAAGTAGAGCTTGGTTGTAAGAGTTGTTATTACAGAAAGAGGGTGTCAGACAAGTAAACAAGCAGTTTTGATGCAGTGTGTGTGATGGGCTAGCTCAGGTATGTGGTTTCTGTGGGACACAGGAAGGGCACCTGATCCAATCTGGGGCATCAAGGAAGAATCCAGCACCACATTTTATGCAGAAGGGGCACTCATTTTTATCTGTCAAAGAAAATATTGGAGGATAACAGTCCTTGGGATTTGAAGTTTGGGTTGATTCAAAGAGAGAATCTGGGACTCACTCTCTCTAAGATTCACACAGAGTTCAAGACCTTCCCTTCTCATCTGTGAATTAAGTAATTATATGACAATTAATGATCCCATTTGATAAGGCTGTGCAAGTGTAGCCTATACTATGTTGAATTTGAAGGAGTTACATGCTTAGGCATGGGAGCTTTATTTAATCATACTAGAGAAGAAATATCTGTGCCTGGGAGAGGCTTTGTTTTTAGTTCAACTGCTGATGAAAAAGTAGCTTAACTGCTCACTTCATCCTATCAGAACAAAGAGCAGAAAGGAATTCAGTGCCATGGTACATAACAGAATGGCAGGGGAGAAAATTGTGTGAAAAAATGGCAAAAATAACTACAGCTTTTAAAGGATTTATCATGTGCCAATAACTTTATTAAGTATTTTATGAACATCATTTAATCTGTATAATATCCCTATAATAATAGGTACTATTATTATGCTTATTGTAGAGAAGAAGCAATTGAGACTTAAAGAAGTTATGTAACTAGGGACACACAAGGCACAAGTCCTTGACTGTATGTCTTCCAAGGCCCTGTTCTTTCCAACCCATTACACAGTTTCCAAAGCAGAGAAACTAACAAAGACACAGCCCTGGGGAGCTCTTCTTCAGGTAACAAGTTAGGTTGAAAAGTATTATTTTGCAGAGAGGACTGGGGTAAGGGTGGGGCAGTCCTTCTTAGCAATGCTGAAAAGGGAAATTTTAAGCCGACTTGGGGCAATTTTGATATAGATGAGTCTTCATAGGAAGATCAATCACGAATGAAAAAGAGACAGTTTGGGATGACTCCCAAATAGATTCTTTATCATTCTGGTGGTACCAGAACCCTCTGGATAGTCTTTCTCATTTATGTGGCTGTATATGTGTGTGTCACACACACACACAAGTACATAAATATATATTTGTTTACAGATATATATTCATACATACATATGTATACATATCATAAACATATATTTGTACAAGAATTATGTAAATATATATATAAGAAACTATACACTCTTATCCCAATAAGTCATCCTTAGCTAATCCTCCCATTTTTCAAAACGTCCTGAGCACCCCCTCATAAGAGATGTCCGAACTGGGTGAACCATTTAATTTAGTGAGCTTTCATTGGCTATCTGCACTAGACTAAATACTGAGACAATAGAGATGAAGGGTCCACTTCTAGCTGGAGAGGCAGCCCCTTAAATAGATCATCTCAATTTATTCTTCCAAGCTAAAGGATTTTGTTGCCTGGGGGACCATAGAGGTACTTACTAAGCCTCTTCACTCCTTTCATTCAATGAATTCTACATTATAAAAGCACCACATTGGGGCTGCTCAGATATGGTCTTTCCAGCCGGTGTGAGACAGGAAATTGTGGACTGATTCTTTTGCAGGAATGACATCTGGGTAACTGCCCTCAGCTGCATTTCACAGACGAGATTGTTCCTGCTGCTGTATATTGCCCCAGAGGCCTCTGACCTTATGATCATTCATAAAACAGTGTTACTTTGCTTTTCATCATTTAATCAGCATGCAAATTGCCTTCAGCTGCCATAAAGTGCAGTATGATGTTCCCAATCGTTAAAAGAAGAATCTCCTGGTTTGGCCAAGATTCCCTTCCACTTTCCCCCACCTCTTTCTTGATAGAATAAAACAGAAATTCATCCAGATTACAAACAAAGAGGGTTGGCTTTGTTGAACTGTTACTCTTTAATGCTGCAAAGGAATGAGTTAAGGATGTGTTGCCAAGAAATATAACAGTGGAACATCACGATTAGAGGTGTGAATTTCAGGCATGAAATGTAATTGTTTTACGAATTTTCACAGGGCTCACCTCATGGCATTCACTAAAGCTATTCTGAGACTGCCCCTCATCATCCATAGAGATTAAAACCATCAGCTGGCAGTTGCTTGTTGTTAGTGTATGATCCGTAAGTACTACTGAATGGAGGAGCTACCAAATACAGAATCAAGAATCAGAGTAAATCAGATATCATACCCAGTTTCTATGACACAGCTGTTATTTCAGGGGGCATCTTGAAACTTTCTCACTTATCCTGGTACTAGTGTAAGCATTCTTTCCGAACTCTCAAAATGGATTTTTTATTAGCCTGATTGCATTTGCAAATAAATACAACGCCTTCCATGATTCACGAATTCCCTGTTACAACAGTCACGGTTTAGGTACGGTGTTTTGTTGCTCTGATTACTCTGAAATTTCTGCACTGAGCAGTCCTGCATAAGAAGTGCCATCTCTGGTGCAGTAATCAATTCTCTGTTATATGTAACAAGCCCTTTCTGGAATGAAGATGCCTGAGGCAAGAGATGTTTTGTAGAGGAATTTGTTGTGCTGCCTGCCTGCTGAGCTCATAGCCAGCTAAGGATGGAATCAGCCCTAGGGGGTTCCCATGTGTAGGTCGAATTTTGATTCTGAGGTTCTGGTCCTAATTGACTGGACAAGGGGTAGGTGTTTGAATTGAGGTTGGCAAGTATCTGAATTGTGGTAGCCTGGAGTAAGAGCTGTTCCCCATATGGGTGAGGGTGATTATCTTTGACAGTGATAAACTGTACTATAAAGTTCTTCTCTGCTGGGAAGTTTGCGTATGAGATGTAGAGTCTGCAATTGTCAGTGGAGGCAGAGAAGACAGACAGGTAAACAGGCTTCATGAAACAGTAGGAGTCATGAGCGGTAGGAGCCATGAATAAGTAGAAATTGTGTGTGAACAGAAGCCTTGAGAAAGCCAGAAAGGGGACAGAATGTCAGTTATGACTGCAGGAGCAGAAGTGGACAAGGAGAGGCTTGAGTCACTACTGTGAGAGTACTGGGGTCAGTGGGACTAGTTTCTGAGGAAGTGACAGGAAAACTTAGTTGCTAGGGCTCTGGTGAGTCTTCCAGGCTTTTAGCTATATTCTTATCCAGGTGAGGTCTGGTTCTACTGTTGAAATTCCCATTTTCCTTATTTCCTCTTGTGGATAAGGTAATTGAATGAACTAATGTACAGGAACCTGGCTAACATAGGAGAAGGGCTGCTTAAATAATAGTTGAGTGATGATTCTTAGTTTCATTTTATTTCACCAAGTGGATATTACCCTTTCATTCCAATCCTGCTCCTGTCATTCTGGAAAAACCTTCTATCCTCTCAAATAATCTACTGACATGATTAAAATAACAGCAACAGCAATAATAATACTGATGTAGTTTTTAATGGAGGTTGATACAAATGACTTTGTAGATCCTGCTACTGACTGCTATTGATGAGAGGCCAATAGTAGGTCAGGTGCCCAACATTCCTTATTTCCAACCCTATAGGAATCTTCAGAGGTATTAGAAAACTTATATGACATGTTGAGGAAGCTGAGGCTTAGAGAAGATGAGTGAATTATCAAAGCTTGCGTTACTATTAGGAATCAGAGTGGGAGTCCTTACCCAAGTCTGCCTGGCACCAGAATGGGTGCTTTTCCCCCTGCACTTCACTGCCTGACTGATGACAGGCCCTCTACACGGGTTGGCATCTCCATAATATTCGTCCTCCAAAACAAACATGTGCAGGACAGAGAGAAGTAGATGCTCGGTGGGCCACTGAGATCCCTCCACGCTGGGAGCAGGCAGGCAGCAGGACCTGCCCTACCTGATGGATGACTGCCACTCCGTCTTGTGCAGCTGTGGTTATCCTGAAGAGGCTGCATTTATTAAGTTGCACAACTCAGTCAGGTGTTTTATTACTGGTATCACTTTAATTTATATATAAAAACACAATCAGTTTCCTTTGCCTTGTGTGAAATCTGACAGGAAAAAAGTGACAGATAGCATGTGGAATGTTCCCCAATTGTGGTGTGGATCATGGAAAATTGGACAGTTGGTCTATATTAGTATTTCCAGCAGAAATCATGGGGAAGAGGGGGCTCCACACTGAAGCCTCATTTGTCCTGTTGCTCAGAATAGGCTGTCTCAGGTGGGGGGAAGGCCAGTGGAGACTGACAATGAAATATGCTATCTCGATAAGCAGGATTGACAAGGCTCCAGGTGACAGAAGATGCACTTAAGTGGGTCTGTTGAATTGGTTGAAGCCTCTAAGTTCCATTTGGGGTCACATCAGCCTTTCTCTCTCCTAGTCAGAGGGTGCTGGGATTTGGTTATTTGGAGCTAGTCCTACTGATAGGTGATGTTGAGCAGGGGAGGAGGACTCATACGTGAAGGGCATGCTCACAACCAGGCTGTGCTCTAGGTGCTAGGGCAAACTTTTGCTGCTTTTAGGACTATTACACACACATAGGAAACTGTGTGAAAGGGAAAGAACACTATTAATATGATTTTGATTCTCCAGGGGTAACTGGCCTTAAAAAAGTGCAATGGTCCAGATTTCAACTAAAGATGTGTAGTAGTTTCCCCCCTTATCCTCAGGTTTGCTTTCCATTATCAGTTAATCCTTAGTTGTCTGCAATCAGCCATGCTCCAGAAGCAGATGCTCCTTCTGACATAAAGTCAGCAGGTCAGTGGTAGCTTAGTGCTATGTCACCATCTGTGTCATTCACCTCACTTCATCTCATCACGGAGGCATCTTATCATCTCACCTCATCACAAGAAGAAGGGTGAGGGCAGCACAATAAGATACTTGTGAGAGAGACCACATTCACATAACTTTTATTGCCGTGTATTGTTAAAATTGTTCCATTTTATTACTAGTTATTGTTGTTAATCTCTTTCTGCGCTTCACTTGTAAAATAAAGTTTATCTTAGGTCCAGATGTACAGGAGAAGACATAGTATACATAGGCTTTGGTGCTGCCCGAGGTTTCAGGCATCCACTGGGGGTCTTGGAATATACGCCTTGCAGATGAGGAAGGACTACTGTATTCTCTCAAGCCCTTTCCACCCCCACTGACTGTTGGGAGAAGAGACTTCACACTTACCATGGGCATTAGGGCAGAAAGAAGTAAGCAGAGTGCCCTGAAGGAGTTCACAGTCTAGTAGGGGTGATTGACAATTAAGCATGTGAGTGTAACAGTATTGTGAGCATTATAATGGAACTACCAAAGCAAGTTCCCTTGGGCCATCCCTGGATGTCTGTAATTGATACTTTTGCTTTCCTCTCATTATTCCATCCTCTCTTTGTCCTACTATAGTCAGGATAGCTTACTTGCCATACCTCTGCACAGAAGTTTCTCTTGGCCCTGTCTCCTGTCCCAGATAATTGCTTTAATTAGCCTGTGTTATCTCTAGTATTTTTACCAAAGGACTAAGTTCCACTGAAGTAGACACTTAAAGTTTATTCTCTCTCAAAAATAAAGCCAAGGTGTTAAATGCCTCTAATTTTGAAAGGGTGGAATCAGAAATTTCTTCTCTTGACCCTTTTGTTCATTGAATTTGGAAAGAGTACAAAATTGGCAGATTACTATGTCTTTGTGAAAAATCTTCCTTTGAGTTAGGTTTGGAGTACAAACTCGCCTAGCTCTTATGGAATGTGTGTATCTCTCTCTCTCTCTCTCTCGGTGTTTTCATGCAATTAATCAAATTTTCTCTATTCTGTTTGCCTTATAATGCTGTTCCAGGACCTCCAAATGTAAAGATTGAATGGGTTCTGTTAGTAGGAATAAATTCTTTAAGCGGTGGAGACCCACTAGGTTGTAAACAAAACAATGAAATTATTACATTTTTCTTGAAAATGGTCATGGTAATGTAGGTGGTAATGTCAATGAAGAGCTGAGGTGCAAAAGACTGATTTGGAACTGGGAGAATGGGGCCATCAGAACAATTTCCCCTATTTCTAATTTTGTTTGAACAAGTCCACTCAGATGTGTATTGGAGAAAAGGAAGAAAGAAGACAGAAAGTGGGTGAATCTTCAGGTTTCCCCTGAGATAATGAATGGATGCATGTTATTTCTTAAATAGAATAGATTGAGCCCTCTGGCTGAGAGCAGAAAATACAGCTTGCAGCCTATTTCCTTAAGGAAAAATAGGGAAAGAAAGAAAGAAAGAAAGAAAGCTTTTTAGCTGTTTAGTCTGTAAAATGAAGTAACCCCAGTGGGCCTTCCTGTCAGTGCTAACTACCAGAACAGAGCTGTCATATAGAAAGGGCAGGGAAAACTCTTAGAATTATCCCAACTGGACCATTTCTCTCCCTTCATTTTTTAAAATAGAAATGCCATATGGTTCCATGTGATAGGACATCTTTACTGTAGTGTTTTATATAGTCTTTTCTGATACCACTGAATATTTTGTTTGCGCTTTCATCCCCAAATAAGTGATGATATATAAGTATGAGGCCAGAGTGCTAATGCCAGCAGAGGATTTAACAGTAAGATGTTTAAAGCATGAGTTCAAGTAATAGTAGCTTATTAGCATTTATTCCTCAATATTAAAATATACATATATTGTCCTTTAAGGATAAGGCCAGCTATATATTTGTGAGGCTCAATGCAAAATAAAATGTGGAGCTCTGGCAGGGCAGAGCAGTCTCCTCTTCCCCTGGGCCCTCTGCCCTAAGTCTCTGTGTGCAGCCTCTCTGCAGGGATGCACCTGGTGCCGGGATTGGGGTGGATGAGAGGCCCGTCTCAGCTGCCCAGCAGACCTCCTGTGGTCTTAGCCTGTGGCAGGGATGGGCGCTGCCTTGCCCCACCACGGGATCATCCTTACCTCCCTTGTATCCTCACCTCCCTTGCTCCCAGGTGCTCCGAGGGAGGAGGAGAGAAGAGACAGAGGGACAGGGCATTGAGACTTGCGGTTGTCTCTCTGGGTGGAGGTCTGCCAGTACCAGTGGGGCTGGTGTGACATACTGAGTTTTAAGAAATATCTATATGGTCATTCATATGACCACATATATATTTCCCAGGTATTTTGGTCGTCATCTACCGTTCCTGAAAACACTGCAGAGTCTTAAAGGTGAAACAGGTGTTTTGTCATGTTAGTGAGAATCTTTGGGATTCCACCTGAGGGCAGGGGCTGGAGGCTGAAACAGCCAATGGCCAGTAATTTAGTCAGTTACGATTATGCAATGAAGCCCTCACAAGAGCCACGAGAAGAGCTCGCTCTCTCTGCACCTGCCCTGCCCTGCTTGGTTGGACCCTGCTTCTGGATCGGAGAGAGCATCTATGCCTGGGGAACCAGATGCCTCCACAAGCCACTGAGCCAGGCCCCAAACTCCATGAGGATAGAAGCTCCTTTATTTGGGACCTTGCCCTATGTCTCTCTTCATCTGGCTGTTCACTTGTACCCTTTACGGTATCCTTTATTAAACTGGTAAATGTGTTTTCCTGAGTTCTGTGAGCTGCTCTAGCAAATCAATCAAACCTAAGGGGGAGGTCATGGAAGCCTCCAATCTGTAGCCTGTAGTTCAGAAGCACAGGTAACTGCCAGGGTCTTGTCACCAGTGTCTGGAGTGGGGGCTAGAGGGCAGTCTTGTAGGATGGAACCCTTAGCCTGGGAATCTGGTGCTGTCTCTGGGCAGATAGCATCAGAATTGAGTTGAGTTCTCCAGCACTCTGCTGGTGTTTGAGAATTGCTTGGTGTATGTATGTATGGGTGGGAAGACTGCTGCCCACATATTTACACACATTGGAATCAGGTCCGCATACCCGAATGGAGTTACACTACTATTACTGCTGTGAATAATGGTGTCACTGTTATACATATACGAAGGAAAGAAATACACCATTGCATCTGGTGTTGGAAGAGTGGGAATCGCAGGTGGGGAAGGAGGGAACCGCCTGGGGGGCATGAGTGGGAGTGAAAGGACTGGGGAGGTGGCAGGGTGGCAGGAGGCAGGACCATGTGTTAGCCGAGGCTCCAAGGCCCTCCCACCCCCCGCCCCCCGCTCCATTGTTCATTCAGACATCACTTTGAAAACTCAAATTCAAAGACAAATTAAAAAATTATAAAGAATTTCAAGATGATGACTGCAGAGTATTAAATCCTAAGTGCAGGGCCCCTTCTGAGCATGCAGCCCTGCAAAGCTGTACAGGTTTGAAGCCATGAAGCTGGCCCTGATTAAAGAACTATTTCTCCTTCAGTGTTGGTGATGGGCCTGGAGAGTGGGGTTCCCACTGAAGAAAATGCGAACTACTGAAATGGTTGCTGGGCTTGGGGAGGCACCCGGGGCTCGAGCTCTGACCCCAGCATCCCCTGGTATCTAACCTTGGGCAAGTCAGCTCCCTCCTGCCAGGTGTAGCTTATCAACATCTCCAAAATAGAGAAACTGAGAGGAGAGTTTAAGTGTGTGTGCATGTTCAAGGTCACACAGCTAAACGGTGGCAGAAGAGATTCAAACTTAGCCTGTGGAACTCCAAATCCATGCCCTTTGTGACATAATTTTGTCTCCTGAGGTAACGATGTCAGTGGCTTTTAACCCTTTAATGTATTGGAACTTTGATAAACTAATGAATTCTATAGACCTGCCACCGAGAAATTAAAATAGGCACATGAATGCCATTTTGCATAAAATTTCAGGGTTCCCACGTAGGGACTAGGTTGAGAACCCTGAAGACTGGAAATGCCTCACGTTGCTTGATGGATAACAGGCTTTCCATCAGGACCGACGGGGTTTGTGCTGGCTGCATACAGCACGCTGCATCCTCCTTCCCCATTTACTGATTTCGTAGGCGGTCTTGGCCAAAGTGTTCTTTTCTAGCTCCTGGTTTTATCTTGCCCATATTTTAATGGTAGAATCAGATCTTCACCGTACTTGTTCTCGGTGGAGAGATCTCTCTGCCTTATGGCCACTCTATTAGGAACAAGCTATCCTTTTTTGAAGAAAAACAAGAGCAGCCTTTTGAAATGAATCCCTTTGGAGGACATCTGGTGTGCCGTTAAGCTTCCTTCTTGTCTGGTCCAGAGAGCCACAGTGAGTCACATCAGGCGTTGTGTGCTGGGACTCTGAACATTGCTTCCCACTCCAGGCGCTGTTGCTGGCTGCACAGGGCCCAATAGATGGCGTCAGTAGCCCAAAGATGAAGTCCTGAGGCAAAGGTTTTTCTGTTTTAGGCTGGGCCATGTGTTATTTATGAGGGGGAAATTAACTTTGAAATCTTCTTAGTTTGCCCCAAGCAATATATGCAGTAAACATGATTTTCTCAGCACAAGGTAACAAATAGTCTTTCTAGCAAATTAGATGAATTCTGATGTCTGCTTTCTGGGACCTCAGAGTTATGTGTATTCGGCTTTTTTTTAAAAAAAAAATTAACATTCAAAAGGCATCTGCTTCACAGAGAAAAATGTCCAAATGGTCCTATGAGATCTTGGGAGAAAAAAAATGGCAAATCCTGAAAAAATGCAAAAGCCTTAGTCTGGAAACTTTGTATTGTTGCTTAAAAGGTAATTCTCTGCTCTCTCCACAGTATATTGTTGTATCGGACTCATGCACGTGGTTGGAAATGCATTCTACTTTGGAGTCATGCAGATTTGAATCTGAATTCCTTGCCATGTGGAAATTGTGTGATGCTGGGTGAGTTAAATTTCCCAGAACCTTATTTCTTCATCTGTACAGTGGGTTTATGATACCTATTTTCTAGAGTTGTTTGTACTACATGGTGTACTATGTATATACATAACTATAAAGTAGTTATGCAAGGTGGACATTCAGTAAGTACTAATTCCATTCCTCTTTTTAACATGTTGCTGGACTGAAGTAATGGCAGATGATCTATGTTTATGGTGTTGGTAAGAGTTTGCAAATGAGAATTTGTTTGAAATAAATGTTTTAATAATACTTGAGTAAAGGGTAGCAGAGAGAAGTAACTGTGTTTTTATAAAACAAAGTTTTATAAAATGGCAGGTGAGAATGGAAGAAAAGTACTCCATGAGTCATGGTGGCTTTGAATAGTGCATCCTGTGGACATAATGTCACGAATAAAACCAACAACTGGGAATGACTTGTATTAGAATAGTAATGAAATTTGCCCTATGGTAGAGCAGTCACCTAGGCTTGGGTCAGATCTCAGCTCCAGCACTTCTGACTGTGCGACCAGGCTGCAGACTGCATGTAACTCCTTTGAGCCTCGGTTTCCTCACAGGTGACACGTGGGTGATACCATTGACCTCATCTGTGAAAACAGGATTGTTTGAGGCTTAAATGAGCTAGTGTGTGATAGTGACTTGGGTCAGTGTTTAGCATATACTGAGCAGTTTTTATGGCTGTCATTGCTGTTATATGTCAGGCTGTCACACTGGTTGGGTCAAAAGATCTCGAGCTAGAAAAATCTATTATTGGGCTCTTGTTCTGTGATTTAATGACCATGTGGTTTTACTAAGTCACTGACTTAGTTTTTCCCTTCATCCAATGCTGGTCAGCATGGCAATGATCCCATACCAGCCACCTTGGAGGGTTTTTCTGAGCATTGGGTATAGCCTAATGGGGCTGTAATTCAGAGAAGTGGATGGAGAAGCTGAAAATCTTATTAGGAAAAAACCACACCAAAGGAAGCCTGAGGTGACTAGCTAGAGAAGAGGAACAGGTGTGGAGGAAGAAGATGGTAACGAGCTGAGAACAGCAGGGTGGCAGCAGAAGGGAAAAGGATGGCTTTTACTCCCTGTTTATTTCACAAGTGTGAAGGGAGAGCAGCAGATTCCAAAATGACCCAGGGAACTGTGTGCACCGCTGAGCCCATGGTACAGACAGTGAGCAAGGAGACCCAAGGGGGGAAGGATCGAGATGGTGCCTAAAGCAGGGAAAGTGTCCAAGAGGCTGGGAATCTCCTCAGCCCTCCCCGTGGAGCGAAGGGCAGCTATAGACAGAAGTTCAGGCAGTGTGGGAAGTTTTGGGGTCTGTATGACACCACCAACTTGATTATTGTTATTTATGATTTCTGAATTTTAATTACATTTCTCTTGGAGTAAATTTGTAGTTAGAAGAGGTTTCCGACATGTCATCTGTTTCCAGGAGGTGTAAACGTGGCGATATTGACAACAAAGGTCATATGCCACGCAGCTAATGTTACTGAGCGTTGGCCTAGCAGTGAGATATCAGTGCTCTGTCAGCTGTAACGTGGCAGACAAATGCTTGCTATAAGCACAGATGTAAACTGCTACTTCTTGAGTGGCAGCATGGTAAAGTGGATAGAATGAAAATTTGAAATCAGGTATCTCTGGGTCTGAATCTTGCCTCACCCACTTACTGGACATGGGTGTAAGTCGGGAGAAAATCAACTGTAGGTGATGAGGCCGAGTACAAGTGAGAAAGAAGAGAAGGTAATTAGAGAGAAGGGCACCAACATCAGGTTCAAGTAAGTGTCAGAGGCAGGGAGATCAAACCGGAATAAAGAAGGTTCCTCAACCAAAGGAATGTCACAAGCAATAAATAACCAACCCAGGTGAGGTTCCTGGAAAGAGACTCTGGGATGGATATTTGCCTGTAGGACCAGGGGGTAAGGGAGTAAGGAAGCAGGATTAAGTGGATGGAGAAGCTGCGTGGATACTGGTTACAGTAGAGGCCTTGGTCAGTCCCACCTGGAGCTCTGGAGTGGGAGAGGTCCTTCAGAGATGTCTCACACTGTGGCTTCTGCACTCTGCATCACTGAGTCATTGGTGTGGGCAGGTGGATAGCCAGCGAGGGATTATAACCTTGGGTGAGGCAGCTCATTTTAGTGGAGGGATTCCCTAGTGAGCTTTAGTAGCCAGCACTCCCAACAGCTGGGAAGATGAGTGCCTGATTGTAGGGGCATCTGGGTGGCCCACCGGGGCATCCACTGTAGTTCACTGCTGTTGCCCCTCAGAATCCACTTACTTTGTATAATAAATGAACTGGTATTAAAACAGCTGGTTGTCTTTTTCCTGCAGGCTCTGGTCCAATATACTGATAGTCTCTTTCCTGCAGAAAATATGTTACATCCTATACTGAACAATGAACTCTTCTTACCATCCTGTGCTTTCGCTTACTGGCTTGCCAGTGTGTTTTCCTTTTGCAGAATCTGGACAATTAAAAAGGCTGCTTTTTGTTATTTGTTTTTGTGTCTTTTGTGTGTAGCAGAGAATAGCGTGTGTCCAATGTGTCCAGCACATACCTGGCACTCAACAACGTGTTTTCAGTGACTGAAAGAAATGATTATAGGAATCAAACAAGTCACTTGCTGGCATCTCATTATAACCCTAACATTTCAACCAAAATTATTATAGTGATAAAACAGGAGATACGGGATATATAACAAATCTGCAGCAATCAGTTGCATTCCTACTTATTTCCTATTAATACAGAGCTTGGGAATTACTGAAAAAAATGCTTTTGATGAAACAGGTTAATGTCCCCATCCCCACATTGCCTATTACTTCTATATTTATACTTTATATATATTTTTTCCTGTAACACAGTAGTTTTTTTTCATAGAAACAAATTATGTAGCCCAAATTGGAAAAGCAAAAGAAGATATGAATGAAAGGATATTCCTCTTTCCTGGAAGGTAGTACTAATTATTGTAAAGATGGTACTATCCCCTAGTTCATTTTTATACCTAGTGCAAAATTAGAACCTTTGCAGAATATTTCATGGATCTTAAAACATTTGAAGAATAAATCCTATGTAAGAGTGGGCAAAAGTACCAAGATTTTTTTAAAGGCAGTGAGAATGTCGTTGCTGTGTAATATTTTAAACCATTTGAGAAAATAACAATCATCAAAAGTATATGATATGGAGTTGAACATATGGTGAATTCAGAAATGTATTTAAATTATTTTAGTAGAGGTTTAGAAATATTTGTTAGAGACTAGATACATCTAGCACTTCAAGATTGAACAAAAGTATTATAATATTGAGAAAATAATTTTTTTAGGGGTTAGCATAGCACTCTATTGTGGCTTTGAGAAAACTAATTATTATTAAATGTCCTATTGGGCAGTTGAATGCCAGTACAAAATATATTAAATTTAATTCATTCTTTATTCTACACACTAAGATAATTTTCAATAGGATAAAAGAGTTAAATATTTCTCTTTAAAGCCTGCAAAAATCTAGAAGGAAATGGAATGGTATATTTATGTCAGCTTTGGATGGAAGATACATTTTTGCAAGCCAAAATGTAATAGAAGAAATAGTAATAGAAACTGAAAGATAGGAAACTGTATATATGGCAATCATAACTGATAAGAACTTATTTACTGAATATACAGCAGCAACTAACTTTTACTTAATGCTTAACAGCTCACCAAACATTCATGTACTTCATCAGATCTTCTAAACCTTCCAACTCAAAGTATGGTCCTCATACCAGCAGTGCTGACATCACCCAGAGCTTATTAGAAATACAGAATCCTAGGCCCAACCTCAGACCTACTGAGTCAGGATCTGAATTGTAACAAGACCCCCAGGTGATTATATACACATTTAAATCTGAGAAACTCTATTCTAAATGACTTACAAGGAAAGTAAGCCTTAAAACAGTTTAGTAATATATTGAAGATCACAGAGTCACATAAAAATAGTGAAATTTGATTTCTAGGTCTTCTAACCACAGATTTCTTTTTATTCATTTATCAATTTGACATACATTGATTGACGCCTAGGTACAGGCACTGATCAGGGCTGGGGATAATATAGTGCTCTGTGTGTCTGATCTTCCCAGGCCCTCTCCTGAAATACCCATTCATAGTCTTCCCTCAGCACAAACATGCTTCAGTTTAAAAAGTAGAAAATCTTGTCATATTGAAAAATCTGTTCTTTTTATTCTTCATCATTTATATATAACCATGAGTTAAAGTATCATTAAATGTCTTATTTAACAAAATAAATATAAATGGTAAATCTCAATGGTAATAAAGTTTCAGAGAAATAAGTACATTCTTGCTAAGGGAAAAAAATAGTTTCTACCTATCTGGAGCATAAGACAGTTCCAGGTGATAAGAGCTATAAAACTGCTTAAACCTTTTAACAACCTTATTCCACCTTTTGAAAAAAACTCCAAGGAAATAATTTCACTGGAGAAAGAGATAAATGGCTATAAAGATATCATAATTATATTTTTTGTTACAGTGACACCAAAAGCAAAATAATTCAAATGTCGCAATGTCATTAATAAATCAAGCCCGTGTTCTCCTGCAGCTACAGAGGCAGTAAGAAAGCTGAACCCGCTTGCAGTAGGTTCCCTGCTTAGAGAAGAAGGTCTAGGCTCTGCAGCCTGGTGTCCTGCATGATCAAGATTCCGCTTTCCTTCCAGATGAGGTTGCTTCCACCATGCTGTCTTCTTCTTCTCCCCTTAATGGTCCTTGGTCTCTTTTTGATTTTGTAATTTTGCTTTTCTGGTTCTCTCTTCTTCTGACTCCATAATGTGGCATAAACATCCTTTGTGATCGGCCTGCCTCCCTTTCCAGCCTCACCCATCGGGCCCCCTCCTGGAAGTTAGGTTCTAAGAGCTCTGAATTCCCTGTGGCAGTCCGAATGCACAGGGCCACGTCGGGCGTCTGGATGCAGCCGTCACCTGCCCAAGGTCCCCACGATCACTCCTCTGGCAGGTGAGCCACTCCTCGTCCCTGCAGATGAACTCAGTCCCTTGTGAAGCACCATCTGACCATTCATTACCCTCTTGTGTGTGTTTCCATGATACACTATGTAACTCTTTTACCTTACCTTTTATCTTACTCCATTTTAATTTTCTCTGTTTTTTCTTCCTTCAAATTTGTGCTGATTGAAGATAAGACTGCCTTTAAAAATATTTTGTTCTTTTCCAGGATCTGACCTTTTCAAGTCTTCCCAGTGGCTAGAAAGTTACCTTTCCTATCCCTGAATTTCCTTGATACTGGCCACACATTTTTTTTCATTATTTGTTTTTTATTGAAGTAAAATTCACGTAATATAAAATGAACTGTTTAAAGTGTACAATTCAGTGGCATTTAGTACACTCGCCAATTTGTGTAACCATCACCATTACCTAGTTCCAAAGCATGTTCATTATCATTGAAGAGACTCTGTACCCATTAAGCAGTCACTCCCCATCCTCCACTGACCCCCCCCTACCCCCAGCCAGTGGTAACCACTAATTCACTTTCTGTCTCTACAGGTTTATCTATTCTGGGCATTTCATGTAAATGGACTCATACAATATGTGACCTTTTGTGTCTGTCTTCTTTCATGTATCATGATGTTTTTTTTTTGGTTGCTTTATTTTTTTATTTTGGTATCATTAATTTACAATCACATGAAGAACATTATGTTTACTAGGCTCCCCCCTTCACCAAGTCCCCCCCACATACCCCTTCATAGTCACTGTCCATCAGTGTAGTAAGATGCTGTAAAATCACTACTTGTCTTCTCTGTGTTGTAGAGCCCGCCCCGTGCCTCCCCATGCACTATACATGCTAATCCTAATGCCCCTTTCTTTTTCCCTGACCTTATCCCTCCCTTCCCACCCATCCTCCCCAGTCCCTTTCCCTTCAGTAACTGTTAGTCCATTCATGGGTTCTGTGATTCTGCTGCTGTTTTGTTCCTTCGATACTGGCCACATTTTGTTCTTGTTTAGTATTTATCTACTTATTCTTGTTCTATGTATGTCTCAAAAGCTAGTATATTCTAGGAGATGATCATTCTTGGAGTTAGTGAATGAATGGAGCTTACTGAGTATCTTGTGATAATCCAGTATCCATACAACAAATGGCCAAAGTGGCGGCTTTCTTCATTTGATACTTCATTTGAAGCAACAGGTTGGGAAAGAAGATATACTCTTATCTCCAGCTTGAGAAATTCAGTGGGAGTAATTTTCTGCAAATAGGAAGAAAAGTTGACATTACTAAGTGCTTGTCTATGGTTTTGCTTCATCAGAAGTATTGCTAGAGAATGAAGATGCTTCTGAACTCTTACTTACATACTCACTGAGTAGTTTTCACAGGCCTAGAGGGTTTGTTGGTCCTGGGAATAGTCAACAGACGTGGTCAGCATTCTAGTGGGAAGAGACAGAAAATATAGAAGTAAAAAAATAAATCAAATAACTTCAGATACTAGTGAGTGCTATGGAGATAATGACAAATCCCCAGAAAATAACTTGGGTATGAGGAGGGGCTATTTTAGATATTGGCAGGTCAGTGAACTGAGACATGAGCTACAGAATGGGATTCAGAACTAGATCTGGATTTGAACTGCACCATGGAGATCCTGGACATGAACTGCAAAGGTCTCACCCAGTTTCTGACATCCTTTTTTTTGTTTTACATGCAGTTCCCAGGTGGTGGATGGCAGTGCTCTCTCATGGGTCTGGTTTGGAATGGTCTGGAAGGCTTGGCTAAGCTGCCTTTGAAGGTGGGCTGTGAAGGAAGAAGGCTGATTTGTTGCTTTGGTCCTTGCCTACCAGCTTTCCTCCATTTCCATCCCCACATGCTGCTTCTCTCCATGACTGCCAGGGTCTCCATGCTCTGGTCCTCTTCATTTGCACTACGTGACTAGGGTCTGGCTCCACGCCCACTCTTTGCCTCAAAGGCCAGGCTCTCTTCTGTGTTGCATGACGTGGACTGCCCAACCAGTGACCCTTCCTTATCAGTGTTCCCCCATTCCCATTCTGTGAATGGCTCTCCTGCGACAGATGGGGTGCCAACAGCATAACATGTGCATGCATTCTACTATACACCAGCAGTTGTGAGGCACCATTTAACCCTTCCAGTGGTTCATTATTCCAGTCTTGCTTCTGGATGATATGTCATGATTTGCTCTCTGCCTACTTCTCTAGTCTCCCTTCTTGCCCTTCCCCTCCGTGCCCCAAGCTTGGGTCACACTGAAGTGCAATACCCTTGTCTAAGGTACCACCCCTTTCTTGCACATGGAGTATACCTATGCCTCCTTGTCTGTCTTAAAAATGCTATTCATCCTTTTGGGCCCAGTTTATTTCTTCTGTGAAGGCTTTCCTGGCCTCCGAGTGTGAAATGCTTCTTTCTTTGTAATCCTATAGCATCTTACAGATCATTCTGTTTAGGGTTTGCCACATTGTCATGTTTATTTACATCTCTTCACCATTTCTTCTCCCCACCTGTCACCAGCCGTAAACTGTGAACACCAACATTAGGAACTTCGCTCCTTTATTTCTTCAGTTTTGTGTTATTTTACCGTGGCTCTTGTTAAAAACTGCATACTTAATTTATGCTTGCTGAAATAGCTAGTGAATGACATGTTATAAAAACATACAAAATTCTAAGGTCCCAGTGAGTATGAAGTCAGAACTTGAACCCCAGGAATCCCAGTCTTAGCATTTTAGCAAATTTGCCACTTGTACACTCACAAATCTGAATTTTTCCCCACTATATTTATTCTTGTGTATTTATTCCAATATGGGTTTATTGGGCACTTAACTATGGGCAGGCAAACTATGGGAGGCCTGCCTGGCTCCAGGCAAGACAAATAAGCAGGAAGACTCTGCCAGAAGGAGGGTGGTCCCCTTGACCAGGTGGTCAGCAGGGGCTTTATAAAGCAGATGTTAGGGAGCTGGGTCTCAAAGGGGAGAGGATTGGAAAGGATCAGAAATGAAATTGGTATATTAATTTTCAAAACCATCATACTGTACCCTAGGACATTTCCAGAACTGTATAAATCTATCTATTCCTATTAACCTTTTAAATCAGGTCCACTTTTGAGCAAACATCACGTGCCCTTGACCGTGTTTCTATGACCTATGGGACTACTGTTTTCAGTGGTGCATAACCTATAAAAATGGCAGAAAATGCCCAGAGAAAAAGCAAAAATGTGAAAAGTCTTTGTTGAAATGCTCATCACTCAGTTCTTCTCTGGGGAGGAAGAGAAATGGACTCTGGCTGGATGATGAGGAAATGGAAACCCATAAAAAGGGAGCAGGAGGCCAGTTATGCTGTTCTGTCGCTGAGCCCTGCTGCTCTGATTTGGCTCATAAATAGATTTCCCAACTAATATAGATATAAATATTTGAGGTAAATGCTGTTTTTATGTTTTAGTTCAAGGGTGTTAAAATCTGCTTTATTTAAACTTAAAGATAATCTCAGCTCTGTTTCTTTGTTTGTTTATCGTCATTAAAAACAAACATGCAGAGTTAGAGTGGCTTTGTCAGGGCGCATGGAATTGCCTTTCACTTGGACTGAGCCTCAGCCTCCTTGACGTGCGTCTTGCATGGATGAGCAGCCAGGGAAGGAAGTCAGAAAGCCTGGGTTTGAATCTCAAGTTCCTGATGGTGTGACCTTGGTACATCGTAACTTCTCTGAGTCTGAGATTCCTCATCCCTGTGAAGGGATGATCATAATGTTCAACTGTCAGTCCTATAACATGGTTTAAGTGAATGGCTTATGTTGGTAGATGGAAATTCAAGATGTCAATTGCCTGAGATACCAGATCCCCAGTTCAGGGTTATGAAGTGCCACGTGGAGAACAAGGTCAGGTGAATGCTTGGTGGTGGGGAAGTTTGTAGTCATTAACTCAAGTCTGGGTCCAAGTCCCAGTGCACACATTCCTCCTGGCAAGCTGAGGTGAACCACACACAACCATGAGGAATCACTTTGTGACAGCTGAGGCAGATCAGAGGTCTTTTCTAGGAACAGGTGAAGTGGCCTTCTAGTCCTCTTTCCCCTCAACTCGTAGAAGGACTTTTCTGGCTACTCAGATATTGTGTAAATTTAAGGAACAATTGTGCCAAGGTAACCAATGGGAAATGAGGGTCTCCCCTAAAGTCTGGAGCGAAGCTGTTGTTAGTAATAAACCAATGTTTGTCAGGCTTTGTATGAAGTATACTCTCATTTACTCTTTATGGCGATCCTGTTAAGTTAGTTATTACCATGTTCACTTTATAACTGAGAAATGAAACTTGGAGCAACTAGATGACGAGGCCCAGCAGCTGTCCATCCAATGTTTTACAGCTTGCAGGTGACAGAGCCCAGATTTTGAACTCAGTCACCGAAGTCCTGGGCCCAAGTACATAACCAGTTTATCTACTACTTAAGACTGCCCAGAAAGGGTCCCGTTGTCTCATCACTTGAGTGTTTCCTTATGTTTACTCTGGGAAAAGCACTTCGAACCTTTTTAAGATCAAAGGATGATAGAAAAATGCCCAGCACCATCTTTCAAACTCTGAAGGCCTGTAAAGCTGTGCTATTGAAATGAGAGGGAACCTTTTCATCCAGCAGATGAAAACATGACTGCAGGTCATTGGAGCAGAGGGAAACCCAGTGCCTCGTGTCACCACTGTGATGACAGGTATTATGCCCCAGGTGCATGAGGGATGATGTGGTTCCTCACCACACACTTACCATTGTTTCTGTTGGTTTATCACAAGCAGTAATTATCACTAACTAATATACGGCAGCTGGTAGTAACTCGGAAACAGCCTGTCACTTTGGCTTTTTAGCTTGGGGTGGATGTTGATGGTATTATGTCATGAATCTTGCACTGCCAATTGTTCCCTCTCCTGTGAGGCTCCCCAGGGGGCTGTACCCACAGGAGACGGTAGCAGATTGGGAAGCAGAGTGCCATTTCGTCATTAGCTGTCTAAGTACCTGATTCTCTAGTGTAAACCTCTGGTGAAGTTTAGGTAGGGAGTTTTGGATCAGCCATGAGACCCGGGCAAGGCTCTCCTCAGCCCTCCGGCTGGCTGCATGGGCTGTGAGCCATGTAGACCGTGGTTAAACATACCTGATCATGTGGAGGAGGTGAGAGAGAGAGTGCCAGAATCCTCTGCCTGGCCAGACTTTGCCTGTGTTATTTTATCACGCAGCTACAGAAAGCAGCCCAGTGCCAGGTTGCTACTGTATTAACCTACAGTGGCCCTTGTTAGTTTCTGGGACTTTGAACAATGGCATGAGCTACTCCACCCACTGAGAGGAAGGCACAGGAATGTGGCTGGGGAGGGGAAGGGCTGCTGCAGAGAGACCAGCAAACTCACATTTCTTATGTGAGAAACAGCAAAGAGTGTATAGCTCTGTTTCTTGGCTCCTTAGCCTTACCTCTTACTTTATGTCTCCAAATTTCAGAGGGTTAGCCACAGCTGTTCCTGTCCTCCATGTGAACCCTCAGATGCGGTGCTGGACGTTCTTTAAGGCACTTAGAACTTCCATTTTCTGGTAAACTATCATGTGGATATTTTTAACTTTGTAACTTTGTCAACCATGTAAGTGGTTGTCTTCTTTGAGAGTCCATTTTTTTCCCCACAAAGAAGCAAAAGTTGGCATGACTCCTGTTAATCTTAAAAATAAAAGGCAGTTATTGTACTAGCAAAAATGAGTTTTTTTCCAGGCATAGCAGAGAATTGCAATTCATGATTTTCAAGTTATGACAAAACCACAGGCAAGTCCAACAAAGGAGAGTAATGTGACTTTATGGAGAGAAGGAGGAAGTTGGGAGGGCGTGTTTTGAGTGAAAGTCTGCTGGAAAGAAGCAATTCAGGGTGACGACAGTTTCTCATTGGCTGAGTTACAAGGGCAGTCCCACTTCTTATAGGAGGTGCAGTACATCTTTACCCTTTTGGGGTTTGTAATTGATGTTTCTTTCATGTTGAGGATTCTTATATTGGCATCTGAAATCGACAGTTCTTCCTGTAACTGACGTGGAGTGGCATGGCTCCCCCTGCTAACTCCCCATTCCACTATAGTGAGGTCTCCCTTGATTAATTTTCACATTTCACGCACCTTACTCGCTAACCCTGATGAGTGAAGATGGCCATCTTCTCCTAGGTCTGGGGATGTTGGATGAGACCAGGCTCACCCATGAGCACAACCATGTTGTCTCACCTGTAAGACCCTTAGCACAGGTAAGTAAATTCATGCCTCAGCAACAACATTAAATGTAACCACATGGTTAGGCTCGCTTGTGGAAAGTTAAACTGACTTTTTAATATATACATGTTAAAATGTGCTGTATTTTTTCTAAATTAAATGGATAGTGACTAAGATCTTGTGTTTTGGAGTTAGACCTGGATTTGATTTGAATCTGTGGCCCTACTGTTTGGCGATTGTATGATCTTGGTCAAGTTCTTAAACTCTCCTGACCCTAGATTTCTCATTTGTGAAATAGGAATAGTAATAGGATCTTTTACTTGGTGTTATTATTAATAATTAATTAAATGATGTATTAGATATTGTTTATAAAAATGTGAAACACTTAGAGTTTCTGGCACCTTGTTAGCATTTAATAAAGGTTAGCTATTCTTATCATCTAAATTATACTTATTGCATTTTCTGGGTGCTGGCAGTGACTACCAGGGAGGTAGTGTGATGTGAGTGGTCCATCCCTAGTGCAGACAGCAAAGGTGTGCACTGTAGGAATATACAAACAATAAAAAAATTGACTGAAAGTCGTCTGCTTTTTATTATCATCATGGACCAGCAATTCTAATCAATGTCAGTGGAAACATATTCCTCTCCTCCAGGGCAGACCATTTTTGTCCCTATTTCTTCCCTGGTGCCTGTTGGGAATGGACACCTTCACTGGCTGGTTTATCTTCAGGTTCTCTCACTTTAAGCATAAGGCAGTTGTTCTCTTTGCCACTGATCCTGAGAGATATCTACCTCACTGTGGTGTGAATCTGCCATTTCATATTTCCTTACTTGTCTTCCCAGCAGTGCTGGTGATAGGCAGTTAGAGAATTTCCATCACAAATGGGGCTATTTCTTCAGCTTCTCAACAACCAAAACATTCTGCTTTTGGCTTTTAGTTATATGCCTATTTTTTAGTCATAGAACTCAAACTCTTTTATTAGGAAGATCTTTTGCATCTACTGTATGAAATATATCCCTTCTCACCATTTCCACTGGTACTAAACTTCTTCACCATTTCCAGTGGTACTAAATCTCCTCCCTGGTCTTCCTCCTTAAACTCTGACCTCCCTGTAGTCCATTTTCCAAATAGAAGTCAGAATTTAAGTTTAAAATTGTAAGTTGATTTACATCTCTCTTTTGCTTAACACCCCTGCAGTGGATTTTTCTCTCAACTAGAATAATATGCAAACTCTGCCGTCACTCACAAGGCCCTGTATGATCTGGCTCTTGGCAGATCTCTGACCTCTCCCTCCTAGCACTCTGTCCTTGCTCATTTTATTCCAGCCGGGGAAGCATTCATGAACATGCCAAGCTTGCTTCTGTCTCAGGGACTTTTAATTTGTTTTCCCTTTGCTTGGAATTGCTGTACACCTCGATTTTTGCCTGGCTCACTTCCTTATCACACTTCTACTGCTCAGAAAGGACTTTGTATACCACCCTGTCTTCAGTGGCAACCCAACTATAGGAAATGCTGTTGGACCCCACCTATGTCTATCTGCTCATCCCACCTCAGAAGTCATCTTCAACTTTGCTGGACAGTTTCCTGTACATGGAGAGATAGCTGGATTGTGTCTCTCAGCAGGAAGGTTTTCTCAGGCCACAAGAGTTTGCTTGGCTATGGGTGGGGTGGGCTGAAGTGCTAGACTTAGTAAGGAGCAACCCTCACCTAACAGGGGCAGGGTTTGGTGGATACAAATCCCAGCTTTCTTCCCTGTCAGTGAAATAATTCCAAGGTGTGTGCTACACTGTCTCTCCAGGGTCTGCGGTGGGGTTTATCCCCAGTTGTCCACATGGTGACTCAGGCATTCTTTTTTTTTGGGGTGGGGTCTGAATCCCCCAGCTTTATTAAAAGGTAATTGACAAATAAAAATTGTATATATTTAAGGTGTACAATGTGATGTTTTGAATGTATATATTATGAAATGATTACCACAGTCAAACTATTTAACACATCCATCACCTTACATAGTTACTTTTGAGTGTGTGTGTGTGTGTTCGTATGGTGAGAACACCTTAGATTTACTGCCTTAGTAAATTTCAAATATATAATACAGTATTATTCAAGGCTTTCTTTATTGGTTTTCTTACTTCCCTACTCCCTCACCTTGTTTCTGGGACCACATACCAGATAAATTACTTGTATCCAGATCCTTATCTCAGGGTCTCTTTTTGGTGGAAGTCCAACTACTTACTCTCACTCATTTTCTGTTTCTTCTTATTATTATGCACTTATGATAAGTGCTTCATGAGGACTGTGTCCTCGAACTCATTGCCATGTCTTGTGAGTCTGGCATGATGCCAGGCTCCTAGGAGGCTCATGCAATCACTATTGAATGAATGATTCAAGAATATGAACAAACCCTCCAGTTATTCACTCCTTTCTTCTGACTAATTTATTTCACACTTAGGAAAAGGTAATAAAAACTAGCAGCATAATCTGACTCTAATGTTTCCAGTTTAGTGAATGCCTTTTTTTGTTACCTTTATTTTACTTTTCCATTTCTTGAAGGTATATTATGTATGTGAACTAATTATTGTATTAGGTTATTTATAAATGTTATAAATGTCCTTTAATAAGTGCACTTCTCTGTAAGGTAAATTTTATTATCCGTAGTCTAAAAATGTGGAGATTAAGGCTTATTCAGGGCCACAAAATTTATATATGGAGGAGCTGAGGCTTAGACTCCCCATGTGTCTGACATGAAAGCCAATACTTTTCTTTGTATATCCTACCTCCTAGGCACTTGTAAGTTATAACTTTAGTTTTGTGTTAAGCCAATTCTAAAGTTTACCCAAAAGGAAGAGAGATGAAATATATCAGGTCCCAGAAGCTTTCTCCAAGCACTGGAAAATAACCATTACAAGAAAGGACAATTCTATGTACTAGTGTCTCAATGACGCAGGTAAAACAGAATGAATTTTTATGTTGAGGTTAATGCTTATGTTGCTTTGATAGGAAGGTAAAAAGAAAGGAAAATACTGCCAAGCTTGGAATGTTGTAACAGATTTGATATGTTAATAGTTCTAGTTGTAATCATATATCATGACAATGTCAAATGTGTCTAGTTAATACATCTGAGATGGCAGAATAATTGGGAAAATTTTATGTTACTTCTGGTTTCAAGGCAGAGTGCTCCAGATTTCACTTCTCAAGTGAAATTTACTTTAAGAAAATTATTTTAAACCTAGGAATGACAGGGAATTGCTCTCATTTTATCTTTCTAATTAAAATGGGATATTTACGTACATCTGGATTTATGGAATAAAAGTGATACATTTGAATGAACAATACTCCTTTACATATTGAACAATCCTTAAAGAGAACACTAAACAAATATAAATGAAATTTCTGGTTTCCTTACTGACCATCTAAATCAAGTTAATAGAAGACAAAACTATCTCAGGAATCCTGAGTAAACAAGTATTTTAATAAACAAAAGAAATTCAATGTTATTTTTTTTTATTAAAGTATCATTGATATACAATTCTTATGAAGGTTTTACATGAACAACATTGTGATTTCAACATTCACCCATATATTATCAAGTCCTCACCCTCCTGTTGCAGTCACTGTCCATCAGTGTAGTAAGATGCTGTAGAGCCATTTCTTGTCTTCTCTGTGCTGCCCTGCCTTCCCAGTGACCTACCTACATTGTGACTGAATCATAATGCCCTTTAATCCCCTTCTCCCTCCCTCCCCTCACATTCCCCAACCCCTCCCCTTTGGTAACCGCTAGTCCCTTCTTGGAGTCTGTGCGTCTGCTATTTTGTTCCTTCAGTTTTGCTTTGTTTTTTATACTCCACAAATGAGGGAAATCACTTGGTACTTGTCTTTCTCCACCTGGCTTATTTCACTGAGCATAATACCCTCTAGCTCCATCCATGTTGTTGCAAATGGTAGGATTTGTTTTCTTTTTATGACTGAATCATATACCAGTGTGTATATGTACCACATCTTTATCCATTCATTTGTTGATGGACACTTAGGTTGCTTCCATATCTTGGCTATTGTAAATAGTGCTGCGATAAACATAGAGGTGCATCTGTCTTTTTGAATCAGGAATCTTTTTTCTTCACGTAAATTCCTAGGAGTGAAGTTACTGGGTCAAATGGTACTTTTCTATTTTTAGTAATTTGAGAAACCTCCATATTGTTTTCTACAATGGTTGAAATCAGTTTACATTCTCACCAACAGTGTAAGAGGGTTCCCCTTTCTTGGCATCCTTGCCAGCATTTTCAATGTTATTCTTGTCCTTGTCTGGGAGATCATTGTAGAATGGTTGAAAAGATACTGGGCCAGAAGTCAGAGACCCATAGTTGGCTCTGATTTCACATTAATAAGTATGATCTTAAACAAGTCTAATATTTTCTGGATTTTGATTTCTTGCTCTGGGATTGACTGAGATGCTTTTTCCTTTTTGACAGTCTGTGACTTTATGTCTGTGTTATATAGAAATGCATTAGATCGTTGACTTCCGTGGTGTCACATATGGAAAGTTAGCACTCTGAAAATACTATTAACTGATGTGGGAGGCAGCTACGATCTATTAGAACAATGCATGAGATTCAAATTTGGAGAAATAATTTTAATTTGGACTCAGCCACTCTAGCTCCTTGTATGAAAAGAACACAGGCCTTGAAGTTGGAAAGACCAGATTCAGATGCCAGCTCTGGCGCTTACCAGCTGTTGGACCTTGATGAATTGACATCTGATCCTCAGTCCTTTACCTGTAGAATTGAGATGATAATGTGCATCCTACTTCACAGTGAGGGAGGAGTATGTGAACATTGTAAGATAAATTTTTGGAAAGCACTTTGTAGAAGTCAAAATTACTATAGTGATGTAAGGTATCAGTATTGACCAAAAGGAGCAAAGCAGGAGGAACAGTAAAGGCTTTCAGGATGTTTTGAGAGATGTTTTAAAGCCCCCAACCAGTATGAACCTTGACAAGGCTGTCATTTCTCTCATGTTGGGGAAGTGACTACTCAGAAGTGCAGGTTTCTCCTAATCATAAAAAAGATTGACTTGCTTTTCAATGGGGTTCAAATGGACAATAAAAATCTCCAAAATGAAAAAACACGCAGTTAGAAAATGATGTAGTCTTACAGTTGCTTTATTGAGCAACTGTAATGTCTTATGCACTGTTCCAAACTCTTCCCAGATGTTGTCTTATTTTATTTCCACAATGACCCCGTGAAGTTAGTATAATTATCCCCATGTTATTGATGAAGGAGTAAGGCTTAGAGAAGCTGAATAACTTGGCCAGGGTCGTATGACAGGTAAAGGGCAGAACCCTGGTTTTCACTCATGTTTTCCAAAGATCAAAACTCATACTCTACCTCTGTCCTATGCTGCCTCCATGTCAAGAGAAAAAAATTATTTTTATAATAGTATTGTGCTCCAACCACATGATAGGCATTGAATTAGGCAGTTATATGATCCCTTTGAATCTTCACAAAACCTCTTTTGATGAAAATTTTGTTCTCATTTTAGGGAAAGGTTTTATTTAGGCCTCTAGAATGATGGTGACACATCAGTAAATAGGTTTAAAAATTCAATGAACAAGGCAAATTGAAAACAAGCAACAGAATGAGTTTAATGTAGTAGAGGGAGAATTAATTTCCTACCATGACATGCACACATATTTTAATATATACATATGGTTGTGTTATATATGCTAGCATTTATATGCTAATTTTGGGAACGAATGTGCAATTGTTACCTAGAGAGAATTAAAGATTTAGAATTAATATATAGGGAGAAAAAGATTAATTGGGAATGGTTAAAAGACAACTGAATGGGCAATGATTTTGGAATGTCAGGCTCGACAAAAACCATTTCACTGGCCATCTGTAGGATTGAAATGAAATAAAGAGAGGAGTTATATAGAAAATATACATTCCATGTTACCTGATTCAGGAATCTGCCATGTGTTCAGCATTATGCTATGAATTTTTATACATATTATTGAATCCTCAAAACAGCCCTGTGGTTTACATTTTATAATTTTCATTCTACCAAGAAGGAAACTGAGCCTCTGGGTCTGTCATAGCTGTTGCCACTCCCTCCCCATCACTGTGAAAATAACCCTCAGTAAGTGCCATTTCCCTACCAAGGAAGGAAGACAAACTGCAATCTCTTGAACTTCAGGTCCTTAAAGACTTTTGCACCTGGTCATAGTTTTCATTTCTGTCCCGATTTCTGCTGCTGTTCTGGATGACTTCATACCAGTGATAGTGACTGAGCACCAGTGTGTCTGCAGTTGTATTTTATGGCCAGTCAGTTGCTGCTCCGTCCTCCCAGCTTCCTACCTCGTTGCTCAAGCAAGGTAGCATGCATGCAAACAACTACCTTTGAAAGTGAGAGGACCTGACAGCTGCAAGATAGAACATTTCCAAGAGCTGAGCAAAAGGTGTGAGAAAAAAGCAGGTTCAGGACAGGATTCCTAAATCTGGCAGAGCAGTTACATCGTTCTACCAAGGAAGTCGGTGTTTGCTTCAGAGACTCTTTCCTCCTCCTCCACGGGCTCCTGAGAGGCAGGGTCCAGAGAATGTCTGCTCTGTCCCCACAGACTCCTCTTAGGGATACCTAAATCATGCACAGCAAGTGGGTAGGATGAAGACAACAACCTCTTCAGGCCCTGATATCCCATGCATGGTCCGAGGCACAACCCTGGTAATTGCTAAGGTGACTTGCCCCATCATTGTACACATGTGAGTAAAAGATAGGAGGCTCCATCTTCAGCTTACTTTTTAAAATTTTGCCATCCTCATTCTCTGTAGCGCTTACACTCATCTGGTTCTACCTCCCCATTCTTTCCATGGGATCTTTACTCTCAAACTGTTATCGGAACATTGGCCCTTGTGCACGGGTATTGTTTTCTTCTCCATCCCCCCTTAGGTAGGGACTGCCTGTTCTCTCCCATCACACGTTTGAAAGGTCCTGGGGGTTCTGTCAACATAATTCTCTTTCCCATTGTCACATACAAATCATAGTCTATCTTGTTGCCTTTTATAAAACACCTCTACATATGAGGCTTACAGTATTTGGTTTTAGCTGTCTATCTATCTGGAGGCTCCTCTTTCCAGAACTCCTGGCTACTCCTTTACAATTGTCAAGGACTTTTGCTCCTGGACATTATTTTTACTCCCCTTCCAACTGCTGTTGTCATTCTAGATAATTTCCATACCCAAGTGAATAATTCGTATTCGTCTCAAATCTCCCTGACTCCATGGACTCCAGCGATTTTCTCTTTGACTCCCAAAGTGATATGGTAGTTATTGCAGGCACCACTCAAACTCCTGAAGTGTGAAACTCCGATAATGCTCTGATCCTTCCAGCTCCTCATTCCCTCCTTGAGGTTACAGTTTCTTTTCCTTTGTCTTTTCTTCCAGTATTTCCCTCCTCATGACTTCAATTCTTTCTTTGCCCACATTAGACCAGTGGTGCATCTGTCCAGCCACTCACTGTCTTTTCAACATGATTTATGCCTTTCCCTTTTTTTAATTTTAGGGACTCTACCCTGGATGTACCACAGGCACTTAAAGCACTAAATCTCCAAAATTTCACTCATGTTCTTTGTTTCCAGACTCACTCCTTCTCTGTTCCTTATTTTGTTGAGTTCTTCACACAAGCTGGGAACTTTGGTGAGGTCATCTTTGACTTTTCCTTTACTTAACCCTCATGTCACTAAGTAGTCATGACATGTCATGAATTCTTAAAGTGTCTTCCATTCTCATCATCCCCTCGTTCTTGTCGTAATGCAGATTCTTGTCATCTTTTGTCTGTTAAATGGTATTTTTAATTCTCTTCTAGGAGCCCTGCTTTCCCTTCCTGGCCTTTTCCTCCTTGAGGTTGCTGTGCATTTGGAGCTGCTACCTGCTTCTTCCTTATTCTTTAAACTCTTTCATCCCTTGGTTTTTAAGAAATCACTTTCTCTTGGTTTCTTTTACCTATAGACCTTTCCTCCTGTTGTCTCCTGGGGTTTCTTTTCTCTTCCTGAGGCCATATCTTTAATGTTGGTACCTAGTACTCTGTCTTTTCTCACTCTATCTACCCTCTCTGGACAAAGCTATTATTTCATGTGATTTTTATCAACCGCCCATATGTGATTCATCTTTACCCTGTTTCTCCAGGCTGGGACCTTTTATCTGAGATACTGTTTCACTTATCTCGCTGCCTACTTTCCTCCCGTATGGATGTTACTTAGATTCTTAAGCTCATCGTCAAAGGGAGAACTTGATGTCCTTTCCCATAATGCTCCTCCTTTTTCTCAACCTGTTATTGATCATCTCAACCATCAAAGATGGAAACTTTTTCTCTTTTACTTTCACATGTAGATAGGCTTAAAACCCTACATCCTTGACATCCATGAAGTGGCATCTGTCTATCTTCACTGCTGCTGTGTAGTTCAGGCTCTTAATAGTTTGTCTGCTTCTCTTGTTCCCTAAACTTTAGTTCCATGGCACTCTTTGAACTTTCCAGGACAGAAGAGGCTATAATGCTCTTTGACTCACAGACAGCCACCTATAGGCTCCTGTTCGTCTGGTAATATGTGCACCTTTCCAAGGCTGAACTTAAGTACCATATATTTTCTGAAATCTCTTTGTATCTTTGTGTAAAATTGACTGTTTCATGCACGATATACCTCTTTCTAGCAAGACAACAGAGGCAAAATAAACAGTTTATTATACTCATTTGATTATAGGTCAGTTTCCTCTTTTGGGCCAGAAGCCCCTTGAGGATGTAGCCAAGTCTTATTTCTGGATTGCAAATGCCTAGGACAGTAGGCAGCACAATAGATACTTGATAAACTTTTCAAACAAATGGAATAGTTGCTGTTTTTGAATATTAGATTTTTCACTTATTACAACATGGATCACTAAAACTGCATTTAACACATGTTTACATTTTCATCCAAATCTCTACAGTCTTGAATAAAGTCCCATCTTCTGAGTAAATAAAACCCCTTTTAAAAATATTACAACTTCATGATCTATGGGCAGATTCCTTCAATCCCAGGTGTGTTTTTTGCACAAATCCATGGTTTTGCATATATTAATTTCTCATAAAACTAGGAGGAAGTTGGGAACAATGTATATATAATGTGTTATAGTCTTTTTCTCACATAAGTATAGTTTGTCTAAGTATTCCACCGGGAGGAGGTTTCATGTAATTTATAACACTAGGTTTGAGAAGAAGCAGTTCTCTCTTTATTATTTCTGTAGTCTTCAGTCTGGCCAGATGGTACTTACTCCACTGAAGGAAAGTGTAGCATCAGAAGATAGGAGTGGGAGTGCTTGAGCTGCTGCATACTGGTTTCGTGATCATGCACAAGCAACTTAAATGTTTCAGGTCTTGGTTTTGCCACTTTTATGTGACTTTGGGCACATCACTTAACTTCTTGGAACATTACTTTCCTCATCTGTAACATGGGGATAATAGCATCTGTTTTCTGCATTTGTGGACCAGATCAAATGCAGAAAGGAATGCATGTATGGCATCTGGCATATAGTCATCACTCTATAACTGATGGCTACTAGAGATGAGAGCAGCATTCAGTTTTTGAAATTCTCCATTCTCTGTACATGTATATCCTGTACACTGATCACCAGCCAATCAAGATGAGTCTCTAATGTGAGTTAAGCCTGAGCTAGTATCCTCTGCAGAATTAGGCTCATGAGAATTTACTGTTCCTGGATCTGTCCACACTTCTTGAAAACAAACACATGCAAAGTATTTACTGTGCCTGAATCTCTCACATGATAGTAATAATTATTATAATTTCCATTTATTTTTTGGAGCCAGCCACCGTCATAGGCACTTTGTGTACCTTATCTTGTTTAAACTTCGTGTCAGTTCTGTAAGCTGTGGCTGATTATCCTTTCCATTTGAAGATGATGAAACTTAGTCACAAAATGAGAAGCTTCTTTAACAGGCTAGTGAAAGGCAGGATCAATAATGGACTGAGGTTTTCTGATAATAAGCTCAGTTACTTTGCTGCTACACAAGAGTGACAAGTGAATCAAGCTCACCCCGGCACTTTGGATCCTTCTTCAAAATCAACAGTGCTGCTGAGTTAACAAGTTAAGCTTGACAAACACCAGCTGTAATGTGCTTCCAAGTCATTGATCTTAGCAGGAGTCCTTACCTTTGATTAAGGCCCAGCCCTGAGTTAGGCATGAACCTGAAACTGAGCCAGGATATGAGCATCGGGGCTTTATGCATTGGACTTGTTTTCCATCTTTCCATTTGGGGAGTGTCATCTCACAATCACTGATTTGTTGATCTGTTCAAGATTTGTAACATGTCAGCTATGTGCCTTGACATTGTGATAGCTGCTAAGGATAATAGAATGAAAATCCTAGTCTTTGTTCTCAAGGAACTGAGTCAAATGGTGTTGAATAAAGATAATTACAATTTATTGTGTTTTATGACGTTAGCAGGCACCATAATGGTGCTCTACAAGCCCAGGAAAGGGATATTGGAAGATCTCTAACCAAAGATGAGTGTTTCCTCGAACACTTAAAGAATAATAATTTTGAGAAGGAGAAAAGAGGCAGGGAGAAAAAGAATGCATACACAAAGGCATGGAGATCGTGTTGAGGACTGTGAAAAGTATGGGCAGGCAAGGACACGGAGGCACAGGGGAGCAATCGGGGGGCCTGGCAAGGGCGAGATCACAGTGGATATTATCAGCTATATTACGTAATTGGAATCAATGTTGTGGGCACGGAGGCCTGATGGATCCTGAAAGGATCAGGGCAGCACTGCAGCTAGAGCCATCTGACAGGGCTGGAGGGTGGATTGGAGGGACAGGCCTGGAGAAGCGATGCCGGGTAGGAGCAATCCAGGCTGGAGACATCAGAGGCCTGGTTCCAGGTAGTGGCAAGTGCTTGGAGAGACGTGTAGGATGCAATCTAGGAGGCTGAACTGGTGTAGCTTAGTGATTTGGTGGGACGTGGAGTGAGGAACAAGGAGCTGTTCAGGAGTCCTCCTGGATTTCTGTCCTCTTGTGACTGAGAGAGGAGAATGGCCTCAGTTTCTGAGATAGAACCCTCAGCAGCAGGTTTCAAGGGAAGATGACCACACAGGACACCATCACAAGCCTCGCCTGGCCTCTTCATGGTTATCCCCCTCCCCCTTCGTGGTTAGGGTTCTAGGTACTGTCCTCATCACTCCTGCCCACACAACTGCAGCAGCCTCCTGGTCTCCGGGTTCTTGGATCTCCCTGAACCCAGCCCTCATGTGCCACTCATATGCTCGAAAACTTTTAATATCTCCAGGTGTTTAGAGAGGCCTGGAATCCAAGATCTTTCAAAACCTCATTCCAGCTGACCTTCACACGTGCTCTCCATCCACCTCCAAGCAGCAGCCTGACCTGCTACGGTCCGAGGGCCGGACACAAACCCGAGGCGGCTTGAGAAGGATGTGTGTATATATGTGCGTGCATGTGTGTGTGTGTGTGTGTGTGTGTGTGTGTGGGGGGGGGGGGGTATGTTTGTCACAGGGAGTTAGAAAAGAACTGTATTGTTAGAGAAGCTTAGCAAGGTATCACGGATAAGGCAGGATCTGTTTTGGACTCAGGTATAAATGGGGAAGAGATGGGTGACGAGGAAAGGCATAGCTGATGGGGGGAACAGCATAAGTGCAAATGGGTATGGAAGGGAGGAGGCGGCAGGGAGTGGCAGGAAGTGACTGAACTGACGAGGGCAATAGAGGAGGAGAGTACAGTTTTGGGGTCACAGAGGGGGCAGTCTTTGCTTTGTGATATAGCCGCTTAATTTTAAATGTGAATATTGATTACTCTGTGTATATAACATCATGTATAGAAAATTAGCATGAAATATCAAAACATTCTGAGGTACTAAAATACCTTCAGGACAAAACCTTACATTTTGCACAGTGCTTTACAGATAGCTACACCCTTTCGCTGAGGCCTAGAGAGAGCAGTGCTTTGCCAAGGTCACTCAACCATAGGTCTTCTGACCCCAGTTCCAGGCGTTTTCCCACTACAGTACAGCTGCATCTTTAATAGGCTTTAATGCCTTAACAATCATATACTCATGTTGGGAAAATCAAACTACAAGGGTGGATTGTGATGAATTTCTTGAGGATTTTGTTAAGCATCTCTTTACTGATTTCTTCCAGCTGAGAAGAAGCCAATAAAGAGGAAACAAACAAAAATGACCCAAACTGCAGCTATAAAGGTGCAGAAATAAGGGTACACAGCTGAATACAACTAGAGAGGCAACGTCAGACTTCACTGCGGTTTCCCTCACAAATTGGAGTGGAATGAAATGACTCAGGGACTCCTTGATGCTGGTGTTTGAAAACTGCTTAAAATCTCATAAATGTAGCATTTGTTCTGGGATCACTCTATTTCTGAATCCTCTGGTCTCTCAATCCTCTTTGAAGTGAAAGATTCTGTTTCATGATGTTTGTATTGAGAACATATATTTTCAGTACTTTAAAAAGAAGTCACTTCTGTGTTTTGAAACAAGAGTGCCAGGAGGAAATAGCTCATGCCAAAACCTTTGGGATTTGACTTATACACCAATGTCGGGTATATTGAGCTTGATTTTTTGGGTGTTTTTGAAAGGGAATTATCTTCTGAGAACATGTTCTTCTCAAATAATGGGGATTTGCATGGAGAAAACCTAAGACTTTGTGGAATGCCAGGAGTTATGGATCAGCTGTAGAAAAAATTGTGCCTGAGGGTGTTTTCTGGACACATCAGCTCTCTGGTGGTGGCACAGATGTCCACGTGTTGTAACTGAGGTTGCCAAGGCCTGAGGAGAGAATAAGAAACAGAATCTGAACTGTGGATGTGAGTGAGAACAGCCTCTCTGCATCTGTGATCTACTGCGGGAACCACCCTGGCAGCACCTGCAGTGACTGCTGGTGGGTCGGGCATAGCACTGTGTATATCACCTATCAGAACACCCATTTCAGTCTCTTTATTATCGCTTGTTCAATCTATTTTTTTAATGAGATTGTAAGATATGAAGGTGGGGGCCATGGTTTCCTTGTTCTCTTTATATCCCTTGTGTCCAGCATGGCATCTGTCAAGTAGCAGGTATTCAGTAAATATTTATTGAATGAATGAATGAAGTTCTTAGGATCTAAATATCAGAACAACAGTAGATGACTACCCAAGGAGGCAAAACAGAGTATACATAAATGAGTTTAAAAAATATTTTTATTCAGACACTATTCCCATACCATAGAATTTACCCATTTAAAGTATACAGTTCAGTGATTCACAAGGTCATGGAACCAATACCACAATCTACACCTAGAACAATTTTATCACTTCTCAAACTCTTTACCCATTAGCAGTCACTCCTTATTCCTCTTTCCCTACCAATACATGCATTTTCCTGCCCTAGAAAAACCACTAATCTAGTTCAGTTTTGGAAGGTACTTTGCAATGTGACATAGATATCTTGATGCAAACAGTTACATCCTTCTGGAGCTATGGATTGCCTTAAAGGGATTATCTTACATGAGGGATAAGAAGGGCTTGCAGCAGGCACTTTATCTAGAGCAGAGTGTGTCGAGATGCTGCTGTAGGTGAGATGGTAATGGAGTAGTATCCCAGAAACATGAGTACAAATGTTCACAGGGGATGTGGCCAGTGGCCTCACCAATACCACTCTCTCTTAATCACTGTAGCTTTAGAGTAAGTTTTGAAATCTGATAGCATCAGTCCTCCAGCTTTTTTCTTCTCCTTTTCTAGGAGCTTACAGGTCACATCCTCCTATTTCTGGGCAGTAACCATAAAGCAGTGGAAGCAAAAGTAAACTTGGCCTTGGAAAACAGAGACTAAAACCTGGCTCTCTTACACACGATTACCTCTTTTTATTTTAGTTTATTCATCTTTAAAATCAGAATAGCAGGATAGTAATACTGAGTGTTGGAACCTTTTAAATGATTTGATGTTTGTAAAGTTTCCTGGTCTGGTGCCTACTACTTTAAATTCATTATTTTTCCTTTTTCAACTGAAATATTGCAAAGCAACATAGGAGAAATATAAGTTAATCAATTAAAAACTATAACTGAGGATTGAGGAAAGGTCATCAGAATGTTTTACTCACATTGATTTTTCCAGTTTAAAGATAGTACATTAATTAGTATTATGCTTCACAAATCAAGGATGCCTGTTTATAATTTGTATAACCACTAAAATAATTCAGAATTACAAACATGTGAGGGAGAAATGAAATAATGAAATTACTGATCCAACAGATTAAAGAAAAGGGTAAATGGGAACATGGGAGTCAACAAGACAAATATAAATCACTTAGTAATTAGACCCACATTATATCAGTAATTATTTTCAATATAAATGGTCTAAGTGTTCCAATGAAAAGATAGGATTTTTCATATTGAATTAAGAAAACATTTAACATATTGAATTTTAGCAGTATAAGAATCAAGGAGGTACAAACTTTAGAAATAAAATGATGGAAAACTATACTGTGCAAACCCTTAGTGAGAGAGTGTTCTGCAGCTATATTAACATCAAGGCCTTAAGGCAAAATTATGAGAGATAAATAGGGATATTGAGAACAGGTTCAATTCATTATGATGTAGCAATTCCAAATTTGTATGCACCCAAAGAAGTAACCTCAGAACGTTTCAGATAAAATCCAACAAAACAAAAAGGAAAAATAAACAAGTCCATAATCATATGGGGGGATTTTCAGATTCTTCTGTAATTGGTAGAACAGAGAGACAAAAATGATTGAACAGATAGAGGAGATTCACATTTGAGTAAATGTGACTTAGTTGACATATAAAACACACTGAAGAATATATATTTCACGTATCCATAGACCATTACCAAAGTTGACCTTTTGCTGGGCTATAAAATGGTTTAAATATATTTTTATAATTTGAAATTATATAGAGCATGTTTTCTCTCTAGTAGGGGAAACCTAGAAATCAGTAACAAAAGGATATTTTGAGAATAACTATATGTCGTGGAAATCAAAGAATACTTTTCAAAATAACCACAGTGAAAGAAATAACAATGGAAAGAAGAAAATATGTTGAACTTAATAATGGTAAAAATATAACATATCAAAACTTGTAGACAATAGTAAAGCCATGAGTTGAGAAATTAATGGCTTTAAGTGAACATAATGAAAAAGAAAGTTGAAATTTAATGATTTTAATATCCATTTGCAGAAGACAGGAAAAGAAATACCATTCTTACATATATGTCCAATAAAGATTTGCACACGTAGTCATCAAAAGACCTGACTACGAGTGTTTATAAAAGTCTTTGTAATACCCCAAAACTAGAAATACTCATGTTTTTCAGCAGTAGAATAACAAATTGTAGTATATTATTCCAATGATATGCTTTTCAACAGTGAGAATTAAACTGTTGCTGCACACAAAACATGCATGAATTTCATTAACTTAATTTGGAGTAAAATAAGCTGGACACAGAAAGATTCATACTATATGATTCCATTTATAGAAATTGCAAATACACACAAAAGTTACAATTTTAGAAGTCACTGGAAGGAGTGCCAATGTAAAACCGCATGTACTTTGGTAAATACCTAGAAGTAAACACATATACTTGTACACTTCTCCATATGCTGTAATTCAATACAAATCTTACTACAAAAATAATTCTGAGATGCAAATAGTGCCATGATTAGAGCCGAGTTTATAGCTTTATCTAGTAAAACAAGGCAAAGTTATTTTAAAAAATGACATAATCATTCCAAAATATAGATAAGTTAAACTCAAAAGGTATACTGTGATAAATTATAAAGATATGAGCAAAATTAATGAGAAGTTAGTGAAAAAGAAATAGAAGAAATACTCAGTAGAGTGGATTAATAAATCAAAAATTAGTCCTTTAAATAGATCTATGGATTTGAAGGACTACTGGTGATACTGATTATAATGAAAGAAGACATATATCCACAATATCAGGAATGAAAGGGACATCAGGAGTATTCGTGCAGACTGCCAATAAATTTGAATTTTTTATGTCAGTTTATAAAAGTGGAGAGATTCCTTGAAAAATACAAATTTAAAAGGAATGAAAACATATGAGGTATCTTTTCTGACTACACTGGTATGAAAGTAGAGATCAATAATAGGACAAAAATTGGAAAATTCACAAATATTTGGGGATGAAATGAGATTCTTGAAAAACCAATGAATCAGAGAAGAAATCAAAAGGGTAATGGATATATCTTTAAACAAGCAAAAATGGAAACAATATAACAAAATTTATGGGATATTGCAAAAGCAGTTCTAAGAAGGAAATTTATAGTTATAAATACAAACATTAAGAAAAAAAGAAAGATCTCATACAAGCAACCAATCTTTACACCTCCAGGAACTAAAAAAAGAAGAATAAACTAAGCCCAACATAACAGAAGGAAAAAGATAACAGTGATTGGAGCAGAAATAAATAAATTAAACAGAGGCAAAAAAGAAAAGAAAAAAAAAAGAAAACTCAATAGAAAAGTTCAATAAAACTAAGAGTTTATTTTTAAGATAAACAAAATTGACAAAACTTTAGCTAGACTCACCAAGAAAAAAGGGAGGACTCAATAAAATTAGAAATCTAAGAGACATTAAACTGATACCTTAGAAATACAAAGGATCATGAGAGACTGGTATGAGCAGTTATATGCCAACAAATTGGACAATGTAGAAGAAATGGATAAATTCTTAGAAACATACATACTGATAAGACAGAATCATGAAGAAATAGGAAATCTGAAGAGATCAATAATGAGGAAGAATATAGAATCAGTAATAAGAAAATTCCAGAACCAGATGGCTTCATGGGTAAATTTTACCAAACATTTAAAGAATAATTAACATCAGTACTTCTTCAGCTCTTCCAAAAAGTTGAAGAGTAACACATACTCATTTTACCAGGCCATCTTTTTAAAAAGTTGTGTTGGGTCAACTGAATATTCACATTAAAGAAAAAAATGAAACCTACCTATCATCATGAGCAAGTAGGTTATAATTGCTAATTGTAGATCTAAATAAGAAAGGCTAAACAATAAGGTTTTAAAAAGACAATATAGGAAAATACCTTTATGATCTTAAGTTAGAGAAAAATTTATTAAAAACACACAGGATCACTAATCCTAAAAGATAAGACTAATAATTTAGACTGTATTAATATTAAGAACTGTTCATCAAAGGACACCAAGGGGATGAAAAAACAAAGCACAGAGTGGGAGAGTTTTTCAATATATATTACAACAAAGGGCTGATATTGAGAATGTATAAAAAATTCTACAAATCAATAAGAAAAATATGAGAAAATCCAGTAGAAAAATTGACAATGGCCTTGTATAGGCACTTCCCCGAAGAGGATAACCAAATGGCCAATGCTCAGTGAAATGCATATTAAATGCAAAAAGAGGCCACTAGTACACCCATCAAAATTAATACAATTAAAAATAACTACAATGAAAAGGACTGGTAGTATCAATGTCATTAAAGATGTAGTACAACTGAAAACACACTGCTGGTGAGAGTGTAAATTGATACAGCCAGTTTGAAAACTTTGATATTGTCTACTAAGATGAATATAGTTCCTACCTGTAACCCAGAAGTTCTGTTCTCAAGTATTTCAAAAACTGAAATGTGTGCACTTGTGCACTGAAAGATATATATACATGAGTTTTTATATGAGTATTCATAATAAACACAAACTGGAAACATCCCAAATGCCCATCAATAGTAGCATGAAAAAGTAATTATGACATACTGATATTATGCAGTGCTTTACTACATTGATAGTGAGCAATACTGGTTACCTGTATGGATGTATTTTGCAAAAATAATGCTGTGTAAAAGAAACCAGAGACAAAACAATATGTACAATATTATCCATTCTATTGTTTAAAAAATAAATTTAATTATAATTTCAAAAAGCTTAATAGCTAATTTTAGAGTTTTAGAAGTTTCAAAGATATCTTTCATCCAGTTTCCCTTAATGTCAGTATCTTTTATAACTGTGGTGAATTATCAAAACTAAGAAATCAACATTAGTCTAATTCTGTTAACAATTACAGACTTTATTCAGATTTCACCTACTTATTTTTAGCTAATGTTCTTTATCTGTTCTATGATGTATTTGGTCATCACATCTCCTCAGTTTTACTTTGTTTCTCATGAAAGTACTTTTGAAGAGAACTGGCCAGGTGTATTGCAGAATTTGCCTCCATTTGGGTTTGTCTGTTGTTTTTGCATAATTAGACTGGTGCTACAAAATTTTGAGAAGAATGCCAAGAGATATAAAGTCCTCTTCTCATTGTAGCATAGCTGAGTGAGGAGGGGGAAGTACATGACATTAACATAAATTTTTGCTCACGGTGACATGATATACTAATAGATCACTAGAAATTCTTTCGAGAAATATTCTAAAGGATTAGAAAGTACTTTTAGATTAATTTCCTTCCTTGTTAACTGACATTTTTCTTTTTGCCTGAAAGTCAGACATGATTGCTCTACCTTTAGCAGCCATACTGTGACCTTGATGAGGGAATCCACTTGCAAAAGTGGCAGAGCAGAAAGAAAGAAGCAGCTTGATTCTCTGATAACCCCAGAGATTCAAGAATGGAATTTTTATTCCTTAGTGGATTAGAGGCTAGGCACATTTTTGGGTGGGCTGGAATTTTGACACCAAAATCAAGTATTTTCTTATGTGGTTACAGTGTTTCATAGTTTATAACGTACTGCCATGTATAATATTCATCTCAAGTAGCTCTGACAATAACTGTATCTGGTAGACATTATTTGTCTTATCTTTAAATGAGGAAAAGAGTGATGCTACTGAATTATCAAAGCACACAGCAGAGGTGGAAGTCGGATCCTGACTGTCTTAATATCTAAGACAGTCTAAGATATCTAAATGTCTACTATTCTGTCTAGTGGACCAGCCTAGAGGAACCCAAGAATTCTGGGAAGAGTTGAGGCCCATTCCAAAGTCAGTGTAGTATTTGTCAATGCCTTTTACCCAGAGAACGGTATACTTTTTTGGACTCTGAGTTATGACGTAGTCACATCTAAACCAGTAGGACTGGGATCCGGGCTGGGCCCAGAACCCTGGTAAACTTAAGGTGTCTGGATAACTTTTTCTCATAATGGTTTTGGTACCAGTGTTATTCCAAAAATGCAGAAGTCAAGGGAAGATCATGGCATTGACAGGAGACATTGATTTTTACTAACACTAAAATGATTTGAGTGGGTAAGACTTCTTGCAAATGCATTTGCTTCCAATTGCATTGGGATTAAATTATATGCACCATATGTTTACTGAGCAGCTATAACTTTATTTAGAACTTGTTTAATCCTTTATCAACATTTAATTCTCAGTTTCTTCATGTATAAAATGGGGATAATAATGGTATCTATCTCATGAGGATATTGTGAATATTAAATGGTCAGTAGATGTAAGCTCTTAATTGCTAGAATATAGGATGGACTCAAGAGTACCATTCTCGAGTTATGACCATTACTGCTATTATTATCTGTAATATGTACATAATGCCTACCTCATAGGATTGTTTTCAGCATTCAAATGAAGCAATTTATATAAGGTAAGTAGCAGAGGTTCTTTTCCCTTGTCATTGGGTTGGGGTAGGAAGCAAGTCTTCCTGAATGACCATGAAAGAGGGTAGCTTATGTGGAGAGGAGAAAAGGATCTTTGAAGAAAAGGCTGAGGTACTGAGAGCCCAAGGAGTTGCATGGATGCCAAAGACACATTCAGTAGAAAAGGAGTATTTATTGACTCTGTAAATAAAAAAATGAAGCAAAAATAAAAAGTTGGGAAAGTGAGGATTTTATGAGTAACCTAGTTTGTGTTTTCTTAGAGATCTGATGGGAAACTAGTTTGAAGTGTTAAGTTGAGGGTCCAGGTAGAATGGAAGCACCATCAGAGCAGGAGTATTTGTCAGGTTTTCTTCTCTGATACACCCCACGTGTCTAGACCAGCACCTGGCATGTTGTAGGTATTCAATAAATACTTACTTACTGAATGAATGGGTATAATGAAGGGCCTTGCCTCAAGAAGAGGAGGAGGAACTAGATTCTGCAGGCAGCGGTCAACCTAGAGGAATATCTTGGATAGGAACTTGGATAACCTGAGTGGTGCTTTAGGAGGATCCATTCTGCAGTGACAGGAGAGAGACACAGTGAGAAAGAGGAAGATGAGGGTTTACACGAGGGCACAGCAATAGAGAAAGGAGTGGAGGGAAATATCAGAGAGAAGCAGGTGAAAAGCAGATACGGAGACATTAAACTGTAGCTAATATGCATGGAGAATTAGAAGAGATTATCTAAAATACAAATATTTCTTTTAACATCTGACATTCACAAGTCCTTTCTTACTGTCTGCTTCTTCCATCAATACCTTCTACAGTTGATTAAATACAGGACAGAAAAACAGAATACATCAGCTTGACATTTTTCTGAATCGAGGCTCTTGTCATAGGATGAATGTTGCCATTTGTTTTTAAAACACTCATGCTTACACTTCCTATAGGTGAAGTAACTGTTTTTTCCCCCAGCCCATTGGGAGTTTACTTGTCCTTCATAAACAATCTGTAAATTAGCAGTGATCTCATAATTTATCTCTGTGATGCTCTGCTCATTTTATTTACAATCCAGGGGCAATTAAAATCGCTTTTATACAACATTGTCCTGATGACAGATGTGTGGCTGCCCCTCCGACACATGATGGCTGACATAAATCATTGGACGATCAAAGTGTCTGTTGACTTGCTAGTCTCTCGTTGCAGCAGATGCCACCCCAGACAGAGTGACAGGGACATTCTTCACAGGAGCCTCATTTCAGCTAACTGCTTTACTCCACTCTAGCTCTGGAATCTTGACAGCTTGGCTAGTTTGTGACAGCTTGAAAATTTTTCATGTGCCTTTCACAAGTTACCAAGGGTCAGTCTGTCCCTTATTCCCACCTCTGTAGGTTTCCAGTGGCTTCCTAGTAGGACATGTGGGGACTTCACAGTCTGAACCCAATCTATCACTCTGGCCTTGACACCAGCCATGCATCTACTATCCTTCCACCTGTCTTCCCCAGTTCACTGGATTTTATAATTGTTGTCCACCAGACTACTTGCTGTTCTCTGAGCATGACTGTGTCTTCTTGAGTATGTCCTTGAATATGAGGTTTCATAACCTTGAAATGTTTTCTTCCCTACCTAGTATAATCCTGTTTTTCTCTGAAGACTCAGTTTAATTGTCTTGCCTCTGTGAAGCATTTACCATTCACTTCCCTTACAACTAGTTTCTCCTTAATCTGTCCTACCAAAACAGTGTAACTTATTTTTTTTATCAGTTTCATAGAGTTCATTAAGTAATAGTCATCTGTTCATGGGATTATAATCATCACTGGTCTATGCAAGAGCCCTCTCCTTTTATATTGGTTTGTTATTCCATTCTCCATTCCAACTCTTCACTCCTAATCTCTACCCAACATGGGAAGTTTTTCTGGTGAATCTAATTTGTGTCCTTAGTTATACACACATTCATGAAGATTATATAGTATCATTTTGTCTCTCTCCTCTCTCTCTCTCTCTCTCTCTCTCTCTCTCTCTCTCTCTCTCTATATATATATATATATATATATATATATATATATGTGTGTGTTTAAAATGATAAATGTCATGGCATTCTAAAAGATATTTTTTCTACATTTTTCAGTGTGCAATTAACTTTTAATATCTATACTGTATATACACTTAATTTATTGCTTTAGAAAGAAATATGGAGAAAGATAGATTAAACTTTAGTGTTTCCTTGATTACTGGTGTGTTTTGACATCCCTTCGTACACTTTTATAGCCATTTAGGTTTCTCCTTCTATGAATATTAACTGTTTAGATGATTCTTCACTTTCCCATTGAGTTTTCTGCCTTATCCTTGCTGTGTTGAAATTCTTTATATATTCCTTTCTCCATGGTTATTTTTAGATGCTGCAAATCTCTCTTTTTTTTTTACAGGGAAGACTTATTTACTTTTCAGATTTTAATGGGTGTGTGTTAAAATCTCCAACTACACTTTTGTTTTATCATATCTCTACCTATTTCTTTCCATTGTTTCTTTATAGGAATTGAAAAAATGGCATTAAATTTATATAAAAAGTTTGATTGCTGACAGTTTATTGCTCATTTTACCAGTATATAACATCTCTTTTATGATTGTTAAAAAAACTGCTACTGTGACTTTTTGTTTGGCTTAACTATACTTAGTATATTTTTCTATCTTTTCCTTTTCTAACTTTCTATATGATTTTGTTTAAAATTATCTTATAAAATTACTATATTTCTAGATCTTGCTTTCATAGCCAATCTGAGAGTCTCTGTCTTTGATATACGTTTAACTCATTTATATTACTGTAATTAGCATGAAATTTTAAACTTTTTTGTTATTCTGTGAATTTTCAGTTAAAATTAAAAAGTATTTTTACCTTCATTTTTTTTCCGTTTCCTTCTGGGACTAAAAAAATTTGCACTCTCTGTTATTTCTGATGTCCTTTGGGAGAGTTCTTCATTTGGCTACTCAAAGTGACTAATTAATTCTTGTATGCATTCTACTATTCAACTAATCTATTGAACTCCTTATTTCAGCTATTACAGTTTTGCTAATGCCCCCTGTTCTCATTTCTGGCCATTTCTCCCAGTATCTTCTATATTTTTGAGAATATTCATTCTTGTTTTGAATTATTTCAGTTGATTTATTAGTACTGCTCAAATAATGTAGGTTTTTCCATTTGTTGTTTTTCTCTTATAATGTTTATATTCTGTAATGTTTCATGACTGATTTTTATCAGTGAATATTTCCCTGAAAATACCATCCACTTTGGTAGGTAATGTATATCTGCAAAGAGGAGTGAAATCTTACAGCACACAACCTTCTTTTGCTCTGCACTGTTATGTTTCTCATTCTCCGTTCCCCCAAAACACATACATGAACATACACATCCCATAACAACCCAATTAGTCTGTCTACCCAGGAATTTTTTTACAGGTTTTAGGTTAGTAGCTGGGATCTACCGACTTCCTGATCACTTTTGTGTTATCTCTAATTCAGGATTCAGGAAGGGCCATCAGCAGCCCATGCTATTTCACCCCAGCTTATGAACTAATCAGGAATAGAATACCTCCAAATACATAGCTGTCTTTTTCATTACATATCCTTTAGGCCAGAGACTATATATTCTTTCTATTGATCGCCCAGACATGAACACACTGTAATTATTCAGTAAAGGTTGTCTAATGATGGAATAAAAGTAACACCTTCAAAAAAAAGTCCAATCCTTGGGGAACATAAAAACAAACTTGATGTATGTTACAAGTCACCACAGTCTTGATTAATTGCAGTATGTCAGAAAGGAGGATTTGATGAATGCCTGTTACCTTTTTAAAACTGGTTGTTCAAAATCCTTCATTAAGATTTTTACTTGTTTTGTTTGTTGAAATAGGCATGACTGACTCTTACATAATGAAAGATTTTCAAGGGTTCAGGAACAGGATTATTTATGGTTATCTGTGGCTATTTCATAAATGAAAACTCATAAAAGTTTAAGACTCCACAGGGCTGTTTGCTGTAATTGTCTGTGGTGTGCCTTCGTGGCTATCACTGCTCCTCTCTCCACTCTGTTTACACTTGTGCAAAGTGGTATTTCTTTTTTTTTTTTTTTTTTATAAATAATTATTTTTTATTGAAGGGTAGTTGACGCACAGTATTACATTACATTAGTTTCAAGTGTACAACACAGTGGTAAAACATTTATATACATAATTCTAGGTTCCAGCTATCACCCTACCTACCAAGCTGTTACAATATCTTGACTATATTCCTTATGCTATACATTACATCCCGGTTACTTATTTATTTTACCATTGGAAGTCTGTCCTTTTTTTTTTTTTTTTTTTTGTGAGGGCATCTCTCATATTTATTGATCAAATGGTTGTTAACGACAATAAAATTCTGTATAGGGGAGTCAATGCTCAATGCACAATCATTAATCCACCCCAAGCCTAATTTTCGTCAGTCTCCAATCTTCTGAGGCATAACAAACAAGTTCTTACATGGAGAACAAATTCTTACATAGTGAATAAGTTACATAGTGAACAGTACAAGGGCAGTCATCACAGAAACTTTCGGTTTTGCTCATGCATTATGAACTCTAAACAGTCAGTTCAAATATGAATACTCATTTGGTTTTTATACTTGATTTCTATGTGGATACCACATTTCTCTCTTTATTATTATTATTTTTAATAAAATGCTGAAGTGGTAGGTAGATACAAGATAAAGGTAGAAAACATAGTTTAGTGTTGTAAGAGAGCAAATGTAGATGATCAGGTGTGTGCCTGTAGACTATGTGTTAATCCAAGTTAGACCAGGGCAATAAAACATCCACGTATGCAGAAGATTTCTCTCAGAACGGGGGGGTGAGGTTCTAAGCCTCACCTCTGTTGATCCCCAATTTCTCACCTGATGGCCCCCCTGCGACTGTGCCTGTCTTAGGTTGTTCCTTCCTTGAGGAATCTTACCCGTCTCTGGCTAACCAGTCATCTTCCGGGGCCATACAGGGAAATGTAAAGTTGGTAAGTGAGAGGGAAGCCTTATTGTTTGAAAAGGTTAGCTTTTTACTTCTTTGCATATTTATGCCCTGTGGCTTCTATGCCCAGCATTTGTCTTGAGGTATCTTTACCACTTGGAAGAATTATGATACTCAGTAAATTTGATATGAGGCACGAATTCTATTTAAGGGTTGTAATTAGGAAGGAAGAAGAAAAGCTATAGAAGTAGCAGGTGGAAGAAAACATGGGAAGATTGATTATTTCTTTGACATATCTTCTTGTAGAGTAACTTCAGCATGTATAGGTTTTAAGCTACTACTTAAATTGCGCACACACATTAACATAATAGGAGTATAGTTACATAACCAAAGCATATCTGTAATTACCAGCCATCTCCAGTGAAACCAAGAAAACCAGTTAGGCACCTTAGGCATTTGTGAAAACTTATCTATGATATGGTGGATATTGTCCAACTGAACTTGAACAGTCTGAGAGAAATCAGACAAATTAAAACAACCCACTCCTGGGGACTGTTCACATGCCATATGTTCTTTTAACAGTAAATAGTCTGTAGTTGTAAGACTTTGGAGTGCTACAATTTGCACTTCTCCAAATTCTTGGTTGAGTTCCAACAGTATAGATCCAGTCAAATTTGTTGTTTTACTGTATGCACAGGTCAGCTTAGATATCTCCTTCCTCATTCCCATGGCAAGTCCAGGAACTGGTGGGATGAGTGCATCTACAGCTGTAGCAGTGCGTGGATCTTTGTTGGGGTTTTTTGATGATCATCTTCTGGCATGAGTCTTCCAGAGAGTGCAGATGTTGGAAGTTCTTTTTCATATCGTATCTTAGTTCATTTTCGGGGTAGCCCAATTAGGCTTTGATCCTCTGTATAAACACAAACAGACCCTTTGCCTACACTTTTATATGCCCTTTATACCCTTGTGTAGAACTCGTTGGAGGTTACCACACAGGAACTGCCCTTTTTTTTTTTTGCTTTGTTTTTGTTATCACTAATCTACACTTACATGACGAATATTATGTTTACTAGGCTCTCCCCTATACCAGGTCTCCCCTATAAACCCCTTTACAGTCACTGTCCATCAGCATAGCAAAATGTTGTAGAATCACTACTTGCCTTCTCTGTGTTGTATAGCCCTCCCTTTTCTCCTACCCCCCCATGCATGTTAATCTTAATACCCCCCTACTTCTCCCCCGCTTATCCCTCCCTACCCACCCATCCTCCCCAGTCCCTTTCCCTTTGGTACCTGTTAGTCCATTCTTGAGTTCTGTGATTCTGCTGCTGTTTTGTTCCTTCAGTTTTTCCTTTGTTCTTATATTCCACAGATAAGTGAAATCATTTGGTATTTCTCTTTCTCCGCTTGGCTTGTTTCACTGAGCATAATACCCTCCAGCTCCATCCATGTTGCTGCAAATGGTTGGATTTGCCCTTTTCTTATGGCTGAGTAGTATTCCATTGTGTATATGTACCACTTCTTCTTTATCCATTCATCTATCGATGGACATTTAGGTTGCTTCCAATTCTTGGCTATTGTAAATAGTGCTGCAATAAACATAGGGGTGCATCTGTCTTTCTCAAACTTGATTGCTGCATTCTTAGGGTAAATTCCTAGGAGTGGAATTCCTGGGTCAAATGGTAAGTCTGTTTTGAGCATTTTGATGTACCTCCATACTGCTTTCCACAATGGTTGAACTAACTTACATTCCCACCAGCAGTGTAGGAGGGTTCCCCTTTCTCCGCAGCCTCGCCAACATTTGTTGTTGTTTGCCTTTTGGATGGCAGCCATCCTTACTGGTGTGAGGTGATACCTCATTGTAGTTTTAATTTGCATTTCTCTGATAATTAGCGATGTGGAGCATCTTTTCATGTGTCTGTTGGCCATCTGTATTTCTTTTTTGGACTACTGTCTGTTCAGTTCCTCTGCCCATTTTTTAATTGGGTTATTTGTTTTTTGTTTGTTGAGGCGTGTGAGCTCTTTATATATTCTGGACGTCAAGCCTTTATCGGATGTGTCATTTTCAAATATATTCTCCCATACTGTAGGGATCCTTCTTGTTCTATTGATGGTGTCTTTTGCTGTACAGAAGCTTTTCAGCTTAATATAGTCCCACTTACTCATTTTTGCTGTTGTTTTCCTTGCCCGGGGAGATATGTTCAAGAAGAGGTCACTAATGTTTATGTCTAAGAGGTTTGTGCCTATGTTTTCTTCCAAGAGTTTAATGGTTTCATGGCTTACATTCAGGTCTTTGATCCATTTTGAGTTTACTTTTGTATATGGGGTTAGACAATGGTCCAGTTTCATTCTCCTACATGTAGCTGTCCAGTTTTGCCAGCACCACCTGTTGAAGAGACTATCATTTCGCCATTGTATGTCCATGGCTCCTTTATCAAATATTAATTGACCATATATGTCTGGGTTAATGTCTGGATTGTCTAGTCTGTTCCATTGGTCTGTGGCTCTGCTCTTGTGCCAGTACCAAATTGTCTTCATTACTATGGCTTTATAGTAGAGCTTGAAGTTGGGGAGTGAGATCCCCCCTACTTTATTCTTCTTTCTCAGGATTGCTTTGGCTATTCGGGGTCTTTGGTGTTTCCATATGAATTTTTGAATTATTTGTTCCAGTTCATTGAAGAATGTTGCTGGTAGTTTCATAGGGATTGCATCAAATCTGTATATTGCTTTGGGCAGGATGGCCATTTTGATAATATTAATTCTTCCTAGCCACGAGCATGGGATGAGTTTCCATCTGTTAGTGTCCCCTTTAATTTCTCTTAAGAGTGACTTGTAGTTTTCAGAGTATAAGTCTTTCACTTCTTTGGTTAGGTTTATTCCTAGGTATTTTATTTTTTTTGATGCAATTGTGAATGGAGTTGTTTTCCTGATTTCTCTTTCTGTTGGTTCATTGTTAGTATATAGGAAAGCCACAGATTTCTGTGTGTTGATTTTGTATCCTGCAACTTTGCTGTATTCCGATATCAGTTCTAGTAGTTTTGGGGTGGAGTCTTTAGGGTTTTTTATGTACAGTATCATGTCATCTGCAAAGAGTGACAGTTTAACTTCTTCTTTACCAATCTGGATTCCTTGTATTTCTTTATTTTGTCTGATTGCCGTGGCTAGGACCTCCAGTACTATGTTAAATAACAGTGGAGAGAGTGGGCATCCCTGTCTAGTTCCCGATCTCAGAGGAAATGCTTTCAGCTTCTCGCTGTTCAATATAATGTTGGCTGTGGGGTTATCATAGATGGCCTTTATTATGTTGAGGTACTTGCCCTCTATTCCCATTTTGCTGAGAGTTTTTAACATGAATGGATGTTGAGCTTTGTCAAATGCTTTTTCAGCATCTATGGAGATGATCATGTGGTTTTTGTCTTTCTTTTTGTTGATGTGGTGGATGATGTTGATGGACTTTCGAATGTTGTACCATCCTTGCATCCCTGGGATGAATCCCACTTGGTCATGGTGTATGATCCTTTTGATGTATTTTTGAATTCGGTTTGCTAATATTTTGTTGAGTATTTTTGCATCTACGTTCATCAGGGATATTGGTCTGTAGTTTTCTTTTTTGGTGGGGTCTTTGCCTGGTTTTGGTATTAGGGTGATGTTAGCTTCATAGAATGAGTTTGGGAGTATCCCCTCCTCTTCTATTTTTTGGAAAACTTTAAGGAGAATGGGTGTTATGTCTTCCCTGTATGTCTGATAAAATTCCGAGGTAAATCCATCTGGCCCGGGGGTTTTGTTCTTTGGTAGTTTTTTGATTACCGCTTCAATTTCGTTGCTGGTGATTGGTCTGTTTAGATTTTCTGTTTCTTCCTGGGTCAATCTTGGAAGGTTGTATTTTTCTAGGAAGTTGTCCATTTCTCCTAGGTTTCCCAGCTTGTTAGCATATAGGTTTTCATAGTATTCTCCAATAATTCTTTGCATTTCCGTGGGGTCCATCGTGATTTTTCCTTTCTCGTTTCTGATACTGTTGATTTGTGTTGACTCTCTTTTCTTCTTAATAAGTCTGGCTAGAGGCTTATCTATTTTGTTTATTTTCTCGAAGAACCAGCTCTTGGTTTCATTGATTTTTGCTATTGTTTTATTCTTCTCAATTTTATTTATTTCTTCTCTGATCTTTATTATGTCCCTCCTTCTGCTGACCTTAGGCCTCATCTGTTCTTCTTTTTCCAATTTCGATAATTGTGACATTAGACCATTCATTTGGGATTGCTCTTCCTTTTTTAAATATGCTTGGATTGCTATATACTTTCCTCTTAAGACTGCTTTTGCTGCGTCCCACAGAAGTTGGGGCTTAGTGTTGTTGTTGTCATTTGTTTCCATATATTGCTGGATCTCCATTTTGATTTGGTCATTGATCCATTGATTATTTAGGAGCGTGTTGTTAAGCCTCCATGTGTTTGTGAGCCTCTTTGCTTTCTTTGTACAGTTTATTTCTAGTTTTATGCCTTTGTGGTCTGAAAAGTTGGTTGGTAGGATTTCAATCTTTTGGAATTTTCTGAGGCTCTTTTTGTGGCCTAGTATGTGGTCTATTCTGGAGAATGTTTCATGTGCACTTGAGAAGAATGTATATCCCGCTGCTTTTGGATGTAGAGTTCTATAGATGTCTATTAGGTCCATCTGCTCTACTGTGTTGTTCAGTGCTTCCGTGTCCTTACTTATTTTCTTCCCAGTGGATCCATCCTTTGGGGTGAGTGGTGTGTTGAAGTCTCCTAGAATGAATGCATTGCAGTCTATTTCCCCCTTTAGTTCTGTTAGTATTTGTTTCACATATGCTGGTGCTCCTGTGTTGGGTGCATATATATTTAGAATGGTTATATCCTCTTGTTTGACTGAGCCCTTTATCATTATGTAGTGTCCTTCTTTATCTCTTGTTACTTTCTTTGTTTTGAAGTCTATTTTGTCTGATATTAGTACTGCAACCCCTGCTTTCTTCTCACTGTTGTTTGCTTGAAATATGTTTTTCCATCCCTTGACTTTTAGTCTGTACATGTCTTTGGGTTTGAGGTGAGTTTCTTGTAAGCAGCATATAGATGGGTCTTGCTTTTTTATCCATTCTGTTACTCTGTGTCTTTTGATTGGTACATTCAACCCATTAACATTTAGGGTGACTATTGAAAGATATGTACTTATTGCCATTGCAGGCTTTAAATTCGTGGTTACCAAAGGTTCAAGGTTAGCCTCTTTAGTATCTTACTGCCTAACTTAGCTCACTTATTGAGCTGTTATATACACTGTCTGGAGATTCTTTTCTTCTCTCCCTTTTTATTCCTCCTCCTCGATTCTTCATATGTTGGGTGTTTTGTGCTGTGCTCTGTCTAGGAGTGCTCCCATCTAGAGCAGTCCCTGTAAGATGTTCTGTAGAGGTGGTTTGTGGAAAGCAAATTCCCTCAGCTTTTGTTTGTCTGGGAATTGTTTAATCCCACCGTCATATTTGAATGATAGTTGTGCTGGATACAGTATCCTTGGTTCAAGGCCCTTCTGTTTCATTGTATTAAATATATCATGCCATTCTCTTCTGGCCTGTAGGGTTTCTGTTGAGAAATCTGACGTTAGCCTGATGGGTTTCCCTTTATAGGTGACCTTTTTCTCTCTAGCTGCCTTTAACACTCTTTCCTTGTCCTTGATCTTTGCCATTTTAATTATTATGTGTCTTGGTGTTGCCCTTCTTGGATCCTTTCTGTTGGGGGTTCTGTGTATTTCCGTGGTCTGTTCGATTACTTCCTCCCCCAGTGTGGGGAAGTTTTCAGCAATTATTTCTTCTAAGATACTTTCCATCTCCTTTCCTCTCTCTTCTTCTTCTGGGACCCCTATAATACGGATATTGTTCCTTTTGGATTGGTCACACAGTTCTCTTAATATTGTTTCATTCCTGGAGATCCTTTTGTCTCTCTCTATGTCAGCTTCTATGCGTTCCTGTTCTCTGATTTCAATTCCATCAATGGCCTCTTGCATTCTATCCATTCTGCTTATAAACCCTTCCAGAGTTTGTTTCATTTCTGCGATCTCCTTTCTGGCATCTGTGATCTCCTTCCGGACTTCATCCCATTTTTCTTGCGTATTTCTCTGCATCTCTGTCAGCATGTTTATGATTCTTATTTTGAATTCTTTGTCAGGAAGACTGGTTATGTCTGTCTCCTTCTCTGGTGTTGTCTCTGATCTTTGTCTGCCTGTAGCTTTGCCTTTTCATGGTGATAGGAATAGTCTGCAGAACTGGGACGAGTGACGGCTGGAAGGACTTCCTTTCTTGTTGGTTTGTGGCCCTCCTCTCCTGGGAGAACAGCGGCCTCTAGTGGCTTGTGCTGCGCAGCTGCGCGCAGACAGGGTTTCTGCTTCCTGCCCGGCTGCTATGGAGTTAATCTCCGCTGTTGCTGTGGGCGTGGCCTGGCTCGGGCAGCTACTCCAAAATGGTGGAGTCGCGTCGGAGCAGGAGCTGCTGGGAGGCTATTTATCTCCGTAAGGGGCCTCCCTGCTCGCTGCAGCCCAGGGGTTAGGGTGCCCAGAGATCCCGGATTCCCTACCTCTGGATTAAGTGACCCTCCCTGCCCCTTTAACACTTCCAAAAAGCACCCGCCAAAACAAAACAACGACCACCAAAAAAAAAAAAGAAAAAAAAATTTTTTTTAATTAAAAAAAAAAGTTTTTAATTAAGAAAAAAAAAAAAGGTGGTTGTTCGTTTTTCTTTATTGTCCGGTGCCAGCCTCAGTCCTCTGCTCACCGGTCTTTCTGCCCTGTTTCCCTGGTATTGGGGTCCCTATCCCTTTAAGACTTCCAAAAAGCGCTCGCCAAAACAAAACAGCAAAAAAGCAAAAAAAAAATGGTCGCGCGCTTTTCTTATGTCCTCTGGCGCCCAGCCTCCAGTGCCCGCTCACTGTTCTTGCTGCCCTGTTTTCCTAGTATCGAGCGCCCTGCACTCTGGCCCGGATGGCTGGGGCTGGGTTTTCGGCAGTCCTGGGCTCCGTCTCCCTCCCGTTCTGCCTGCTCTTCTCCCGCCGGGAGCTGGGGGGAGGGGCGCTCGGCTCCCACGGGGCCGGGGCTTGTATCTTACCCCCTTCGCGAGGCGCTGGGTTCTCTCAGGTGCGGATGTGGTCTGGATATTGTCCTGTGTCCTCTGGTCTTTATTCTAGGAAGGGTTGTCTTTGTTATATTTTCATAGATATATGTGGTTTTGGGAGGAGATTTCCGCTGCTCTACTCACGCCGCCATCTTCCGCCCCCTGGTATTTCTTAACTAGGGGCAATTTTGTCCACCTCATCCAGGGGACATTTGGCAATGTCTGGAGACTAAATAGAGGCCAGAGATGTGATGAAACATGTTATAATGTGCAGGGTGCCTTTCTCCCCCCTCACCCCAAATGAATTATCTGGTCCAAAATGTCAGTACTGCCACTATTGAGAAATGCTTGGCCAGAGGGATTCTGATCCTCTAGTTTACTCCTAGCTCTGAGGTCTCCACACGGAGATGACTGTGGCACTCGACACAGGAAAATAACATTCAAGTATCCACTGTTATCTAAATTTGTTTGCATTCTGACTTTGACTACTGGAAGTTCAGAGTTCAGTCCATCCTAATACACACACACACACACCACACACAGCTGACAGTTGGCATTGCTGGGATACCAATTTGAGTTGGTTGGACACGAGTCAAATCTCTCTATTTTATACTGATTCCCTAGCTCTGACCCCCTGCAAGTCCTTCCTCATAATGATTTATTTTCCCCATCCAGTTTTTCTTGCCCCTGACCACTAAGTACTATCTAAAATACTCCCTTGTTTGGGTACCACAGATGGTGGCATGCTCTGGCTTACTTTCTCAATGCCTCTGCTGAAATATCTCTGCGTAAATACCTAATGTCACCTCTTCAGAAGCTCTTCCCTGACAGTATAAGTTAAAGTAACACCATCCTCTCGGTTGCATCCCCTTACCCTCTTTCATTTTTCTTCACAGCAGTGATAATCAGCTGGCATATTTTGCATATTTTATACTTTTCTTTCTTCCTTACCTCCATGAAATTAAGCAAGGAAATTTTTTGCTTATTACTGTACTAGAATTAAGGGCCTAGAGAAGATAACAGTGATCACAGTATCAGGCATTAGGCCTTGAAGTGTAGGCAAAGGTTAATCACCCATGGTTTCTGCTTTCTGTTTGGAGGGGGAGATGGATAATTATGAGGTGACAGAATAATACTCTACAGATGAATATTCAGATGACATCACTGTCCCATCTAGGAGAACTGAAGAGGAATTCAGAGTACACAGCCCTTGAGCCAGGTCTTGAGGGATACATGGGATTCACCAAAAAGCAGGAAGGGGAAAGAGCATCTCAGATATATGAATGACATGTAAAAGATGCCATATTTTTGAATATAGAATGTTTTAGGAAGTAGCTAACACTGCAAATGTTAAGTCAAGTCCACATTGTAAAGGACAATACGTGACATACAAGGAAGGTTGGACTTCATCCTGTGGAAAACTGAAAACTCTAAAATATTTTTGGCAGTTCTGTGTTTGGAAATGATAATGCTCATGGCAATTTAGGGGTGGTATTGGATGTTCAGAAGGTGGTGATAATTGGCCGTCATGGGGGAATTTAGAAATTAATTCAGAGACTAATCTGTCACCTCCCACAGAAACCATCTATTCTCTGTGACCTTCCTTTCTCCTCCTTAGATGATATAGTTTAGAGTTCAACTTCTTGTAAAAACTGCTTTTCAATTTCCAAAAGTTATAGTGAGGAACTCTGTGGTCAAGCATCTGATCAATCTTTTGACACATTTCCTATCCATCTCATTCATTGCCATTGGAATAGATCTAGATTTGACTCACTTAAGGGAAATGCTCTCAGAGTTTGTACCAGAAAGCTGTAACTCACAGTCAGTGTCATTTAGGGCTCAGTCTTAACCATCTATCAAGAGCTTCTCAATTAATTTTGCTGAGGCTAAAAGTCATTTATAATTATAGTCCTGTTATCTGAACATATCTTCGTTATCTTTTACTACCCCATGTTTCATTCTTGACTCTAGTACTATGGGTACCATTATTTTATTGGTAAACCTTGGTCCTGTAGCTTCTAGCTCAAACTGATTAACTACTGTACTTCTCTCATAGATAAAGGACATGACTAGCTTTTAGATTTTTCAGATAGAGCTTCTGGGCTTCCATTTATTTACTCTAATGCCTTAGGAACAGCTCCTCCAGTGCAGTTTGGATCAGGCTTTTGGTGTCACAAAATCCTGAAAAGTGATAATTCTCTTTCCTGGCTAATCAACAAGTCTAGGCACACTCACAGAATTGAGAATGGTTTTTATAAATCTCAGTGGTTATTTGCAGTTCATAGCGACAAGAAGGCTATTACATTTCTATAGCTATTACAATTCTATAATTCATGCTCTTATTAATGAGCACAGGATTGAAATTTAGCTCATCTAGAAGATTATGGAATTATCTTTGGGTGGTTTTAAGCCCCAGATTTTTCAGTGTTAAAATGGTAAAAATAAAATCTATTTCATTGGGTTCTTTTGAGCATCAAGTGAGACAACATATACAAAACACCTAGCATATTTTTAAATCCATACTATAATATTAATAAATGCCCACTTCCATTCCACTCAACAAACATGTATCCTAGACTTTTTTTGTGTGTGTCACTGTCTATGCTAATTATTGGTGATATATAAAGGTAAATAATATATAAACCCCTATTTCAAGGAGCTCATAGATTAGTAGGGGAAGCAAGCTTATAAATAGATAAGTATATCATTCTCTGTGACAGGTACAAAAATAGGGAGCACCCCATGCAGTGGGGACCTAGCAGAGTTGGTGGCTAGCTCCATTTGGGGAGCAAATCCTTCTATAGTGGATGGTAGGATGAGCCTTAACTGCTATGTAGGAAATCATAGGATGAGTGTAAGGGGATGGTGGGGTTATTGGGTTGGAGAGAAGAAAATCCAAGCTAAGGGAATGGCATTTGTAAAATGCATTCCTCTTTTTTTTTCCATTTTCCCTCCTACTTTAAAACTCTCTTCCTAAAACCTAGAGCTCATTCATGCCCTTTTTCAACTATTAAAATGAAATAATAAACTTGAAGTTTAAAGATTTTGAGCAATTTTATCTATGTAAAAAGAGGAGAATGAGTCCTTTCCTCATTAATTCAAAACATTAATCAAAATTATTGACACAGTGCTAAAGAATTTTCAAAGAACCCTTTCACTTATATTATTTCATTTAATCATCCCCAAATTATAATGGGGTAGGGATTATTAATCTCATTTTACTAAAAATGAGGAAAATAAAGTTATGGGATCTGCCCAAAGTCTCACAGGAGGTAAACTACAAGACTAGGACTTTTCATGTTTTTTAGGGTCTAAACCCAGTCCGCTGTCCTCTACTGCCAAGTATTCCTCTGTCTATAAAGTGACTAAAAACCAGCTTATAAAAAACAAAAAAACAAAAATAAAAAAAAACCCCAAAACTAGCTTATATTTAAAAACTATTTGTGAGGTAGTCTTAATCAAGTTTTCTTTGTGTCCTTGGAAGGCCGGGTAAAATAAAGCATGCTTAGATTAAAGCTGGAGAAATTGACTTAGAAACAAAGAATAGGAATAGAATAAATAGGGTTACCAGGTAATTTAGCAACCAAATAAGAACACTTTTGAGAGTAAAAGAACCGAGCCTGCAAGAGTAAAATAAGGACTCTTTTGGGCCCACTTAGACAGTATGGTCTCCATAAATATACACTATTCACTAGCTCATTTATTCATTCAACAAACAGTTACTGACTGCCTACTCTGGGCAAGACTTTCGGCCAGTGTAGAGATACAGATAACTTTGAGTAGCTTTATGAACAATGGTAGGGAGACCTATAGTCTAAGAAAGAATAATAGCTACCAGTTATTGAATATGTTTATGTTCCAGGTATTTTGTTAGTGCTCTAGGTACTATACAGCTTTATGCTAAATAATTCCATGAAATACTGCTACTGTTAGTCTCATTTTATAGATGATGAAACAGATTGAATCACCTACCCAATTATATCATCCAGGGGAACAGCCTTCAAAAATCACATCATATCCCCGATTAAAGTTTCAGGATAATCTGGCCATTTGAGGCCACAGTTCTAGAGTAACATGGCCTCAGGAGTCATACTCTCGGGTGGCCCTCCTCCAGCGTGAATCTCCAGAATGTTGATGTCTAGTTAGGTGGTAGATGCTGAGTTACTGTGTCAGGTAGGGTCCATTGATTTGTGACAGAAAAATCTTAACTACATATGCAATAAATAAATGTATTGGCTTGTGTAATATAAAATTCTATTAAAAGAGTTTGGGTGTGTCTGTGTTCAGGGTACAAAAGTTGCGACCATGACTTGTGTAATGACTGGGTACAGGGTAGCAGAGTAGACCCTATGCTTTGATCCTGGATCCTGGAGGCTCTATCTGAAGCATGCGGGAGAATAATAGAAAAGGAAATCTCCAAATATAAATCAGGGTGAATGGATTCTTTAAGGCCAAAAAGTGACCAATATGTGCTGTGTTCTCTGAGTATGAAGGGCTTTGAATGACATGAACCATGATAACTTCCAAGCCTCTAGAATCTAGAGATTGATGGAAAAAGACCAAAAAGTCTTTCTTTTTATAAGGCCATGACTCAAGAAAGTATGGACAAGTACCAATTTGCTGTGACATTCCACTCACATTTTTCCCCCTCTTGTGCCTCCTTGAGATGCTAAGTCATTCTAAAAACATCTTCTATGGTTTGAATGCAGCCTCCCAATTGTTGAAAGACTGATCTTTTCAATTTCCAGTGCTAGTGAGGATATATCAAACTTTAAAACAAGACTGAAGCTACTCATTTCTTTTTATGGATAATTAACTCTTACAAAATAGGATTTATGCAAAGTAAGGAATCTAATTCATGGTGTAGAATCATTTTCTTCAGTGGACCAAGATGAAATTTCTTCTCTTTCAACATGGTTTTGAAAATAGTCTAATAAGAATTAAACTCTGTAGTGTGTGATGACAAAGAATAACCAGAAAATTAAGTGCCATACAAATTTCTATGACATTTGCTCTGTTTCTGAGGATGTTTCATTGAGGCATTATCAGTTTATTAAGGGCCTCAGGATATGTCTGGGTCTAGATGTTTCTAGGACCAGGGAGAGTAGTGAAGCTTATTAAAGTTACTCATCTCAAAGATATGTTAAGCCATTCAAATGATAGAACACCAAATTTAGAAAGGACTTCATATTCCTGCTCTGTTTGCTCTTTGTAAATATCACACGAAATGTGAGGGTGTAATTCAATCATTCAGAGCGAGTCTAATGCTGAACCAAATGAGCTACACATGTACCATTAAATTTCTAGAGGCCGTCTAGTTTGGGGTCAGATTTGTCTTTGACTATCAATTCATCCATTTAGAGTATTTGTAACTTGAGTAAGTTATTCAGCTTCCAGTTTTCTCATCTCTAACATAGATTAATACTGATATTTATAGTTATATTATTGTCACAAGATATATGGACATAGAATGTTGGAAATTTCAAAATTCTCACCTTTTTCAGTATTAAAACCGTTGCTTGGTTTATCTTTCAAATTTTAATAAAGTTCAGTCGGGGCAAAACTGCTCTCACAGCTATAAGCCAAGCTGTAGTCATTTCCTCATTTATCACATCTTTGGCCTAAGCCTGCCACCAGCCTCAATGACTTCACTATATGTGCAGGTGACCAGTCCTTACCTTCTTATCTTTAGTGACCTACTATTTTTGCTCCACTTCAGACATTCATTCCCATGGTGACAAGCTGATAATTTGGGCCTGCTATCACCTGTAATTACTTACCTAAAACTATCCTTAATTCAGATTTTGTACTTTTTCACTGCAACCATATCTTCTTCCAGCTTCTCCTCCTCACCCTCTGGCCGTTCGTCAGCTTCACAAAGACCTCCATTCCACTGACCCTTCTGCCTTTACCCAACCATAAAAACTTTTCTTTATTGATTTTTCTCCTCATGCAGTGTGGGTTCCATGATGTCATTATTTAAATAGCACTTTTGATAGTGACCCAAATTTCCTTGCTCTGATGTCTTTTATCACAACCCTCTGGCAGAATACCATTCCTGGGTGAACTCAATAAATCCAATAATTTGTTTTCTCAGCACCTGTATCTGAGCAGCTAATGCTTCTAGAGAAATTCCCAGAAGACACAGATTTGTTTCTTTATAAACTTAAGTTCATCAGTCTCTCCAAATGGGCCCTTGGTATTCCATGGCAATCATGCTATATTTTTCTTGTCAACTTACCCTTCTATTCCCCATAATAACTATTTTTAAATACTTCTTCACCCACACTCTCAGCAGATTGCCTTAGGTCCCATTTGTAATAGTAATAATATTCAGGTTATCAGAATGGAGTCACCTTCTTTGATAATCGAAGGTGCAGACCTTTGCGTGTCTGTGTGTGTCCTATTCTTCTTCCTTTCTTTTACAACAGAGAGACTAACAGTTCTCCTAGTTGAGACTAACCCCTCCATTTATGCTTTGTATTCCATCCTTTCTACCTTTCAAAAACTTTAAATTACTATTCTCTTCCATTTACATTCACCCTCACCCTGTGGCTTAGCTTCTTCTCATTAAAAATATCCAATAACAATAGCTAATACCTGGTGCTTACTGTGCGGCAGTCACTCTTAGATAATTTGCATAATAAGCTCATTGCACCCTTACAATCACTTTCTGGAGTAAGTGTTATTATTCTTCCCACTTTATAGATTAAAGAAACAGAGGTACAGAGAGGTCAGTAGTTTTTCCCAAGGTCGCATAAATGGTAAATAAGAGGTTAGATTTGATACCTGCTATTCTGGCTCCATAGTCTTTAATTACCGTGTTATGTTGTGTTTAGATATTCTAAAATATTGCATATGTACTTTCTCCAGTCCTCATCTTACTTAACTTCTCAGCAGTCTCAACACTGTTGGCTGCTTCTTCCTCCCTGAAATGCTCTATCTGTTGCCTTTTTATTCTGACAGGAAAGTCTCTTGGTTTTATCTTGTCTCCTCCACTTGACTACTTCTCACTTGCCCTAAATTCTAATCCTTTGTTCGGCGTGCTAGGGTCCCTCAAGGGTCAGCCACAGGCTTGTTGCTTTCCTCATTCTGTTGATTTTCGATTTTCTTCAAGTTATTTCATTCACAGCCACAGTTTTAATGGCTATCTGTTTTCAGATGATAGATAAATTTATATTTATAGCCAAGACCATCTGATTTCTAGATTCTTACAATCTATTGTCCATTTGCTTTCAACTCATATATATCCCCAAAGTACCTCAAAGTCAGCATGTACAAAACCACACTCATGATTCTGCTCTAGACTTGGTCCTGTTCTGTGATTTTCTGTAATGGGAGTGCTAAAGGTTCAGCTGCAGAAGCTAGAAAACTAGGGGCATCCGCAACACTTCCATATGCATCAACCTCCACCTCCAGTCCATTATCCAGGCTTATTGAATTTTCCTTCTAAGAATCTCTCAACTGTATGCACATCTCTCCATTTCCACCATCATAGACCTATTCTAATCTCAAGTTATCATTCACCTGGACTACTATAATCCTTTTTTTTTTTACTTGTCTAATGCATATACTTGTCCTCCATCCTTTCTGTTTTCTGCACTCAGATGTTTGAAAGCACAAATCTAATCATGTTATCCTCCTGCTCTCAACTTCAGTGGCTTCACAATTTTCTTTGAATAATGATGTAAATCCTTCCATAACGATAAGCCTTTGCAAGGTCTGACCCTGCCTACATCTCCACTGCAGTGTGCACTACCCTCCCCCTCCCCCTTGCCCTCGCACTGCAGCCATGGTGGCCTTCATTTAGTCCCTCATATTCCCTTATCTTCCCTCTTTCTACAAAGTCTTTATTCATTGTGCCCTTTCCACCTGGGATGTTTGTTTCTCACTTATTTGCCTACTTTGTGAGTTCTGTGCACATGTCACTTCCTCAGAGAGGCCATCCTGCTGAACCCTGGTTTTTCAATTATAGGTGCATCGCATTGTGCACCTGTCTTTCATGGACATTTCATGGTTACAAATTTACAATTAATTTTGAGAATATATGATTAATACCTCTTTCCCTCCACACAAGCTTCATAAGGGTAGAGATTCATGCCTGTTTTTGCTCTTCATTTTATTTCTAGCCTCTAGCTCAGTATCTGAACACATGATAAACATTCAATAATAAATAATAGAGTTGCATGTAAAGCTTTGACAATATGAAAATGAACAAGACATTGTTCTTTTGCTCCAGGAGATAGTTATCCAGAGTGTGGAGGCTGCTACATAAATAAAGTGAGACAAATCTGAGGACATCCACAAAATTCTTTGTGAATATGAAGGTTGTGCATCTCTTCTTGTATCTGGAAAGGTGTGCATGTCTGAGACAGGACTGGTTATTAAAAAGTGCTTTGAAGATGTAATAGGTAAGTTATCTTGTAGGAAGAATGGGATTCAGAAGTGAGTATGGTACCAGGACCAGCTCTGCTATGTGAAAGGTTAAGTAGAGAGAGAGAGAAAATGATCAACCAGTTAGAAACCAGAGCCAAACTAAGGAAGGAGGGATATTGCTGAAGCTTCATGCCAAGTGGGACATGAGAAGAATCAAGATGTCAGCAGTGGAATAATGGTAGAACAAGTCAGAAAGGGTGGAATAAAACAAAATGCAGAATTCCTCACCTAAAAACTTTTGCCATATAAAGGCTCTTTAAGTAAATACACCATTTTCCACATAATCATTTTTAACAACTCTTTCACCCTCCAGCTCATTCCAGCTGTAAGCACAGCATCATTTATTAGTGTGAAATGCTCTTATGCACATGGATCCCTTTTCTAATCCAGAATTATACTTTTTACAGTTCTCTGGGTTCATCAGTTGCTATTCCTGATGGGGACCACTCACTGTCTTCTAGCGCGAACTTATTAGTCCTTTACCCCATTAGCAAAGCAAGGAGAAGTGAAGAATAGTTTCCTATTTCATAAATATCATTACTGAATATGACTACAATATGGAGAAAAAACATTACCTTCAAAAGTCATCATGTCTGCTTTGGCACCCTTCTGTCCCAGATGTACCACAGACTTTCACATCAGGAGATTCTTCTAGGAACTGATAATCATCATCAAGCTTGTCTGACTCTGCTGTTGAATGCTTGTCTGAAACACCTGCCTCTTCCCCACCTTCCACAGTGACTCTCTTGCTAGCATCCCACTCACCTCTATGCACTCTCAAAGCTTCTCTTTCTCTATTGACAAGCACATTAAACCTTTCATTATGTTACCTTTTACATCAAAGAGTACCTATCCATTATATAAGTTTTGCTCTGTCAGCTTTCAGTAACTAAAGGGTCTTCATAAGTCATGATGACCATGTGAACAATAACGTTTGTGCCAAAAGTGCTGTCTCTAATAAATGGTTTTCACTCAATTGAAAAAGAGTACTTATCTCTTGGTAGTTATGTATATAAACTTGTTTTTATTGTTCAGTTGTTCTATTTTTCCAACCTATAAAATTGTTACAGTATTTTTGATGTTGAGATGGAACATCAAAATTTTCACATTAAAATTAGTGAGATTTTTTTCTTTTATTTAATGCCTTTTACTTAGTGGCAGGGGATTTTAGGAATGAATTAAAACAGTAGGAAGGAATATTTGTAGAAGTATCTGGATTGTGGCATTGGACTCCAAGCAGAGTTACCTAGGCAATCTGTTAGCTACTTGGACATATTTTTGATGACTAAGACTTACTTCTTTGTTGAATAGGCTGTGTTCATCTTAAGCCTCATCCAGAGGCTCCCTCATCTCTATGATTTGAGCTATTATTAAGAATGTAAAATGCTGTTGACAAATCTATCTCATGAGAAATCTGATTCACCCTTGAGTTCTAACATAGGATGGTAGTCTTATTTGATTAATCTACCATTCCCAGTTTAATCGGTAGACTCCACAAGTGATATGGATGATGGTGAATTATGGTTCACCAGATGGACAAGGTTTGCTGAATTCTCCAGACAGATAGTCATGTTGGGAAGAAGCATCAGTGAGGAAACAAGTTAGTTGAATAAAATCCTTCTATAAAAACCTCTTCTGATCATATTAGAAATAGTGTTGCCATGGTCTCTTGGTCAACTAAATATGTCCTTAGTTGCTTGCAGATTGATAAAAATAAAATCCTTTTTCCAATTCTGAAGGACAAATGGCTTTCATTTTTTATTTTTTATTGCAAGTTCTAAGTATCAGTATCCTTTAATTGTCATGGTTACAGACTCTCACTGACAGGTTTTAGTTTTACTGACAACCCTAAAGTAGTGTTCTCCTTAGAATTCTGGCTGTTGTGTTAGGCTGGGTAATTTGTCAGACATGACTGGTTACACACACCCAGACCCAGTGTTTGTATTTCTGAAACATTGGGGAAGAAAGTTTGCCATCAGAGCATGATCATTGTTTTAGGTTGATGGTTTTTGGTCAATTGCTGTTGTTTATGCTATTTTAATTGTTAGTTTTTTCCCCCTTAGATTAATTTGTAGTGCTAAATTCTTTTTCCAGTTGCAGAATGGAGATAAGTATTTATAAATATTTAAAATATTAAAAAATTTAAAAACATTTTGAGAAATATTGGTTTAAACCTTATATTCAAATCATGAAAATGTTACCTTTGTCACCAAGGCAAAGACAATGATACTGTTTTTCTCACTTTCAAACATCCCTCCACGTACTTCTCTGGGGATTTTTTTTTTCTCAGTCAGTTTTCTTTCATATTGTTTGTTAAGTGGTGTGAAGTAGGAAAGAAAAGTGAATATGGTAAAAAGGAAAAGACTTGAGAAAAAAAGATTTACTTTTCTGTAAAATCTTGCCATTTTTATTCTTGGTTAGGTCTTCAACTATTTGACTATTTGGAAAAAAAATCTTCACTATTGAGCACCAGTTTAGGGCAAATGACAAAATTCTGAATGCTGTTTCCTTTCAGATTTATCAAAACAAAAAGAAGCCATTTGCAGTTATTATTTATTTATTTTATTTCTCTTTTTATAGAACTGGTCAATCCCAAATCAGCTTTCAAAGCTTTCTCCATGTTCTAAAAAAGAAAGTTGTTATTGAATAGCTCAATTCTTATTACTTAGAGTTGCCATATTTTTATTAAATAGCTATCATTTATGTTGTAGTAAAATGGTATGCCTGCCTCCTCACATGAGGGCTGGTGTTGACAAGAGAATCTGCCACCTTCCCCTTGAGTTCCCTCAGTAGCAGAGCATCTTACGGCTCTTCCCTGCTTGGTGCCTCCAGCTCTCCCCATCCTTTTTTTGGAAGATGTGATTCAGTGTGATCCTTTGAAAGCATGACTTTATTTTGAAGTCTCTAGTTTATCTTCAAAACGATGCAGACTCTGACTTCTACTCAAACACACCTATTTTGAAATTAATGTGTATTTCTAGGTACAGGAAGAATCACACTGTTTATGTTGTTTTTTTTTCATTCCTTGTGTTTATACATGTAAGATTCTTGTAAGTAGCCACATCCCAGTTTGAAAGTTGCTGTGGGAGGGAGATCCCAAACAGAATCAAACAGAGAGCTACTCTCTCAACTCAGCTTTGGTAACTTAGGTCAGTGTTTGCCAGGTTTTTATGGGTTGTATGCTTTCTTCACAGTCTGTTGAGGCAGCATGTTTAATCAGTATGTGTAGATGTTTATGAGCATTTTGTAGAGCCTGGAACATGATTCTACAATTATAAATGTTTTGATGGTTTATAGTTATTGTATATTTGCTTTTATGACATATTGGTGGATGATTAATTTATGTTAAATACTGAAAAAATGATATGAGTTATGACTCCTGTCTTTGAGGAGCTCACTGTTATAGGAGAGATAGAAATATAAATAGGTAATTTCAAAGTAATAAGAAATGTGTTCTTAGGGAGAAATGCAGCGGGAACCTTGGGAGCTTAGTGGAGTGGTGCTCAGCCAAGTCTGGTATTGTCAAGATGGCATTTATGAATTAAACCCTGAAGAGTTTCTCCAGAATCCATCAAGTATTAGTTTTTCATGCCTGAGGCAGTTCTTTATCCAGTGGTTTATCACCTTTTTATTTGGAAGTACTTATTCTGTCTCTTGCACTAGAACACAAGCTCCATGAGGTATAATGCCTGGCATATAGTGATAATTCAGTAAAATTTATTGAATACATTTCAAAGATATTTTGCTTTACGAATGTATTTATTGAATAGTGACTATAGTTTTTTATTTTTATTGAGGAACTATACAATAAAGCATGAATTAAAATCACTCCAAATTACTTCCTGGCCCAACAAAGCTTCTGGTCAGTAGGATAGACTGAATATCACTGCACAGAATAGATATTTTGGCTTAAAGTTTCCCAGTGCCTCTGTTCTCATGGGGAGTCCAGGTATCTAAGGGTTTCATGAAGCCAGGCCAGAGGATGAGTGTATGTTACCCGTAATTGAGTTAGGAAGACAAGAAGAGAATATTTAGGAGGAATGTTTGAGGGGTAGAGTGGCAGGAGTAGCATGCCCAAAGGGCTCTCCAAGGCAAGGAGGGCATGGTCTGAGGAGAACCTACAATCAGAAATGCCCTTTCTTAAGATCCTTTCATTCTCTTCATGTGGAAAACTATCGATATGTCTCACTCTTATTTTTCTTTTTATAATAGAAGGCAACATAGAAGAAATACTGAAGATAAGTCTTGAATTATGTGTAGAGGTTTGGCAAAGAGTCAAGAAAGAGCAAGTGTGGGGGATGGATCAGTCAGCATGGTGTACTCAGAGGCAAGAGGGGTAAGGTGCAAAGGAGGGATGGAGAGGCAGGACTGACCCAGACCTGTGCGTGAAGACTGACTGTTCTTCAAGTGGTGTTGCTTACTGGAACTTGTAATTGTTTCTGGACGGCTTTCTACATGGTAAATGTTGGCTATATTATTTCTCTACCAGGAAACTTAAGATGACATTTTTACCTTTTTAATCACCAAGGTGTCACTCTTGATGAATTAGAGAAAAATTAGCTCTAGCTTTACAAAACTTTAAGACCTTAACCATAAACAGCACATAGTTCATTTTGTAATATTAATATTGTATCACTTCTGATAATGGAAATAAAGCATGATTTGGACACAATCCAAAAAAAAAAAGACAAGGAGAAAAATAATTACCTGTAACTCCATCACTTTGAAATAAGGACTCTCACTTTTTTCTGATTATGAATGTGGTACACATTTGTTCTAATTTGTCTTCCTGACAAATTATTTCTTTAAAACTCTTTGAATGTACTTCCATGAAATCTTTGATTGCTGAAAGGGTAATTGATCTTTCTATTATAGTACATGTATATCATGTATTTGCTTTGACCATGAGTTTATCATTCAGTAAATGAACAGTTTTCTTTCTCTGTCTCTCCCACTAAACTGTGCTTTTCCAGGGCAAAGGCTACAACATATGTGTGTTCTCTGCATGTAGACACAGTGCCTAGTACATGTTAGCCTATCAATAATTGCTCCTAAATGAATTAATGAATGTATAAGTCGTCATCAGTTTATAAGTTACAGTATGTCATCTCATGGAGGCCAGGCAAGTGGGCTTGCATATTTTTTCGTATTCATTCACTTGCTATTTTGCATATTCATTCAAAAAGTTTTTGTAATAATTAGATACCGTTGGAACCAAATGGAATTAATTTGTATTGCCTGGAATAGATTTTACAAATTTGAAATTAAGATAATTTCACTTGTAGGAATGTGAAAAATTGATACAGAAGATATTTCAAATGTTGAATTTTACAAATGCAAGGGGTCAAGATTGTCATGGATCTTATTTATTTACTTATTTTTACTCTATTTTATAACTATTTCTTTTTTTAAAATTGAAGTATAGTTGATACACAATATTATATTAGTTTCAAGTATGCAACATAGTGATTCGGCAGTTCTTTACATTACTAAATGTTTATCCCTGTAAGTGTAGTTACTATCTGTCAACATACAAAGATATTGCTGTATTATTGACTATACTCTATGCTGTACTTTCATCCCTGTGGCTAATTTATATTATAATTGACATTTTTTTGTCTCTATCCCCTTCACCTGTTTCACCCACCCACCCACCCCAACCTCTCCCCCATGGTAAACACTAGTTTCTTCTCTATGAGTCTATGTCTGTTTTGTTTGTCTTGTTTTATTTTGTTTTTTGTTTTTTTTTAGATTCCAAATATACACAAAATCAAATAGGATTACAATGGATTTTAAATACTTAATGTCTTCAGGCTTTGGACCATGTGTTTCTGTTTGTAAAATTTCTAATTGCTCTTTTCACTGCTGTATATTTCTTTGTTTTGACTCCTCCTATTATGCTACAGGAAGGTTGTGCATATAGTTGGTGCTCAATATGTGTTAAATATCTCACTGTGTTAAAGAAAAGGAAAAAACTTTCATCCCTTTGAATAAATAATCATGACTCCTTTTTTTAGGTGTGGTAAAGCCCATAAAAATAAAGTTTGGACCTTATTGGAACATAGAGTAGTATAGCTGGAAATGGCATAGAAGTTATTGTATACTTTGCTCACTTTAAATGATGAGGAACATAAAACCCAGAAACACTGAGTGACTTGTCCAAAGTCACGCTAATATTAGTGTTAGAGCTAGGTCTAGGACCCAGTTCAGAAGTCTACCTAACTCACGCGTGAGGTAGCTGGGTGCCTCAGCTGCAGGATGGCCAGGTAATAAGGTTGGAGTCTCTGTGCCTGGAGATCTGTGGTCCTCTAGCCATATATGTGCCCATGACGACCTGTCCTGTCCTGCCCTCTCCTATCTCAGCCTTTCCTAATTTATCAGATCTTATTGTCATTTGACCTGTCTGCTTATGTCATCTATCCATTTAAATAACATCTATTGAGCTGCTATGAAGTGACTGGCATTTTATGTATATTATCTCATTGAAATCTCAGAAATCCTTTGCGGCTGGTACTGTTGCCTCCATCTTACAGTTGAAAACATTAAGGCTCGAGGAGACAAGTAATAATGTTGATCTGTATTAAACTAGTAAGTGGTAGAGCCACTTGACTCTAATACTCATGCTGCTCACGACTGTCCCATCTGGCAGGTACTCTTATCTGAGGCAGCTCAGCTAACAGCCTTTCTCCTTCACCTCACTTGTCTTTGCTAAAATATCACCCCCAAAGGGAGGCCTTTTTATTTATTTATTTATTTAGATAATTATTTTTTATTGAAGGGTAGTTGACACACAGTATTACATTAGTTTCAGGTGTACAACACAGTGATTCAACATTTATATACATGATAATTCTAGTACCAGCTATCACCATACCAAGTTGTTAGAATATTTTGACTATATTCCTTATGCTATACATTACATCCCAGTTACTTATTTATTTTACAATTGGAAGTGTGTATATATATATATATATATATATTTTTTTTTTGTGAGGGCATCTCTCATATTTATTGATCAAATGTTTGTTAACAACAATAAAATTCTGTATAGGAGGGTCAATGCTCAATACACAATCATTAATCCACACCAAGCCTAATTTTTGTCAGTCTCCAATCTTCTGAAGCATAACGAACAAGTTCTTACATGGAGAACAAATTCTTACGTAGTGAATAAGTTACATGGTGAACAGTACAAGGGCAGTCATCACAGAAGCTTTCGGTTTTGCTCATGCATTATGAACTATAAACAGTCAGTTCAAATATGAATATTCATTTGATTTTTATACTTGATTTATATGTGGATACCACATTTCTCTCTTTATTATTATTATTTTTAATAAAATGCTGAAGTGGTAGGTAGATACAAGATAAAGGTAGAAAACATAGTTTAGTGTTGTAAGAGAGCAAATGTAGATGATCAGGTGTGTGCCTGTAGACTATGTGTTAATCCAAGCTAGACAAGGGCAATAAAACATCCACGTATGCAGAAGATTTCTCTCAGAACAGGGGGGGTGAGGTTCTAAGCCTCACCTCTGTTGATCCCCATTTTCTCACCTGATGGCCCCCCTGCGACCATGCCTGTCTTAGGTTGTTCCTCCCTTGAGGAATCTTACCCGTCTCTGGCTAACCAGTTATCTTCCAGGGCCATACAGGGAAATGTAAAGTTGGTAAGTGAGAGAGAAGCCTTATTGTTTGAAAAGGTTAGCTTTTTACTTCTTTGCATATTTATGCCCTGTGGCTTCTATGCCCAGCATTTGTCTTGAGGTGTCTTTACCACTTGGAAGAATTATGATACTCAGTAAATTCAATATGTGGCATGAATTCTATTTAAGGGTTGTAATTAGGAAGGAAGAAGAAAAGCTATAGAAGTAGCAGGCGGAAGAAAACATGGGAAGATTGATTATTTCTTTGACATATCTTCTTGTAGAGTAACTTCAGCATGTATAGGTTTTAAACTACTAATTAAATTGTGCACACACATTAACATAATAGGAGTACAGTTACGTAACCAAAGCATACCTGTAATTACCAGCCATCTCCAGTGAAACCAAGAAAACCAGTTAGGTACCTTAGGCATTTGTGAAAACTTATCTATGATATGGTGGATATTGTCCAACTGAACTTGAACAGTCTGAGAGAAATCAGACAAATTAAAACAACCCATTCCTGGGGACTGTTCACATCCCATATGTTCTTTTAACAGTAAATAGTCTGTAGTTGTAAGATTTTGGAGTGCTACAATTTGCACTTCTCCTAATTCTTTGTTGAGTTCCAACAGTATAGATCCAGTCAAATTTGTTGTTTTACTGTATGCACAGGCCAGCTTAGATATCTCCTTCTTCATTTCCATGGCAAATCCAGGAACTGGTGGGATGAGTGCATCTGCAGCTGTAGCAGCGCGTGGATCTTTGTTGGGGTTTTTTGATGATCATCTTCTGGTATGAGTCTTCCAGAGAGGGCTGATGTTGGAAGTTCTTTTTCATATTGTATCTTAGTTCATTTTCTGGGTAGCCAAATTAATCTTTGATCCTTTGTATAAACACAGACAAAGGGAGGCCTTTTTAGAGGAGCCTGTTTGCAATTGAGTTATCCTCCCCTATCCACTCTCCTGCCTTAGTTTTTCTCTTAGAATCCATCACTTTATATGACTTAGTTATTCATTTAGTTTATTCTCTGCTACACCCTACAGAGTGTAAGCTCCATGAGATAAATACATATATTTTCCTGCTGTGTTCTTTGTTAGTCTTTGCATTCACAATAATGTTGGCACACACAAGTATTTAGTAAGACTGTTTTGTTAAATGAATTGGATGAGCCAAATTTACATAGTCCGGTGAACCTGAGGTTCCGTGGGAGAGATGAGAGAGCAGCACAAAGTTCACATTCTGGGAGCCACAAGTAAACCTTGAGGTCTGTGGTAGCCGAATGGGAAGAGGGTCAGAACAAGAGCAGCTCAGGAATGAATGCGTGGACAGACAAGTCTCTTAGAGGATCAGGGCAATGTGGCAGGCTGGCAAAACGAAGTTGCTGGCCAAGGTGCTGACTTTGGAGCTTCTAAGCCATACCCAATGAGGGCTCCAGAAGAGGGTGTTAGGATCCCATGGAACTGTACTCTTCTTGTGGGAAGCAGTATAAATCCCATGGCTCTGAAGAATATTGTCTGTCTGGGGCAGAGTCCTTTAGGGTTGGGGAAATACTCTTGCCCTCTTTATGCTTGCTCAGTGGTTAGAGTTGCAGAATTGTAGAACGGAACATAAGCAAACTAGAATTAATCTTGTGAATTCTGGTGGCTGGTTTGTGGCTTATTGAGGTCAGGACCCTGGCATGGATTCTTTTTTTGATGTGGAAGCCAGTAGGCTAGACGACAAGAGTCTGAGCAGTAGGGGAGCAAGTTGTGCAGCAGATTACACATTTGATATTCCAGAGACAAGTTCATTAAAGGTGCTATTCCGGTTGACAGAACAGCACTTGCATAGAGCTGCCAGATTTGATGCTGTAAAGGAAACACACCACGTTGAAAATAAATTAAACTTTGTATTAACTGAATGATATATTAATCTTTTCCACCATTGAAGCAGGAGAGAAAATGAGCAGTGAATGTTAACAGCATTATATGGATACCCATTTGCACTTCGGTATTCATAGACATGGAATTCAGAAACTGTCTTGAAAGAAAGCTTAACTTGCTGCAATATTTATAACAGCTTTTGTTTTTGTGATCTGTTTGGCTACAAGAACTTGAGAAGCTTGCAAATTCAAATTCCCTTGGGTCAGTGAGTGTCCCAGCTTTCCAATTTTTCAAAGTGTCCCCAGACAAATTATCCTTGGATCTGGTTTCTTTCTGAACAATTTCAGAGTAATAGCACAGTTGAGGAGCAGTTGCAGCTCCTGCCAGAGGTGAGTGGGAGTAAGGGGGGATTGTAACTGACAACAGGGTCCCAGGTCATACAAATCTGAACTGTTACACTTACCAGCTGTGTGATAAGGGGCAGGTTATAGAACATCTTGGAGCCCCATTTTCATCATTTGGAAAATGGGGGGGGGGACACTCATTCTGTTTTACAGAGATGCTATAAGGAGAATGAGATATTGTACATAAAAATATTTAATACTATGCAAACAATAAGTTGACTTTATTTTTCTTCTCCTCTTTTGGCAGAAGAAAGAGAAAAATCCCAAACCTAATCACACTCTGTTTCTAGCTCCTCTTCTCAACAAGGATTTGAGCTGGTAGAATATTTTAAAAAGAAAATCAAAGATGTTGTGAAGACGAAACAAAGCTGATGGGGTTTTGTCTTTGGCACCTTTACCCACATTATTTTCAGGATCCCGGAATAAAGCAATTTATCACTCTTACATTATTAGCTTTCCTGCAGATGGAGTTTCTGAGTAGTGCAGTAACAGTGGAGTTTTAATTTGGAACCCTGAAGGTAGGAAGTCCTGTGCTGATTCCACTCCACACTCACAATTTGCTTCTTTATATTATTTGTGTGCATGCTCACCTTTTCAACCAGAGGTGAAACTCCTTTATATGGAGCACCTGTATCACACTCCCAATGACTAGCCAGAGCTTGGCACATGGTGGGAGCTAAATAAATGGTGGTTAAGGAAATAGAAAGGAAGCATCAGGTGGAGGGGGCAGGAATCCTTCCCACTTTCCATTAAGGATGATGATGAATGAAGTGATGGGAAGAATGGTATTAATGGACATAGAGCAATATCACCAGCAACATTTATTAAGCACCTACTATCTGTGTGTCAGACAATTTCATTAATTTTATTTAATACTCATGATCATCCTGTTCAGTAAGCATTCTCATTCCCAGTCCCCAGATGAAGAAATGAAGATCAGAGAGGTTTCATAATTTTCCTCAAATTGCAGTTAGTGAGAGGCAGAGCTAGGGCTTCAAAGACCTTGGTGTGTCCTGCATCAAAGCCCATGTTCTTGACCTCTGCACTTGAGGACTTGTGACCTGCAGGGTGTACTTGGTACTGTCGAAGTCCCTCAGAGACCATCAGGGAAGCCTGCTGATCACATAAAGATGAGTTTATTATGCTTGTTGAGCATGGGAGAGTGCACTCTTGACAGAGTCTAATGGTGCCTCCAAAGAGGGAGCCTACAGAAAGGGGCTTAGAGGGTTTTGTTTAGTTGTATTTTAAATTTTCAACTGTGGCAAAGAACACTTAACAGCAAACTGATCATTTTAACCATTTTAAAATGTACAGTTCAGGAGTGTTTAGTATATTCACATTGTTGTACAATAGATCTTTAGAACTTTTCATATTATAAAACTGAAATTCTGTGTTCATTAAACAACCACTTCCCCCTCTTCCCTCCCCCAAGATCCCCGAGATAACCATCGTTCCACTTTCTGTTTCTATGAATTTGACTACTTTAGATACCCCATACAATATTTGGAATCATACAATATTTAAGATGGCTTATTTCACTTGGCATAATGTCCTCAAATTTCATTAGTGTTACAGAATATGACAGGGTTTCTTTTCTTTTAAGGCTGAATAATATTTTGTTGTTATACATAAATAACTCCCATATATATAGGTGCATACCCCATACACTCACACATACACACACACGTGCACCACATTGTGTTTATCCATTCATCTGTAGGTGGACCGTTGCATTTCTTCTACCTCTTGGCTGCTGTGAATATCTGTACAAATACCTCTTCAAGGACCTGCTTTCAGTCCTTTTGGATAGATACCTAGAACTGGCATTTCTGGATCACATGGTAATTCTATTATTAATTTTTTTGAGGAACATGCCCTTTTCCCTAGAGATTGCACTATTTTACATTCCCACCAACAGTCCACAAGGGTTCCAGGGTCTCCACATCTTCAACATGTTGTTTTCTGTTTCTTGATAGCAGTCATCCTAATAGGTGTGAGGGATATCTCATAGTGGCTTTGATTTGCATTTCTGTAATGATTAATGAGGGGGCTTAGAGGTTTTTTAGCAGCTTGAATTAGTCAGGGAGTGGTTTCAACATATAAATAAGTATGTTCTGGGAAGTGTTACAATTTGTGAACTTAGGTGACTTGGCTAGAAGAGTTAGAGATCTGACCTTGGGAATGCATGAGTCCTTGGTGATCTGTTAAAAACACTTTGTGGTCTTTTTAAGGGACATTTGCATTCACAACACCACTGACAGAATGACCTGTCTAAAACCCAAGTTTAAGTCAGTCACTCTCCTACTTACAACCTCCAGTGGCTCTCCCTTGACCTCAGGAGAAAGTCTAGGCTCCTTTACCTTCTGCATTTAGCCTCCTGCTTACTTAGGCTTCCACCCAGCTCTCCAGCTTCATCTCCTACAACTTCCTGGCATGTTATTTATTCTTCAGAGCCCTCAAATGCTTTAGTATCTTGTAAACCTCCTGCTGTAATATTTCTCTTAAAACTTGGATTTCTATAAACATGTAAAAGCTTACATAAAAGACTAAAAGGTATCCTATACTTACGCCTTCTATTTTTAGCTCAATTCTTTTCTTTACCTTTTGATCCCCTCTCCCTTTCCTCACCTTTCCTTCCCTTCCAACCCACTTGTTTCTATTGTTGTAATAGCATCACGTTAGCAATTTAGAAAGTATTCTTTTGAATTTTTTGCATGCTCATATAATGTTATGTAAACACATGTACATTAATGTATCTGTGTACATGTTCTTACTTATACATGTTTCTAGATGTCTCCAATCTTCAGTGTCAATTCCTGCCAAATTTAAGACCTCTTAAACATCTCTAAGCCTTTGTTTTAGGGGAGAAATTTGGCTGTAGTGCCACTGTTTCCCCCGGGTCACCTCCTTTCCCTGACTCAGTTACTGAACGGAAGGGCCAGTATCTGCAAGAGCTTGATGTTTTTAATTTGAAAGTCCCATTGTCATTTCTGTCACCTTAGATGGGAGTGTTAAGAAGAGGTCACTGGCAAATTACTGATTCTAGATGAACAATTTGCTCTTAATTAAAAAGCCTGATGAAACTCTCTCTGGGAAATGAACTCATTCAGATGGGAGATAATTTAAGCTCATCTACTCAGGACATTTTCTGTTTTTCCTTCAGCCAGTACATAAAATTTTTATTTAGTCTTGTGATGTAAGTTGAATTTGACAGGAGAAAAAATTTTTTTTCATTCAAATCATAAAATTATTATGTTGCCTACATTAACATTGTGTTTCCCCCTCAGAAAAATAATGAGTACCACTTTCCCTTGAGTGATTGTCTGGCAGCAATGGAGAATAGAGCAAAATTACTCTCTGCTGGGGTTTCAGGATGGAAAGAAAACACGTGTCATTAAATACACGTGGGACTCTAAGTGGGAAGGCCAGAGTTCAAGCCCAGTTTTGTTACTTAACAGCTGGGTGACCATGGACCAGTATCTGAAACTTGGTCTCCTTGTCTGTAAAAAGAAAAAGCCCTGCTGTATATTGCTGGCTGTTCTAAGGATCAAATGAGGTAATGGTTGTGAAAAGACTGAATAACTGCAAAGTGCGATGTAAACATACAGGGTTGTCAGTATTAAACACTCCTGCTGCTGATGCGCTCTGAGAAATGATTTCCTACCTGACATCTGCTAGATAGATCCATCAACCCCTGACGATGGGCACTAGCAGAATGTCATTAGGAGGGAAAGGTAAGTGCACCTCACCAGTCTTTGCAGTCCCCAATATAAAATGAGGAAACCGAGGCTTTGAAAGGGGAAGTACATTGATCAAAGCCACACAGCTGGTTAGTGACAGAGCCAGGACTGGATACTCCACTTTCTGTCCAGGGTTCTTCCCAAATCACCCTGCTTTTAACCTTATAAATAATGGTCCTCCAACTTGACATAAGTAGTTAGAAATGGAGAAGCAGGAAAGGATTGGAAGTTTGTTCGACCTGCTTTATTCCCATTTATCCCTGGAGGTTCATAGTTGCATATTGTTTGAGGTTGTGTAAAGGAGATCTTGGAGTGCACTGAAATGAAATGCTGAATTCCCAGACACAGGGTGAAGCTACCCTCACACCCTGGCCTGTATCCTGGGCCATGCAGGCGATTAAGCGAACGGCGGCAACCACAGGTTGCTAGTGCATTGCTTATTGGAATGATGTTTCCCAAATAGTCTTCCAGGGGCCACTAGTTCCAGGGTAGCTGCTGTAGACACTTGCTGCATGATATACCCCCACCTGGAGATTCATAATGCACATCAGCCTCTTCAAGCTCCTAAGCAATGTCACAGCAAAGGAAATTTGTTTAGTTTGTTTAAAGTGATAAATTCATTTGTGCAGACATGTTTTTTCACCCCTTAATCACTTAATGTTGTCTCCTGATTAGTTCTCTTTCTTCTGCTAAGATTCCAGTGTCTGTCTCCATGAAGGGGCCCTGCCCACTGCTGGCCCCGCCACCTACTCTCCACCTTGTGCAGCCCCACGTAGAGCAGACATGGCTGCTACGATTTATGGCCCTACAGAGCTCTCTGTCAGGACAAGGGGGAGAGTTCAGTGCCAGGGTGAACTTATAATCATTAACCAGATGAAGATGCAGACATCTCTGCAGATGCCAGAGTGAGCAGATGACAACAGCTAAACACCAGATTAGATTATCCACATCTCAGTAAGCATCCCTATGGACAGAGTACACCCAGGTCCAGACCCTGGTCACCCCCAAAGCCTTGATATTTGAAAGTCTCTCACCCATTCCTCCCATAACTTAGATGAAGCTCAGAGAAACTGGTTGGAAGAAATCTCAAATTGCCATTCACATTCTGAATTCATTGGGGGTGGGGGTGGGGGTGGGGGTGGGGAATAAACCAGAACTGGACAGTCATTCTTCACCTTCAACAAATAGGGACTTGAGATAAAAATCAAGTTCAGAAATTGAAAAGTACAGTCTAGTATTTTACATCCCTGAATTTGTGGACTCTGAAAATACTGTACCTACTATAAATTTCACATTATGACCTTTTGCTAATCATTATGCCAACACCCACAGTTCTAGAAAATTGGTCATTTAATTAATACATTAAAAATATTTTTAAACATTATTTTATTATATGAACATTATATAATAATTTTTGAACATTATTCTATTTATATGAAAAAGAATAAGGCATTATGCTTTTTTAAGTTGTTGCTAGAGCAATAACACACACAAAATATACTGTAACAGATGTTCAGTTGGGTATAGAAGTACTGATTAGTGAAGAAATTCAAAGAGGGAATTATTTTGATAGTTTTATGGAAAGAAGGGCATTAAATTTATACTGTAGAAATAAATTAACAAGTTAAAAAAATGAAATAAATTGACAAGTTAACAAAAAGTGAAAAGCTTAGGAGGACTTTGTAAAATAAAGATAAAAACAAAGTTAGCGGGATGGGTTGGCATCCTTTAAATTGTATGAATGATGCAAACAATATCACAGTGTCACCAACTAGAATTAAGAATTACAAAATTCCTGAATTACTATACATCATTCCTGATTGCCCTGACCTTGGACCTTCCAACTTATAACAATAATATAATGAGACAAGGGAGGTGCTGATGAAGAATACGGGAGAGTGGAGTCATGTATGTTAAAGGCAGCTTTTCTTTGGGGAAAGTGTAAGGAAGGTTTAGGAAACACTTGCCATGAACTATTGATGGGAAGAAATTTGAATTACATAGTAAAAGGTTCAATTTTGTTTGACCATTGCAGGGCTTCTGTGAATAGTGCCTCATTATCTCTCCTGCTGGTTTGGTTACATAGAGAGTCAATAAATTAGGTAAAATACATATTTATATGCTCTTGCCTGTTATCCCATTGAGGTGGGTACCTGGAATGGATTTAAGAATAAAAAAGGACTGAACAATTCTGGATGTTACTTCCATATAATTTCTTTGGGAAATCATTGATTCCAGCAGCCTGTTAATTACATTGATCCCTTATACCTTACTTTGGTCCTGGAAGGCTGAAATCATCTGGTTGGAGGGGTATATGGTTAAAATCTGGAATAAGTGACTTGGTGTTTGAGTAGAGTGTGGACTGATCACTGAGGGGACATGTTATCCAGCCCAACTAACCTGAGATGCTGCAGATGCAAGTGAATTGAATGCAGATACTTTAGGAATGAACCCATCTGGAATTCTTACAGGATTATACTTTCTCAGACCATAAATGTTTGATTTAATACAGATTTGGTTTTGGAAATGCAGGTAGCTTTTCTTCAGGGAACTAATTCCATAAATAGATTTGGAATTATCTTTGAGGGAGTGGAGTCTCTCATTAATGGATGGGGTAGGGATGAGTGGCAGCTAAAAGTAATAGACTCTGTCTGCAAGGTTTGGACACGATGACAACTAGAGTTAGTCAAAACTTACTGTTAAGACAGAAAGCCAGGGATGATTACTCTGCTTATAGCATCTTTGTAAATAAGCCTAGGAGCCACCTAACTTGTTTTGAAATATGCTTTAACTCAAAATAACTACTCTAGCTTTCTTTTAATTGTATTCACATGGTATATATTTTTCCATCTCTTTGCTTTTAATCTATGTATGTCTTTCTATTTAAACTGGGTTTCTTGTTGACAATACATAGTTGGGTCTTGTTTTTGCATCCAGTCTGACAACCTTTGTCTTTTCATTGGTTAGAACCACTGACATTCAAAGTAATTATTGATATAGTTGGATTAATATCAGCAATATTTTCTACTGTTCTCTACTTGTTGCTCTTATTTCTTTCTCCTCCTTTGTTTTCCACTCTTACTATTCCTTTTGTGGGTTTAATTGAACATTTTGTATAATTTTATTTTCTCTCCTTAGCATATCAGTTATACTTTTTTCCCTTTTGAATGCTGCCCTAAAGTTTGCAATATACATTTGCAACTAATCCAAGTTTGATTTCAAATGAATAACATCACAGGTAGTTCAAGTATATTGTAATAACAAAATATTCATACATCTTCCCACCTATCCCTTTTATCATTGCTGTCATTCATTTCACTTATACGTAAGCATATGTAATTCAAATACATTGTTGCTGTTATTATTTTTAACATCAGTTAGGAGTAAAAACCTTAGAAGTTTGTATGTCATCTTCACTTATTCTTTCTTTATGTCCATCTGCATTTCCACACCATATCTTTTCTCTTCACTCTGAATAACTTCTTTTAACATTTCCTGCAAGACAGGTCTGCTAATGGATTCCTTCAAATTTTATCTGAGAAAGTCTTTATTTCTCTTTCACTTTTAAAGGATAATTTCAGAGGATACATAATTCTGATTTTTTTCCTCTCTCAAAAGTTTAAATATTTCAGTCCACTCTTCCTGCTTATATAGTTTCTGAGGAGAAATTGGATGTAACTCTTATTTTTGCTCCTCTGTAGATATTTTCTCTTTTTGGCTTCTCCCAAGGAATTTTTTTTTGTCTTTGATTTTCTGCAGTTTGAATATGACATGCTTAGGTATACTTTTTTGTTTTGTTTTGTTTTCATTTATCCAGCCTGATGTTCTGTGAGCTTCTTGGTCTATGGCTTAGTGTCTGGTATAATCAGGGAAAAACTCTCAGTCATTATTGCTGCAAATAATTCTCCTGTTTCTTTCTTTCTTTCTCACTGTGCATACGTTATACCTCTTGTATTTGTCCTATAGTTCTTGGATTTCTGTTATTTTTTCCCCCCAGTCCTTTTTTCTTTGCTCTTTGTTTTGAAGTTTCTATTGACATACAGGCATACCCTATTTTATTGTGCTTTGCTTTATTGCACTTCACAAGTAATGTGTTTTTTTGAAAATTGAAGGTTTGTGACAATCTTGTTCCAAGTAAATCTATCAGCACCATTTTCCCAAAATCATTTACAACCTAGGAGAGGATTCTTACCAGAACCCAATCATTTTGCCTCCTGCCCTTGGATTTCCAGCCTCCAGAGCTGTGAGAAATTTCTGTTTTTATGGTCTACCCAGTTTATAGCATTTTGTTATAGCAGCCCAAGTGGCCTAGGGTCTCCCTACTTTGGAGTTTTTATCCCTCAGGCTCCTCTACAGTGAGTCTCTACTAATCCATGAATTGGTTTCCTACCTGTTCAGGTTTTCCTACCTGTTACAGGTTCCAGGGAAGTTCTTATTCCAGTAAGTTGTGATACTCTGTAAACCACCTTAGTGTCTCTTCAGTTTTGGGGCAGTGGTTTGCCCCTTGACCTTATGTTTCTGGTTGATTTTAGGAGAGTTGATAATATTTTTGCAGTTTGTCCGGCTTTTTATTTGTTGTTAGGATGAAGTAAAAAATTCCAAGCTCCTTATATGCCAGACTGGAAACTGGAAGTCTTAGCTTCATTTTTCAGATGAGAAAATTGAGGTTTAAAGAAGTAATATCACCTGGCTAGTTAGGGAGCCAAAATTCAAAAGCCCACTGTCCTTGCTATGCTCATGAACCATTCTGCCTTCCAGTTCATTCGACATGTGCTTGCATTTTGCAAGAACACATGAAAATGGAACTGGGGCATGCTGTAGGTGTCTTGAATAAAAAATCTGCACTTGATTCATCTTTGATCTTTCTAGGAACAGAAAAATGCTGGCTGATGTGTAATATAGTGGAAAGAGCCTAAGTCTTGGAATCAGACAAATCTGGCTTGAAATCCAAGTACCGCATTTGCTTGCTGTGTGACCTTGGGTGAATTGCTTAGTGACTGCTGTAAGCTTCATATCCCTCATCTATGAAAAGGGAATGATGAAGCCAGACTTAACGCTGTGATGGGAGACTTAGGGAAAAATGAACACAGAGGCAAAAATTCCAATCCAAATAATAAATTGAGATTAGTAAAACGTAAAAAGATAATACATCATGATCATCTAGGATTTATTTCAGGGATGTGAAGTTGGCTTAATATCTCAAAAATCACTTAATGTAATTTAACATTTGTATAAAGGGCAAATCATCACCTCAGTATATGTACAGAAAAACATTTGATATAATTTAGCTCCTTTACACATACAAATTTTTATCCTATATTTCTAATAACCTCTCATTTCTACTTTCGTATTGCTGCTTACCCACTTGCTGAGTTAATATCATTCCTTGGTTATTGCAAAAGTGTAACACAGTCCAGAGTGAGGGGAGTTATTACTTAGACTTGAGTTTTAAAAATCCTTAATGAGTTAAAGTTTTTTGTTTGTCTCCACTTGCATGTTTTATTTTTCTTCTAGAAGTCAGGCTTTGTTGATAGAGAAAGGGTTAAGGTTAGGGTTCTCCTCTCTTCCTATCTTCCAGTGTTGAAGTTTATACATGAAAAGCCAAGCCAGGAATTCTGGAGTACAGTCTTTTTCATTTGTTTGTTTATTCTTAACAAATCAAACATCATAGATTAAGAAAGGGAAAGGTTAGGCATAAGCAAGTTCCTGTCACACAGGAAGTAGAGAACTTCTGTGGTATGTGGAGCAGGGTGGAGCCATGGGGGAGTGAGGAGAGGAAAGAGGAGTGTGGGGGATTCCATTTCAAAGCCTTGTCAAGGGATTGGGGAAAGTGGGTGAAACCTCCCTGATAGGTTTTCAGAGAACCTACAACACAGTGGCTGCTATCCTGCTTCTTTGAATATAACCCTGGGCAGACTGAAAGCCTCTTGGGGAAGTTTTGGGACCAATATGGTCTAAGAGGGTTTAAGAAACAATGGCTGAGGAAATGTATGTGTGCATGAACCAGGGAGCAGGCTGGTACAATCCCACACCTGTGAGGTATTAGAAGAGCTGCTAAGACTTCCTTTGTCTCCCAAGAAGAGAAGTAATCCTGGGAGGCTGGGCTTTTAGCACAGGCCTGAGGATGGGGGAAGGACATAGAATACAGGACCTCCTGCCTGCCTGAAGACGGGGTTATTCTGGATGGCTCTCCACAGTGGGGTTAGCTTGCCAGGGCTGGCCCTGCCCCTGGAGGGAAACCGGGGGTTGCCCTGCTGTGCTGACATTCCGGAAAGAGTCCGTTGGCATGTGTTTCCTTTCTCTCACTTACGTCAGTGGATACACAGTCCACATGGAGGGATTCCTTTCAAGGCTCCTTTCTATAAATTATTTTACTTCTCAAATATGTTATTGCCTGAGAGTGTGAGATGTCCAAATTTCACTTCATATCATCTTTAGTTTTACATCTACTCTCTGCCACAGGGTAGCTCAGCTTCCAGGTTGCAGTGTTTCCAATATGTGCGGACAGTCTTTTTCTTCAATTATTTGTCCTTTGACCTTTGTTTCTAGGTGTTGTTTTCAATGTGTCTCATTTAATCTTTGTCCATAACTGGAAGTAATACTTCGCATGTGATCAGCACACAGCGCCAGGGAACTGTCATCTTATTTAGGCTAGTACTGTGGTCTAACATTAAATTAGCTTTGATGGCACAGTACTGGCTCCTATTGAGCTGATTGTCAGCTTCTGTCCAGGCCTTTTATACATAAATGGCAATTACTTTATATCTTAATCATCATGTACTTGTGTACTTGAGTTTTAGAGTCTCAGTGGATTATTTATATTTATCTTCATTAAATTCCCTCATGGTAATTTGTCCTGTCCTACAAGCTGCTGAGATGTTTGATTCTGCTGTCCTTGGTAGCATCCTCCTAATTTGATTTGCTAATCTTGTCTTCTGTATTTTTTCCAGTGGTTAATTAAAAAAAAAAAGCTGACCAGCAAAGAACCAAACAGACATATCTGTAATCCACTTGGGTGTAAATATGTTAATTAACAGTCTAAATGTGGTCATTTATTCACCTTACATATTATCATATCATATTAGCAATATAGCATGAGAGACATAGAGACATCTTTGTGAAGTATATTAAGGGTACTTCCTATCTCCCAATCTTATGGTATTTCAAAATAAGGATTGTTTCAAATAGAATTTTTTCTAGTGAACACAGGAACTGACACATTTTAATAATTTTTTTTTATACAGTAACTGCTAATTTCTTTTCTCTTTTCTTTTTTTTTTACACACTCTTTGTTGACCAAAGATGCTCTGTGCTCTATTAGTTCTCTGTTTTGGAAAATTTAGAATATCTAATGTGTACATGTCAAGTAAAAATCCAGTACTTTGTTTTCTTTCAGGAATGGAAAACCTTGAAGAAGACAGCTTAAATTAAGGGACAGAAGTATTTAGCATTCTGTTTTTCAACAGTTTTCTTTTTTTTGCTTGTTTTTATCCATGGTACATTTGCACTGACATCCACATCTAGTCATAAAGTTGCCACTTCTGCACATACAGTGCATCTTTAGCAGAATTCAGAGTGGCCGGTTGTCACAGTGGGAAAGTTGGAAGCTTCAGTGGTAGTGTCTCTGGATGCACAGTCCACGTGAAGGGGTTCCTTTCAAGGTTCCAGGTTCCTCTCTACAAAGTATATTACTATTCAAACTGATTGCACAAGAATGTGAGATGTCCAAATTTGACGTCATATCTTCTTTTCTCAGTTGTTTTCCATTTTCTGTCAAAGTTTAGTGAAATGAAAGACTAGCTGGATGACTTTGGGTAAATTATTCAACTCTACTGATTTCTGATAATTTACTCACCTCTGATAATAATTATGACTTTAGGGTTTTTGTGAGGATAAACTGAAACAGTGTACGTAAATATCTAGCAGAGTTAGGCATGTATACTGGGGGCTAAATAGTAAGTTTTCTTTCTCTTCCTTTCTCATAATAAATGTACAACTTCAGACTTTCTTTTTTAATTAGCTCATTAGTATTAGTTCAGTTACACATTTACTCATTATACTCATACTTCATAACTGCCATTGTGCTTTACTAATAGTAAAATTTCTCATGTGAATTGATATCAACAATCACCATTCCAGTTACCCATATAAATTTACCACTATCTAGTCAATGTTAATAGCTCTGCTCTGAAAAGCTCACACGGATTGATGATTACCACCAGTCAAGCTCTGAAGAAAGGATGCACTGCCTTCTCAGCTGCCACAACTGGGCCCAGAGGCTTAGTCAGTCTTACTGCTCCTAGGGAGGAGTGGAGCTTTGACTATGCCTATGATTAAAATTCTTTTCATTCCCTTTCTCCCCATCCTCTGGCAACCTTTTCTGTTCCATACTCTGTAATAGAAGCATTCTCTTTTTTTTACTGATTTAATAACATATAATTATTTTCTAACTCACTGTAAAGCAGTTGTCATTACTATAATTTTTATGTACCCATAAAATCCCCATAACTGTAACTTTCATAATGAGTATAAAAACTGGCACTTAAATGGGTACTAAATATTTGATGAGTTGAAATTCAAATTTTTCAAATATCATAACTCAAAAATAACACTTATTAATTGCATTTCACAGGACAGCATTCATTCTATAATAGTAGGAATGAAGTTATAGAGGTAGATCACAAATGGATAGTGAAGGGCTCTGAATAACAGGCTAAGGAGATATTTTCCATACAACGGAGAATAATCAAAAGCTTTGGAAAAAGTTTTGTGGCATGCATAATGGTGTTTTGGGATAATGTAATCCTTCACAGGGTGTAGGTAGAGAATGGTGAACAGTTAGATTGAAGATATCTAAGTGGTGGAAATGGGATGGAAAGAAACCAATACATGTAAATGGTGTTATGACAAGGAATTTTGCATGCATTTATTAATTCAGTTTTCAGAAAAAACAGTTATTGAGTCTCTAGTATGAGCCTGTTGTGATGATTTGCACTGAGGATATGCCAGTGATTAAGATATGCCCCTTTCCTTGCTCAGAGTTGTGTGAAGTTGAGATAATGTGATATAAGTGCTTTACCAGGGGTAAGACTGGCTGCTGTTACAGGAACAGATGGAGAGCACACCCAAGCCTGTGGCTGTGCTCATAGGTTGGTCTGAATATTTCTTGTTAGAACTTTGAGCTTGAAGTTTGAAACTATTTTTGGTTTCCAGAATTATGAGAAAATTTTAATAAATACTCCTTTTATGCAGTCTATGCCTTTGCAGCAGTAGATTTGAAATGAAAACAATAGTATTGAGCAGATACCATTTTAAATATACCCTCCTGGTGTGCAGTACATAACTGCCTCTCACTATGCCAGCATCATTCTGAATATGTGTGTGTGGGTGTTGTTTCATTTTTATCTCAGTATCTCCAGTGTCTAGCAGAATGCCTGGCTCATAGTAGATGCTCAAGGAATGCCTATTGCAATGTCACCAGAGAATCAGTGCTACAACAGTCGTCTATTGTCATTCTTTGTTTCCCTTTTCTCCACCTGTTGAATGATATGTTTAAAAGAAACTTCCATGATTTAAAAATCCATCAGTAGCTCTATTGCCTCATTTAATTCTGCCCACCTTGGCCAAGGCTTAGGCCCTGAAAAACAAAAGAGATCTCTTTGTATTTCCGTATATTTTGTTCATTTATCTCTGTTGCAAAATATTGGTCCCTGGCCAGCATTCATGTGACAGCTTCCCATATGAATGTTAAACAGGCCACGATGATGCTCTATAATTACAGTGCTTGAAATGATTGGAAATAAATTGGCACTCCAATTACAGATGCATGAAAAAGGCACCAGTATATCACAGTCAGTCCATTAATTTCTAAAGTGGTTCAGGCCATCTCACTATTTCAGTGACATTCCTTATTCACGGCTGCAATGCATCACTTTGAATTGTGGTGCCTCCAAATTAACAAGCTGAAGGACAATTTTTTTTAACCTAAAATATCTTAGGTTATTTCCTCTCACGGGGAAAAAATACAGACAGGGAGCCAGAGACATACTATTAATTTCTGTAACTCTAGATATAGGGTTGGGAACAGCTAGAACAATAGGGTTTTAATAGACTCTTTTATTCTTTCTATTAGAAAGAATGTGAAAAAATTTCCCCTCAGCATACTTGAACTTGAACTATAAATTTTTGCAAAAGTGTCAAAATTAAATTAGGTAAGTAGCATTCCTAAGTGTTCGATTCGTGGTCTTTGTATGGATGTCTATTTGACTTAAGATATCATCTTTCATATAAGGGAAACCCAGAAAATACCCTAAAGTCTCTAAAAATATCTCTTTAATGGTCATATGGTGCTATACTTTATAGGCTGAAATTACCATCTATGTGCTTGCATAGGTTTCTCTAGATAACTGATTGACCTCTATCAATGAATTTAAATAAAAGGTGACATTCATTTGATTCTGATAACTAATATCTGTTAATACCATCTCTTCAGGTTACAGCTGTAAGAATCTATCAATCCAGCCGTTAAAATAAGTAAGTCTGTAACTGATGAATAGACACTGAGCTTTTCTACTGCATAGATGTATTCCCTAAAGGTAGGGATGTATGCCTTCATTGTACAGGTACTCAGCATGTACGGAGTATTGAATAAATATTTACTGAGTGAACGTTATTATTGACTATGGCCAAAATGTAATTTAATTACCCATATATTTAAATTACATGTAAAGAATGTAGAGATATATCTTGGAGAAAAGATGATACGATAATTAACTTTGGATTGTGTATTTTCTTTTCTAAAATTAAGTGTTTATCATGTAAAAATGCATGAAATCATTCTAACAAAAAACAAAAACTGCAGGTAAGGATATATCTGCTGGTGTCATTTATATAAGATGGTTTTTCTTGGTGAAAAAC